>NC_132867.1:27445000-28045000 GCF_048164855.1 Canis lupus baileyi | reverse complement strand
TTCTTAGCAGTTAGGTATTGAGCTTGTTGAAATTACTATGTTGAGTGAAATTACTGTTTTGAACTGCTTCTCTTTGTTTTTCATGTACCTGTAGTGTTTTGAGTATGCTCTGTGGTATCACGGGTCCCAGGCTGAGCACATCTTTCTCTGCAATCTCAGTCCACATACTTAACACTCAGAAATTTCCTTGACAGATATTAATACCTCCTTGGTTCTTTAACATTAACCAGGCTTGGTGTCCTGTGTGATGTGTCCTTTTCCCAGCTACAGTCTCTGGTCCTCAAGCCTAATTTCATCTCTTGGAATTTGAAGGGCTTTGGGATGAGAGCTCAGTATCAGTTATAAAAGAGCATTGGAAGCCTAAGCCTCCCAGTCCATTCAGTAATGGCAGTTGTTTGGGGGCAAAAGCTCTGTGTGAATTAATACCCTCACAAGGTGATTTATTTAATTCTGTAAAAGGAATCAGGCAGACAGTCTTTAAAAATCTTAAGCACTTTGAAAATGGATTTTTTCTTTTCCTTTTTTAGATCCATGGAACATGGCACTCTTTGGTCTCTTATTATTGCTAAGTTGATCCTTTCCCGAAGTGTTTCATCTGATGAAGTAAAACGGCATTATAGGAGAAAAGAAGGGTATTCATATTTAAAATGTTTGTACTTTGTAATTTGTTGTATTTAATCACCTTGGCAACCCCAGCTTATGAATAATCTCTAATCAATCAAGGAAATGATGTTTAAGAAATAAGGAAATTAAAGGAAATGAGAAAGATTTTAAAAGAATTTCAGTTGTTTTAGGTTTGAGACATACCTTATTTTATAAGCATTTTTATTTTATTTTTTTTAATTTATTTTTTATTGGTGTTCAATTTACTAACATACAGAATAACCCCCAGTGCCCGTCACCCATTCACTCCCACCCCCCGCCCTCCTCCCTTTCTACCACCCCTAGTTCGTTTCCCAGAGTTAGCAGTCTTTACGTTCTGTCTCCCTTTCTGATATTTCCCCTGAGATATAAGCATTTTTAACTTTAAAATATTTTGTTGTGGAATTTTATACTTAGTTTAAAAAGCATTTTGTTAACTTGTTCTCATTTTCCCAGAAATCTTTTTGGTAGAAATCTTTCTTTTTCCTATCCCTAATATACTTCTTCCATTACTTTATTTGCTATTTGGAAGTGATAGGGAAAGTTACTTACTCTTCTCTTTAATAAGGATCATCTTATTGAAAAATAAAGAAATGAGATATATATGTTCTTTTTTTTAAGATTTTATTTATTTATTCATGAGAGACACAGAGAGAGAGAGAGAGAGAGAGAGAGAGAGAGAGAGAGAGAGGCAGAGACACAGGCAGAGGGAGAAGCAGGCTCCATGCAGGGAGCCCGATGTGGGACTCAATCCCTGGACCCCAGGATCAGGCCCTGGACTGAAGGCGGCCCTAAACCGCTCAGCCACCGGGGCTGCCCCAAGATATTTATGTTCTTAAAGAAATAGGTTATGAGGTTGGACATATAGACATCTAGAGTTGGTCATATTAGAGAAGCTAAACACTCAAATACTTATGTGAAATTTACCAAGACACATTTTAGATTTATTGATTTACCAAGAATTCTGAAATGATATGTATGTTCTGGTACAGTAGAATTGTAAATGAAATTTTGATTTTTTTTCCAGATTTAAACTTACTATTTTGAAGTATAGATTTATATGCAATTGTAAGAAATGATACAAAGAGATTCCATATGCCCTTCATTCAGTTTCCCTCAGTGGTACCATTTTGCATAATTTTAATATAATTTTACATCCAGGAAAATGGCATTTATACAATCCATTGACTAAGTTTACATGTACTAATTTGTGTATGTGTGTGTGTGTTGTAATACACATGTCTGACCACTACCACAGACCAAGAGACAGAACAGTTTTATCGTAAGGATCCCTTGTGTTGTTATAAACAGGGCCACTTCCCTTTCTCTCATTCTCATCTCCAGGAACAAGCAATCTGTTCTTTTCTTTACCATTTAGGAAAGTTACGTAAATGGAATCATACAGCATATGATCTTTTGATATTGGCTTTTTTTATTTAGCATAATTTAATTTTTTTTCTGATTGTAAAAGTAATAGGGAATTAACTAGGAAAGTATTAGAACAATTTCTAATAATTGATATATACTTAACAGAAAAATCACATATTTTTTATTCAGTAATAATAATTTAAAATGCCATAGGAAAAAAGAGATTCTATTCACAATGACAGCAAAACTATATCTAGAAGTAAATTTAACAAAAAAAATACAATTACAAAACTTCAGTAAGATTACAAGTGAGGGTGGGAAGATAAATTGTAAAAAATGGTTGTATCAATCTGTAATTGAAATGTAATCTCAATCAAAATTCCAGGAATATTTTTTGAAAAATGTGACAGACTGCATTTGAGGGAAAAAATGCTCAAGAATCAGTAGGGGAAAAAAAAGAATTGGTAGGAAATTTCTGAAAGAGAAAAGTGAGAAGGACTTACCCTACCAATATAATAACTAAGCAGTATTAAGTTGGTAGATAGACAAATCAGTGGGTCAGATATAGAATCCAGAAACTAATCCACACAGATATGAGAATTTTGTTGTTGTTGTTGTTTTTTAAGATTTTATTTATTCATTCGACAGACTGAGCGAGCACAATCAGGGGGAGCAGCAGGCAGAGGGACAGGGAGAAGCAGATTCCCTCCTGAGCAGAGAGCCTGATGTGGGGCTTGATCTCAGAACCCTGAAATCATGACCTGAGCCGAAACAGATGCTTAACCAACTGTGCCACCCAGCAGCCCTGAGAATTTAGTTTTTGATGTAGGTGGCCTTTTAAATCAGAGGTGTGAGTCAATAATACATGACATTAGGATAATTGGATACATTTGGAAAAAATAGCAAGGTGCCCTTCTTTTACATTGTACACAAGAATGAAGTCCAGATGAAAGCTGAATGTAAAGAACAGATCTCTATAAAATTATTAAGGGAAAGAAGAGACTCTATATAATCTTGTTATGGGGAAGATCTTAAGCCAAGCAGAAAAACCCAGAATCCACAAAACAAATGATAGATACTTGATTTTGTCAAAATAAAAACTTCTAGCAACTTAACTCCCCATCAACAGATGAATGGATAAAAATGTAGTATATACATACAACGGAATATTATTCATTATTCAGCCTTTAAAAGGAAGGAAATTCTGACATATGTTTGAACATGGATAAACCTTTAGGACATTATGCCAAGTGGAATAAACCAGGCATAAATAACAAATACTATATGATTCCATTTAAATGAAATACTTAGTCAAATTCATAGAGACAGAAGGTGAAATGTCTGCCAGGACCTGAGGAGGGGGGAAATGGAGAGTTCTTATTTAAGGAGTAGAGTTCCAATTTTGTGAAATGAAAAGACAGATTTTACTTAATGAACTGTATACTTAGGAATAGTTAATTTAGTAAATTTAATGTGTATTTTACCCATAATTTAAAATTTTTACAAAAAGAAAACTTTGTATGACAAAAATGTAGTGAAACAAAGGTTAAAGGACAAGTGACAAAATGGGAAAAAACATTTACAAATTAAAAAAAAAATTGATATCCATAATACACAAATAGCTTCTATTAGTAAAACTATCCAGATTGAAAAATGTGTCAAGGACTTTAAAAAGGTAATTAATAGATAAAATAGTCAATGGTAATTCATTTATGAAATGTGAAATATGAAAGGATTTGCCATAGTAATAATGATAGAAATACAAATTAAAAGAAGCACATTTTATCTGCCATCTTGCTAGAAATTAAGAAGATTCATTAAGTGTGCAGTCACTCACATTTTTGGTGAAAGTGTAAATTGATTATGCTTTTTAGGAAAGCAATGTGAAATTATCAAAATATAATACATTCAAATCATTTGCTCTGGCAATTCTATTATATTTGTACATATGCAGAATAATACCTTGCTCACAGACATTTATTGTATTGCAGCCTTATTTGTAAGAGCAGAATTTTGGGGAAAACCTCATTGTGCACCAGAAGGGGAGTAGTTAAATTATGATAGTATGAAAAAAAAAAATTATGATAGTATGGAATATTTTTGTTTTTGTTCTTAACTTAGTTATATAGCTTTAAAATAGAAAGTAATTTTTATGTATATGTCTTGTCATAGAAAGATCTAAAATGTAAGTGTAATACAAGTGTATTTAGTGTGATCTCTTAATATGAACTTTATATATGCACATAGATGAATATCAGTTCATAGAAAGGACACACAACTGGTACTGTTTAAATGAATCGGTAGACTCCTAAAGAGAACATAATCATATTTTGTTATGTAATTTTTAAAAATGGGGGAGAAGTTATATATGCTATGCTAGAAGCCTGTAAAAAAGAGAAGGTAGCAGCAAAAAATATCTAGTTTCATCATCCAGAACCAGCATAGTTTGCTTTTTTTTCCTGTACAGTTATTTTACATAGTGGCATTATTAGTCTTTTTGAGTATTCTGAAGGAGAGGAGTTTTCTGAAATCACTGCATGTTTAGGATAAATATAATTCATACTTTTCCTTTTCTTTAAACAGTTTTTTCCCACTAACGGAAGGTAATATGCATACCATTCAAAGTCTCTGTCCGTTTTTGTCAAAAGAAGACAAGAAAGAGTTCATTGCTCAGTGTATACCTCCCCTTTTGGCCTGGACTAAGGAAGATCTTTGCAGTACTAATGGTTAGTGCTTGATAACAAATATTTCTTTTATTTAATTACTGTTTGAGATAAAAGAAGCATTTCTTAATATCTAAACCCAAATCTAGCAGAGATAAGTTGAATTGCAGCTGATTTATTCCTAGTTTATACTTTTGCTATGTAACAAGTTGACAGTCAATAGGATGAATGTCGTTGGAAAATAACAATTATCCTTTTGCAGTATAGAAGTACTACAGCTTTAAGAGAAGATTAAAACCACAAATATCCTTTCATTATTTATTTCCATCCATAGCACTTTTAGCTATGCTTAATTGCTTAATTTCTCCCTAGTCAACCAATGATTGACAATCTAAAGGTAATAGAATAGCTTTTGTTGTATTTTACACTTTTGGGATACTTAATACTCTGTTAGTTCATTTATTAATTAATTAATTTTTTTTAAACTTTTTTTTAAAGATTTTATTTATTTATTCATGAGAGACACAGAGTGAGAGAGAGAGAGAGATAGAGAGGCAGAGACACAGGCAGAGGGAGAAGCAGGCTCCACACAGGGAGCCCGACGTGGGACTCGATCCCGGGACTCCAGGATCAGGCCCTGGACTGAAGGCGGCGCTAAACCGCTGAGCCACCCGGGCTGCCCTCATTTGTTTATTAATTTAATAAACACTGAACATGGCTCTTTGGCAGTTCCTCTTGTAGGCAGGACAGACATAAAATTATATTGTGATAACCAATATATCAGAGACATGTCCTGTGTGTCAAAGCAGCAGAAAAGGAGCTTCCCCACTCTGCTTGGAGGCATCATTGGTGATTTCACAAAGAAAAGTTTAACTGGGTAATGAAGTATAGTTTTCCACAGGGATGTAGTTGGATTTCAGGTACACAGAAACATGAAAGAGTGTAGAGATTTCAGTTTGGTTGGCATTTAAGGTAGAAGGTTTAGGACAAAGGGTGTAGGATGCCAAGAACCTGGATTTTGATAAGCAGTAGGGAAAGGCCTCATGGAGGTTAAGGAGTTTGGACTTTAAGAGGTAAGCAATAAGGAGCTATTGGCTCAAATTATGTAGGAGAGTAGTAGCAAGACTATTTCATTAGATTATTTTGATAACTGTGAAGGGTGGATATGAAGGAAAAGATTAGGAATAGAAGACAGGAAGCTATTGGAATGTCCTTATTTTTTTAATTTTTATTTTATTTATTTGTTTTTAGAGGGGGGAGGGGCAGAGGGAAAGAATCTTGCCCAGCTCGGAGCCTGATGGTGAGACTCAGTTTCCCAAACCTGAGATCATGACCTGAGCCAAAATCAAAAGTCAGATCTCTGATTGACTGAGCCACCCAGGCACCCCCAGAAAGTCTTAATGAGAGATAAACAGAGCTTAAATCAAGGTATAGATGGAAGAAATTAAGGAAATAGAATTGGTGTGGCTCTGTGATTCTATTTCTGAATTGGGTAGAAGGAAATACCAGTAGGCCTTAGAGAGAACCTTTAAAGGAGACTTGAAGGTTAGGAGGAAGTAGGGAAGGGAATATACAGGGAACCAATGTTAAATAAGGTAGCTATGGGATAATACTCAAATGGAGATTGCCTGTTGATGGAAATACTGCTTTCAAAGCCCACGTCGTCGTGTAGGTGGTTGTATGATCTGTAAATGAGGATGAGCTCTCCAGGGAGAGTGAAGAGTGAGAATATCAAAGGGAACACCATTACATAGATAGAAGGGGTCTGTGGGTGGGGGAGACTTGAAAATAGGGATTAAAGATAAAGAGAAGCAGAGGAGGAGTTGTAGGTAGTATTCATCACCCGTGTTAAATGCCAGAGAAGGTCAAATAAAATTCAGGGCTAAAAAGTGTCCATTAGCTTTGGCATTATTGGAACGAAGAGTGGTGAGAAGGTGGTGAAAAAGGATGTAGAAAGAAGGTGAGAGCTGGAGATGAATTCAAGGTTAGAGAGAAAATCGGTATTCCAGAGGAGGAGGAGAAGCAGATAGAGATGGAGAACTGATGATAGCTCCCACTGAGGAGATGAGAGGGATGGGGTCTACTTAGATTTACTAACCTCGTGTAGGTGGAGTGACTTTCTTCAGAGGGAAGAAAGGAGAGATGTAGGATGGATGCAGATGTGAATAAAGAGAGGGTAGGGAACTTCATGTGTTCTTACTAATCAGTTCTCTGTCCTTTCGGGCTAGGTCATTTAATGAGTGGAAACTGGATTGTAGATTTTAAGAAGGATAGTGAAAGTTTGAAGTAGTGGAAGAAATGCTCCTGTCAACAAACTTTTCTCAAAAAGAATTAGGCTATGGCACCAAAGGCCAGCTGATGTCAAAAATAAATTATTGTGGCATTAAGCTTTATAGTTGCGTTCACTTACAGAGTTAGACTATAGGATCAGGCAGGGATTTGTAGTTCTGGAATGAGGATGCAGTTGAAGTGGCTGTGCATAGAGGAGAAGAGTACCTAATGGGAGTGAAGGTGGTTCCTCCAGCACACATCATAACTGAAGGATGGCAGAGGCAAGGAAGGGGCAGGAGGAAGGACTGCAGTGTCACACAGACCACAAGGTGCATCGCTGTTTGGAAAGCCCTGCAGGAGGAAGAATGTTTCTGAGATTTGATAACTAATTTTGCTCTTACAGCCAAAGTAATGAAACAATTAGCTAACAAATGCATTTTTAGTATTTAGTTGTTAGAAAACTTATTGTTTTTATTACACTTGAGCTCCGTGTATTCTGTTTTGCCAGGAAGTTTTTAAAAAAAATATTCCTCTGCCTTTAAAGGAAAGTTAAATATATTATACATTTTCTTTTCTTTCTTCCTCAGTTCCCTTTTATGTACAGGGTAAAAATCTAAGCCTTAGTTTGGCCTGTTGGACATTTTACAGTCTTATTGCAACTGACTCTCCAGTTTTACCTCTTTTTTGCTTCCATCCTGGACCCTGGCCATGCTAAATCTTCATGATTTTTGAACATTATATACTTTTTTTTAAGTTTTAAATTATTGACATATATCACTGTATATGTTTAAGGTGTACCACTTGATGGTTTGATTTATATATACTATGATATGATTACCACAATAGGTTGAGCTCACATCCATCTTATTATAGATAGAATAAAAAGAAAGGAAAGAGGAAAAAAACTTTCTCCTCCTGATGAGAACTCAGGATTAACTTCTACCAGCTTTCCTACTTACCATGTTGTTAGCTGTAGTTACCATGTTGTAGATTACATCCCTGGTACCTACATTTGTCTTGTAACTGGAAGTTGTAACTTTACAAAATTCTTTCTCCAAGCTCCGTCTTCCCCCATCCTCTCCCTCTGGTAACCACAGCCTAATCTCCTTTTCTGTGAGTTTGGGTTTGGTTTGGTTCCACAGATGAGTGAGATTATACAGTATTAGTCTTTGACTTATTTCACTTTAGCATAGTGTCTTCAAGGTCCATCCATGCTGTCACAAAATGGTAGGGTGTCCTTTTTTATGGCTGTGAATAGTATTCCATCCTATATTTATTTTACAACTTTTTTTCCATTTCATTCATTGATGGACACTTGAGATGTTTCCATGTCTTGGCTGTTATAATTAATACTGCTATGAACATGGAGGTGCAGATATCATTTGGAGTTAGAGTTTCTTTTTACTTTGGATATATGTTGACCTTTGAACAACATGGGTTTGAATTGTGTGGGTCCAGTAATATGCACATTTTTTTAATAACTAAAGTACAGTAATGTATTTTCCTTATGATTTTCGTGACATTTTCTTTTTTCTAGCTTACTTTATTATAAGAATATAGTTAATACATACAACAAAATATGTGTTAATTGTCAATGTTATTGGTAAGGCTTCCAGTCAGCAGTAGGCGGTTAGTAGTTAAGTTTTTGGGGAGTCAGAAGGTTATATGCAGATTTTCAGGTGCATGGGGTAGAGGTGGGGGTTGGTGCCTCTAACTCCCACATTATTTCAGGTTTAACTGTATTCCCAGAAATGGAATTACTGGATCATATGGTAGTTCTATTTTTAATTTTTTTAAGGTCCTTTGTATTGTTTTCCATAGTGGCTGAGCCATTTTATGGTCCCACCAACAGGGCACAAAGGTTCCATTTTCTTCACAGCCATGCCAGTATTTGTTATCTATCTTTTTGATGATGACCCTTCTATTAAGTGTGAGGTGATATCTCACTGTAGTTTTAATTTGCGTTTTCCTAATGACTAATGATGTTGAGTATCTTTTTATAGTATATATCTGTTGGCCGTAAGAATATCTTCTTTGGGAAAATGTCTATTCAGGCCCTTTGCCCTTTTTAAAATTAGATTGGTTTTTTGCTCTTTAGTTGTATGAGTTATTTATATATTTTGGATATTAATCCCTTATTGGATATATTTGCAAATATTTTTTCCCATTCTGTAGGTTGTCTTTTCACTTTGTTAATGATTTATTTTGTTGTGCAGAAACTTTTTAGTCTGATGTAATCTCACATTTTTATATATGATTTTGTTACTTGTTCTTTAGGAGTCATATCCAAAAATTAATTACTAAGATGCATGTGAAGAGCTTAATTCCTTTATTTTCTTCTAGGAATTTCCTAGCTTCAGGTCTTATATGTTTAAATCTTTAATTGGTTTTGAGTTAACTTTTGCAAATGATTTAAGATATGGGGTCAGTTTATTATTTTACATGTGAATAGCCAATTATCCTAGTACCATTTATTGAAGAGTCTGTCTTTCTCCACTTAGTAATTTTGGATCCTTTATCAAATATTAATCAGTCATATTTTGGGCACTCAATTCTATTTCATTGGTCTGTTTGTGTTTATGCTCTATTATACTGTCTTGATGTCTATAATAGCTTTATAGTATAGTTTGACATCAGGAAGTGTAATGCATCCTACTTTGTTCTTTCACAGGATTTATTTGGCGAGTCAGGATTTCTTGTGGTTCTGTGTACATTTTAAGAGTGTCTTTTCCTTGGCAGCTCGGGTGGCTCAGCAGTTTAGTGCCACCTTCAACCCAGGGTGTGATCCTGGAGACCCAGGATCGAGTCCCACATTGGGCTCCCTGCATGGAGCCTGCTTCTCCCTCTGCCTGTGTCTCTGCCTCTCTCTGTGTCTCTCATGAATAAATAAATAAAATCTTTAAAAAAAAGAAAAGTATCTTTCCTACTTATGTAAAAAATGCCAGTGGAATCTTGAATAGGGTTTGCATTGAATCTATGGATGACATTTGGTAGTATTGGTATTTTAACAATATTCTTCCAGTCCATGAACATGGGATACCTATTTATTTGTCTTTAATGTCCTTCATCAGTGTCTTACAGTTTTCAAAGTAGAGATCTTTTATTTTCTTAAATGTATTCCTAAGTATTTTGGTTTTGATGCTGTTGTAAATGGGATAGATATTTTTGTCCAGAAAGTTTGTTGTTATTCTATATAAATGTTACTGATTTTTGTATGTTAATTTTGTATACTGCAACTTTACTGAATTCACTGCTCTCATAGTTTTTTTGGTTGAGTCTTTAGGATTTTCTATATTTTAAATTATGTCATCTGTAAAGAGACAATTTTACTTCAACTTTTCCAATTCTGATACCTTGTATTTCACTTTTTTGCCTGGTGGTTTTAGCTAGGACTTCTAGTACTATGTTGAATAGGAGTGATGAAAGCAGGCATTATTGTCTTGTTTCTAATCTTAGATGAAAAGCTTTCAGTCTTTCAGCATTGAGTATGACGTTAGCTGGGGGCTTGTCAATTTATGGCCTTTATTATAGTGAGATATGTTATTTCTATGCCTAATCTTTTAAGAGTTTTTATTATGAATGGATGTTGAATTTTGTCAAATGCTTTTCTTTGTGTCTGCTGAGATGATCATATGCTTTTTTTTCATCTTACTAATGTGATGTATCACATTGATTGGTTTGTGTTTATTGAACCATCTTTGTACTCTAGGGATAAATCTCATTTGGTCATGGAGAATGATCCTTTTAATGTGCTGCTGTATTCATTTTGCTAGTATTTTAGCAATAATATTTCGTCTGTATTCATCAGGAGCATTTGCCTGTAGTTTTCTTTAATAGTATTGTCTTTTTCTGGTTTTGTTATCAGGATAATGCTGGCCTTTTAATGGCAATTTAGGAGTGTTTTCCTTCGCTTCAATTTTTTGGAAGAGTTTAAGAAAGATTGGTGTTGATTCTTCTTTAAATATTTGGTAAAATTCACCAGTCAAGCCATCTGCCCCTGGGCTTTTTCTTCATTAGGAGATTTCTGGTTAGTGATTCATTTTCCTTGTTAGTAATTGGTGTATTCAGATTTTGTTTCTTCCTGATTCAATCTTAGTAAGTTGTATGTTTCCAAGAGTTTTTTCCATTTCGTCTAGCTTGTCCAGTTTGTTGGCATTTGGTTGTTCAGTGGTAGCCTCTTACGATCTTTTGAATTACTGTGATATCAATTGTAATGTCTTTTTCATTTGCAGTTTTGTTGATATGAGTCCTTTCTCTTTCTTCATTCCCTTGGTTAGTCTAGCTAAGGGTTTGTCGGTTTTGTTTCTTCAAAAACCAACTCTTAGTCTCTTTGTTTTATTTTCTGTTCTGTTTCATTTATTTCTGCTCTAATCTTTTTTTCTTCTTCTGCTGACTTTAGGCTCAGTTTGTTCTTTTTCTAGTTCCTTAAGACATAGAATTAGGTAGTTTACTTGGAGATCTTTTTTGCTTCTTAATTTAGGCATTTTATTATTATGAATCTCCCTGTTGGAACTACATTTGCTGCATTCCACTAGTTCTGATATAGTGTATTTCCATTTTTGCTTATCTAAAAAGTTTTAGTTCCCCTTTATTTCTTTGATCCATTGGTTGTTTAGGAGAGTGTTGTTAAGTTTCCATGTGAATTTTTAAGTTTTACTGTCATTATTGATTTCTAGTTTCATGATATTGTGGTCAGAGAAAGTACTTGATATGATTTCAGTTTTTTTTTTTTTTAATTTGCTAAGATTGTTTTATGGCCCAACCTATGGTTTATCTTAGAAAGTGGTCATTATGCACTTGAGAAGAAATGTGTATTCTGCAATTGTTGGATAGAATGGAAGCATGAATTTTCTAAATATTATCACCATAGAAACATAAGCTGTAGTTTTGTTATTTATTAGTTAGGATATAGGAGTCTTTCTTCTTCTTTTTATGTCTGTTAGATCCATTTGATCTGTAGTATTGTTTAAGTCCCCTGTTTACTTATTGATTCTTTGGATAATCTGTTTTCATTGTTGAGAGTGCAGTATTAAAGTCTCCAACTATTATTGTATTACTATTTCTCCGTTTAGCTGTGTTAGTTTTCGCTTTATGTATTTAGGTACTCCAGTGTTGGATGCATAAATATTTACAATTGTAATATCTTCTTGCTATATTGACCCTTTTATCATTATATTATAACCATCTTTAAAGTCTATTTTGTCTAAGTAAAGGCACACCTTGTTTTATTGCATTTTGCTTTATTGCACTTTGAAGATACTGTGTTTTTTTTTCTTTTTTATAAATTGAAAGTTTATGGCAACCCTGCATCAAGCAGCTTTGCCAACGCCATTTTTCCAATGGCATTGTTTACTTCGTGTTTTTATATTCTGGTAATTCTTGCAATATTTCAAATTTTTTCATTATTACTGTATTTTTTTTCTGGTGATGTGTGAGCAGTGATCTTTGCTGTTATTATTGTAATAGTTTTGGGGTGCCATGGGCTATCCCCTATAAGAAAGCTAACTTAATCGATAAGTGTTTCAGTGTGTTCTGACTCTTCTACCTGCCATTCCCTGTCTGTCTCTCTCTCCTTGGGCTTGCCTATTCCAGGCTAATTAATAACCCTACAATGGCCTCTGTGTTCAAGTGAAAGGAATTGTCACATGTCTCGCATTTAATTAATTAATTAATTAAAATTTTTAAAGATTTTATTTATTTATTCATGAGAAATACACAGAGAGAGAGGCAGAGACACAGGCAGAGGGAGAAGCAGTCTCCATGTAGGGAGCCCGATGTGGGGCTTGATCCCGGGACTCCAGAATCACGCCCTGGGCCAAAAGCAGATGCTCAACCGCTGAGCCACCCAGATGTCCCCATGTCTTAATTTTAAATCAAAGACTAGAAATGATTAAACTTAGTGAGAAAGTCATGTTGAAAGTGAAGGTAATTTTGAAAGCTAGGCCTCTCATGCCAAACAGCTAAGTTGTGAATGCAAAGGAAAAGGTCTTGAAGGACATGAAAAGTGCTTCTCCATTGCACACGTAAATGATAAGAAAGCAAAATAGCCATGTTGCTGATGTGGAGAAGTTTTAGTGGTTTGGATGGAAGATCAAACCAGCTACTACATTCCCTTAGATACTAACTTTCTTCTATTCTAAGAAGGCTAAATGAGGTGAAGAAGCTTCAGCAGAAAAGTTTGAAGCTAGGAGAGATTGATTCATGAGGTTTTTTTTGTTTTTGTTTTTGTTTTTTTTTTAATTTTTTTTTTAAACATTTTTATTTATTTATGACAGTCACAGAGAGAGAGAGAGGCAGGGACATAGGCAGAGGGAGAAGCAGGCTCCACGCACCGAGAGCCCGACATGGGATTCGATCCCGGGTCTCCAGGATCGCGCCCTGGACCAAAGGCAGGCGCCAAACCGCTGCGCCACCCAGGGATCCCTGATTCATGAGGTTTAAGAAAAGAAGCCATCTATCATAATAGCACAAGTTGAAGCAGTAAATGCTGGCACAGAAGCTATAGCAAGTTACCTGGAAGATCTAGCTTAAGATAATGAAAGTGGCTACACTAACAGCAGGTATTCGCTGTAGATGAAACAGCCTTTTACCAGAAGATGCCATTTAAGACTTTCATAGCTAGAGGAAGAAGTCAGTGTCTGGCTTCAAAGAATAAGCTGATTCTCTTGTTAGGGGCCAGTGCAGCTGGTGACTTTAAATAGGAGTCACTGCTCAGTTACCACTGTTACTGCAGTTTATTTTTTTTTTTTTTTAAAGATTTTATTTATTTATTCATGAGAGACATGTGGGGGGAGAGAGAGAGAGAGAGAGAGGCAGAGGCAGAGGCAGAGGGAGAAGCAGGCTTCATGCAAGGAGCCTGATGTGGGACTCGATCCCAGGTCTCCAGGATCACGCCCTGGGCTGCAGGCGGTGCTAAACCGCTGCGCCACCAGGGCCGCCCACTTTTTTTTTTTTTTTTTTAAGATTTTATTTATTTATTTGAGAGAGAGACAGAGCGAGCATGAGTCGGGGGAGAGACAGAGGGAGAAGCAGACTGCCTACTGAGCAGGGAGCCCAATGTGGGGGGATGATGACCTGAGGTGAAGGCAGATGATTGACTGAGCCACCTAGTAGGTACCCTGTAGTTTACATTTTTAAAAATATTATATAACTAGTAGCAAATTTTTGTAGTTATGGTTATACTTAATTTTTTTTTTAGGATTTTGTTTTTTAAATTTTGGAGAGAGTGAGCATTTAAGTGGGTGGAGGGGCAGAGGGAGAGAATCCTCAAGCAGATTCCCTGCTGAGCACAGAGCCTGACTCAGGGCTCAATTATATTACCCATGAGACCATGACCCAAGAGTCAGATGCCCAACAGACTGAACCACTCAGGCATCCTGTATTTTTACTATATTTTAAAAATATATTTATTTATTTATTTACTTTTAGAGAGAGAGTAGGACCTGCTATTATAGTCTGCTTCTGGACAAAGCTGTTTGAGCTCTGATGAAGCTGGGCGGCTCACAGTTAGATAAGACTGCTAGCTCGGTTCTGCAGTTACCTGGATTCTCGGGTCAGCCTCACTAGATAGGTCGGGCTGGGTACCATATTCATTAATAGATTGGGGTATGAATTAGCTTCCCTGCCCTGGCAGCAGGACAGATTCCAGAATCTGTAAAGCTCATTGTTTGGGAACCTGAATAGCAGGAATGTGTGCAGAATTTCCTGGTCAGGTGATGCTCTGTAGATGGGGGAAGCCAAGGACTGTGCTCTTTCAGGTGCCACTGGACATAGGCCTGTTGGATGGGCTGTGGAGCTTCCCATGTGCTGTTTAGGTTCCCTGGTCAGACAGGCTAAAGGTTGCATTCAGTGATGAGTGGGCTACAGATTAGGTTTCTTGCCTGGGCACAGTGGCAGAAGTAGCTCTAAAGCCAGTAAAGCTCTGTGTTGTCTAAACTCAAGCAGAACTGCATCCCAGGTTCTTTGACTGGACTGGGCCACTGGCTTTGGTCTGCAAAGTATGGGCCCTGCCCGCCCGCCTCTTGGTTGTAGTGCTGCTCTGATGTACAGCTTTCAGGAATTTTTGCTAGCCTTTCTGGTCAGATGGGCTGGAAGACTCTCCACAGTATGTGGGGCTATGTCTCAGCTCCCTTGCCTGGGTGGGAAGGGGAGGGGCCAGAAGTGACCCTCAGCTTTGTGAATTAATCCTCTGCCTGTGTGTAGCAGGAGAAGCCCCAGTGCAGGATGCTGGCTTTGCTCTGGTTGATCAGCCCTGCTCAGTTGCCTCTTGGCTATGAGTGGCTTTTGGGCCACACAGCTTTCAGGAATTGTCTCCAGCCCTTCTGGTCTGTCGGGGCTGGAAGATGCTCCACAATTAGCAGGGCTGCAGCTCTGCTCCTTACCTGGGAGTGGGTAAACTGGGCTTCGGGGCTGTCAAAACTCTTCCTTTGACTCTTCCTTTGAGAATCAGAATCAGGCAGATCTGCGTGAGCCTGTCTTGGTTCTGCAGATAAGCAAAGCCACAGATTGGGATTACTACTGGACACTGCAGGTATGAATTGATCTGCCTAGATCTGTGTGCTGGTTGTTACAAGCACCCTGTCCATTCTTTGTCAAAGTCAGGACTGAGGCCTGCAAATTCCCCAGCAATCCCAGTACTCTGAGATCAGAGTAGGAGGTCCACCACAGCGACTCACAGTACTGGAGGGGTTGTGCTGGTTTTCCCTCACCCTAGGCTTTTTCCTACTGCAGAACCAGAGTCTCCAGGGTGCCCTTCCCACATGGAGCTGCACTGTCCTGGGGAGGGGCAGTGTAGTCGGTGTGGAGCTGCTTCTCTTACCTTCCTAATGCATCCTGTCTTGGTCTCAGTGACAGAGGGGGTGCTTTAACCTGACCCCTATAAGAGTCTCAGTGACATCTTGTTCTTGAATCGTTAGTGGATTTTCTTATGAGGAGGGAGCAAAGTCAAGAACAACTTACGTTGCCATCTTGGTGGTATCTCTTCTATTCTGTCCTTTTTTACAACTGTGTGCCCCTTTGCTGTTCTCACAGACTGTCGAACTTTTGATAAGTCCCAGTTCAAATACCAGCTTTGGGAAGCCTTTTCTTGCTTTTTAAAAAATGATTAATTCATTTATTTGAGAGAAGAGCAAGCGGGGTAGGGAGCAGAGGAAGAGAATATCCAAGCAGACTCCTGCTGAATGTGGAGTCCAGTGCAGGGCTTGATCCCACAAGCCATGAGTTCAGGACCTGAGTCGAAACCAAGAGTCACACGCCCAACCGACTGAGCCACCGGGTGCACCTGGGAAGCCTTTTATGACTCAACCTAAATGGAGATAGTTGTTTATTTTCTAGATTCCCAGTTTTTGTCCCCAATATATTCTAATTTGTTTTTAAGTCTACCAGTACTGCTAGATGAATCCTTTCAGGGACTGAATTTTGTTCATCTTTCCCCAGCATCTAGCAATGCACCTGGTACTCATTATTTATTCATTCTTCATTTAGTCAGTCAAAATAAATGTCTGTATTTCAGGCATTGTACGAGGGGGAGGTACACAGTGGTAAGTAAAACAGACAAGATTCCTTCATGGAGCTTACTTTCTTTTGAGGAGATAACAAATAAGTAACAAACAGTGCTGTAAAGACAATAGACAAAGGAGAATTGAGAACAGAGAAATGCAGGGGGATGTACTTCATGTATGTGGGAATTGCATAGAGTATAGGCAATATTTAAGCTGCGTGTTAAAGGGTAAGAAGGAACCGGGATTCTAAAGAGTGGTAAGCCTATGAGAACTTTCCAGATATAGTACATGCCTATTGAGTTAATGTATGAATTACGGAAGAAGATGTTCTGTTTTCCATCTTTAACTTTACACTCTAGCTATGTTTTTCATGTTCGTCTTTATTTAAGAGATGGGGCATACTAAATGAGTCCTATATGTAAGAAACCAAGAACAAAAAACAAAACCCCAGCATAGGTTAGTTTAAAGCACAGTATCATTTACTCACCCTAACCCACCCCGACCCCCACTCCCTTTTCTATGGTAGGTGCTTGGTATGGAGACAGGGTCTCTGCTCTGTGGAGCTTACATGCTCATTTGTTGACTCTTTCATGTTAGTCCTTTTTAGAATTCTTAACCTAGACATTTCTGGGGAAGGTGTTGGACCTATCTCAAAATAGAATTTCTCTTTTGTAATAGCAGTAGATTTTTTTCCTGATTTTTCTTTTTTTCTTTTGGTCTGTTGCACAAGTTTAATAATATAAGAAATGAGTTAGTAGTTTACCATTCTATATAGTGATTGGCTTTTCTTGAATTTTCTCATTTGTGGTAATTATAATGCTTACATAATTAGTACTAGAAATGCTTTTCTTCATTTCAAGGTTTGTATCAAAGAAAGAAAAGAATGCTTTTTTGTTAACATTAGCATGGTCTAAGAATAATCATCCCTATTTTTTGTCAAAAAAGTTTTATCAGAGAACATAATTTCATAAAAAATAAAGTCATGTGTAAGACAAGACTTTGATTTAAGGCAGTATGTGTAGATAGATGTGGATGTATGTGTATGTACATTTAATTTTCATTTTGAATTTTACTTTAGGAGGTTTTGGACATCTTGCCATTTTTAATTCTTGCCTGCAAACCAGAAGCATAGATGATGGGGAGTTATTACATGGTATATTAAAGATTCTAATATCCTGGAAGAAAGATCATGAAGATATTTTTCTTTTCAGTTGGTAGGTGATATTTTATATTATCCCCCACCCCCATTACAATATGTGTCCAGATTGTATATCTTACAGTCACAACTTTGTATAGTAATAGGTTGGTAAACACTTAAGTCAGCCTGTTATAAGTATATAAGATTTAAAATAAAATAGTTTGTAATTGAATGTCCATATAATTCTTTAATGTTATTTTGTTTTGTTTCTGTCTTTATCACAGTAATCTATCAGAAGTCAGCCCAGAGATACTAGGTGTAAATATAGAAATAATACGGTTCCTTTCCCTGTTTCTGAAATACTGCTCATCTCCTTTGGCAGAGAGTGAATGGGACTTCATCATGTGCTCCATGTTGGCTTGGTTAGAGGTAAATTAAACCAATGTATCATCAGTGTTGGGTCTTCATGCATATCTGTATGCTAGAACAAATTACTAATCTTAATCTTTAAGTAATGATTGTAATTAGTTCTTTTGCAAACATTTAAACTCTATAGATATATTCCTCACCAGTTACTATTTGAAAGGATAGTGCATTGATAGAGGTTTAATATCTGCTGGCATCATTCAATGACCAAATCTCCTGCCATTAAAATGTACTCTCCATAGCTCATTTTAATATAATATTTGTAGCACAGACCTTGCAGGTGTTATCCTTCGTGATTAGTTTTTTTTCTATCTTTTTGGCTCTTAATTAAATTATTCTTAAAATGTACTGTGTCAGTAATAGGTTAAAGATTAAGCAAATTCAGAGAGAATCAGTGCTCTTTTTATACACAAAGCAGGTATAATATTTGTGGGCTCTGATGGCTGCAAATCACTGGGGTTGAATTGGGCTAAACCTCTGCTTTGTTTGCTATTAGCTGTGTGACTTAGGATGTTCAAACAACCATTTTGAGCCTCAGTGTCCTTATTTTTTTATTTTTTTAAGATTTTATTTATTTGAGAGAGAGAGAGAGTGCAAGCAGGGGAGAAGGACAAAGGGAGAAGAAAAGAGAAAATCTCAAGCAGACTCCCTGCTAAGCGCAGAACCTGAGATCATGACCTGATCCCAAGTTCAAGAGTTGGAGATTCAACCCACTGAGCTATCCAGTCATCCTCAGTGCCCTTATTTTTAATATAACTTAATAATGCCCAATTAGTAGGGCTCCTGAGAAGATTATAAATATGGTTTTGTATATTTCACTTGATAAATGGTAACTGATATTTTCTTTCAGAGTTTTAGAAATAGAGTATTTCAAAATAAGTGGATTGATTCTAATTCTTAGTATTTAATTTTTAAAATGTGTAAATGTCTCCTGAGACTACACTTCAACTGCTTTTTATTTTAAAATTTAGAGAAATGAAAGCATTTTCTTTATTGCCTTGATTTGTGGTATTTGTGGTAGATGTCTGCTTACCTATTTCATCTTTGTTTCTTCAGACAACAAGTGAGAATCATGCATTGTATTCTGTTCCACTTGTACAACTGTTTGCGTGTGTCAGCTGTGATTTGGCCTGTGAGCTCAGTGCTTTTTTCGACTCTGCAACTCCAGATACCATTGGCAATCTCCCTGTAAATCTAATCAGTGAATGGAAAGAATTTTTTTCCCAAGGCATCCACAGTTTGCTTTTACCTCTTTTGGTGACTGTTACAGGCAAGTGAAAGGGGAATCATAGTGAGATACATTGCAAGTGACTAGCTGAAAAATTCAAAATAAAAACTTTGGCTGTTTAAATCAAACAGTACAGAGTGTAAAAAAAAAAAAGAAAAAAAAAAAAAGAAAAAGAACCTGAGAGAAAGCTTGGCATCTCAGAAGCATCATATATGCTTCTGCTTTCCAGGCAAGAATTGAAAACTGGCAAAGAACCCAAAGATTATTGCAAATTAAAATAATAGTAATTCAGATAACCTGAAAAGATTATTTATAACTCAAACTTCTCTTTTTTAAGGATGAGATAATAGAAGTTATGATTATCATGTAAGATTACGTTAAACAGTTTCTAGCGAGGACTGCTCTAATATTTGTCAGTTTTTTGTTTCATTTTCTTAAATGACATTTGACTATAAGTCAGTCAAACTCTATTACCTTGTTTTAGAATGTGCATGTTTCTTTCCTTTCTGTCATCAGGAGAAAGCAAAGATACATCTGAAACATCCTTTCAGAATGCAATGCTGAAGCCCATGTGTGAAACATTAACATATATCCCAAAGGACCAGCTATTGAGTCAAAAACTCCCTTCAAGACTGGTTGCTGGCCAAAAAACAAACTTACCAGAGTATCTCCAGACTTTGTTAAATATATTGGCCCCATTACTCCTCTACAGAGCTCGACCTGTGCAAATTGCTGTTTACCATATGCTGTACAAGTAAGAATTCTTCTAATTGAATCAGTGTTGTGGTTGAAAAAAGTAGAATATATATTTAGTTTTAACACTTGATCATTAAAGAAAAAAAAAGTAAAAGTAAAAAAAGAAAACTTGATTATGTATTTTAATAACAGGGATGCCAAATTTTGGATGATTTAGGTCACTGTTCTCTGTACACAACTTACATTTAAAAATATACTCATTCAGAGTAAGTATTAGTCATTCTGCCTCTTGAGCATGATTTAACAATGAACAAGTTAATGTAATATATTCTGACTTGCAGATTGATGCCTGAATTACCACAATATGATCAGGATAATCTAAAGTCATATGGAGATGAAGAAGAAGAACCAGCCTTGTAAGTTTTTTTAATAATTTGTTTTATTAAATTTTCATAATCTGTTTCACTTATAACTTCAGAAGGTGGACAAACACAAAAGCTCTAAATTTAGTATAATATTCATTCAGTAGATCTTTTAGAGTCATCTTTAAGCCAAAAATGAAAGCTAGTGTCCAGCCAGAAAGGTAATTTCTCTCCTTGATTGTTTCTAAATCATATTTTCAGTTTGTTACTCTATAGCAGAACTTACTTTAACTACACGGTAGCTGTGGAAAGAGTACATCAATTCAGATATCTAATGAGCACCCACTTTGCTGTGCAAAGTATTAATTAAATGCTGAGGGGAGAATATGGTGTTTAGTAATTGTTCTTATTCATAAAGAGCTTATAATCTACTTTAGACCACATTACCCTATAATAAAAGATAGTTAGTATGTGGCAAGTACTATGGAAAAGGATGGGACAGGGGGAACGACACAGCTGCCATGCACTGGAAGGGAAGACTTTTTCTTGAGGAAGAGACATTTATGCTGGATCTGTTAGGTTAGGTAGCATTTCAGCATGGTCTTCAGAGAACACCATGTGCAAAGGCATGAATGTTCAGGATGTGCATGGAAGTGTTGAGTAGTTGCCCTTGACATTTTTTTTTATTGTCTATTTCCTCCACTGGAGTAGAAGCTCTGTAAAGTCAGGAGTTTTTGTCTTTTGTTCTCGACTATATCCGTAACATCCAGAGTGGTTCCTGATCTAATGCAGACTTACGAATATTGCTTATTTGTTTAGTAGAAGGATAAGTGAATATATGGGGAGTAGGCAGGGAAGTTATTGTGAAAAATAAACCTGGAAGGGTACTTAAGATAATGAGTCTTAAAAATTAAATTTTCTGGGATTTGGGGCATTATTTGGCAGAAGATGGGAAAAGTACCAGCTGATTCTGGCTATAGTATGAAATATAAATTACACAAGGAAGCACACAGAGATGGAGACCATTCTAGAAACAGTACAGGGAGTACAGCGTGGAAATGAAGAGATACCTGAGCTGGTATTTGTAAAATCTAGTGACTGTTGGTATGGAAGAGAGAAGGGTTGGTACATGGGATAGTGGTGTTGAAGGTAAAAATTTTATCCTAGGGCAGAAGCTCAAATACCTGTGTATGGGCTGGGAAAAGGAAGCCACAGGGAAAGAAACTGCAGAGGTGGAAGGAGAGAACTGAGCTACAATGTTAGGGAGAATCTGACAGGATATACAAAAGTTTTTCACTTTTTGAGAATCTCCTAAGTTCATCTGAAGGTGTTAATCAGTGCAGTAGCTCAATAAAGAGGAAAATTAACTTGCATTGTAATGAATTAATATGAATATAGAATTTACTTTCCTGAAAAGACATGAAGTTTTGTTTTTTACTTTATAGGGATCTGGTAGGACTTGGTATCCCTCATCATTCCCTTAACTAGCTGAGGGACTTGAGATTAACCGTTTAGCCTCTATGGGTGTGTGATTTTTTTTTTTTTTTCTATCCATAAAACAAAGTTGAAATACATGTTTTCTAGAATGGTTTTTCCTTTAAAAACTAAAGTACTAGAGCTTCTATTTCATTGTATATTTCCTATGCATTTTAAATATATAGGTGTAAAGAATATTTTATGTATTTATAATAATACAAAATTTGTTTTATGTTTACATATATTAATAAATTTATAATTAAATATACATGAAAAAGTACATATTTATACATTTTATGTCTTTCAGATTTTGTAATCGCCATTATGCAAAATTAGCAGTTAAAACTGAATCTTTATGGGGGACTTTAAAATGGTTTTGGAAAGTAGAGAAAGGTTTTTCTAAAATGCTTAAAGTTTATACATGCTATCAGTTTTTTAAGGGACAAGTTATGAAGAAAATTGTGTTTAATCCTTGATTCATAGGTCACCACCGGCAGCACTGATGTCTCTTCTTAGCACTCAGGAGGACTTACTAGAAAATGTTTTGGGGTGTATTCCTGTTGGACAGATAGTTACTATTAAGCCACTAAGTGAAGACTTCTGCTTTGTTCTGGGATACCTCCTCACCTGGAAATTAATACTTACTTTTTTCAAAGCTGCTTCATCTCAGGTAAATAAATATGTGATAACTTTTGACAGTTCTATCCTCTGTGTGTTTCTGTTACCATCTTAAATTCTTTGTTTCCCCTCTTGTAGAAAAAAAGGGAAATGCCTCACATTTTAATCTAGTCTTTTCTGGCTAACTTCAGACTTTCTGCTAAATTTATTTCTGTCCCTTAATTTCCTTATCATCCCGCATGCACAAACACACACACACACACACACACAGTTTTTTTGCAAAAGTAATCTCTGGAATGTACTGGAATCAATTTTTTTCTAACTGAATGTAGCCACCAAGTCCTTTTATTGAAGCAAACAAGATTTATATAATTTAATTTTGTACTACCACAGTAATAATTTCAAAAGAATTGTATCTTGCTGTTTTGTTTTTTTTTCAACTTTTGACCCTTGTGGAGATTTTAGTTAACATCATTGGGAATTTACTTTTTTTGAAAATCAGTGTTTAGAGAAAGATTTGTGAAATGTTAACCTGTGTAATTCAAACTATTACCTCTAAATAGTAAAAAATATCCTAAAATAATTATTTTGCCCAAATTACTCTAGCAGCCACTAGATGTCTCTGTTGTCTCATATTTAGGAAGAAAAACCTCATTGTCTAGGAAGAAAAGCTGGAAAAATTTCCAAGTTTTCTTTCTTTTCTTTTTATTCTTTAGACAGATCCCCACTTAAAAAGTGCCAATTAAGTGTTGTTTGAATCAGTTTAATAAGCTGATGGCTTTTTAAATATAAACAGTAGCGTTTTTGACAGTCAGTACAAAAACACTTACTTTATTACCTCATTAAGGTGTGACTAAATACGGCATTTATTTCCAATGTGATTTTTCAGAATTTGTAAGTTATAATTTATGTCCTTGCTTATAATTCATATCTTGGTACAAATATGTGAACATATACATCTTTGCATTTGTATATCTAAGGGGAAAATCAAATTACAGGGGCAACAATGATCTAGATTTTCTAATTGTTTTATTTATTTGTTTTTTTTATTATTTTTTTTTTCCTTTCAGAGAACCAGGTTTCTGCTCTCTTTGGCTTTTATCTGGTTCTCTCTGGTCATGCTCTGGCCTCTAAAGATTTTTTTTTTTTTTTCCATTCGTGATAGACATAGAGAGAGAGAAGGAGAGAGACAGGCAGAGGGAGAAGCAGGCTCCATGCCGGGAGCCTGACGTGGGACTTGATCCCGGGACTCCAGGATTGCGCCCTGGGCCAAAGGCAGGCGCTAAACCGCTGAGCCACCCAGGGATCCCCGATTTTCTAATTGTTTTAATCTTGGTACAACTATGTGACCATATACTTCTTTGCATTTGTGTATCTAAGGGGAAAATCAAATTACAGGGGCAACAATGATCTAGATTTTCTAATTGTTTTATTTTTCTATAGGCCAGCCACTTATGTTTGTGACTTGAGCTAGTTTTATTTGCTGGTGATGTATTTCAAGAAACTCCCAATTGGGCTTTTACATTTGTTTCTTAAAATATTCTTGATCTCTCAAAAGTTGCAGCAAGTGAGGCTTCCATATGTAAGAATTTTGTTTTTATCATCTTATATTCAGAAATTTAGAAAATGGCCATGCATCACTTTTTTCATTAAACCAGAATTGGGAAAAGGGTACAAAGAATTGTACGGCAGCATTTATTGAGCCTGGAACTCAAACCAAACTGTGGTAGTTAAACCAGAATAACTCAGTTAATAGCCTAATTAGATAAATCCTAAAGCAAACAGAATTTTTTTAAAAAACATTGCAATTGGTCCTAACTCTGGGTTTTTAAAAAAACTTTTTTCCTGGGTACCTGGATTGCTCAGTCAGTTAAGCATCTGCCTTTGGCTCAGATCATGATCCTGGGGTCCTGGGATCAAGCCCTGTATCAGGCTCCCTGCTCAGTGGGAATTCTGCTTCTCCCTCTCCCTCTATCCCTCCCCACTGCTTGTGTGTGCTCTCTCTCATGCGCTCTCTCTCTCTTTCTCTCTCTCTCAAATAAATAAATAAAATCTTAAAAAGAAAAACAAAACAAAAACTTTTTTCCTAAAAACAAAAGCAACTCCCAGTGAATCAGATTGGGCTGGAACAAAGCCATGAGCCTATGTGTGTTTCATAACTTTACTGATATGTTTTTCATGCTATCAGATTTACTTATTTAAGGTATACGGTTTAGTGTTTCTACCATATTCACAAAATTGTATAAATATCACTACTATCTAATTTTAGAAAATTTTCAACACCTGAAAAAAGAAACCTTTACCCATTTGCAGTCAATTCCCATTTTCTCTCAAACCTTCCAGCCCATGGCAGCCACTATTCTCTGTGTTCTGACTCTGTTGATTTCCCCTTGTAGACATTTCATATATGTGGTCTTTTGTGGTTGGCTTATTTCACATAGCATATTTTCAGATTCGGGGATTAAATACATAAATCTGTACTACTTTATTTTTTATGGCTGAATAATATTCCATTGTGTGATGAGTATACCACATTTCGTTTATTCATTTATCCTTTGATGGACATTTAGGTTGTTTCCACTTTTAAATGAATAAAGCTACTGTGAACATCATATATGAATTTTTGAGTGGATGTATATTTTCATTTTTCTTGTGTTCTTTACCTAGGAGTAGGATTTCTGGGTAATATATATGGATTTTTAAAAATCCATTGATTTTTTTTCAAGTTTTTTTTTTTTAATTTTTTTATTATTTATTTATGATAGACACAGTGAGAGAGAGAGGCAGAGACACAGGCAGAGGGAGAAGCAGGCTCCATGCACCGGGAGCCCGACGTGGGACTCGATCCCGGGTCTCCAGGATCGCGCCCTGGGCCAAAGGCAGGCGCCAAACCGCTGCGCCACCCAGGGATCCCGATTTTTTTTCAAGTTTTTATATAAATTCCGGTTAACATACAGTGTAATATTAGTTTCAGGAATAGAATTTAATGATTTATTACTTACATATAGCACCCAGTGCTCATCACAAGTGCCCTCCTTAATACCTATCACCCATTTAACCAGTCCCCCTACTCACCTCCCCTCCAAGGAACCCTAAGTTTATTCTTTATAGTTAAGAGTTTCTTATGAATGCCTCTCTTTATTTCCCTCTTATGTTCATCTTTTTTTTTTATCTTAAATTCCACATATGAATGAGATCAAATGGTATTTGTCTTTCTCTGACTGACTTATTTTGGTTAACATTATACTCTCTAGCTCCATCCACATTGCAAATGGCAAGGTTTCATTCTTTCAGAGGGAGAAGCAGGCTCCATGCAGCGAGCCCGATGTGGGACTCGATCCAAGGTCTCCAGGATCATGCCCTGGGCCAAAGGCAGATGCTCAACTGCTGAGCCACCCAGGCGTCCCTACCATGTCTTTTTTATCCATTCATCAGTTAGTGGACATTTGGGCTCTTTCTGTAATTTGGCTATTGTTGATAGTGCTGCTGTAAACATCGGGGTGCATATGCCTCTTCAAATCTGTATTTTTGTATCTTTTGGGTAAATACCAGTAGTGCTGGATTGTAGGATATGTCTAGTTTTTTTTTTTTTTTTTTTTTTAATGCAGCAGTACTTTAATTATTTCAGTGCTACAGCTCAGTTGATCTGTGCCGCCTACAACAGACCTCTTCTGTTCTTCTATGAAGATTATCTGACATTTTTTGTTACTGGGGCTTGAACTCACAAGCCCTTAGATCAAGAATCATGTGTTCTGACTGAGCCAGACAGGCATTCCAGGGTAGTTCTATTTTTAACTTTTTGAAGAATTTCCATACTGTTTTCCAGAATGCATCAGTTTGCATTCCTAAACAGTGCAAGAGAGTTCCCCTTTTCTCTACATCCTTGCCAACATCTGTTGTTTGTTGTATTATTAATTTTAGCCATTCTGATAGGTGTGAGGTGGTATCTCATCATAGTTTTGATTTATTTATTTCCCTGATGAGTGATGCTGAACATCTTTTCATGTGTCTGTTAGCCATCTGGATGTCTTCTTTGGAAAAATGTCTATTCATAGCTTCTCATTTTTAACTATTATTTGTTTTTTGGGTGTTGAGTTTTATATGTTCTTTATATATTTTGGATACTAACCTTTATCAAAAAAAACCCATTGATATGTATAATTATTTTTTTAATTCTACTTCCAACTGATTTTTTACAGAGGAGATAGAAGAATAAGTCAATGAAAAGTCACGTAACTCTTCCTAGAGTCAAAAATTTTTAATGTTGCTACCTTTGAAGATTTATTTAATTTTGGGGAGAGAGAGTACGTGATGGGGAGGGGCAAAGGGAGAGAAAGGGAATCTCATGCAGACTCCCTGCTGAGCACAGAGGCCAACACAGGGCTTGATCCCATAACCCTGGGATCATGACTTGAGCCAAAACCAAGAGGGACGCCCAACTGACAAAGCCCCCCGGGTGCCCCAGTATTAGTACCTTTATATATGGTTTCTCTATATTTACTTTTTTCCTGCTGAATTACTTGAAAGTAAGTTGCAGATTCATGATGCTTTACTGGAAGTATTTAAACATATATCTCCTAAGAACAAGGACATGTTTCTACATAATAATATAGTTATCAGACTCGAATTTGATTTTAATGCAGTAATATCTAATATGTATTCAAATTTTCCTGGCTGTCCCTTTAATGTCCTTTATAGTTTTACTCCTTCGCTATTGAGGATTCGATCAAGATCATGTTTGCATCAAATGTGTCATATTTCTTTAACCCATTTTCCTACCTTTTCTTTATTGTCATTCACCAGGTTAGTTATTTTGTAGACTGTCTTAGGATTTGGATTTGTCTGATTGTTTCCTTATGATCAATTTCTGGTTAATTTTCAACAAGAGTACTTACTGCAAAGAGGCGATGTGTCCACAGTGTGTCACCTAAGGAGGCACAGAATGTCACTGTGTCCTTTACTGGTGATACTAAGTTGGTTACTGGAAAAGGTAGTGTCCTCCAGATTTCTCCATTATAGGTACTTTGATCAACATACTTCAAAAATCAATTTCATATTCTATGGCTTGATACTTGTATTTGAGCATTTATAGTGTTCAGAAAATGGTGTCTTGCACCAAGAGGTGATGGATCCTTTAGTGGGAAAAATCTTTTTAAAACAGGTACATATACCAAAGAGCTGCAAAAGTAAACCTGAACAAATTAAAACTGGGTTATTGAGGAATGAGTTCTGAAACACACAGATGCCTGTAGTGTACCTGGTGGTGGCAGATTGTCCTGTTTAAAATTTTTATTTTAATCCCAGCATAGCTAACCCACAGTGTAATAATAGTTACTGGTGTACAATATAGTGATTGTACAATTCTGTACATCATAGAGTTCTCATCACAAGTGCACTCCTTAATCCCCATCACCTGTTTCACCCATTCTCCATCCACCTCCCCTCTGGTGACCATCAATTCTGTGTAGTTAAGCGTCTGTTTCTTAGTTTGCCTCCCTCTCTTTCCCTTTTTTTCCTCTTTGCTCTTTTGTTTCTTAAATTCCACATATGAGTGAAATCATACGGTATTTGTCTTTCTCTGACTGACTTATTTACAAGATTTTCCTATTTAAAAAGGAACCAGAAATCCATGTATTTTTTATTTATTTTTTATTTTTTAAAGATTTTATTTATTTATTCATGAGACACAGAGAGAGAGAGAGAGAGAGGGAGAGGGAGAGAGAGAGGCAGAGACACAGGCAGAGGGAGAAGCAGGCTCCATGCAGGGAGCCTGACATGGGACTTGATCCAAGGTCTCCAGGATCACATACTGGGCTGAAGGCGGCGCTAAACCGCTGAGCCACCCGGGCTTCCCTCCATGTATGTTTTAGTGATTGAATTATTAATTTTGAGAGAGAGAGTGAGCACCCATGTACAAATACGTGGAGGGGCAAAGGCAGAGAATCTTCAAGTGGACTCCCCATTGAGTGGGAGCCTGACACAGGGCTTGATCCCACAACCCATGAGATCATGACATGAGCCAAAACATAGAGTCAGACACTTAACTGACTGAGCCACCCAGGTGCCCCCACACATCCTATTTTTGAGAGAAATTACAACAAGACCGTTTGGACTACTAGTTTGTGCTCTCTTGTCTAAAGGGATGCTGGAGTGTTTGATACAGTGTGAGGTCAGCCAAAAAGAATTTGTTTTAAGCAGGACTTTTAAAGGTTAAGGACTATGGTGTGAAAGGCATATATGGAAGGCTTGGAAGGAAAGGGAGTGAATCATCTGTGGGAAGTAGGGAGTAGATTTTCATAGAGAAAGTAAAGATGAACTTATTAACGGAGATGCTTTGAGAAAGGTGTTAGAAGCATATGGCTAATAATGAAAGGGTAGTGAAAACTTTTGCTTGTTTATGAAGAAAGGGAGCAGTGCCATCAGATGGCACCTTTGGAAAGTAAGAATGTGGCATATATTTTGTAGGACTCCTCCTTGTAATTCTAAGTGTTCAAATTAATGCCTTTTTCATTGTGTTCTTGTACAGTCTATTCTACTTTGATTTGTTCTTTTCACTGACTCTCTTGGTTTAATTGGGTTTACTAACAAACTTCTTCACTCTCCACCAGCTTCGGGCACTGTATTCAATGTACCTTCGAAAAACAAAAAGTTTGAATAAATTGCTCTACCACCTGTTCAGGCTTATGCCAGAAAATCCAACCTATGCAGAGACAGCTATTGAGCTTTCAAATAAGGACCCTAAAACATTCTTTACAGAAGAGCTCCAGTTGAGTATTAGAGGTCAGTAAGATGTATGTTTGTGTTCTTTCTTGAAGACTAGGTCCAGATTAGGTTGTATTTATTGTACTTTACTCTTGAGAATTTGGAGAATAACCCCAAATGTGTTTCCTGGCTATGAGAAGTTTGAAGTACACAATTTTCCATGTTTATCTAAATAGAACATACAACTAGATCTTTTAGGTAAGGGTAAGAAATCTATACATTTGTGAAGCTTTGTTCATTGAGACTGTTATCTTTTATTCTATAAGCAAATATTCGTTAAGTGGTAATGTTTTGCAGGCCTGTAAATAAGTAGTCTTCAGTTGGGGAAACAAAGATGAGTAAAATTTCTTTCCTTTACTTGAGGAACTCAAATTTTAACTGAGGGGATAGACATGCATGCATCTAGTTGTACTCCAGTGTTTTAAATGGTTTCCTTAGAATTGGAATTTTTTTAAATGTCTTGGAGATATGAGGAGGGTACTGTGTCTTGTGAGTATTAAGGTGGATATTCTAGGAATTTTGTATAACACATCAGTGAGCTCTGGGGAAAGTACAGGGACTAAACTTTTCATAAATTATTATAAAGACAGTCTTTAAATTTTTCCTTTTTAAAAAAAGTTTATTTACAATTTTTACACTCAATGTGGGGTTCAAACTCACAACCCGGAGATCAAGAGTTGTGTGCTCCACTGACCAAACCAACCAGGAGTCCCTAAATTTTTTCCTCCTTTTTATTTAACTTTTTTCCCCCACTCCCTGGGCATATGGAGTTAGGGTCTTCCTTTTTAAAATACGTATGTTCCCCCCCACCCCTTTTTTTTTTGTCGTCTGTCATGTGAAATATAGAATGCTATTTCTAGGCAGATTTTGCAGTGTCAATTGGGATCTTTATTCTTTTTGCCGTTCTGTTGGTTCATTTGTAATATAAGAGAAAGTTAATACTCTAGATTTCTTGCTTCTTCAGTAAGTTTGTTTTATGGGCTCTAGCTGTAGTGTTAGGAAATTAAAAATTATTTTTTAGTCTGTTATTCTATGTAAGAAATAAATGTTACTAACTAAGAATTTGTTTTTTTCCTCAGAAACAGCAACTCTTCCCTACCATATCCCACACTTGGCTTGTTCAGTCTATCATATGACATTAAAAGACTTGCCTGCCATGGTTAGGCTGTGGTGGAATAGTAGTGAGAAGCGTGTTTTCAATATTGTAGACAGATTTACAAGCAAGTATGTCAGCAGTGTTCTTTCTTTTCAAGAAATTTCTTCTGTGCAGACAAGTACACAGCTATTTAATGGCATGACGGTTAGTATTATCTTGACTTTTTTCCAAAAAAGTTGTTCGAATATTGGTTATGTCTATCATTTGTAGTATCATTACAATATTAACCATTGGTTCAGAATTTACAGAAATTGTCTATTTTCTGATTCTCAGGTATCAAATCTCAATATTAATGTATAGAGTGAAACAGTGTTATAATTTCATTTCCTCCCCATCAGAGTTTTTGAACATTAATTAGTTCATTCAAAATATATATTGAGGGATCCCTGGGTGGCGCAGCGGTTTGGCGCCTGCCTTTGGCCCAGGGCGTGATCCTGGAGACCCGGGATTGAATCCCACATCGGGCTCCTGGTGCATGGAGCCTGCTTCTCCCTCTGCCTATGTCTCTGCCCCTCTCTCTCTCTGTGTGACTATCATAAGTAAATAAAAATTAAATAAATAAGTAAATAAACCCACTGTTAAAAAAAAACAAAAAAAACCCAAAATATATATTGAAATACCTATAGATTCTAGGTACTGTGTGTCAGTCACTTGAGAAATGAAGGATTTAGTGGGTTCAGATTCCTATTGTGTAATAACACATAATCTAATAAAGGGAAAAAAGAGTGATACTGATACTGTTTTTTGAATTGGAAACTTGAAAATGTCACATTAAGAGGAAGAGTGCTCTGCAATCAGAGTGGGAAAGGTTCATCTGGCTGAGGGGATTAGGTGCAACTTTATAGAGGAAGATTAAGTGGGCAGGATTGTCGTTTAGGGACAGTGTAGAGAAAGGCCTTGAATATAGAGAAAACAGTATGGCAAAGGGAAAAAGCTTGGACATGGGAATGTAATTTCTGCAATTGCCTAACAAATGTTGAATAAGCCAGCATTCATACAGAGCAGGATTCCTGAAGGTAAGTAGAGAACCAGCCATTACCATGATGAATTAGGGTCATATTGGGAAAGACCTCAAATGATAGTCTAAAGCATTTGGTCCTATTCAACCACTGAAAATTTTCCTTTGAAGCAAGTGTCACTGTTAGTGTTACAATTAGTGGAATAGTTCTGACTGCAATATATAGTATAGGCTGTTGGCATGGACTTTGGATTCAAATGCATAATGAGGGAGACCCACTGGTATAGATGTTATGAATAACAAAGAGGGCTTTGGTGAGGCAGTATCAGTGGGAATTTTCCATAAAAGGAGAGGAATGTTAAAAATTTTGTGATACTTTATCCAAACTTGTCACTAATTAATACCTGGGAAGAGGTAGAAGGAAAAGTTTAAGATGATGCTATGGTTTTTAGCTTGGCAATAGGATGTCAGAAGAATACATTGGTCAAGCATGATAATTAGTGTTTTATATTGTTTGCAATGCTGTTAGGTGGAAATAGTCTAACAGTTGATGGTTAGCTTTAAAGCTCAAGGGAGGGATCCCTGGGTGGCGCAGCGGTTTAGCGCCTGCCTTTGGCCCAGGGAGCGATCCTGGAGACCCGGGATCGAATCCCACGTCGGGCTCCCGGTGCATGGAGCCTGCTTCTCCCTCTGCCTGTGTCTCTGCCTCTCTCTCTCACTGTGTGGCTTTCATAAATAAATAAAAATAAAAAAAAATAAAGTTGTTTTAAAATAAATAAATAAATAAATAAATAAAGCTCAAGGGAATTCTGTGGCAGAGAAAGAGTTGGGAGACTTCTAAATATAAATGATATTTGATACCCTTGGTGTGAAAGAAAAGCAGTAATTAAGAACTCATTCTGTCACGGGTCTATTCAAAGCTGCTATATGACAAGCTTAATATCATAAAACATTTTATGAGCAGGATTTCTTTTTTAAACTGAAAAGGCTATAAAATAGGTCAGGTATATAAACCTATTTATTAAATATCTCGTGCAGTAAACCAGCATGTTTACCTGTTTTGTCTTTGAATGAAGACTGACTGCTAATAATCAACCTAGGAAGATGTTTTTTGAATGAAAGAAAGAAAAGAAATTTGCAAAAAACGTATTACCTTTCCTATGTTGCAGGTTAAAGCTCGAGCTACCACTCGAGAAGTGATGGCTACTTACACTATTGAGGACATAGTTATTGAACTTATAATACAGCTGCCTTCCAATTACCCCCTGGGTTCAATAACTGTGGAGAGTGGGAAAAGAGTAGGTGTGGCTGTGCAGCAGTGGCGAAACTGGATGCTGCAGTTAAGCACTTACCTCACCCATCAGGTAAATTTCCATGTGCACATTTGACTTTCCAGGTAGTACCACTGACCCCCTCTTTGAAAGGACAGTAAAACTTAAAATATATCACTTCTGCTTGAGGTTGAGAGATACTGTATTTCCTTGGGTCAACACAGCTATATGCCTAAGTGACCTGAACCTGCCAAGCTGTTTTCCTTTTTAAGGCTCTGTAATTTTTTTTTCTGGTGTTTGAGAGGAATTGACTTTACTCCACTGACATTGTAGGTGACATAGAACAATACATGGCATTAAAGAAATTGTTTGAGTGGGAATCTTTTTGTAAGATACCGGATTGATGAATGTCTTCGGAGCTACTTTTAGCCTAATGTTTCAACTCTCCTTCTGTGATTAGAGAAATCCCAAGAATCTCAAAGATGTTTGACTTTTAAACAAAGTATAGTTGTTTGGACATTGAGACTATAAAACTTGATGTATTGGTGCAGAACCTCTCTTTCAAGTCTGTCTTTAATGGAGAAAAACTTATATCTGGTTTCTAAAACTTGAGAAATCATTTTAAAAGCCAATTTTCAGAAAACTTAGGAGATGTGAATGTAGCTAAGTAGATTCTCTTCTTTCTTTTTTTTTTATTCTCTTTCTAAATTAAAATTCGATTTTCAAATTTATGAAATTGAATAAAAATCACTTTGGTGGTCTTCAGAGTATATATACTCTATTTTTTTTTTTTTTTAACAGAATGGAAGTATTATGGAAGGCCTAGCATTATGGAAAAATAACGTAGACAAACGTTTTGAGGGTGTTGAAGATTGCATGATCTGTTTCTCAGTCATTCATGGTTTCAACTATTCTCTTCCCAAAAAAGCCTGTAGAACTTGCAAGAAAAAGTTCCATTCAGCTTGCTTGGTAAGTCCAAAGAAAAATGAACTTATTTATATTTGATGTGTATTTATGTGTGTGACATCTAATTTTAGAAAAGGAAACGATGTTATACTCTTAATTGTAGTTAACGAGGGGCATATTAGAATTAAAACTGGTAGCATCAAAGCACTTTAATAAATGAATGTTTCTATGAGAGCTCTCACTCAAAAAGTAGACATTCCTATAAGATCTAGACTGTAAGGGAGACTGAAAAAAATGGAACCAGGGTCATCTGACATTAGAGCTCTTTACTCTTTTTTAAACATCATACTAAAAAGAAAGCCGCCTTGTGTACAGTAGTTGCTTCTTAGGGAGAGCTTACTTACACATCTTACTGGTTGGGTGTGTGAACCGAGGGAGAAAGAGTCATACTGTGGCCTTTGGAAGTATTACTGAGTTATGTTGATTTTTGGAGATGGAGGAAGCTAAAATTTTGGTGTTCCCCTTTTCCATTTTATCATTGGTCAGCTTACCTTGGATGTAAATGTAAAATGACAGCTTTAAAAGGTTCTTTTAACATTTGAAACCTTTTCTTTTTCAGTACAAATGGTTTACATCTAGCAACAAATCCACTTGTCCACTCTGTCGTGAGACCTTTTTCTGAAATTTTTTTTTTCATTGGAAGTGATCCCTGAAGTAAATCAAGCAAAGACTGTGGATCTGGATCCATCTAAAAGTGTTGATAGGAGGAGGCCAGTGACCCTTACTTTTAAATAGGACCTTCTCTGAAAAATTATTTTGGTTAATGTAATGATCCTAAAATCGGGTTACTTATCTTTAGATTGCTTTGTAAATGTTTGGAAACCTTTTCTTTTACATAAGAATATTACATATTTGAGAGAAAATATTTATATTAATAGTTTAATCTTTTTGTATATTTAAAAATAAATATGGAACAACCCTAAATTACAGAATTGGAATTTGTGAAAGCACTGTACCTATATTATACTAAAAAGCCCATTCAGTTTGTTGATCTATGTTCTAGAAGAGTCCAAGTGAGGCAAATTAATTGAGAGGGTTGATTTATATCTACAGATATTTTAAGACTTATTTATTAGTTATGACAACAAAATTAATTAGTATTCTGATATTTGTAGATTATTTTAATGATAAAATGACGCTAAGCTATTAATATAGCTTATCATAAGCTATTTGAAGCATGCTCTGAAATCCTATATAAAAGAGTGTAAACTGAACTTTAAGGTGTCTCCATTAATCAAGGGTTATGAAATTCAGAAAATTAAATTCACGGCATTGACCTTTTGCTGTGGAAGAATTTCCATGTATTAGTGAAATTTGAATTGCAGACTTGTCAGTGAATTTACTACTCAGTTTGAGTGCATCTCCAGAGGGTACAGGAATCCTGAGAGAAACAGGAATTAGATTATTTCATTCATGAAGCAAAGTGGTAGTTACGCCTTTATCGAGAGGGAAGAAACAAATGAATATTTCTGAAACTTAAGATTGATGGAAAAAACAAAAATTTTAAAATGCTGTAGGAGGCTTTCAATTTTGTAAGCAAATTTTGCTATTCTTACTGGCCAAAGTTACACTAAATTAAAGATTTGGGGGAGTTTATTTTTTCCAGCCTTTAGAGTACAAGTTAATAATTTTAGTACTGAGGAAAATTCAGTATAATGGGCTGAAGTGGAGTAGGTGAAAACCTGCCATTTGCCCACAGTGCTGTTACCCTTAAAAATTGTGCCCAACTTATAAAAGTATGGAAGTTTGGGATTTGGAATAATTTTATTGCAGTCTTCCATTACACAGGAAATATTAGCATATATAATAGCAAGTTACTTGAAAGATCAGCTAATCATCTCTGTTGCAAATGTTTAATTGGCAAAAACCAAGTCATGTTAAATAAAATCACTGTTTACCATCAACTGGGTAAAATGGTTATTATTGAAATAGAATGAATGTGATCAGAATATTGTAGTTGAGAGTGAAGTATTATGTGTGAGTTACAGATCTCTTGAGTTGAATTTGTAGGTGCAGTATCCTACCCAGTTTTGTCTGTCTCTTGGATTTTCTCCCTAGTGTTTATTATCTTATAGCCTTGAGACTCAAGGAATCAGTCAGTGAAGAACAGATAGCAAAATTCTACTACCTCTTCTTAACCCCTTTCTTAAAATATTCTCTTTCGGTGTCTCTCTCTGACATAGTAATCCCAAAGGATTGTGTTATTCCTCTGTGAAAGTTACACACTTTTCCTTAAAAAAGTGGTTTTATAATAAGACCTTGTTTATAACTTTTCCAATATTGATACTTCTTGGCTTCTGACCCAAACCTCAAGTAGAACAAAACGGGAATAATGGAGCATTGTTTTTCCATGTTAGTATTTAGGGCATCAGGTTCTTGGTGAAACACTACGATTAAGTGGAATACCTACTCTCCTACTTAGGACTCTTAACACATTTCCTTGACTCTTGTAAATATTAATGTAAAGCTTGTTACTGTTTATATGCTAAAGAAAAAGCTTTCCAAAATGAGACTGAAATTCAGAATATCATTGATTAAAGTTTTATTTATATAGCTTTAATAACTCTGCAGAGCATCCCTTAACATTCTAGCATAAGAACTTTTAAAAATTGCATGAGATTCAAAGCCCATTAGCAGAATTATTAATTTAAAGCCCTAATGTAAATTGCAAATTTTAGAATTTATTTTTAACTCTTATTTATCACATGCTCTAATGTATGTAAATAAGTTTCTGTGGCTTAATTAATGTTATTATTTGATAAGTTTTTGTGGTGTGAATGATTAATGTTATTTGATTGTTAATACCATATGTGCCCATTAAGATTCTTTTTACTTATAAAATATTTCAAATATACAGAGTAATAATAATAATAATATAAATGCCCTTGTACTCTTCACAAACTATTTTGCCATATTTGCTTCTGATTTTTAAAGAAATAAAATGTTCCTCTTTTGTACTCCGCCCTGATGCCATCTCCTCTTTCCCTCCCTAGAGCTAACGTCCTATTCTGAAGTATAAAAGTATAAAAAATATGAAATATATCTACTTAAGATTTTATACTGTGTTTGTATCCATAAATAATATATAGCAGTTAACAAATATTTTTATTTGCGATAGCCTATGTATGTAATCTTTTGTAACTTGCTATTCCCCTCAACATAACTGCTGTTTAGTATATTAGTTTACTTGCCAATTCCCCCAATAATGGTCATTTCAGTTATTATTTTTTGCTGTTTTGAACAGTGCTGCCAGTGTACATTCTTAATAACATTTTCTCATGCAAATGTCCTAGGTATTCTGGACATAGGCCTCCAAATGGATTTTTAGTAGTTGATATGTATACTTTGTGACTTTGGATATTGTCAGATTGCCCTCCAAAGTGGTGTGCAAGTTTCCGCTACCAACAGCAATATAAAAGAGTTTCTGTTTTTCTTGCCTTATCACCAGTACTTAGTCTTATCAGATTTTTAAAATTTTCTAGTCAGAGCTGTGAGATAGTAGCTTTTTGTTTTCATTCATATTTCCCTGGCTACCAAGAACCTTAGCTTCATTTCATATACTGATTGGTCATTGTGAATTTGTTATCTATATGCCTACTTTTTTCTATGACATGGCTGCTTTTAGTATGTTGGGTTGACTTTAATATGGTCTGTGGCCTTCTTTAATTATATAGAATTTCGCAATTAAGTTTAGTCAGATTTATCATCTTTTTCCTTTATGATTGAGCCTTTTTTGTGTTAGGTTTTAAAAATTTATTCCTTCCCCAAAGTCTAAAAAATTCCATTTTGTTTCAAAAGTTATAAATTTCAAAATATGTCTAATTCACCACCTCACATTAAATTTTGTGATTTTTGTAAGGTAGAAATCATACCCCAAATTGATAGCTAATTCTCATAACATCTTTTATTAAATAATATGCTCATTCCCCGTTACACTTTGTAGTGCCTCTTCTCTCATATTACCAAATCCCCTTACATGTGCAGATTGGTTTCTGGACTCTGTATTCTATTCCATTGGTTTACTTATCTATGTTAATTCTACACAAAAATTCTTTTTATTTGTAAGATAGCTTTATAATTAATCTTGAAGAGGAGGTAAGTAGTCCTCTACTCTTACTGTTCCAGCACTTTCCTCGGATAGCCATATCCTTTGCTATCCAGGTGCTCCTTTGCCTTGCTTGTTGATTATCATGGTTAGTTTGTCCTCACTGTACTAAGTTGTTTTATGGAAGAATTTGACATGTGCCTACGTTAGGTTTTATCTGGTGCAATGGGGTGGCTTTTCTGGCTTTGCCAGTTCTTCTCCCTAAGTTCTTCCAACCCATTTTTTCTCTGTTTCAAAATTGGAAGCAATAACTTTGGCTAATTGTGATAGAATGCTTGAACTTCTCCATGAATTTGTCTTTTTTTTTTTTTTTTTTTAATAAAAGTTCTTACAAAAAGAATTTGAGCTCAGCAAGGTGTTTAGCATGGGGGTCTGCTTAACTGAACAGTTTTGGTGATGTCTTTTTAACTCTGGATTTCTTTTTAAGGATAACAACTTCTTTAGATGGCACCAAAGCATCAAATTACTTGTATATTTCCTATCCATATTTTATTAGGGGTGTCAGAGGAGGTTAAGGAACCTCTCTTTCTGTGGCATTCCAGATTGATATGTTATTTCAAAAATATACTGGCTATCTCTTTTAAGCAATGTGATGTGTCCTATAAAAGACTCTAAAAAAGAGACCTGTAAGAGATCACAAGTTTGTCCACTTGAGCCTATTTGGATTCTGGTAAGGTACTAGATTAGATTCTAAAAGACTCTGATGTATTATATATCCAGATAATAGTCTTCCTTCTCATTTTTAAAGATAAAACTCATTAACAAGCAGTATTTGAAAGAATTTAGTAGTGCAGTGTTCAAAATGTCTGTTCTGGACATAGACACTACTTGAACTGCAGAACCTTCATCATGGGATTCTCCTTCATCAGTTAAAGATAATAGAGTTAATGGATTTGAGAAGGCTATTACCAATGGATAAAATGAGAAAGTGATAATATATACTTTATATGGTACCGTCGGATTTAATTTGCATATTGATCTTGTACCTTCCAACCTTGCTGAACTAATTTATTCTAATAGGGCTGTGTGTGTGTGTGTGTGGCGTAAATTCCTTAAGATTTTCTATATACAAGATCATGTCACTGGCAAATCGGAGTTTCACTTCTTTTCCAATCTGAATTCCTTTCTTTTTCTTTTTCTTGCCTAACTGCCGTGGCTGGAACCTCCAATATTGAATAGAAGTGTTGAGAGTAGATATCCTTGTCTTGTTCTTGATTTCAGTCTTTCAGCATTGTGATTATTAGCTATGGTTGATAATAATCAGACTTAATGTGAACTTAGTACAAATGCAAAGGTGCTTCAACTAATTTTAAATAGTCTAGTCTGCAGTTTCTCTGATGCAAGGGAAAATAAGCTATTGGATCAAAGGAATGCTAATCAGAGACAATGGATTTTTTTTTATGTGTGCCATGCTGCTGAAAAACAATTCAGCAGAGCTTCTCAACCTCAGTACTCTTGGCATTTTAAGGTGCATAATCCTTTGTTTGAGGGGCTGCCCTGTTTGTTGTAGGATCTTTAGCAGCATTCCTGGCCCCCATCTATTTTATGCCAGTGCAACATCTCAGCTGTGACAACCAAAAATTTCCAGACATTACCACATGTCCCCTGGGTGGCAAAATTAATGCTAGTTGCGAACCATTGCCGTAAAGCATGGACTAATCAAGCACTATTGAAGAGAAATATAATGTGAGCCACATATGTTATTTTAAATTTTGCTAGTAGCCACATTAAAATATATAAGAAGAAATAACAAAGTAAGGTGAAATATAAGGGAACAATGTAATGTGAAATAATAATGTAAGGTGAAATTAATTTTAACACATTTTAACTCAGTATCCAAAATGCTATTTCAATGTGTAATCTGAGAATCAGAGATTTTACATTTTCTATTTTAAGTTTCTGAGATCCAGTGTTATTTTAAAATTACAGAAGATTTCAGTTCATGTAGGAAATTTTCATCAGAAATACTTGATCTGTATTTAGTTTTCAGAAAATTTACAATTAAGAAAGTAAATTCACATACCTAAGTTTTTCTAAACATACTTTGAAAGTTTTCCAATAGCTGGATCACATGTCCATTTTGAAATTTTAATTAAAATTAAGTAAATTTAAATTTAGTTCCTTTGTCACATTTGGTGTATTTCAAGGCTCATTAGCCACATGTGGCTAGTGACTGTTGCATGGGACAGTTGTAGTCCAGGCCTAACTTTACATGTACAGACAAAAAGAAAGGTAGAAGACTCAGTCTAGACTGTTAATTTCAGCTCGAAATACTTTATCTGTGTCTTGAGAGTCTTTTGCCTGAATTCTTCTGGGCTCATAGCTTATCATTTGGTTATTTCTGTAATCGCATACATAGTGTAGTTATATGTCCAAATCAGCCATACTTTAATCATAGATAGAAATTTCCGCAGCTTTAAAAATAATCCTGCAGTAAATGTTACCTGGCAGTTCCATTTATTAAGTAGAACCTTACCTATTAAATGGTTGTGTCATGAAGAAAGTACTATATCCTCATATTAGTCCCAGAATAACAGTTAATAGATGTAGACATTTCTACCATTTGAGTGGTTTTAGTGCTCTGAGGGATCTGGTGCTCTGTGGTAGTGGAATTATTAGTGGGTAAAGTGACCCATATCTGTATTTTGTTGTCCATCTATATTTGTAAACCTGTCTCCCTAGTTTAGAAGGTAAGGAATTTTTTAAAGTACTATTGTGTACTGGAGTGGAATTACTAAAGAGACTTTAGATAGTTGTCCGGTTTTTAGCCATTATAGGACATTAATTTTTCCTATGGACCTTTTGCTCTTATTTTTGATACCAGGTGTTTTATCTTGAGGGTCAGAAATTTTTGATTTCTAGCTTTTTGAAATGTTAAGTGATAATTTCTAAATTGGCATTTTTGAGTCCCATTTTCATTAAAAAAAAAAAAAAAAAATGACAAGCCCATCTGCCATTACAAAATAGTTCTTGAGGGCTTGAGGATACCCCAGAACATTGTTTGAAATTTTTCCTGGGTCAGTTTTTAGAGTCTTCCACCTACCTATCTTATTTGTTTATAATTTTGAGTTTTTGTCCAACCTACTCATGAGAGAAAGACTTCTGGCCTTATGTAGTACATTTCCTATTTGCGTCCCCTTGTAGGGCCATACCTTGAAATAGGAAGAACTGGGTTATTTAAACCATCTCCTAGTTTTGGGATCTTTGTTGTTACTGATTTTGCTGTTTTTAACTATTTTGTTCTCATCTGAGGGGCTAACAATTAAGTGAACTGGTTTGTACAGACTCCAGGACAATAAGTATCTAACAAAATTCTGAATTCTACAGCAAATTTGTCTTCCAAAGGTTAAGAAAATCCTTGATTATAGCTCTCTGCTTGACTCCAGACAAGTTTCAAATATCAGTTTCTTTATATCTGCATCCTGCCCTAATGGTTTTGAAGGGATATGATATGATGTAATCATTCTGTCCTAAGAAAAACTTTAAGCAAAAGATCACTTTTTTTGGAAGTAAAAGAAAGTGCAGAAAGATGGAAGGAGTTTGGTAAAGATCGAGCCGCTGGGTAGAGGGAGAGGTGTGAGGAAGTGGATTTTAGAAGATTTGAACGGTAGTGAGTCACTATTTTAGTTTGACGTCTCAGCATACCAATCAAAAACTGACTGTTGAGTACTTCAGACTTTTTTCCCCTGATTTTTCTAGAGCTCCTTTGTTTATATTTGGCATATCAGAAGTTCCTTATGATGGCTATAAGTAATTCTAAGTCATTCTTTAGCAAAATTTTGCCACTCACCAAGTTAAGCACAAAAGATAGGATTATAATGAAAACTTCGGGACACCTAGGTGGCTCAGTGGTTGAGTGTCTGCCTTCAGCTCAGGGTGTGATCCCAGGGTCTTGGGATGAGTCCCACATTGGGCTCCCAGCAGGGAGCCTGCTTCTCCCTCTGCCTCTCTGTGTGTGTCTCATGAATAAATAAACTCTTTAAAAAAAAAAAAAAAACTGTCAGGAGAAGGTTGTGCCTTTGAGATAGACAAATCAATGACAAGATAAAGGCACTGTATTTGTTCAAAGTGTGTTCGTTTATGGTAGATGAGCATCCCCAGCCAAGCAGAGAAGAGAAAGGAGCTGGTGATCAGTGCCCCCAGTCATTGATGATCCTAAAATAAGGACTAAACAAAGTGAATTTCTTTTACAAATCTTCAAGCCTTGAGGAGTACTCATGAAGATTTAATAGAGGACCCAAAGCAAAATTTGACCAATCATTTTAGCAACCAGTTGTCATCAGTCTAATGGGCTATTAGTCTTTAGGGCCAATTTATATTGATTTGGAGGCTTAGCCTGTGCCTCTGTGTGTTCCCTATGAAGCACTTCCTTAGACATTCAGTACGTGCAAGACAATAAGGGACAAAGCAGGAGTATGTAAAACAAGATTTGTATAAATAGATGAACAAAAATGTGAAAACCAAGCAGTGGGAAAATAGGATAATGGCAAAAATATTTACCAAATGGTTCCCCTTTAAATCAGAAGGTCTGATTATCATACAGACAAGACAAAGTACAATAAATAACCTTAGATGGAGATCTATTTGTTTAGAAGTCTTAGATAAAATAAATTCAGCAATAAGAACTCAGTGAAACTGGTCAGAAGTTCAGATTGTTTTTGAGAAACTCACCTGGCAACAGATCTGAGACCTTTGGGAGTGTGGGGCTTGAGAAGCCACTGATCTTTCCTTGTTGGTCCAAGGACCCACTGGAATACTGTCAAGTGAGGTATTATAAATAATCTTGTGAGAATTGTCCAAGGAAGAGATCAAGATTACCACTTGATAACTGAAACAAGAGCTGGGAAAGAGGGAATTATGCTAATGGCCCATCATTTTGAGTAAACCCAACTGCAAATTTTATATAACTTTTTTGACTCAGGGATTGTTTTGGTGGTGTGTTGGTTGCAGAGGTGAAGTAGATTGATGTCAGCCTTACAAACATGGTTATTCTGGCAAGACGTGGGGCCAGCCGGTTCTCAGCAGACTTACTGATAAGTTTTTTGTTGATTGGTTGACCTTAGAAGTATGAGACTGTCACTGAATGATTGGCTTCAAGAGGCAAGTTGTCATTGGTCAATTAAGATTAAACTGAGGCAAGTTATGATTGATCACATAGGTTCGAAACTGGTTCAGGGATGCCTGGGTGGCTCAGGGGCTGAGCACATGCCTTTGGCCCAGGGTGTGATACTGGAGACCTGGGATCAAGTCCCACATCGGGCTCCCTGCATGGAGCCTGCTTCTCCCTCTGCCTGTGTCTCTGCCTCTCTCTCTGTGTCTCTCATGAATAAATAAGTAAAATCTTTAAAAAAATAAAAAATAAAACTGGTTCAGATTTACTTGTTACTGGCTATAGAACAGTATTTTATTAGGACTTTTACTAGGGTCTTTTATTCAGGTTTTATTATAAAACTGTTTCTGATAGCTTTCTTGGTGCTATAATTTTGGGCCAGATTTCCTTTCTGAAAAATGAAGTGAAATTCACATAACATAATCATTTTTAAATGGACAGCTTAGTGGCATTTAGTACATTTAACAGTTATACCTCCAAATCTCCCACCCTACCCCTGGTAACCACCAATCTCTATGGATTTACCTTATTCCAGATATTTCATATAAATAGAATTATACAACACATGACCTTCTGTGTCTTTTACTTGGCATTTAAAATATATATATATGTATATTTTTTTATTGAAGTTCGATTTGCCAACACATAGCATAACACCCAGTGCTCATCTTGTCAAGTGCCCTCCTCAGTGCCTGTCACCCTGTCACCCATCCCCCCAGCCCGCCTCCCCTTTCACTACCTCTTGTTCCTTTCCCAGAGTTAGAGGTATCTTATATTTCGTCACCCTCTCTAATTTTTCCCACTCATTTTCTCTCCTTTCCCCTATATCACTTTCACTATTTTTTATATTTCCCCGTATGAGTGAAACCATATAATGATTGTCCTTCTTCGATTGACACTTCACTCAGCAGATGCAATGACTTACTTCACTCAGTTGAAGCAAATGGTGGGTATTCGTCATTTCTAATGGCTGAGCAATATTCCATTGTATACATAAACCACAGCTTCTTTATCCATTCACCTGTTGATGGATACCAAGACTCCCTCCACAGTTTGGCTATTGTGGACATTGCTGCTAGAAACATCGGGGTGCAGGTGTCCTGGCGTTTCTCTCCATCTGTATCTTTGGGGTAAACACCCAGTAGTGCAATTGTTGGGTTGTAGGGAAGATCTATTTTTAACTCTTTGGGGAACCTCCACACAGTTTTCCAGAGTGGCTGCACCAGTTCACATTCCCACCAACAGTGCAGGAGGGTTCCCCGTTCTCCGCATCCTCTCCAACATTTGTGGTTTCCTGCCTTGTCAATTTTCCCCATTCTCACTGGTGTGAGGTGGGATCTCATTGTGGTTTTGATTTGTATTTCCCTGATGGCCAGTGATGCGGAGCATTTTCTCATGTGCTTGTTGGCCATGTCTGTGTCTTCCTCTGTGAGATTTCTCTTCATGTCTTGCTCATTTCATGATTGGATTGTTTGTTTCTTCGGTGTTGAGTTTGATAAGTTCTTTATGGATCTTGGATACTAGCCCTTTATCTGATATGTCATTTGCAAATACCTTCTCCCATTCTGTAGGTTGTCTTTTAGTTTTGTTGACTGTTCCTTTTTGCTGTGCAGAAGCTTTTTATCTTAAGCCCTAATAATTCATTTTTGCTTTTGTTTCCCTTGCTTTCATAGATGTATCTTGCAAGAAGTTGCCGTGGCCAAGTTCAAAAAGGGTGTTGCCTGTGTTCTTCTCTAGGATTTTGATGGATTCTTGTCTCACATTTAGATCTTTAATCCATTTTTAGTTTATCTTTGTGTATGGTGTAGGAGAATGGTCTAGTTTCATTCTTCTGCACATGGCTGTCGAATTTTCCCCGCACCGTTAATTGAAGGGACTGTCCTTTTTCCGGTGGATAGTCTTTCTTCCTTTGTCGAATATTAGTTGACCATAGAGTTGAGGGTCCACTTCTGGATTCTCTATTCTGTTCCATTGATCTATGTGTCTGTTTTTGTGCCAGTACCACACTTTTTTTTTTTTTTTTTTAGTACCACACTGTCTTGATGATCACAGCTTTGTAGTACAACCTGAAATTTGGCATTGTGATGCCCCTGGCTTTGGTTTTCTTTTTTGGTATTCCCCTGGCTATTTGGGGTACGTGGCATGTTTTAAAGGCTCATCCACATTGTAGCAGGTATCAGTACATCATTCCCTTTTATAGCTGGATAATATTCTATAGCACGTGTATACCACAGTTTGTTTATCCATTCATCCTTTGATGGACATTTGAATTGTTTCTTTTTGCTTCTGTGAATAATGTGTCTGTGAACATTCATGTACAAGTATTTTTATGAGTACATGTTTTCATTTCTTCAGGGTATAGACATAGGAAAAGAATTGCTGGTAGTTCTTTTTTTAGCTTTTTGGGGAAACACCAAACTGTTATCCGTAGCAGCTGCCACATTTTATATTCCCAGAGTGTACAGGGGTTCCAAGATCCTCAGATCCTCACCAACGCTTATAATTTTGTTTTTTTTTTTCCCCCAATTGTACCCATTCCAATGATGTGAAGCGGTATCTCATTCTGGTTTTGATTTGAATTTCTAATGACTAAGGATGTTGAGCATCTTTTCATGTGTCCATTGACCATTTGTGTCTTCTTTGGAAAAATAGCTGCATAAATTCTTTGTTTTTAAATTGTTGTTGTTTAGTTGTAAGGCTTAAAAAATATATATATTCTGGATACTAGACCAAGATCTACTTTTTAGAGGGATGTTAATGCTCTTTAATTTAGGAGGCAGTTCTTAAGAATTCAGTATTAATTAGGTTCCTCTAAATGACAAAAAATCCAAAGCAAATATGGTTTAAACCAGAAATTTCTCTCCTTCGGAAATGAAGTCCAGATGTAAGCACATCAGGTCTGGTATAAAAGCTCCATAATCATAACAGACTGAGGTGTCTTATGTATATACATGGACCTGGGTTTCTTAGTTGTCTCACTATTCTCAGATTGTGATTCCATCTCATGGTCCACGTTGACAGCTCAAGTTACAGTTATTTTATGCACTTTACAGTCAGCACAAAGGAAAAAAGATGAACTTGCTTGCCGCTATAAGGATACTTTTCACAAATCACACACGACGTGCACTTATATCCTCATTTCAATATATTTATTCTCATTTCAATCCTAGCTTTCAAGAGAAGAAAAGCTAGAAAATATAGTCTTATTCCTACTAGCTATAAGACCAGCTAAAAATGAAGAGTTCTATGGCTGAGGAAAGTAAGGAGAACAGATAAAGAAGGACAACTAACAGTGTCTCTTAGAACTGTTCTGATATTTGTGTAAGTGCTGTGGTCTTTCCCAATAGTAGTCATTATTTGCAAACGTGGATGACCATCATTCTCTAGAGTTGCGTATGCCTTTAAAATGTCAATTGTTTTCTATTCAGTCTAACAATCTTTGTTTTTTAAGGGTAATATTAAGTTCATTTACGTAATAATAGGTAAGTGTTATAGCTTTCTAACTGTCTCATTGCTTTTGTGTTCTTTTTGTCTTCTTTTAGACTTGGGAGGCGCCCATAGTTTGTTTTCCAGGCACCCATAGTTTTCATGAGTATTTTTATTCTCATACTCTTCTGTTATCTTTACATCATAAAAATATGTATGGTTTATTATTCAAGGTTATCCTAGAGTTTATAACAATTTGTACTTAATGTCTTGTGTAAATTAAAACTTTAACCACTTCCTGGAGGACAATTCAAGGACCTTAGAATAACTTCAATACTATTTTTTTTGTACTGTTGCTTTCAAGTGTTTCTTTATATTTTAAAACCCACAAGACATTATTGCTTTATTAGTCTGTGTATTAGTTTGTATTTGTCATATGTACTCTCTATTGTGTATTGATCTTCACTCTTCCCTGTGTCTTTGGCAGTTCTGGTCGTTAGTCACCTGGGCAGTGTCATGTGTCTTTTGGAATTCCACTGTTCCTGTTGGAAAGAATTAGAGTTTTATTATTCCTTGTAAGAAATGTATTCCTCACCCAACCCTCCCCCAGCTGTTTTGATTTTCTCTTTGTTTTTGGTTTTAAACAGTTTTACTGTGGTGTCTCCAGGTGTGGATTTTGTTTGTTTGGGATTGTAAAATTACTTGAATCTGTGATTTGCTGTCCTTAGTCATTTTTGGAAAATTCTGAGGCATGAACTCTTCAAATAGCACTTTTGCTTCATTCTTTCTCTCCTGTTCTATTCATTTTTCACTATAAACCATGTGTCTTAGGTTCTTTTCCGTGTTGCTATTATATTTTTTCTCTTCATGTTTTTATCATTTGTGTTCTAGTAGTTATTTAATAATTTAGAAAATGTATTTTTAATACCTATAATCTCGTCACAGGAAATTTTTTAAAATTTCAACTTATATTCATATTTCGTTACTGAACAGTATTATAGGGGGCAAATAAAAATAAGCACTAAAATATGCTATAATTCTGTGACGAAAGTGGAATAAAAGTATTGACCCAGTGAATGATGTTAAATGTCTGACGAAGAGTTTGTTCTTGTATTATTATATTGATGATGGTGGGAATCAGATGAGATGGTGCACGTTGAGGGTGGTATGACCATAGACAATACAATGATGGTGGGAATCAAATTGCTATTGTATTTAGATTCTATTAGATACATTTAAAATAATGATACAACAGTTCTTAAAAATGCAAGTATGTTATGCCACTGGAAATTATCTTATTTAAAGTTATTTAAATTTATGGTGGTAAATGTCAGTTATCAATTTAAAAATAATGTGAAGTGGCATATGTTTTCCCAAAATGTGTTCAGAGGTATGCAAGCAATAAAGTTTGAAGATACTGCCCTGGCAGATGTGAAGTGGAAGGTGGGCTGTCAGGTTCTGATACCAGACCCACACAGAGAGATCTTTATTGATAGTTTTATAGAGATTTTTTTAAAGATTGATTTATTTATTCATGAGAGACTGAGGCAGAGACATAGGCAGAGGGAGAAGCAGACTCCCCACAGGGAGCCCGATCCAGGACTCGATCCCAGGACCCCGGGATCACACCCTGAACCTGAAGGCAGATGCTCAACCACTGAACCACCCACAGTTTTATAGTTTTAAAAATATTTCTTAACTTGAGTTTTAAAAATATTTCTTAACTTGAAATTTGGTGCTAGAGAATCTGACATGAATAGCATGTCACACTGTTTCTTCTCGGTGAGCCAAATTATGGTGCTAGAAATGTTGAAGAAACTGCTTTACTACTTGGGTCAGATCTTCTGAAAGCTCTGTTGCTGGGATTCTGGCCATTGCTGGAAAAGAGAGAGAAATCAAACAGAACTCTACGTTGTCAGAATTTAATTCTTACCTAATAACAAAAACTGACAGCCTTTAGAAAGTGAAAAGGTCACATTTTCTATCAACAAAAAGCATGCATTTTGACATGTCTTACTAGAAATGGTTTTATAGTTAATTTTCACAAGATGAAAATTAATTATATTTTTGGGAAAGCACTTTCCTTAATTTAACACCTCCTCAATCCTCTATATAACTTGGAGCTTTGTCGTCAACTTGCCAGTAGTTCTGAGGACTGTGCGTATAGAATGTCACATCTTTTTTTCTCATCTTACTGTGCTGTACCTCTTAGTAAACAGTCTTCCTTGTTTCTTGATCAACTTTAAGGTGGAATATTTTAAGTACTAAATGTGATACACATACCGGTTTGGGGCACATATTCTGTATTAGGAAGTTTCTTTCTGTTCTTTCCTTATATTTTAAAGTCCTGAATGGTTGATGAGTTCTATCAAATGCTTTTTCCACATCTATTTAAATGACAAGTTTTTTTTTTCCTTCCTCTATCCTTGAGGTGGATTACATAAATAGATTTTCTAATGTTGAACCATTTTTACAGTCTTGGGATAAACCCTACTTGGTCATGATCAATGCTATTATTACCAGTAATATATTTGTGAGTTTAAAAAATAGTTTTTTCAAATTTTGCATCTTTGTTCACAAATAAAGTCAATCTATGATCTTTCTTGTACTGTATATTTATAAGTGAGATTAACCTATGGTTTTTTGTGTTGTTTCCATTTGGTTTTGCTATCAATGATATACTAGTATCATAAAATGAGTTCGGGTTCTTGAGTGTTTGGTAAAACTCACCTAAAAATCACCTGGTGCTTTTATTTTATGGGGTGAGGGTGGAATGGGCAGATACTCAACTAATTCAGTGGCTTTAAATGTCAGAGACTTTTAAAGTGTTCTGTTTTTCACAAGTTAGTAAGTTTTATTTTTTATGGAAATTATCCATTTCATCTATTTTCAAATCTATTGCTATAAAGTTATTCATGGTATTTTCTTATAATTTTTAACACTTATACTCTATTTGTAAATATGATACTTTCATCCCTAATATTTATTTGTACCTCACTTCTCTTTTTCTTGGTCTACTTTATTAGATACATTTATCTAGTTAATCTTTCCAGAGAAACGTGTTTTTTTTTTTTAAACAACCCCCCCCCACATTCTCTTATGTTTTATTAACTTATTTTATTTATTTTCCTGTCTTTTGGGATAAATTCCTCTCTCTTGGCTTATTACTTCTAATATTTCTTTATACTTTCTGATAGTTTATTCTTAGCATTTTTGTAATTTGTTGAGTTGAATGTTTACTTATTTTGCCTATTTTTTGTTTTCTGATAGGTGCATTTGAGGGGTGTATTTCTCTATACTTCTTGAACTCTATTTCACAAAAGTTGGCATGTGCTTTTTCATCTCATAATTTTCAATATGATTGTTAATTTGACCCAGTTATCTAAAAGTCAGCGTTTTTAAATTGTTTGTTAATACAGGAAGCATATTGGATATCCCCTTTACTTTCACTTTTTGAAATAAATTTCTACATGTACTTCATTGTGGCTATGATCTCTACTTCATTGTGGTTACTGATTTCCCTCTGGCATGCATGTGGTCATCTCTAGATGGGAATCACTAAGCACAGCTCACACTCGGGGCTACAGAAGTGGGCTCCACCTTTTGAAGGGACAAGTGTCAAAGAATTTGGGGACATAACTTTAAAATCCCCATGATCGGGGCAGCCCAGGTGGCTCAGCGGTTTAGCGCCGCCTTCGGCCCAGGGCCTGATCCTGGAGACCTGGGATTGAGTCCCACGTCGGGCTCCCTGCGTGGAGCCTGCTTCTCCCACTGCCTGTGTCTCTGCCTCTCTCTCTCTCTCTCTCTTTCTCTCTCTCTCTCTCTCTCTCTGTGTGTGTTTCTCATGAATAATTAAATAATTTTTAAAAATAAATAAATAAAAATAAAATCCCCATGATGGAGATAATGCACATTCAGATTTCAATGGAGCACTATTACAGCAAAAACAATGTTCTTTTTAATTTAAGAAAGCTATGAAGGAGAAATAAATTTCAAATTGGTTGAGGTAACTATATAATTTAGGATTACATCCAAACTGTGATACACTATCAAATACCCTGTGGTTAATTTGGACACATGCACTCTTTTTACTAACTGAACACTATAGATAAACATGCAAGCTAATATTAATATATTTCAGCAGAGCAATGCATTACTTTTCTCTTTGCTGCCTATTGTAAATTGGGTTTTAGATACATTGGAGATTCGAGCCCATGCTGTAATTCATATAAGTGTGCTACAACGGCATCAAGGCTATTCTAACAAGCCCTCTAAATTTTGATTACATTTGCATAAAGTCAGAAAACTAATGAAAGAAAATGACATTTAATATATACCATAGGAGCCAGGGAGACACCGGCACCTACCAAATCCATTAATAAGCGGATAATCCACTAATCCGCATCTACTTCAAGAATTCCTCACTATTTTAAGATGACTATGTTAAGACAAAGGTTTTAGCACATGCTATTGCAGAAAGCACATTGAAGCATGACTTCATTTAAGTAATTCAAGGGATTATTCTAAAATAATTTCATTTTCTGTTCTAGTTTTTCTTATTTCACATGAAAAGCAAGGCTATAATCATTGATGTGTTTCATTAGCAGAAATTAGATGCCAGTTTTATACTAATGTCATGGGGTGCATCAAAAGAAATCAGTGTAAGTCAGTGCCAAAGTTGGTTCAAAATTTTAAGAATTCAGTTAAGGAACTGAATGAACTTTTTGGAAATTCATTCTGTTGAAGATTCAACATCATGTACATTTGTTCATGTTGCAAATTAAGTTGAAAAACCTCAACACTGAATAAAAACCTGTTTATTTTGGTGGTTTTATTAGTTATCAATTGGCATGGAACAAATCACCCCTAACAGCAGTTTAAAACAGCAAACATGTATTGCCTAACATGGTTTCTGTAGGTCAAGAGTTTAAGGATGGCTTATCTGGGTGGTTCTGTCATGAGATTGAGGGCAGGATGTTGGCTGTATCTGCAGTCATGAGAAGGCTTGGTTGGGGTTGGGGTTCCCAATGATTCACTCACATGACTGGCAGGAGACTCCTCCCTCACCACCTGGATGTCTCCATGGGGCCACTTACTTGAGCGTCCTCACAAACATGGTGTCCGATTCCTCCAGAGTGAGTGATCCAAGATGGAAGCTGTAATGCTTTTTATGACCAACTCTCAAAGTCTATCTACATCATCACTTTTGAGTTATTAACAGCACTTGTCTCTGTGGCATGCTTCACTAATGATTACTTGCACCTGAAATCGAAGAGAATTTCTCATAGGTCTCTTGTGTTTCCTCATGTCTTGCAAGCAAGGCACAAACTGCCCTTTGCTCTTGGTTATATTTTCAAGAATATGTGTCTAGTGAACATCCTTGGGAAACAGGGAGAGTATTTCCAAAGCAAAGAGAAGACACTGGTGAAGCAAAGAGCAGGCACCCTTACTCCTCAGTCTCACAAACGTAGGGTCTCTCCACAGCAAAGGGAAGGCAAGCTTAATACCCATAATAAAAAATTACGGTTCCCTAAATTCAGGGTTTCTCTCCTCTAAGGCAACCCACTGTGTGTGCAGGTTTTTGCTGGGGCCCATCCATGTTGATGTCCTGGGGACTCGGGCCAGGAGAAATGGATGAACATATGCTGATGCTCATAGGAATTGCTATGCTGAGTAGCCAAGTTCTTTGTCTCTGACCCAGAATCTTTCTTCTGCCACCAGTGAAACTGTCAGACTAACCGGTTAGCTTCAGGTAGGGTAAAAGCTTAGATCCTTTACAGTTCCCGACAGTGCAGTGTCCTACAGTTTTCCCTCCTTAGTGCTGGAGCCAGTGGGCCTTCATGTGAAAGCCCACTCCCAGAAGGTTGGTCTGGCACAGTTGCACAACCCACCCCCCACCACCACCACCATAGCTCCCACAGCAGCCCAGTGCTATGGGTTAGAAACCAGCAAGCCTGCCTGGTGACCACAGAGGGCTCTCACCTGTATCTCACTCCTCCTCCATTCTTCAGACACGAGGTTTTCTTGCCAATTCCACTGCCTCTGCCAGTGAACTAGCCAATGTGCTTGGAGTTTAAAGATTTCTGAGGATGATGGTGAAGCTCATCCTAAGTCGTTTTCACTGTTGCCATCTCAAAGAAAAATCAAATTCAGGGCATGCTCAGGAAACCATGGCTTAAAGATGAAGCTAAAGGTATGGCTATGAAATCCTTTCCCATGACCTCAGAAGCCAAGGTGATGTCTCAGAGCACATTAAGTCAGAATAAAGGCTCTCTAAAGAGTTTGTGGATGCACCTCATGGCCTCAAAAATAGGGCCTCCAGGAAGCTTAAGGGCATTACCCCGAGACACCTCAGCACCAGCCAAGGTAATGAAGTGATCTGAAGAGATTTATGTGTATGTCATATACTAATGGAGTTAACCCCATGGATGGTCAAGAGACCCTAACATTTTAAAGAGGCCTATATCAGTGTTAATGGTTTGGACTGAAACGTACAGAACATATAAAATGAGAGATTTTGGACCTCTGGACATCTAGAAAGCAGGACCCAGCCTGAGAAAACCACTCAGAGGCGATCACATGCTACTTTAATGATGAGAGAAATTAGAGGACAAGCCAAGAGCTTAGATGAGACCAAGCGCCATGGTGAGTCAGTTCTGGGCTGCAGGAGGACCAAATCCAACATTTGCCTGGCTGATTTTCAGAATTGCTATGGACCAGTGACCCCTTTGCATCTCCCATTTTCTCTCCTTTTGGAGCAGTAATACCCACAGCATTTATTGTATGCTTGGTCCCACATTGTACACTGGGTGTGGGGGAGGCGGACAATGTATCTTTAGTGCACAGATCTACAGATGAAGAGTTACTGCACTTGCTATAGGTAAGGAATAGCACCTATGGGGTCACATCTACTCCTAGACCTGAGTTTTTAGCCCCAGTCTACACTGGGGCCTTATTAATGTGCCAGTCACTACATCTTGAGTTCTCCCCTTGGGCATATTTATGATGACTTGCACATCAGCTGTCTGCTATTTTACATAGAACAGAGCTATTAGGTAAGGCACCTGGTTGGCTCATTTCATGGAGCATGCAACTCTTGATCTTGGGGCCATGGGTTCAAGCTTCATGTTGGGTGTGGAGATTGCTTAAGAATAAAATCTTTAGGGGCACCTGGGTGGCTCAGGGATTGAGCATCTCCCTTTGGCTCAGGTCATGATTCTGGAGTCCCAGGATTGAGTCCTGCATCAGGCTCCCCTGCAGGGAGCCTGCTTCTCCCTCTGCCTATGTCTCTGGCTCTCTGTATGTGTGTCTCATGAATAAATAAGATCTTTTTAAAAAAAAAAAAAAGAATAAAATCTTAAAAAGAAATAGAGCAGAGCCATTAGGTACTGTAGGTTAGAAACAAGATGATGAGTTCCAGATGCTGAGCTGATGTCATGGGGTGAGACTTTGCAGGGCTTCACATGGCCAACAGAATGCAACAGAGGTGATGTTATGTTACTTCTGAGATCAAATTATAGGAAAGTGCAGCTTTCATCTTTGTCTCTGGCTCTGAGATCCCTTGTTTTGGGAGAATCCATACCATGAGCAACCTTACGAAGAGTCCCATATGTCAAGGAACTAAATTCTGCTCGTGGCCATATGAATGATCTTAGAAGTGGATCATTAATCCTCATTTGAGTCCTGACATAACTATGGCCTTAGCTGACCACTTTATTGTAACCTCAGAGACCCTGAGCCTGAACCACCCAGCTAAATTCCCAAATTTCTTTCTTTTTTTTTTTAAGATTTTATTTATTTATTCATAGACACAGAGAGAGGCAGAGACACAGGCAGAGGGAGAAGCAGGCTCCATGCAGGGAGCCTGACGCGGGACTTGATCCGGGGTCTCCAGGATCACATCCCGGGATGCAGGCGGCGCCAAACCGCTGCGCCACCGGGACTGCCCCTAAATTCCCAAATTTCTAGCCCTCCAAAATAAAGGTTTTTGTTTTATGCTGCCATTTGGGGGGGGGGGTAGTACTTTGTTATGAAGGAATAGATAACTATAATAAAAACATGCACACTAATGTAGCCTCCAGTCAGCTCAAACAAAAAAACAATGGTTGAAACCTCATACCCCATGCACACATCTCTCTAATACAATCTGCTGGAGAAAGTTCTCTGCTTTCAAGGGCTCATGCAATTCATTTGAGTCCACCCAGATAACCAAAGATTGTCTCCCTAAGTTAAGGCCCATCTTTAATTACAGCCATAATGTCCCCATGTAATGTAACATATTCCACGGGTTCCAGGAGTAGGACATGGTCATCATTCTGCCCACAATATGAATGTATATATCTCTAAGCAATATATAAATGAATTTTTTACATTAAATATAGTTCCAACTTGAGTTTTCCATTCAATATTTTGTGTAATTTATTTATGTTGATGAATAATTAACTCATTTTCACTGATATATACTACTATTAATTTGTACATTCTTTGGTCAATGAATTTTAAGTTGCTTCCAGCTTTTCCTATTATGGGTAACGTTGCTGTAAAGCATTTTTGTATATACCTGTGGGTGTTCTAATATCAGTATCTATAAGTAGAGTTTCTAGATGATACAGTATAATTATCTTTCACTTTACTTGATAATGCCAGATTACTTTGCAGAGACATTGGGCCAGTTTGCCCTCTATCAGCAGGAAGAGTTGCCTTATGACATGTCTTCACTGATACTTAGAATTGTCAGACTTCCTAGTTTTTTAAAGTGGTATCTCATTTAAGTTGTGATTTGTATTTTCCCAATAATATGGAAATAATATGGTAACATATTTTTCCTCTTTGTCATTTAAGTATTTTTATATTGGATTTTGATCGTTTGCTTCTCTACTTGCTGATTTGCTAAGAATTCTTTGTTCTGGCAATGAATGTCTATCCATGTTACAAACTTCTTCATTTTCTTTATATGGTGCCTTTTGAGGAAGAAAATTATTTAATTTTAATGTAGCTGAATTGATCAATCTTTTTCTTTAATACATGTATTTTTTCATAGTTTTCTAAAGATACTTTTCTGCCCTGCTATCATTAAAGGTATTCACCTATGTATTTTCTAAAACGTAAAAAATGTCAGTGTTTCATATTTACTACTTAATCCACTTAAGTGATGAGAGAGAGAGATTGTTGGAGAAGGTCATCAAGAGAGTGTGACTGCTGCCAGGGCACCTGAGTGGCTCAGTCCTTTAAGCATCTGACTTTTTATTTCAGCTCAGGTCATGATCTCAGGTCATAATATTGAGCCCTGCATCAGGCTCTGAGTTCAGTGGAGAGTCTACTTGAGATTCTCTCTGTCTCTCTCCCTTTGCCCTTTCCCCCAGCATGTATGCACTCAATCTCTCTAAATAAATAAATAAATCTGAAGAAAGAAGAAGAAGAAGAGAAGAAAGAAGAAGAAGAAGAAGAAGAAGAAGAAGAAGAAGAAGAAGAAGAAGAAGAAGAAGAAGAAAAGAGGAGGAGGAGGAGGAAGAAGAAGAAGAGGAAGAAGAAAGGAGGAGAGGAGGAGGAGAAGAGAAGGGGAAGGAGAAAAAGAAGGGGAAGAGGAAGGGGGAGGAGGAGAAGAAGAAGGAGGAGGAGGAGGAAGAGGAAGAGAAGGAGGAGGAGGAGAAGAAGAAGAGAAGGAGAAGAGAAGAAGGAGGAGAAAAGAAGGGAAAGGAGAAAGAGAAGAGGGGGAAAGGGAAGGGAAAGAGGAAGGGGAAGGAGAAGAAGGAGAAGGGGAAGGAGGAGGAGGAGAAGGAGGAGGAGGAGGAAAAGGAGAAGAAGAAGAAGAAGAAGAAGAAGAAGAAGAAGAAGAAGAAGAAGAAGAAGAAGAAGAAGAAGAAGAGGAAGGAGGAGAAGAAAGAGAAGAAGAGGAGGAGGAGAAGGAGACGAAGAGAAGGGGAAGGGGAAGAAGAGAAGGGGAAGGGGAAGGAGAAGAAGGAGGAGGAGGAAGGGGAAGGGGAAGGGGAAGGGGAAGAAGAAGAAAGAGACTGCCGGTTGACCCACTAGTTGGCCTGGGCAATGGAGGGCTCCTTCCCTGTCTCCTTTCCTTAGAATGTCTGTTCTGCCCACGGTTCCCACAGCTGGAGCCCTTCTCAGACAGCTTTGAGAGAGCACTGGGGGGCGGGGGAGAGCATCTGGATGGTGTATGTGACTGAACTTACCATCGAGGTAAGGCCTCGATGCAGACTTTTCAGATTCTGGTGGGTGGGTGGGTGCTGATATCTGTTCATCTTGCTGCTGCTCGAGACAAGCCTTGTCTGGAAATTCCCTTGCTTATTTAACCGGCCACCCACCAGTCTGGAGCAGATGGCCTCTTCCACCGCTTTCTGCCCTCCCTGTGCAGGGACCAGTTTCACGTTTTCCCCGGGGAGCTCCTGAGGTTGTGAATGGACAGTCATTTGTACCGGGACTAGTTACCCTTTCATCTGCAGTGTCCTCTCCACCATACATAAATTTCTCTATGTGTGCACATTTCTTTATGGGTTTTCTATTCTGTTTCAACCTCTCTCTTTGGGCCAATGAAAAACCATCTTATTACTGTTGATTAATCTTTGACATCTGGGTAGTTCAAGCTCCTCCATGCTCTTATTTTAGAGTGTATTAGTAGTTCTTGGCCATTTGTTCCAGTTCCATGAAAAACCCTCTTGGGTTTTTTTGAGATTTTATTTATTTGAGAGAGAGAGAGAGAGAGAGAGAGAGTGCAGGGGAGACTTCTTGGGATTTTGACTGGAATAGCACTGTATCTACAGGAAGAATTGGTATCTTTATGTTCTTGAACATTCTTGAGTAACTCGCCATTTGTTTAGGTCTTTAAAATGTCTTTTAATCAAAGTTTTTAAATGTATGCATGCTGGTCTTCTGCATATGTGAGATTCACTTCACAGTGACTAATTGTGTTTTCATTGTAAATGGTTTTATTAAAGCACATTTTTCTTCTTTGAGGGGCCTAGTGTATAGAAATACAAATGATTCTTGGGGCACCTGGGTGGCTCAGCCATTGAGCATCTGCCTTCTGCTCAGGGCATGATCCCGGGGTTCCGGGGTCGAGTCCCACATCAGGCTCCCTGCATGGAGCCTGCTTCTCCCTCTGCCTGTGTCTTTGCTTCTCCCTTTGTCTCTGTGTCTCTCATGAATAAATAAATAAAATCTTAAAGAAAAGAAATACAAGTGATTCTTGAATATTGATCTTATAGGCAACCACTTTGCTAAGCTCTTTATTATTGCTAATATTTTCTCTGTAGCTTCTTTGGGGTTTTCTTGGTAAATGATCATATCTGTTAACCTCAATTTTATTCAAACTTTCCTTTTTTTTCATTTATTTCTCTCATTTTGCTGGCTAGAACTTCCAGTGGAAATACTGAATAGGAGTGGTGATAAGGTGGCTTCTTTATCTTGTTTATTTCTAAAGGAAATGCTGGATGTTTCCAGTTTTTCCTTAAGAATATTTGCCATAGTTTTTGGTATACAGATCATATCAGATTAAGGAACTTCTTATTCATCTTAGTTTTCTAAGTGTATTAAACCTTATTAAAACTGCTTTTCCAGGGCAGCAGTTTAGCGCAGCCTTCAGTCCACGGCCTGATCCTGGAGACCCATGATCAAGTCCCATATAGGGCTCCCTGCATGGAGCCTGCCTCTCCCTCTGCCTGTGTCTCTGCCTCTCTCTGACTCTCTCTGTCTCAAATAAATAAATAAATAAATAAATCTTAAAAAAATGATTTTCCATATCTGTTGAGGTGATAATGTGGGTTCCCCTCCCCTTTAATCTATTAGACTGATAAATAGAATTTATAGATTTTTCTGTTAAACCATGCTCACACTCTTGGGATGAACTCAACTTGGCCATGGTGTATCATCTGTTTTATAGGTACTGCTAGATTTAGTTTGTTAGTTTGTTGAAGTTTTTTTTTTTTTTTTTTTAAGATTTTATTTATTTATTCATGAGAGACACACAGGGAGGCAGAGACACAGGCAGAGGGAGAGGCAGGCTCCCCGCAGGGAGCTCAATGTGGGACTTGATCCCAGGACCCCGGGATCATGATCTGAGCCGAAGGCAGACACCCAGCCACTAAGCCACCCAGGTGCCCTGAGTTTGTTGAAGTTTTGTTGTTTTTTTTTCCTCCTCATTGATGTGACTGGTAGTAGTTTTCCTTTTCTACACAATCCTCATCTGGTTTTGTGATTAGGCTATACTTGCCTCATACAATTAGCTGGGGAAAGAATTGTCTCTTCTCCTTACAGTTCAACTATATTGGTGACATCTGCCTGAAAACTGGCCAATGGAATGTGAAGGGACTTAGGCTATTTCCAGGACTGGTTCATAAAAATCTCCCATGCATAATCCACCATTCTTTTTTTCCCTATCCATGTAGACTTAAAAAGCTGAACATGACAGTGGTACAAAATAGAAGCACCCCGAGTCTCTGAATGATTGAAAGGAACAGAGCGCCCTCCACCCCCTAGACAAACACATTGCACTATGAAATGAACAAGCACCCCAAAACGTCTATTGTTTGTCACTTAATAAAGAACTTGGTGCACTGAAGTGGACTGAAATTTTGATAAAATCCCAAGATATGTCACATTGATTTAGTCATTTGGGGAAAGGTGAAGAAATTGCTAACAGAAACTGATTAGTTGTTTGCCAGTGTTGGTAAATTGGTAAAACTGTGATTGACAATACACAAATATGAGCTGAGCTTCAGGAGGAGAGGTTGGAAAACTGTGACCATGGTTTATGTTGATTGTTACTGACTTCATCTGGTGAAGTGTGACAGGGACAAACTGACCTGCTTCTTAGGAAATAATGGAAAGTCACAGGGACTCCAAAAACGCAAGGTATCAAATGAATGAAAACCCCACGGCCTCTAGATCCCAAAATTCTGGGTAAGAATGACTCAGTCTTATTAAGATGAATCAAGAGTACTATCTTCCCACCCAGTTCTGCCATTTAATTGAGAGAAAGGTACAGGTGTAAAGCTGTAAAGCAGGTTTAAGAACTATGTGTAGGAGCAAGTTGGACGTAAGTGACTGGCAAATGGGACTGTCTGCAAATGTACTAGAAACTTACTAAGTTTTTGAGGAAATCTGTCAAAGAAACCCAGTGCCTACCCCCCTCCCCAAAACCCCTCTATAACTCTTAAATATGCCTTAGAACAGCCCCTGGTTGGGCAGGAAGCCAATGGCAAAAGTTTCTCCCCCCCCAAGACGTTAACTATTGGAATGTGAACAGAAGTCGTGTATGCTGCTTCCAGAACTGGCCCATAAAAACATGCCATGGGTGATCCTCCATTCATGGTGACTTAGAGGTTATGTGCTGTATGTGGCAGTGGCACCAGATAACAACTATGTCAAACGTGGCCACGGGGAAGAAGAGAGGACAGGAACTGACAGTTCTCCCCAGAGAGCAACAGCTGCTAGGGCTCTGCATTATCCTTTCGGCTCCTCTCCTTCCTGATGGCTGAAGTCAGGACCTTGGCAGTTGGGTTGGGGTCATACATCAGCGTTCTGGCCAATGTAACTAAGGACCATGTGAGGGAAGTCACTTACAAAACCAGCCCATGAAAACCTCCTGTGGGTCATCCTCCATCCTTGGAAGCTCGTGGTGGACATGGAGGCGGCACAGGATGGGAGATTCTGGGTTCCCGCATAACTGGCTGGAATAGGGCTCCACGGTCCTTCGCCTCCCCACAACCACTGTGGACTGTGACCTGAGCAAGGAATCAAGTAATCACTTTATTTATTTAGTTAAGTCATATACATTTGGAGATTGCGACAGCAGTTATCTTACCCTCACCTCTACAGGAAGTAGGCTCTCTTTCTCGATTCTCTGGAAGAAGTTGTATAAAAGTGAAATAATCTGTTCTTTGAAAATGTTGTAAAACCCTCTGTGCCTGAACTTTCCAACTTTTCTGGGGGGTGGGGAAGTTCATAATAAGCAAATAATTATTCAGGCTTATTATTTCTCATTAGTTTTGATAAGCTTTTTTTCCTCTAAGACCAGTAAGCATCAGCATCATTCGGTATGTTAGTGTCTTGTGGCTGCTGTGACAGAGCACGACACCACGACGTTGGTGGCTTCCAACAACTGAAGTCTGTTCTCTCACAGTTCCGGAGCCTATGAGTCTGACATCGGTTTCACTGGGCCAAAACCAAGGTGACAACACGGCCAACTCTCCTCCAGAGGCTTTAGGGGAGAATCTGTTTTACCTCTTCCAGAGAAGGTGGCTGCTGGTGTTCCCTGGCTACTCCTACCTCGGCCTCCACGGTCACAGCACCTTCTCCTCCTCTATGGTGCCATCTTCCCCTTCCTCTTACATAGATACTTGCGACCCTATTTAGAGCCCACACAGATCATCCAGGATAGTCTCCCCATCTCAAGGTCTTTAACCACATCTTTTGTCTTAAAAGTAATATTCAGGGATCCCTGGGTGGCGCAGCAGTTTGGCGCCTGCCTTTGGCCCACGGCCTGATCCTGGAGACCTGGGATCGAATCCCACGTCGGACTCCTGGTGCATGGAGCCTGCTTCTCCCTCTGCCTGTGTCTCTGCCTCTCTCTCTCTCTCTCTCTGTGACTATCGTAAATAAAAATTTTTTTAAAAAAGTAATATTCACCCTTTGCCATATAGGTAATACTTACATATTCTAGGGGTTAGAACTTGCTATCTTTGGGGACAATTATTTAAACTTGTCACACCTGGGAACTTGTTAGAATGCAAATTCTCAAATCATGCTGAATAAGGAACTCCAGGGGGGTTTTAATCGCAATGTTGTGGTTTAACAAGTCCCCCCAGAGGTTTGCTGGTGAACGTTGAAGCTTGAGAACCACTGATCTGGGATGTTGTCCAGTTCATCTCCATTTAAAAATTACGGGCATCAAAGTGTTCATAGTATCATCTTTACATTTGTGCCTTTTCTATTTATCAACATAAAACAGTTTTTTTTTTCTTCAAATTTCACCTTTTGATATTTATGGTCTCACTAAAATGGACTTTTGCTCTTATGTTTATTATAGTCCTTATTTTCTACTTGAACATATTCAACTTTTCAAAGTGGACACTTAGTGTATTAATTCTGAGCCTTTCTTTTTTTTTTAAATAAACACATGAGGTTGTAAATTTCATTCTCGGTTTAACTTTCACTGCATTCCCCCATTCAGATAGTGAAATTTTCTTATCATTCGGTAATTTTTTTAAAATGCCAATTTTTATCCTTTGACGTATGAATTATTCAGAAGCATGTTTTGAATTTTGCAAATGTATGAGGTTTTTAATTTTACATTTTTCTTAGTGATTTGTAACTTAATTGCTTTAAAGTCAGAGAATATAGGGATGCATGGGTGGCTTAGTGGTTGAGCACCTGCCTTCGGCCCAGGGCATGATCTTGGAGTCCTAGGATCAAGTCCCACATCGGGCTCCCTGCATGGAGCCTGCTTCTCCCTCTGCCTGTGTCTCTGCCTCTCTCATGAATAAATAAATTCTTAAAAAAAAAAAAAAGAAAAAGAAGTCAGAGAATACAGACTATATGATACTGATTCTTTTAATTTTATAGGGACTTGCTCTTGGTCTAATATGTAATTAGATTTGTAAACATCCCGTGTATACTTATGTATTCTCTGTTGGTTCCAGAGTTCTATGTTGTAAATCAACCTTCATCATTTAAATTTTCCTGTATGATAGATTTGTCAATTTTTACTTGTATTTCTATTTTATAGAGTTTGAGGCTAGTTTACTAGTTGCACTCAAGGTTAGCACTGTGAATATCTGCGTGGTGAAGTGTAAATCTTTTATCATTCCTTAGTGGCCCATTTCTAACAATGCTTTTCGACCAGCTGTCAGTGTATGAGCTTCCCAGAGCTACTGTAACAAAGTACCACTGAGCAGATGGCCTAAAGCAACAGAAATGTATTCTCTCAGAGTCCTGGAGGCCAGAAGTCTTATGTCATGGTGTCAGCAGGGTCATGCTCTCAGTGAAAGTTCTAGGAAAGAGTCCTTTCTTGCCTCTTCCAGCTTCTGGCAGCTGCTGGCAATCCTTCGCATTGTTTGGTTTGTAGACTCATCATTCCAATCTCTGCCTCATCTTCACATGACATTTTCCGTATGTGTCTCTACATCCAAATCTCCCTCCTTTCACAAGGACACCAGTCATATTGGACGTAGCGCCCACTCTAATCCAGTGTGATGTCGTCTTAACTTGATTACATCTGCAGGATCCCTCTTTCCAAATAAGGTCACATTGACAGGTTCTGGTTGGACATGAATGGGGTAGGGGGAGGCACTATTCAACCCATTACAATGAGCTATTAAGGGAGTTATCTCACCTTGTTGATTTGTCTATCTTCCTTCATCCCTTTATTTCCAGTTTTTTTCTTTTTTAAAAAAATATTTTATTTATTTGAGAGAAAGAGATCATGAGCAGGGGGGAGGGGCAGAGGGAAAAGCAGACTCTCCGCTGAGTAGGGAGCCTGTCTTGGGACTTGACCCCAGAATCCTGGGATCATGACCTGAGCCTAAGGCAGATGTTTAACCCACTGAGCCACCCAGGTGCCCTCCAGTGTCCAATCACTATAACTGAAATTAAAGACAATCATAACATGTCTTCTATTTAGTTTAATTCCATTATTTGGATAACTAAGATATTCTAAATTATATCACTTTTTTTTTTTTTAGATTTTATTTTCAAGTAATCTATATACCTACTCAAGGTGGGGCTTGAAATCACAACCCCAAGATCAGGAGTCACATGGTCTACCAACTGAGACAACCAAGTGCCCCTATCACTTTACTTTTTGATTTGCTTCCCCCTTTACTATTTGTTTTCATTGAGGCTTTTTTTTTTTTTTTTTTTTTTTTTAAGATTTGAGAGACAGAGTGAGCACCAGCAGGTGTGGCAAAGAGAGGGAAAGAGAATCTCAAGCAGAGTCTGTGCTGAGCACAGAGCCCAATATGGGGCTAGATCCCATGACCCCAAGATCACAACCTGAGCTGAAAGCAGGAGTTGGAGGCTTAACCGACTGCACCACTCAGGCACCCCCAAGGCCTTCTGTTTTCTAATTTGCTGTTTACCTCTCTTGTTTCTATTTTCTAGTTACCCTTGAACTCTGGCCATACTGTATTAGTTTCGTGGGGCTGCTGGAAGAAATTACTTTTGTGGTTTAGAACAACAGAAATTTATCCTCTCACATTCTGGAGGCCACAAGTTTGAAATGGGTTTCTCCTGCCCAAGACCAAGGTGTCAGCCGTACCTGAGTCCCTCAGAAGGCTCCAGGGAAGAATAATTTCCTTGACTTTCTTAGCTTCCCAGGTGCATTCTTTGCATTCCTTGGCTCATCGTCCCTTGCTCCATCTCTAAAATCACAATACCTTCTCTTCTTTTGATTTACAATCTCCCTCTTCTTCTCTTACAAGACACTGTGATTGTACTCAGGGCCCACCTGGATAATCTAGGATAATCGCCCATGCCCAAACCCTTAATTGGGGATTAAGGATGAAGTTCCCATGAACTTGCCGTATAAGGTAACATTTACAGGGCTCTTGGGATTAGGACATGGGGGGGGGGGGGACTACTATTTTGCCCACCACACATACATATTAAAATTAAGCCATTCCTTTGCCTTCTGAATACAAAGAATTTAGAACACTTTTACCCTATTGATCAAAATGCCCTACTTAATTTCCATGCAACTGTTCAGTATTTTAGTTATTTTCAAACTATATAAACCACGCTATTAGTATTTTATGTTTATTTGCATTTATGTACATGTCCATTTTATTTGCCATCAGTAATTCATTTGAGACTTGGGATGTTTTTCCTTTTCCTGCAAATACAACTTTTAGAAAAAAAGTTCCTTTACTGTAGATCTCTTGTTGGTAATTTCCCTCATTTTTATCTCAAAATGTTACTTTTAAAAACCTGGTCTGAGTTTTGTTGGAACAGGAAAGAAGGACCATCACTCCCAACACTTTGAGGACTGTTACTCCCCTGGTTTCTGGCTTTCCTTGTTGCTGTTTAAATCATTTCTTTAATTATACTTCCTTTGTAGCAGCCCTGGCAAACATATTCAAGGGTAAATGGTATTTTGTGGTTTGTGGGCCATGTGGTTCCTATGGTCTAAGTTGCAACCACTTAGCTCTGCCAGTGAAGGCCAAAGCAGCTACACACAATACATAAATGAATCATGGCTGTGTTCCAAGATTTTAGTTACAAAAATGTTTGCCAACCTCTGCCTAATGGTGAATGGTTCCTTCTCTCTGATTACCTTTTAAGATCTCTTTGCCTTTGATGTTTTGCAATGTCACCACTATATGTCTAGGTGTGGATTTCCTTTTGTGCTTCTAGAATCTATCTTCTCTATAAAAAGTCAATTCTGGAAAAACATTAGCCATTACCCTTCCAAATATTGCCTTTTTTTACATTCTTTTTGGGACTCTTGTTTTGCTAGGCCTTCTCATTCTATCCTTCATAATCATTATGGTTCCTTCATATTTTCCTTTTATTCGTTTGGGCAGCACTCTATGAATTTTTTTCATTAATTCTCTTTCCGGCTGTTCACCCTGTCCATGTGGGTTTTGATTTTAGGAACTGTTTCTTGTTCTTTTAAAATAACTTTTGAGAAAACTTTTTAATAAACCTGAAGATAACTTGTAGGTATGTATTTATCAGAAATGTGTACATGTTGGCTGAAAGATACAAATGTGGTCATGATACAAAACTAGAAGCAACCCAAATATTCAACAGTAGAATGGAGATAATGAGAATGAATATACAAAAATGAATATTCAAAAATGAAAGTGGATAGGTCACTGCTGTATACAAGGGCATGGAAGAGTCTCATTAAAACATTACTGACCAGAATGTGTGTGTGTGTGTGTGTGTGTGTGTGTGTACAAGATTCATTAATACAGGTTCAAAGTAGGAAGACTTGATCTGTCATATAAGGAATATAACAAAATTTAAGATGGCCTGCAAGGTTCACTCCCACTGGTGTACATGCACTTTGTCATCCATCCTTTGATTGTGGGTTGGACTTGTGAATAACTTGGTTTCTCTCTGTGACTAGGCTACATTAAATGGCAATGGTAAAGAAATTTTGCAGTTGTAGTTAAGGTCCCTAATCAGTTGCTTTTGGATTAATTAATTAAAATGAAGATTATACTGGGTGAACTTGACCTAATCAGATGAGCTCTTTCAAAGAGATTCTAGGCCATCACTATAGATTTGAAGGTAGAGAAATTCTCCTGCTGGCCATAATGAAGCAAGTGACCATTTTGTGAACTGCCTGTAGAGGGGATCATGGTACAAAGATCCAAGAGAGGCCTGTAGGTGAGACTTATGTCTAGCCGACAGCCAGAAAACAGTGACTTTAGTCCTATGACCACATGAAAAAGGGCCTTGAGCCTCCAGATGAGATCACAGCCAAGACCAACACCTATCCTATAGCCTGGTTGTAGGAAGGAGTGAATCCAACTCACTATATCCACAGTCCTGACACAGATACTGTGAGACCATAAATTTGTCCTAATGTCAGTCAAGTTAGAGCCGTTAGCGATGTAGAAATAAAAAACTAAGACAAAAATCCAGGTACTGGTTTCCTTTGGTGAGTGGGAGGTGATGACTGGGAAGAGAATCTGGTGGAGCTTCCGGAATGCTGGTAATGTTCTGTTTCTTGATTTGGGTGTAATATAAATGGACATTGACTTTATAAAAATCCATCAAACTAGACTAAACTATAAGGTATGTTCCACCTAAATACAAAGTTTACAGAGAAAGAAAAATGAAAACAGAATGGATATAGGCATTGGTATATATTTTATATGCAAAGTAATTTTAGTGCATGTATATGAAACAAACTACACATACAATGATTTACATTTAGTCATAAGAGTTCCTCCCATGGCTATATTTCTCTTAATTTTTTCCTGAGTCTTTTCAGTCCTGTCTGAATTTTTCTTTTTTCAGTTCTATCTTAATTTGTATTCCTTTTTCTTCTCAGTATGAGGGAAAAAGAAAAAATAATAAGTAAAAGAACTACAACTAAATTTTGGAATGGAATAGTATCACTCCTGTATTTTAAAATACACTGTATTTTTTGGTAAGCACAAATTAACACATACATTTCTGTGTCTCTATTTCTCATTTTTTAGTCAACTTCAATTTGTTCTTTCTAAATAGTACCTTCCCGTGAGCCCTTTTTTTTTTTTTAAGATTTTATTTATTTATTATTAATGAGAGACACACAGAGAGAGGCAGAGAGATAGACAGAGGAAGGAGCAGGCTCCTTGCAGGGAGCCTGATACGGGACTCAATCCCAGGACCAGGATCACACCCTGAGCCAAGGGCAGACGCTCAACCGCTGAGCCACTCAGCCATCCCTTATTGTGAGCTTTTATGTAAATTATTTAAACACCTCAAACATTCCACAACCTGAATATGACAGCTCCACTGTTTCTATCCCTTAGGTGTCCAATTTTGTTGTTTTCTTTCTTTCCTTCCTTCCTCTCTCTTTCTTTTCTGCTTTCATGGATCATAGCTTCTCCATGATCAAAGGCTTAGGTATTTTAATGTTATTTTTTTTTTCATGTTAATGTTGCTACCTCACTTAGATAGTATGAATTAAATTCCACAAAAGGTAGCACAATCTTATAAGAGTATTAATTGATCATTACTGTTTTCTGTTTCATTCAAGGGACAAAGTTTTTTTTGCTGCTTCCCTTGGGCCAAATGATGTAGTTTTACAGGTCCTCTTTTTTCCTATATTTAACAACTCTTTTTGAACACGGAGAGCTGGATCTGGAACTCTCCTCCTGAAGGCTCCAGGCCACAGTTCTTACCAACCACCAGGACACAGCACCCACTTTTCACGCCAATACTTGCTTTCTCTTGTTTACAGACTGTAGGTATTTTCCTGTCTTTGATCATTGTATTAGTCTGCTAGGGGCCCTGTGACAAATACCATGGGCTGGGTGTCTTCAACAATAGGAATTTATTATAGTTCTGGAGGCTGGAAGTCCAAGAGCAAGATGTCAGCAGGTTGGGTTTCTTCTGCAGTCTCTCTCCTTGGCTTGTGGACCGCTGCCTTCTCACTGCATCTTGTGGTTTTCTTCTGTGTATGAGCATCCCCAGTGTGTCTGTGTGTCCTATCCTCTTGTAAGGAAGCCAGTCAGATTGGATCAGGGCCTACCATGATGGCCTCATTTAACTTTAATTACCTCTTTGAGGCCCATGTCCATATATGCTCACCTTCTGAGGTTCTGGGGGTTAGCACCCCAACATCTGAGTTTTCAGTGGGAAACAATCCATTACCAGCTCTGCATGTGAAGTTTTGGGGGTCGTTTATGTAAGCATTTCTATGTTTTTCATCTCCTATCTTGATAGAAGCACCTCCTCTATGCTAATTTTAAAGTGTTTCAAACATTAACTGAAAATATTCAAGACCCCATTCCCCAAAATTATAATTAAAAGCACACAATAAAGTTAGTTTTTTTAACCTTTTTTTTTTAAATTGTAAAATCTCAGATGGTTATTTCTGGGAATGGGAATATATTTATAGATACTAGATTCAAGTAAATACTAATTTTGGCATCTTTACTGCTAAAAGCAGTGTAAGCAAATAGAACAAAAGCTTTTGGGAGTCAGATCTGTCATCAGCGGGGCCATAAGGCTTTACCCTTTAACTACTGTGCTCCTTTGAACAAGCTACCTTTCTGAACATCAAAGGAGGGTAATTCCACTCTTTCTGCATAAGAATGCAATTTAAAACAATAGTTCTAAAATTTAGTGTACTATCTTGAGGAACACTGGGAAGCACATTTTAAAAGATGCAGTTTTTAGGTCTGTTTATCAGAGGATTCCATGGGTCTAAGGTGGGGTTTGGGAATTTATAATATTAAAAAACTTCTCCAGTTGATTCTGAATGTAGCCAAATTAAAAATAAATTCTAGATTCCACTCACTCTGATCCTATACAGTCCTGCTCATTGATTTTGAAAAATATTTTTTAGGGCAGCCCTAGTGGCGCAGCGGTGTAGCGCCGCCTGCAGCCCAGGGCTTGATCCTGGAGACTCTGGATCGAGTCCCACGTCAGGCTCTCTGTATGATGCCTGCTTCTCCCTCTGCCTGTGTCTCTGCCTCTCTCTCTCTCTGTCTCTATGAATAAATAAATAAAATCTTAAAAAAAAAAAGAAAAATATTTTTTAAATGGTATAGAAATTATGGAAGAAGAGGTTTTTAAACTTAGTGAAAGGTAATCTGATATTTCCTGAAAGACACACGTCAGTGTTAAAAATGTGATTAACCTAAGGGTGGTTGAGTTTATTTATAGACAACTCACCTTAAGAAAAAATGTATAGCAGTTTGCAATATATAGGCAAGAAAAAAACAGTTTGCAATATATAACAAAGGATAAAAGGTAGGAAAAATCTGACCAGTGAGAAACATGGAAGCAGAAGGCATTGTGAATAACTAAGATAGAATGTAGACAATAAGTAAGTGAAAGTAAATTAAAAAGATTTTTAAATGAAAACCTTCTTAAAATTATACAAGTAGTATGTTATTATTGTTCAAATACTACCATAAAAAGAGAAAAAGTCCCTCCCCTCCATTCCCTCCTGTCATTTATCTTCTGAAATGTCCCTATGTTCACATACACACATACCCTTTCTGCTAGGTTTCAAAATTATACATACAGGGTAATACTGTTTTGTAATTTGCTTTTTTTCACTCAGTGGTACATTACGAATACCTTCAGATCTGACTCATATTTAGTGGCTGAATGTATCACTCATGTTCAGATTTTATATGTAAAGTGCAAATAACATATATTATATATGCATTTATTAGCATTTATGCAACTATTTCCATAGGCTTGATTACCTGGGTAAAAAGGAATGTTGTACATTTTCTACCTTTTTCTATATAACCTGACAATTTTACTTGTTAACCAAGAAATGACTGCAGTTTCAAAATATGCCAAATACACTTAGCTTCTTTCTCTATATATTCATCATATGTACATATATTCAATATAATACCTATTATCAATACATATTCAGCCTAATACACAGCACAGAGCACACACTGTAAATCAGGACTTGGTGAATCTCAGGACTGACAGAATTTCTTGGCCTGCTTGCCTAGAAAGTGCAATAGTCCCTTGCAGACCTCTTGTCGTCATGGTTTTCAAAATTTCTTCTAAAATAAAAATTAAAACAAAAGGTAACATCCAATTAAAGTCATCAGGTGAAGAGTGAAGATCACTAAACAGTTTAATAAGATGATAAACACAGGCTATTTACAAATTCTACTTATCAGAGAAAACAATGTATACCAAGTCAATTTCTATTAAAATTGACTTCAGAGGAAAAAAAAAAGGACTTTGGTCAAATTGGAGCAACTTCGTATTTTTAAAGTGTTACAGAGAATTCTAATCAGACTGAATGGACTTGTTTTGCAGTGGTGGCTTACTCTGGACTCAACAGAAACATTAATTACACTTGTCATTATAGCAAGTAATTGGTTTAATTGCTTGACTCCAATCTTGGCCTTCCACACTTCCTTTGGGATGAAAAAAGTCAATGAAAGTAGGATAGACTGAACAGTGATATTAAACAGTGGAAGTCAATGAGGTAGCTTATTTCTTTCAGGCATGTTGGAAAAAGCAACACCTTCCCTTTTGCAAATAAATAATACTAAAAAGACTGAGTTAAGAAAATGGGAGTTAAAAACAAAACAAAACTTAGTAATCACGATGTGATTTGAGGGGCTGAAGATATAAGGTATAAGATAAAAATCAAACATGTATTAAAAGGGAAGATTATGGTCGATTTAGTTACGGAGTCATCTGAAAACCAAGTTCTAAAAATCCGTACCATGAACTAGTTTTCACATGAACTAAAGAGTACACAGCAGAATTGTCAAGGGCATGAAGACAACGATGTGAAGAGAAAATTCATAATATTCAGGGTGAGGTGTTAAAAGAAGAAATTACAGAGTTTGTGTTGGAATATTAGTTTATCAATTAGGGGAAAAACTGTCCTTCCCTCTTAAATAGTACTTTCTAAAACCACAAAAAAACTACATCTTAAACATCTCTCTCTTCTTTCAATATGAATGTTACATCTGTGTGAACTATTGTCAGTGATTGTAATATTTCAGGTTACTTCATAAATTACAGACTTTAACATTATTAATTTTTGATTTCAGCAAAGTAAGTGGTTAAAAAATAAACTGGTCTGGATTACCTGGATTGTTTTCTTTAATGGTAACTAAATAGAATAATCCTCTTGGTGAAAGAAGATCTGGAGCCAGTGGGAAAAATCTGTCCATGACTTCCCGACCATTTCTGCCACCAGCCCAAGCTGCTTCTACTCCATGACTTCCTACCTGTGACCATTTAAAAGAAAGACTGTTTTGATTCAAGTTACATTTAGAATCATAAAAAGAATCTTTTGACAAGTAACATTCACCAGACAAGTATATACTTTGTATTTTACTGCCTTCTAGGAGGCAGAAAATTTGAATCTGAGCCCCACCATCTTCAAGCCCTGTGACAATATGGAAGTTTGTCATTTTTGTGAATTAGTTTCCTCCCTTATCTGTAAAATCAGAAAAACAACAGCTTCAACTGTGAAAGTAGAAAAGTGATAACAAATTAATTTTTTCCATTGTTAGGAATAACTGAGGAAATATATATGAAGTTTGAAAATAATTACCTGCATATATCAAGTGCTTAGTAATAGTTGTTACTATTTTTTAACAATTTTATTTGTTTGAGAGAGAGAGCAAGCACAAGAGGGGGAGGGTCAGAGGGAGAAGCAGGCCCCCCCACTGAGTAGGCGCCCGATATGGGAGTCAATCCGGGGGGTCTGGGATCATGACCTGAGAGGAAGGCAGAGGCCTAACCCACTGAGCCACTCAGGCTCTCCTGGTTGTTACTATTTATGTGATGTTTATATTGATAGACACAGGTGATTCCTATACTTAATACTGAACAATCAAGAAGAAACTACAAGGAAGATCTTGCATTTTAAGAAATCTATCTGCAGAAAGTTCGTTTCAGCATGTCCCATTGCATTTGGGTCTCTTCTAGATTAAAGAATGAATTATAAAGAACCCATTTAATATATAAAGGCTCACTAAAGCATTAACAACTAATTCTTTTGTAGAAGCAAAAACCCATGAGAGTTCATATGGTATTAAAAATCTTTAGATTCTTATCATTGTACATTGTTTTCAGAACTAAAGAATATTTTGAAGAAATCACTCAAAAATTATTTTAATACAGGACACCTGGGTGGCTCAGTGGTTGAGCATCTGCCTTCAGCTCAAGGTGTGATCCCAGGGTCCTGGGATCAAGTCCTGTGTCGGGCTCCCTGCGAGTAGCCTGCTTCTCCCTCTGCCTGTGTCTCTGCCTCTCTCTCTCTGTCTTTCATGAATAAACAAATAAAATATTTAAAAAACAAAACTATTTTAACCCTAACAATTATTTTCTTTCTATATCCTCCAATGGTTTTATCCATATTTTAGTTTAAACTATTTGGATACAATCATGCCTACTGCTTTATTCATCTGAATACTATATATTTCTCCATTAAAGTGAATTTCTTTATACCGATAACTATATACAAATATAATTTGTAATTGTACTTTCCCCTTTTACTGTTTTCCTTGTCTGCTCCTCCTCCATCGTACACACACACACACACACACACACACACATATCCCTCACACATTTTTTTCTTTTTCATCCATGTTTTACAAAGACAAGATTATATTCTACATTCTTACCCTATATCTTGCTTATCTCACTCAACAATACCTTATGATGAGGTCTTCACATGATCAGGTATGGTTCTGATTTACTCTTTTAATGGCTTGCCTAAGATTTTATAATGGAAAGTATCATATCTTATGAAGCTATTGATGAGCATCCAATGCATTCATTTGCTTAATTTTTTTTGTATCTAATTCAAATTATTCCCATATCTATCATAAACTTCTTAATATAATTTTCCACAAAGTAAATTATATAAGGAAATTTATCAGCTCCTGTTTTTTTGTTTGTTTGTTTGTTTGTTTTTGTCAAGACTTTCCACTAGAGACTTCCCTTTCCTGGGATTCCTAGAATTAACTTCTTTTTCTGGGGCTCATGTCTTCGTCTTCCTTGCTTTACACCATTATTTTGGCTGAGCCCATTCTATGGATGTTTCATCAGGTACAATGGTCTGTGGACAGAGTGCCTGGTGAGAAAAGGCTGTGCCAAGTCTGTCTCTTGTCATTCTCTTCCAGAATGGCCTAGGACTCCTCTGTGGTAGACCCTGTTTACATGCCTTCCCAGGGATGTTCGGCCAGGTTTATCTGCTTGCATTAGAAATGCCCCTAAAGGAAGATCTGGCACCAAGCACATTCATATAGATCACAGGGAGGGTTTCCATCTTCACAGGAAGGTGTGTTTGGTGGTTTGTTGCCTGCTTGCTACCTGAGCCTTGCTGTGCCTTCTCTTGGTCCTTCATAGATCATAGGCACAAGCCACAGTATCTAACCTCAGGTTTCTAAATATACTAGTAAGTACAGTCACAATTTTTTATATGCACAAACTCTCATTATTTTTTTTAAATATTGTATCTCCAGGATCTAACTCTAAGTCTCTTATCTTTATGCCTTCATGATTTCCTTCTTTTATCTTCATGCTCTGTGCACTGAAATCTTTCATCTGGTTACCAGAACACCAATTCAGGTCTTGACATAGACCAGATTCTCTTTAAATTCATTTTCTAATGTTTTATTTTGTATAAAACATGATTTACTGATCTGCATCTCCTGTTACATATATAGGTTTGTATTATTTGTCATCATAAACCAACATGCAATAAACATAATTTTGTGAATGTCAACTTTTAATTCTATTGTTGAATGTTTTCTTAAATTATATTTAAAGGACTGAGATTATTGGACTGAAACATTTTTATCACTCTTGATATTTACTCACATAGTCCTTTCTCAAAGAGTTGCATGAAGTTGCATTGCCCTCAGCCTCTGTTCACCTTGTAACACTGACTCTCCTTCTCATATGAGTTCCTGTGTCAGAGGAACAACAGGTTCTTTCTTAGTTGCTTAGCCGCCCTTAGTAGTAATAGTAGAGGGAAAATATAATGTGTATTCACCTTGCCAGAAAATGATTCATCAATGAATAAAACAGGATCATGAATAACTCAAGGAAAGCAAATCTTACTTTGTTTGCCTTGACCATTCTCTCTTTAGACTGGGAAGTGGTTGATATGATTTATCTCCTCATTATTGAGATTTTCCAAATCATATATTTCAAGATGATTTCTTTTCCCTACCTGAAATATGAATCACCCCCCACCTGTGAAAGGAGGAAATCTGAGACTTTCAGAAAGAATTCCTATAATGAATTTAAGGATGATTAAAATATTGTTTTGCAAATTTGCCATTCATGATAAAGGACACACACACATATATTTAAACACACAGCTTGATTTTGATGGGAATTTTAAGGATGAATATGGGTCACTGTATTTCCATTAGTTTCAGATTTTTTTCCTAGGTCTACCAACATACTTAATTACTGACAATTATGAGTAAAATCAGAGCAGTCTGTGTTAATCAGCAGCTCACTAATGTCAAATAATCAAGCTCATGTGATTTTTTAAAGAAAATAACTGAAAATATTAATAATTAAATTCTGTTACATGTCTTACCTCTTCTGGTGGAGTCACTACATAGGGGGGATTAAACACTAGAAGATCAACTTTTTCCTTCAATCTTGGTAGCAAGCCATTGACCTAAATGTTCAAAAGTCAGAATTTTAAGCTGGACTCAGAATTGAAATAGATAAATAAATAAATATTTAAAAATATTCTCCACTCATGTTTTTAGGGAAAAATGTGTTAGAGGGCTAAAATTGTAGACAGAGAGATAAATATTTTTACATTTTCATTCAGATAAAGATTATATGCATTCACCTAAAAACAGGAAATTAAACTATTTATCAGAATGAACATACAATGTTCAAGAAAGCCTCTGTGTTTCAAAAGCTCATATGTATACACTCTTGGTTCACTTACAGAAGATTAAGTAAGGAAGCAAGTTCTATGTTCTACACAGATATACACATGCTTTAAAGCTATTGCTCTGACTTAAACTTTCCATAACTTAAACTTTACTTTCCATAACCAAGAGAAATGTTTTATGAGATGACAAAGAACATCAGAAGATACATATGTAAAAAAAATATACACATATGCATGCATATATATATTTGCTTTCACTTTAATTACTCATAAATGTATTGGCTGGAACAATTAGATATCAAAGAAAGGACTGAAAAAAGTGGAAGAGAGAGTGAAAAATCTCAGTTGTTTGGCATTTTGTAAATCTTTAAACAATTGAGTGCAATTTTCTGTGGAACCACAACAAAAATGTCATTTTAAACAAAGTGCATTTAGGGCAAAATGCCATTTCAAGTACTCCTTTGATTCCTCTGATGATTGAACTAAATAAGTATGCAAAACATCACGTCTGGTCATGTCACCCTGCACCTCCACAGTAAAAACACCGTATCTGGATGGGTTCTCACGCTGACATTTCCTTCAATTACCACTTTATATAGACTCTTATCCATGAATTCTGAGGCTCTTTTTTTCTTTCTTTTCTTTTCTTTCTTTTTTCTTTCTTTTCTTTTTTCTTTCTTTTCTTTTCCCTTTTTTCTTTTCTTTTTTTTCTTTCTTCCCTTCCTTCCTTCCTTCCTTCCTTCCTTCCTTCCTTCCTTCCTTCCTTCCTTCCTTCCTTCCTTCCTTCCTTCCTTCCTTCTCTCTCTCTCTTTTTTAAAGATATATTTATTTGAGAGAATGCATGTGCACACATGCAGGACCAGGGAGGGCAGAGGGAGAGGAAAGAGACTCCCCGCTGAGTGTGGTGCCTGACATGGGGCTCCATCCAGAAGCCTTGAGGTCATGACCTGAGTCGAAATAAAAAGTCCACGCTTAACCTACTGAGCCACTCAGGTGCCCTCTTGAGGCTGTTTCTTGAGATGAAATAGCTGAAGTACTTCAAGGCAGTGTCCAAAGTGTTAGCTATTTTATTAACATTCTTATAATTCTCCCATATATGCACAGGTACATATCATTATTTACTAAATATTTTTTCTTTAAATGGATTTTTTTTGTTAAATAAATTTGCTCTAAAGGGAAATCAGTATTACTTTCTGGAAGTAGAAATGACAAGGATAAATGGGATATAAATAAAAAACATTATGGTTATAGTTATTGTTGCCAGTCTGAGAGTGACCCCAGGCCATCTGTCTCTTTGTTAAAGAGACATTTGCAAGTGTTGGAGAGGTGTTAAAACTAGAAGACCTTCTCCTAGATGTGATCACAATGGCTGAAGGAGAATTAGAGAGTTAACAGCTTTTACACTAAGTGATTCATAGTTGTTTAATACTCAGTCATACCATCTCAGTACTGGGCACATCACTGGACTGTTTACATACAGCATGAAACACTACCTTACAAACTTCCATTTTATCCAGATTTCTAAAAGCAACTCTGTTTGTCATCTTATTAAAAAGCCTGTTAACTATGTAATTCAAAGAGAGCACATGAATAGTACCTCTGAGGAAATGTTATATCAGTAACTTTTCTTTCTCTATTCATTTGAAAAGAGAAAAGTAACATTTTTGAGGGAAGTGTGATTCAGGTGTACATTTGTCTGCAAGTGGGAAGATGGCTAGTTAATCTGCCATTCCTTTCAGTAGTGACACTGGAGAGTGAGGAGATACATTTGAAAAAACCAAAAGCTTTATTTTCAAGTCCTTAAAGAAATTAAGTTTCTCACACTGTAAGAAGTCCAGAAGGTAATTTCTCAGGAATGTTGAGTAAGGAAACTAGAAAAGAATTTGCTTTGTAATTGTTTATAATGGCCCTAGGTTCTACATGTTAAAATGTTTGGAGTACTGGATTTTAAATGTAGGGAAAAAATGATACTAAATGACAATCATCATATGGTTTCACTCATATGTGAAATATAAGAAATAGTGATGGAGACTATAAGGGAAAGGAGAGAAACTGAATGGGGAAAAATCAGAGAGGAAGACAAACCAGGGGAGACTCCTAACTCTGGGAAACAAAGGGTTGCAGAACGGGTGGGGGGTATGGGGTGAATGGGTGATGGGCACTAAGGAGGGCACATGATGAGATGAACACTGGGTGTTATACGTTGGCAAATTGAATTCAAATTAAAAAAATAAAAATGAGTGATAAAAAAACATGGAAAATGACGTCGTTTAAAAAGAAAATGGATTTAAATAAGAAAGTCACTGTAGGGCAGCCCCGGTGGCCCAGCGGTTTAGTGCCGCCTTCAGCCCGGGGCATGATCCTGGAGACCTGGGATCGAGTCCCACGTCAGGTTCCCTGCATGGAGCCTGCTTCTCCCTCTGCCTGTGTCTCTGCCTCTTTCTCTCTCTCTCTCTCTGCACCTCTAATGAATAAATAAAATAAAATCTTAAAAAAAAAAAAGTCACTGTAGACTGAATATAAAATCTAATCACAGGCACCCTCACCCATCCATATTCAACTTGTGGGTGGTTTCAGAGCATTAGAACAGATCCAAGAATTGAGAAGTAAGCAAAAAAGGCCTCTGACAAGAAGTTTTAAATCCATACAGCAAAATGTACTTTATTCATATGAGAGGCACTTATTCAGAGCCCCTGAGCTCTTAGTTTAAATAGAAGTCTAACTAAGGGACACCTGGGTGGCTTAGCAGTTGAGAGTCTGCCTTGGGCTCAGGGCATGATCCTGGAGACTCAGGATCGAGTCCACATCGGGCTCCCTGCATGGAGTGTGCTTCTCAGTCTGCCTGTGTCTCTGTCTCTGTCTCTCTCTCTGTGTCTCATGAATAAATAAATAGAATCTTAAAAAAAAAAAAAATAGAAGTCTGACTGAATCACTTGTTTGGTATTCTAGCACAGAGTATGTGACAAGAGAGAGAGGAAATGCCATGAACAGGTGACAATAAAATAAGACAACAGAAAGCAAGCAAACAGGTAGACAAAGAGAGGAAATAAAAACTCAAAATTACTGCAGGCTCTAGCTACTCAGTGTAAAGGCAAAAATCCCTGACTCAGCCTCATTATCACAGCTAGCACAGAATAGTAACTAATGTTCATATTAATGACCCTTCATCAATCAAAGGTAGTTATATTTAGTTCGTTTTAGGAATGTAAGGAAAGGCATATAACATATTTGAAAAAGCCCTTTTTTTCTAAAACTAAGAAACAAAATACAGAGTACTACTTTGTATGCAGGTAAGCTTAGCTATCCAAAACACTGATTTTGTATCATTGCTGTGATCATCTATACCCAGTGTTCTGGATATAAAGAAACGTAGAGTTTTGCAAGTAGATCATAATGCCTACGCCAATGCCTACTTCTTCTTGCTTTCTCTGTCATGTGTCAGCACTCAGGGTCACAAATCACTGACAGAGTATCTGGCATGGACTGCCACCAGCCATGCCCTGAAACAGCTGTGAGACCTCTAGATTTAAATTCCCAAGATCTGGGCTTAAATTCTGTATCATTCTATTAGTTATATGACTTTAAAAAGTGAACCTCCACTCAGTTTCTACCTCTGTTAAAAAAAAAATTCTGAATTTTCTGTATCTCTAAAGTATTATTATATCGAAAATATAAATGTAAAACTAATCATGGACACATTAAAGAAACAAGTTAAAATTTTAAAGGGCAAAACCACCACAGTGATCCCATGTAAATCACTTGAGTACCTTTCTTGATAATCTAGTTTTTCATACCAGTAGGTAAGTTCTTAATAGGTAAGAATTTCTTACCTATTTGGCTTAATTCCTTCTAAGCTGAAAAGTCACTTGTGAGTTTAAAAAAGCAGAAAACTGGGGCACCTGGGTGTCTTAGTTGGTTAGGCATCTACCTTCGGCTCAGGGTCCTGGGATTGAGCCCTGCACTGGGCTCCTGATTAGCAGGGAGCCTGCTTCTCCCTCTGCCTCTTCCCCAGCTATGCATTCTCTCTCTAATAAATATAAATCTTTTTTAAAAATTATAAAAAAGCAGAAAATCTAAATACTCTTACCATTGTAACAATAATACAGGTCAAGAAGCACGGAAAGCATTTTTATTTCTTATCCCGATCTGGTACATGCTGTTAGGATTTTTTGCTTACAAAAAAGCACTTATAACAACAACAAAAATCCAAAAATATCCAAGTCTCACTAATTAAAACATTAAAGGAGAACTGTGATTGGAAAATATATAATGTGTAACTTAAAATAAAATGATGGTTCTGTATTTGTCATGTGTTGTTTTTACCTGCCCAGGCCTCATTCCCCTCTTTCTTCTGATTTTATCTCCTTGATCTCTATTGGGTTAAGCTCTAGTTCCTCTCATTCTCCGTCCATGTGGCTTGGATAGGGCTTATCCCAATGCAGCTGCCAGGGTGGGACTATGACTTAGGCCTAAATCAGTCATCTCCATATTTTAAACCCTTTGGCCACAATAAGAGGTAGAGAGATGGCGTATGACCCAAGATGATCCAAGCAATGCTCATTTTGGGGCGTGTCAGACTAACTGAATATAAAGAGTTTCTTTCCCTGGAGGGATAAGAGAGGCTGTTTGCTGAGAAATAAGATATAGATAGAGATGCAAGTACCTTCTCACCATGAAGGGAAAGATTTCTATCCAGAAATAGAGCCAATAAAGAGAGAAGTTCAAAACTAAGAAAAAGATGCCTATCATATCATTTGAATTCCTGGAACCAGCTGTGCCTGAAGCCACACACTGGCTTTATTTAAGCCAGTTTTAACTAGATTGTCTATCACTACTACTACTACTACTACTACTACTACTACTTCTTTTTAAGATTTTATTTATTTATTCATGAGAGACATAAAGAAAGAGAGAGAGAGAGAGAGAGAGAGAGAGGCAGAGAGACACAGGCAGAGGGAAAAGCAGGCTCCATGCAGGAAGCCTGATGTGGGACCCGATCCTCGGACCCCAGGATCACGACCTGACCCAAAGGCAGTCATTCAACCACTCAGCCACCCAGGTACTCCAGATTCTTTGTCACTTCTGACCAAAAGATGACTGATCCTTCTAAGACAGTACAAATTTCCTTTGAATTTTGGACAAGATGAACTACATCAGTCAAGAATTCACTTTGTAAATTATGGGGTATACTATTTAGTGGATTAAAAGTTAATTAATTAATCACTCAAGCTTCTTTGACCTAAATCATCTTAACCTTAATATATTTTAAAAGGAAATTAACTATTATTGGACAAGGATCAACAGCTCACCAAGTCTGTAATAACTGGCTGAATGCTGACATTGTTACAGTGTGCTGTCTCCAGAGTACAAGCTGCTGCCTCAGGGTTGATATCAGTGCACCTATAAACAGAAAATAAAGAAAACTGTATCTTCTGACCACGAGGCAAATAAATCTATTACTGAAAATTAAAGACTGTTCCACTGCTTTTACATAAAGCAGATCTAAAAATAATCAAAATGCTTTAATAATGAAGGAAAAAAATAAAGATTTGTTATATTAAAGAAAAAGTTTGTTATATTGATATAATGTGCAAGCGTAGAAAAATACACATACATGCATACACATCTGAAGGAATTTATTAAATTGGGAATCCAATGAATACTACGCCACTACAAAAATGAAATTTAAAAGGAATTTCTGAAAATTACTCTTGATACAATATTAAATGAAAAAAAAGAAATGGGACAAAAAGAAGGAAACACACCTGGACCATGTGTGATAAAATTTAGGAGTGATTCTTGTTTTCTCCTTTATACTTTTTAAAAAGGATTTTATTTATTTGACAGAGAGAGAGAGAGAGAGAGAGAAAGAGCAAGCACAATCAGGGGGAAGGGTAGAGGGAGAGGGAGAAGCAGGCTCCCTACAGAGAAGGAAGCCGGAGTGGCTCAGTGGCTCAATCCCAGGACCTCGAGATCATGACCTGAGCTGAAGGCAGATGCTTAACTGACTGAGCCACCCAGGCGCCCCTTCTTTATACGTCCCATATTCTCAAATTCTCTTTAAAAATGTAAGTAGTTTTCGATTTTTCCTGGTAATCAGACTATTTACATAAAATTTTTCAAATTTAGAGATGACCTAAAATTACTGTGTTGCTTCTATAATTATGTAGTACAATGGAACAGTTGCGAACATGCAGTTTTAATTTTTAGGGAAGAATAATTTACAATCTGAGTCCTTACTACACTTAAGTAGACCCATTCAGATATACACTATTTATTTACAAAAATAATTTCATTCAAGTGGTCATACCCCTAGTGAATTTCTTAGTGGAAAATGTAGATGAATTTGATATACTTACACTTACATGTACAGAGCTTGAGGACCTATCATAGAGGCTAGGAATGCAGATACCACTCCAGACCCTGACCCTACTTCAAGGCATATTTCCACTCTAAAAAAAGCAAAATAAAATAAATATGAGTATAGTAGGATAAAAATATACATCACATAAAATGACTCCCATCCTACTTTTAACATATATTTCTCCAGCATTATCACTCACCCACAAATATATGGAAATATAAAAGAAATTTATAAACACACTAGTTTCTGAAAACCACTTCGTGCTCATTTAATACTGTTTAGCTCAAAATTGTTTGGGGTGTGTAATTTAAGTCCATAAAATAGATGGCTTTCAATTAATTTCTACAAAACATTACATAAAAACTATGGAATATATTAAAAAAAAAACTATGCAATAACATTCAGATTGAAAATACTAATATGAAAGACTTCAACCCTTCCCACAAGAAGCTCCTAGTTCAGTATTTCCCAAAATGATACGGTTAGTATCATTACAATATTTACTTATGAGAGATGTTTTCTCTCATTTAAAACTATAAAAAAAATGTATATATATATATATATATATATATATATATATATATATATATAAAATAAATAAAACTATAAAACATTCCAAACTATTAGCATATCTTAGCCGGGGGGCGGGGGGGAATGGTCCCCTCTCTACTAACAGATTAAGAGCAGCAAAGAAATTCCCTATTTGTACAGCTGTACACTGAACTGGGAAGAGTATCTGATCTTAGAATATTAGTAATAACTTTAAAATGCTTCTAAATAAATTCATTATTCTGCATTTTATCCTTCAATTACATGTATTTCCCTGCCTATAATCTTACATATACACCAAAAGCACCAATGATCTCCATCACAGAAATTGGGTCTGATGGGATTGAGGAGGTCTCCCTGGCAACGAACTCCTTGAACAACTATCCAACAAGAAACTCTTAAGCTTCTAACTTTTGGAGGCAGTCCACATCATCCGACGAAACTTTATTATTCTGTGGGAAGGTCTGTTGAATCTTACTAGGCGGCTTTTATTTGAAAACAACCATCATGCTTTCATAAACAGTGAGAATTCCAAGACCAGAAATAATCCGACTTTATAACAAAATCAGTTCCTTTTACAGCCTACTTTGCAATGCAATTTGCGCTTGTAAATCTTTCTGGGGTATCTCGAGTCTATGAGACGAGTTCTACAAATCAGCACCGTACCGTTCCACATTCCAGTAAATCCCAAAGTGCCATCGTTTACAATGAAGAGCTACTTTAGTAAGAGTTGGAACATTTTATACATGGAAAAATCTGACCAGGTTGAAGACAGATAAACACAATATAGATCTATGAAGCCGGACAGCTGTTTCCTCTTGAGATCACCAATTTCAAGTCTTGATCTTTAAATGATCATTTAAAAAATTATCATGTAGGTATTCATTCCTCTAATGTAGTAACATTCACATTTAAACATGTAAAATTTATGGGGCCCTTCAACAAGTCAAGTTTAATATTTATAGAGCGCTAGGGAAAATTCCATAGGCTGCTAGCTATGTAGCTATTTAAATTTTTTTACAGTTCGATGAAAAATTAAGTTCTGCAGTCGTACTAACCACACCTCAAGGGATCTGCAGCCCACGTGGCTAACCGGCCGTTGCAAAAGGGCAGTGTCAGCCATTCAGTGGGTTTAAAAATACTTATTTTTCAAGGGTATTTCTCTAGTTGGAAAAAAAAAAAAAAAGAGTCTTTTTTAATTTTTTTTTTCCACCTGGGGCAGCCCGGGGAGGCTCAATGATTTAGCGCCTCCTGCAGCCCAGGGCGTGACCCTGGAGACCCAGGATCGAGTCCCGCATCCGGCTCCCTGCATGGAGCCTGCGTCTCCCTCTGCCTGTGTCTCTTATGAATAAATAAATAAAATCTTAAAAAAAAAAAGTCTTTGAAAAATATTAAGGTATTTATAGCCAATTATGGAGATTAAAAAAAAAAAAACGTCTCCAGCCGGGTTCCCCCACCTCATGTCATTGGTGTGCCCTTCGGCTACTAGAGGGTGCTTCTGTGTACAGTCAATGCCACGCAGCTTTTAATATTTACTAAAAAAATAAAAAGTTAATACTAATAACCAATGTTTCCGGAAAATCTGGTTTGTGAGCGTGTTATGATATCGCTGCTCTCGGGGGCTGTGTTCTTCAGACTAAGGGCTGACAGGAGAAGACCCCTGCCGGCGTGGTCGGGAGCTCTGCAGCTCCTGGGACCAAAACAACACCTTTGCAAGAGCAGATGGACCCCGGGCCCGCTCAGTACAGGGATCTACAAGGAAACCGGCCGTCCGGGCGCTCCGGGGTCAACGTTCGCCAAGTACGCGGGCTCCGCCTCCTCTCGGGGCAGCGGCGGGCAGCGTCCGTCCTGCCTGGGCCCTCCTTCGCCGCCGCCTCTCCAGAACGCCGGAGCCCTCTCCCGGGGGGTACCCTCGCCCTGCTCGCACCCCGTAAGCTCGGCCGCCGCTGCCTCAAGCGCGTCCAGCAGCAGGAACGTATCCTCCGCGGGCTCGTACACATCGCTGAAGGGGCCTCGGCCCACGTGCCCGTGCAGCGGCGTGGGGAAGCTCGGGGCCGCCATCTTCCCTTCGTCCTGCGCGCCTGCGCCCTAGTTGCGCGTGCGCAGGTGCGGCAGGGGGCGGGGCCGCGGGGCCTCGGGGGCGGGGCCTCGGGGGGCGGGGCCAGAGGCCGAGAGGCGAACCCGGGCTTGTTATTTCTAACAGTTTATCAGTCAATGCTCTTGGAATTTCTAAGTAAACAGTTATGTAATCTGCAACTGCTGACATTTGCTTTCTTATTCGAATACTTAGATTTATTTCATTTTCTAGGTTGGTCCTTGATGCAGGGCATCCTCGATTGTTTTTGACTAAAGGGAGTGTTTTCTTCTATTCCTTGTTTGCAAAGAATTGGAAAAATACGTAATGGTTGCTAAATTCTACTTTTTTTTTTTTTTTTTTTTTTACATCAACTGAACTTTGAAAAGCTTTGAGATTTAAATTTAAGATTTTTTTTTTTACTCATTTAATTTTTTTCCTGTGGTATATTATAAAAATGAACCTTCCTGGTGTTAAATCATGAATGCACCCTTTTTATAAACCTCACTCAAGCAAGATGATTTTTTCTTTTAATACCCTGCTGAATTTGGAATGCTGATAATCTAGCTCTGTTTTGATTATGCTGTCCTCACAGGATGAGTTAGGACATTGTTTCTGGAACATTTGTTAGAACTCACCCATAAAATTGGCTGGATATAGTGCTTTTTCTTTTTCATGGATGGCTGTCTGCTGTTTGGGTCACCTTCTATAGGTTATTCGACTGTTCAGGCATTTGCATTCTTTTTTTTTGAAATTTCCCAATGACACATTTTTTAAAATTTGAGTAATAAAAGTACTGGAAAGTACTGAAGATTCCTTTTTTTTTAAACCCTGAGTACCTACCACCCAGAACTGACAATTAATAGTACTTTCTCATATTTCCTTAAGAGTTTCTATTTTATTTTTTAAATACATATTGTATATTACTACTTAATATGTATATTAAATATAATTTTTATAGGGAATTAACTCACATGATTATGGAGACTGGCAAAACCAAAATCTGCAGAGCCAACTTCCCAACCTCAAAACAGTTTTTATTATTTTTTAATTTTTAAAATGTATTTATTTGAGACAGAGGAGTAGGAGAGAGTGAGAGTAGGGGAAGAGGCAGAGAGGGAGAAGGAGAAGCAGGATCTCCACTAAGCAGGACCCTTAGATCATGACCTGAGCCACCCTGCCACCTCTTAAAAAAGATTTTAAATATAAGAACTAACATATTACAGATGAAGTGGATGTATTTTCTATATTCACCTGCCATTCCATTTTGTAAACCTCTCTCCAACCTGACTTCCCTCATGAATTTAGTGTGTATCCCTTTAATCAGTGTTTTTATGCTTTTACATTCAGATATCCATGAGCAGCATATGGCTTGTCTGTTTTCAAATTTGTTTCACTGGTAATAGATTGGACAAACTGTTCTTTTCATTTATTTTTCACTCAAAATTATCACTTTGTGTTTTCATACAGTTAGTTTATTCCTTTTCATTGCCAGATAGTATTATATGAAAATATAAAATGTCCTATCTGGAATGGATAAATATCTATTGGTAAACATTTAATCTTCTCCAGATTTTCACTATTATAAACAACACTGTAGTTTACTGTCTCAAACATGTTTTTTTTCTGATCCTGCACAAAAGTTTCCTGGGATTCAAGCCAGAATGGATCAGCAGTGTTGTATACACATTTTCAGTTTCACTAAACATTTTCAAATTTCCAAATTTCTTTCCAAACTAACTGTGCTTAGTTGGTGACAGATTTAATATTTGATTTAATATTATTAGACATTTTAAAAATTTATTTTAAATTGAATTGGCCTAATTGTGATTGAATTTAGGCATGTGTTCATATGTTCTTCATTTGAGTTTCTTCCTTTGTGAACAGTCTGTTCATTTTTGCTTATTTTTCCTTTTTAATTTTGTTTTTAATTTCACCAAAGTTGATACATGCATAATTTAATAGGCCAAATAGTGCTACGTGATTTATTTGAAAAATAGTCCAGTCTAGTACACCAACATCCAGTTCTCATGTCTCATTCTCCAGAGATGACCATTTTCAACTTTTAGCTGTTTCTTTGGCCATTTATCCATATCTCTATGTACCAAGTTATAATGATGTTGCTTCATTTATCAATTTTTGCATTATCTTTTGAGTTCCCATGATAGACGATAAAGTTCACAGGATAGAAGACAAGAATTTGATTCTCCTGTTGCCAATAAACAAATGGAATTACCAGGCCTCCTCTTCCTATCTTACCAATATGGTTATATTGTGATTTATTTATTTTACATTATTTTGTGTATAGAAATGCTACCTGGAACTGTTCTCTGTATCATACCTGTTACTTTTAATTCTTGCATAACTTTTTGCGTTTTCTTGAAGGTAATAATCATCTGGTGTATCACTTTCCTAGGTTTGTCATAACAAATGCCTACTACATCTCACAAATTAGATGGCTTAAAACAACAGAAATTTATTCTCTCAGTTCTGGAGGACAGAAGTCTGAAATCAAGGTGGGGGAAGGGCCATGCTCCCTATGAAGGCTCTGGGGAAGAATCCTTCTTTGCCTTAGCTTTTTTTTTTTTTTGTCTTAGCTTCTGATGGTTGGCAGCAATCCTTGGCCTTCCTTGGCTTGCAGTGCATAACTGCCATTTCTGCCCTGGTCTTTATTGGACCCGTTTCCCGTGTCTTTTCTTCTTCGAAATCTCTTTCCTTCTAAGAACACCAGTCATTGGATGGATATAGGGCCCATCCTAATCCAGTATGACTTCATTTTAACTTGATTATATTTGCAAAGACACTATTTGCAAATAAGACATGTAGGTGTGTGTGTGTGTGTGTGTGTGTGTGTGTGTGTATAATGGTGGGGGTGGGGGAGAGTTTAGGATTTCAGCATATCTTTTTGGAGAATGTAATTTAATCCACAACACCTACTAATAACTACTCTTTCATTTGCATAGTTTTCTATAGATCACAGATCAGCCTCAAATCTTTTCTATTTACCCCCTATCTGCCCTCTATCCCATCCCAATACATTTAAAGACATTGACCATTCTGGCTATTTCTATTTAGGTACCAATATGTCTCTGGGAATCATCCCTTGGTTCTGCTTCAGTTTTATCTTCAGGCTAGCTCTTGCTCTGGTACCAGGATGGCTGTACCTTCACAGCCTCACACCACCAAACTCAGTGGCAGTCTTTTTCAGTTGCTTGCACTAAAATCCTATCATTCACTCCTTCTTATTGGCCCGAAATGGTCCTATGCTTATGCTCCAACTGACCCTGTAGCCAGGTAGATGAAGTGATTTCCTCACATCTGTCTTGGGGCGTGGGACGAGGCCTCATCATCACCACCAGATAGCCAGAATGGTACCCCAAGAGCAAAATCCTGGTGCTGATATGGGTGCTGGGCAGAAACACAAAATGCCTACTACGTTGAAGTGTCTCACAGATGGTTGGTGAGCACTTTCTTCCAGTTTGCTATTGCTTTTTTGTTTTGTTCACAGTATTTTTTACTATGCAGATATTTAAAAACTAATCTATTTTTTGTTTGTTTCTGATTTTTGTACTGTGCTTAGAAAATGCTCCTGAAAAAAAGCTTATTTTCTGGTTTCAAAGTATAGATACTTCATTATTTTAATTGAATCTACCTTATTACTGGGCCATTAGCTCTTTTAGAATCTTATTTTTTATTTACTTGATCTTTTATGGCCTGAGAATGAGGTGATTTAATTGTTTATTATAAATGTAATAAAATAATAAGCAAATTTATTTTGCTTCTGTCCACTTATTTTATGTGTTGATAGCTTTTGATTTTTGAATTTTGATGGTATGCCAATAGCAATCAATATTTGTGATTGATGTATCCTTTTTTTTTCTAATTTTTTTTTTTAATTTTTATTTATTTATGATAGTCACACAGAGAGAGAGAGAGAGAGGCAGAGACACAGGCAGAGGGAGAAGCAGGCTCCATGCACCGGGAGCCCGACGTGGGATTCGATCCCGGGTCTCCAGGATCGCGCCCCGGGCCAAAGGTAGGCGCCAAACCGCTGTGCCACCCAGGGATCCCTTTTTTTCTAATTTTTTTTAAGATTTTATTTTTAAGTAATCTCTACACCCAATGTGGGGCTTAAACTTAGAGCCCTTGAGATCAAGATTGCACGCTCTACTGACTGAGTCAGCCAGGCACTCCAATTAAAGCATCTTGATTAGGATTATGTCTGCTAAGAAGTGTCTGTCTTTGTCTTGCTTACTGCTTTTTATCGTCAGTTTAACCTTGCCTGAAATTAAGAATACAACTCTGACTTTTTGTTTCTGTTTTCTTAATATGCATTTTTCTTTCACTGTTATTCTTTTACCCTTAAACTTTGAAACACACACACACACACATACACACACACACACGCACACACACACTTTCTCACAGTGTTCCTATTGATCGACATCATACCCTCTCTTAAGAAAAATTAAAATTCTGGCATGCCTTTATTTCTATTTTTCCAATGTCTCCAAACACCCATGTTGAGATCACCTGAGAATTTGGATGATACTTACTGTTTTGTCTTTTTAAAGATTTTATTTATTTATTTGTGAGAGAGATCACCTGAGAATTTGGATGATACTTATTGTTTTGCCATTTTTAAGATTTTATTTATTTATTTGAAAGAGAGAGAGAGAGAGAGAGAGAGAGAGAATGAGTGAGGGGGAGGGGCAAAGGGAGAGGGAGAAGCAGACTCCCTGCTGAGCAGGGGGCGTCTATCCCAGCACCCTGAGATCATGATCTGAACGGAAGGCAGATGCTTAACCAACTGAGCCACCCAGGCACCCCTGATACTTACTGTTTTTTTAAAACAACTAACAGTGATTTTAACTGAATGGCTTTACTGGCTTTCTGATTCACATATTTATAGTATCCTACGTTTTTTCCTAGGACTCACATTTAGCTGGAATGTGTCCTCTACTAATTATTACTGACAGTAATATCCCAAATATCTTTATTTCACCCTTATAACTAAAAAGTAGTTTGTATGTGTAAAGCATTTTAGGATGAGAATCATTTTCTCTTAGAACTTTGAAAATATCTGTCTCATGTTAGAAAACATTTAGTACTGCTGATGAGGTATAATGCCAGTCTGAGTCTTATTCCTTTGTAGATCATTTAAATTTTGATCCTGGAAGTGTTTATCTTTGGTTTTTTGAAAGTCTCAAAGTAGAAGGTGCATGTGCATATGTATATCTACATGTTTAACATGTTTAATTGTATGTGTCAAGTTGATTGGGCCGTAGTGCCTAGTTGTGCAGTCCAACATTATTCTGGATGTTTCTGTGAGGGTGTTTTTCAATGTGATTAACCTTAAAATCAGTGAACTCTAAATAAAGCAGTTGTCTCTGTAATGTAAGTGGACTATACAATCAGTTGAAGTCCTGAATAGGAAAAAAGACTGTCCCTCTTCAGAACAAGAGGGATTTCTGTATCAGATAACCTCTGGATTTGAAGTGTAATATCAGTTCTTCCTGGATCTCTAGCCTGCTGGTCTTGGCACTTGTGAACCACCATAATCATGCAAATCAATTTCTTAACTCTCTCCCTCTATAAATCTAAATCTAAATGTGGTCTCTTTCAATATATATACATAGCCTCTTGGTTTAATTTCTCTAGAGAACACTGACCAATAATACAGGGTCTGTCTGTCTATCATCTATCTATCTATCTATCTATCTATCTATCTATCTATCTATCTATCTATCTCTTTTAGTTTTCATGTTGTCGGATACTTGGTGGACCTTTTCAATATGATCCGTTTCTTTCTTTCATCAATTCTGGGAAATCTATATATTCTTTGATTTTTCCATCCCTCCATTCTCTTTTCTTGTCTAATGGAATTCCAGTCATAGAGATGGAGACACACTAGGTGTCTTCAGGTCTTTTTATTTTTTTCTTTCTATCTGCCTTAGATTGGGCTGCTGGAGACAGACTCTGAGATGGAGATCAGCAGATGGAAGGTCTATTGCTAAAGGTCTCCAAGAGACAATATCTGGGAGGGAAGGATAAGGAGGGGAGGGTAGAGGGAGAAGTTGAGCTGTGTTGCAGTTGTAACAAAGGCCTCAGCTGATGGTTCAGGGAACTTTGGGGCTGAGATGACCATTCAGGTTGTCCTGAATTCAAGCAATGGGACTTGTGTACCTTTGGGGATAGGACATAACCTTGGGCAAAGCAGCTCTTTCCCGAGGGCAGTTCCTGGAGAGAGACTTGGTTGTGAGCTGCCAGCAGCCAACGGGTGGCAGAAGGAGCGCCTTGTGGCCTCCGCAGGGATTGGGGTGGTGCACCACAGCACCCATTACACCATCTCTGTCATTCTGAGAGAAATTTAGGCTTCCAGCCAGCATATCCTTTCTTCAGTTGAATATACTCTGCTTTTTGGCTTATTGATTGAGATTTTTATTTGGTAAGCATTTTCTTTTTTCTAATATGGGGTTCTTAAAATACTCTGGTTTCATGGATCCAGTATCCATTCTCATCCCTCTGAGGTTTTCAGTTACACTATTTTCAAAGTTTCCATTTGCTTGCTGTGTAAATTCTTTTTTTTTTTTTAAGATTTATTTATTTATGATAGAGAGAGAGAGAGAGAGAGAGAGAGAGAGAGAGGCAGAGACACAGGCAGAGGGAGAAGCAGGCTCCATGCAGGGAGCCTGACGCGGGACTCAATCCCGGGACTCCAGGATTGTGCCCTGGGCCGAAGGCAGGTGCCAAACCGCTGAGCCATCCAGGGATCCCCACTGTGTAAATTCTAATTTTGCGATGTTTCCTTGGTCATTAGCTTGTATGTTACTCTTTCATGGTGCTTGCTTACTTTTGACATTTGCTTTCTGGTTGCATGCCTGTCTTTGTAGTTGAAGTTGGGTCAGCCTGCATATGAACATAACATGTACACCACAGTCAGCCACAGGGATTGTAGAAGAGGGGGTGTTCAGCTGCCGGACAGGGCATACCAGTAAGCTTCTCTTAAGGAAGTGGAGCTCCCTCCTCCTCCTGAGCTTGGCCTCTCATACCCAATGTTCCAGCCTATCTCTGTTCTCTGCTCCAGGTAGGAGTTGATGAAATCAGTCACCCTGGTGGTTGCTCCATCCAGGATTCTCTCCGATAACTTGTGTCCACAGCCTCTACAACTTAGAGTTCTTCTAGAATTGCTCCTGGCTTTTCTTTGTCAATCACATGCTTTCTATTCTCTTTTCAGGATGGGTGGGACACTGTATGACTTCCCTGAGTATCCTTTCCATCTTTCTTCTAGAATGCCAAAACAAACAAATGGTGGCAGAAGGGGAGGTGGGCAGGGGGATGGGATAACTGGGTGGCAGGCACTAAGGAGGGCACTTGATAGGATGAGCACTGGGTGTTATATGTTGGCAAATTGAATTTAAATAAAAAATTTAAAAAATAGAATGCCTTCCTGAAATACTGAGGCTGGAACCCCCTAAAGCTCCATTTTTTAGATTCCCTTGAAGCTGTAGTATTGGATACGATTTAGGTTCCACTGATCATTTACAACATGTGAGTTTTAGAAGGCACAAGTAGAACACTATGAAGCAGAGGCTGACTTTGTCGTTTCTGTTATTGTGGCTGGCAAGCTGAGTTGGAGGGGAACTTGTAGCAGGAGTCTCAGCATTAGGGCTCTAGCTTTATAGGTGATGAGGTGTTGAGAGGCAGGGCACATCTTCTTTATTTTGCTGCTGTGGATGGTGGCATAGGTGGCCAGGCGCTGGAGCCAGCAGCCGCAGCAGCCAATTCCTTCTGGCAGGGCCAGAAGCTCAGTTCTATAGTGTGGCTTTAAGAGGTATTCTCAGAAGTTCAGCCCAGAGCTGACCTTCTTCAGACCTCTCAATGACTATGATACCCATTAGATATCTTGTAATAAATTCCTTTTAGCTTAAACAAAGTAGAGTGGGTTTTGTCTACAGTAAAACTCTCACTGGTACACAGAGATTCTGGCATTTTCTGGTATATTACAGTACAGCTTTCATATTACAGAGGTATTTTAGATTTGTTATTTTAGGGATGTCACTAGTGGTTTTGATAGTAGTAGGATCAAACACTAAGGCCTATTGATTTCATCTTCCTAGTAAGAATTCATTTTTCTTGGAGATAAGAGTTTAATAGCATACTGTAATAAGAGATATGTTTACTCTTAAGGCTTTGGCCCAAGTCTCTTGCAGTATAAGAGATAATATCCTTCCTTCCTTCCTTTTTTTTTTTTTTTCTTTTCTTTTTTTTTGTGGCAAGAGTTATTTAACAGGTCCTTGTCCCACCTAAGCCTGGCTTGCATTTTAACAGAAACCACAAGCTGCAACTGATGCTCTCCACAAATCCAAGATTGGCACCAATCTTGACTAGATTCCAAGTCTCCTGTTGATATAAGGGGATTCTCTAGGAGATTTCAGTTAATTTCACCATATTTAGTAGTTAGTGAATTAATTGATGAATCTAACATAGTTCATTTTCAGGGCATCTTTAAAAATGAGCCTAAATTTTTACAACCAAAGAATTCTATTTTTTTAAAAAAGATTTTATTTATTTATTCATGAGAGACACAGAAAGGCAGAGACACAGGCAGAGGCAGAGCAGGCTCCCTATAGGGAGCCTGATGTGGGACTTGATCCCTGGACCCTGGGCTCCCCACCTGAGCCAAAGGCAGATGCTCAACCACTGAGCCACCCAGATGTCCCCAAAGAATTCTTTCTAAATGCTTTTTTGTTCCCATAAATCATCAATCCATTATGGTTGATTCTTACACTTAAAACACTATGACACAAGCTGGAGAAAGTATTTGCACAAGACATATCTGATAAAGGATTGTTATCCAACATATACAAAGAACTCTCAAAACTCAACAATAAGAAAAAAAAACAGATTAAGAAATTTGGCAAAATATCTGAAGAAATTATACAGATTGCAAATAAGCATGTGAAATTATGCTCAACGTCATATGTCACTAGGAAATCTCAAATTATAACAAGATGATACAACTGTATACCAATTAGAATGGTCAAAATACAAAACACTGATAGCTCCAAATGTTGGTGAGGATGTGGAGCAATAGGACCTCTCACAGCCTGCTTTGGAAATGCAAAATGGTATAACCACTTTGGAAGACAGTTTTGTGGTTTCTTACAAAATTAAACATACTCTTACCATACAACCCAGTAATTATGCTCCTTGATATTTACCTAAATGAGTTGAAAACTTATGTCCACACAAAAATCTGTACAAAGATTTTTTTTTAATTGGAGTTCAATTTGCCAACATATAGCATAACACCCAGTGCTCATCCCATCAAGTCCCCCCCTCAGTGCCAGTCACCCAGTCACCCCCACCCCCCGCCCACCTCCCTTTCCACCACCCCTTGTTCGTTTCCCAGAGTTAGGAGTCTCTCATGTTCTGTCTCCCTTTTCCACTCATTTTTTCTCCCAAGATGTTTGTTGTAGCTTTATTCACAATTGACCAGACTTGGAAGCAACCAAAATTATTTGGTCCTTCAGTAGGTAAATGGACAAATAAAACGGTCTGGAAAAATATTCCAGACAATAGAATATTTTTAAAAAGATTTTATTTGTTTTGAGAGAGAGAAAGAATGAGCAGGGAAGGGGCAGAGGGAGAAGCAGACTCTCCACGGAACCTGATGCAGGGCTCAATCCTAGGACTCTGGGATCATGACCTGAGTCCAAGGCAGATGCTTTAACAGACTGAGCCACACAGGCATCCCAGGCAGTAGAATATTTTTGAGCCCTAAAAAGAAATGAAATGTAAAGCCATGAAAAGATATAGAGGAAACTTACATGTGTATTACTAAGAAGCCAATCTGAAAAGGCAACATGTGTCACGATTCTAACTATATGACATTCTTGAAAAGGCAAAACTAGAGAGACAGTAAAAAGTTCAGGGGTTGGGGCTGGGGGAAAGGATGAATAGGTGAAGTTCAGGAGATTTTTAGAGCAGTCAAATGACCCTGTATGATACTATTTTGGTGGATACATGTATACATTTGACCAAACCTTTAGAATGTATGACACCAAGTGTGAACATCAGTGTGACAGATGGACCTTGGGTGATAATAATGGGTCAAGATAGTTTCACTGGTAGTAATAAATATATCCCTTTGGTGTGTGTGTGATGTTGATAGTGAGGGAAGCTTGGTGTGTGTGCGTGTAGGTGGTATATGAGAACTCTTTACTTTCCAGTCAATTTTGCTGCCAGTCTAAAACTGCTCCAAAAAAATAAAATTTATTTAAAAGAAACATTATGACACATTAAAAACATATTTTTAGGGGTACCTGGCTGACTCATTTGGTAGAGCATGCAGCTATTGATCTTGGGGTTGTGAGCTCAAGCCCTACATTGGGCATAGAAATTACTTAAAAATAAAATCTTTAAAAAGTATATATTTTTGTTATTTGGTTAGACAGTAATTTTAAATATTTTTACTAAAATTACACTTAAAGTAGAGTGAAAAAGTAAGCATGTTTTAGTTAATAAAATGCCTATTATTATCATCATCATAATTATTATTATTTGACTATAAAAATCCTCAGTAGGCTTTAGAAATTTAGTGATCAGTGATATTCATATTGAGAAAAATATATCTATACTTGACAATATTGCTTTTGTTCTTCTGATGTTGCTATTGTTAATATTCTCATGCTACAATGATCTCAGTTAAAAATGTAGGAAAGAATCCTTCTAATACAGCATGACCAGTACAGTAAGCTGCATGCTTCCTGCCAGGACAGCTTTGTTTGCCTCAGCCAGTTGAATTGTCAAGATGGTTACTCATCCACTGGGTAACTTCCCAAGCCTCTTCTTAAATTTGGTTGCTTTGGACACATTTTATCCTGGAAACAAAATCTAAGCTCTATAATACATTCAGAAATAGTGGATTCGTGTCTTTTTTTTCCAGCTGGTACTGGTAGGGTTTACACATTTACTCCTGCACCATAGGAACAGCTGCTCGAAAAACCGAGGGTGCATTCAATTCCATTGCTTTGGCACAATAGAAGGTCAATAAAAGAGGGAGACTCTCTCAGCCTGTCGATAGTTGGAAAATTAATTCTTTTAAGTGCTTTTAAAAAAATCTTTACAGGTGGTCAGATCTTATGAACTTAGGACCAGCAATGACCTCATCACCTTCAGCTGGTCGAAAAGTTATCTTTGGCTGCTGAGTACTTTATGAAATCTTGTTAATTATGATGTTTTTTCCTAGTTATAAGTCCTTCTGGATAAATTTTTATAAAACATTTATTTTTATGGCTTACATAACTACATAAAATATTTTCATTGGTGTCAAAATGTCATGTTATTGCCAAACAGATTCCATTTCAATTTCTAGAAATTATTGGAAAGTTAATATTCACATTTTAATGGCACCCTTGCTGTAGTATTAAATCATGCTTTACTGAAATTTGCAACAGAAGTCATAATTACATTGTATTTATACAAAAGAAAGGACAGAATAGGCAACCTTTCCAGTTAATCTCTATGGTTAATAATTATATTTTCCTTTCTTTTAAAGATAAATCATGAATGAAATTCAGTGTCTTTTTGAAACTGAGTTTTCACGGAAGTGATTTTCACGGATACTCATCATTCACTTCTCTTTTCAGCACAGTAGCGTTTTAGTTTAGGAATCATAAATTGAATTTTCTCCTGGTTTGTGAAACTTTACCCTATCTATTTCTATGTCAAGAAAAATAAAAATATTTTAAAAAGTAAGATTAGGTAGGAAAGTCATAGTCCTACCTACACGTTTGGTATCTTCTTAGAGATGTCATGTCAAGAAAACTCACTCTCCATAGACATCATTTCAAGGATGTAATTGTTTTAAGTGCAAAGTCATACTTTTGGGTAAAAAATATCCTTTGGAGTCACACATTGAGGCTCATTTAGTCATCCTGAGAAATGAGCTTTTAGCAGTAATCACATTTACTCTGTGTTCCTGGCTTGGAAGAAGCCCAGGAGAGCTGGAGGGTAACCAAAGGGCTGACTTTAATCAGGTCTGCCAGGTCATATACCACCACTTGGAGGCTCTTCTTTGTCTGGATCTTGCATCTCCCCTCCTATGGACTGAATTGTGCAACCTACTCACCCTCTCCCCCTTCTTCTGGAGGTGTGGTCTTTGGAAGGTAAGTAGGTGTATCTTACATCATGAGAGGGCAGACCTTCATGATAGATTAGTGTCTAGTAAGAAGAGATATCAGAGAGCTTGCCATCTCTCTTCTGCTATATGAGCACAGAGTGAGTAGCCAGGAAGAAAGCTCTCAACAGAACTCAACCATGCTGGTACCCTGATCTTGGCCTTCCAACCTCCAGAACTGTGAGAAATAAATGTCTGTTGTTTAAACCACTCAGTCTGCGGTGTTTTGTTATGGAAGCAGCTGACTAATACATCCTCCAGGGAAAACAGATTTAGAGCCTAAGCACATGTGAAAGGTGCAGTGAGGAATTCAGATGGTGGTCTAGGGAGTTCAGGAACACAGTGTTATAAAACTTCATTTATTGGCTCAATACTCTCTTTTAGTGTATAAATAGAACCACAGAAGTAAGAAGATTAAGTTGAAGAGATGGGATTAAAAGAACAGTATTCTGGTGGGATCAATTAAAAGTTTGGAAGTCAATTACCATTTTGCCTGTACTGCTTTTCTAATGAGAGGAAATTTTTAAAGTAGGGATATTTTTAAGAAAGCTGGATACTATACAATCCTCATAATATTCTCATTAAACGTTTGTTGATTTGACTTAAATATTTGTTGACCTACTTTATAGCATAAATTTAGCAAAGAATATGATTCCTATCAAAATCTTTATATTTTTTGTTAGAAAGTATACCTTTATGGCTCACTCATGCTAGATGTCATGCTAATTGCTTGGCAGTGATGGTAAACATTTGCCCTGGCAAATCTGGAAAAGCAGCTAAAAAAATACACACCTGGAGGCCCTTTCTCACCAGCCTCAACTCAGGTACCTATTCTCTTGTCTTTCTCTAAGTCATCAGAGCATATCTTTAAATTGCTTCCACCACCCCCCCATTTTATTGAAATATAATTTGTCTTATAACCTTGCAATGATCATTGCAATAAGTTTTTAGTGAACGTCCATCACCTCACAGTCACAAATATTTTTCTTGTGATAAGATCTTTTAAAATCTACTTTTCTCATAAATTCCAAATATACACTTCAGTATTGTTAACTGTACTCATGATGTTATATGTAGTGTTCCCAGAACATATTTACCTTACAAATAGAAGTTTGTATCTTTTGACATTTTTGCACCTTTTGAATTGGGTGAAGGTGGTCAAAAGGTACAAATTTCCATCTTAAATTACTTCTAGAAACTGCCAAATCCTACTTAATAAAGACAAATGCATATATTTAATATTTATTGTGCTACATTTTTATTCTTATGAAATATTGCTTGAAATAAGCAGGGATTCATCTAGGATATAGCTAGTTTTTGTTACACGTAGATCTATGTCATAATTAAATGTTACTAAATGTGAAAGAATTCTACCTATATACCTGAGTAGGACATATTCCATTGTAATATAATAATGGTCCCCGAAGATGTTCACAACCTAATCCCCAGAATCTGTGACTGTGTTATCTTATCTGCCAAAAGGGACCTTGCATATGTGATAAAAATTAATGATTTTGATAGGGGAAGATTATCTTGGATCCTCCAGGTGTGATCAATATGATCATAAGGCTTCTTCTAAGAGAGAGGAAGTAGAGTAAGGGTCGAAGATGTGATGGATACAGAAGCCAGATTGAGGGAGAGACAGAGACAGAGAGAGAAAGAAAGGGGGTGGAGAGAAAAACAGAAACAAAGGTATTGAGATTTGAAGATGCTCTGCTCTGGATTTGAAGCTGGAAAAGGAGGCCAAGTCAAGAAATGCAAGTGGCCTCTAGAAGCTGGAAAAGGCAAGGAAATGATTTCTTCTCTAGAGTCTTCAAAAGGAATACAGCCCTGCTAACCCATTTTAGACGTCTGACTTCCTGAATTACAATAAATTTGTAGTTTTCTTTCTTTTTTTTTTTTTTAAAGTAAATCTGTACACACAACATGGGTCTCGAATTCACAACCCTAAGATCAAGAGTCAGATGTTCTGTTGACTAAGCCAGCCAGGCCCCCTTGTTTTGTTTCAAGTCACTAAGCTCATGGTAATTTGTTACAGCAGCAATAGGGAAATAGTACATAAGTCACCACTGATTTTATTTTCTTAACACAGTACAACAGACACCAATTAAAAGCAATTTAAGCTTTAGACACTAGTTTTCAAATCTCTAAAGAAACAAGCATGGTGCATGTAAGACTGGCTAATTACACTTCTGACATGTTTTGGAACATCAAAAGCTGGGAGAGCTGGCGGTGAGCATTCAGTGCCTGTCCATTACTACTCAGCACTCTAGATTTGCACTGTTTATTCACCTGGGCTACAGAGCTCTGGAAATGTGACCAGTGAGGAGCATACTGCAAGTGTAAAATATACCATGAGTTTTGTAAAGGAGAATGTAAAATATCTTATTAATAATGGTTTAATATTGATCACACTGTCATTGAAATGTTACTATTTTGGATAAATTGGATTAAATAAAATTCGTTATTAAATTAAATTTCAATTTCTCTTTGCTTTTTAAATGTGAAATGAAAAAATTTAGAATTACATTTGTGCATCATGCTATGTCTCTATTGGACAGTGCGGCTCTAAACAGATAATTCTATGTAATGATGTCATAGACATACTATAGATTATTTACTGTGTCGATTAATGTATTATTAAGTAATGAATATACCAGTGCAGCTAAGAGAGTTTGATGGGTTCATTTTCATACATTTTATACATCTTAAAACTAGTATCTCCATATTTTATAGTCACAGGCTCCTGAGCTCCACAATCTCAAGTTAAATTGTGGTGAGTTCAGTCAGAATTTAAATAAAATCTAGAGGGAATGCCTAAAGGATGTGGGAAATACTATGAGCACCTCAAAGGTGACATTTTTGCAAGAGGAAAGGTGGGGTTTTCTGTGGTGGGGTTTTTGCACAGGTTTTGTTTTGTTGTTGTTTTCCAAGAAAGGAAGGTGGTCTGTAGATAGGAAGATAGTGTTACTAGGAGAGCCTTAATTTTTAGTAATGTTTCTTTGTAACATCAAAAACATGTTTTTCCTCTAGTACAGGAATACTCATAGAGAAGGTTTAGAAATAAAAAAGAAGAGGCAGCTTGCCTGGATGAAATAATCCCATTGAAACCATTAGGAATAATCTGAAACTTCTGGGCTCACGAAGACAGACATGTCTGGATGAAAACAGAACATGCTATCAAATGAATGATTGGGTTAGAGATGCCTAGACCACTGGTGCATTTCTATATGGTTTAGGAAAATGGAGAAATCCAGTATGACAGCTTCAACATTTGGGATACATATGCCTTTTACCTGCACATAGTGAGAGCATTTTTTGTCTTCTTTCAAAGACCTCATGGACATCACATCTTTCTCTTCCTGAAGAAATATAATTTCTTTTGAAATCAAGTTAATGTTTCATGACTGCATCTAGCCAGTATAATTTCCTGGATCAGATTAATGTTTGTAGGATCAAGAAATCTTAGGAAACTAAACAGAATCTGTAAGCAATTATATTTTGGGTGATGATTACCTTAGACTTCAGTGAGGAAAAAACTATATATGTGTATTAGGAATATATGGAATATATGTTTTTATACATAGAATATGTGTGTGTGTTTAGGATTAAATATACATATATATCAATACACATAGGGGTGCTTGGGTGGGCTCAGTCCATTAAGCGTCTGACCCTTGATTTTGCCTCAGGTCATGATCTCAGGGTCATGACATTGAGCCCCACGTCAGGCTCTTTGCTCAGCAGGTAATCTGTTTAGGATTCTCTCTCTCCCTCTCTCCCCCTCAGGCTCTCTCTCTCTTTAAAATTAATGAATAACAAATAAATAAAAATACATATATGTTATATATGTGTGTGTGTATATATGTGTATATATTATATATATATATATTCCTAACATATACACACAGTTATATAAATGCAAAAGCAAAGTGATTAACATTTGGTAAAAGACAAATACAGACTTTGTCTCCCGGGTCCTCCATGACATTTTGGAAATGCCAAATATCATGTAGGACCTGAGGATCATAGTTTTTCAGCATGAGAAAATCTATATATTAAGGAAATTATTCAAACTTTAAAATTTCAGTAAGTGAGTAGATGTTTTAAACCACTCTTAGTGGGAGGATTTCTCTGTAATTTCTTGGATTATCCTCCCTCATCCCCTGTTGTCCACTTTATTTTCTAGGGGCTGCCACACCCAGCATCTCCCACTTGGTGTAAGTATCAATCATCTCCAATGATTTATAATGAAATGAGAGCCTTGGAAAAGGTTTCCCTACTTCCTGATAATGTCCCTGTGTATGTGTGTCATTGTGATACATGTACAGGGAAGTTATCAGGCAATAGGAAAAGCTTTCCAAAGACTATTTGCATTGGATGGAAGTCAGCTATCAGAGGCTACTATCCAACTGGACTTCCATCGGCAAATGTCCTCGTTTTTTCCCAATGGGGAGTGGAGTGTAAATTTCTTGGCTTCCCAAGGATATGAAAACAGCCCATTCATTAAAATAACTTAGCTTAAATACTTCAAATAAATAATCTGATTTCTTAGATAAGATACCAACTAGATACAAATGCCTGTAGGCAGGACCTATTGCCAATTGTTTTGCCAAATCCAGAACTGTTTTTATGTTTGCAAAGGAGGCACTTCAAATCTAAGTACTCTTGGTTAAAATTGTCAAGGCATGAGGCTGAGTGAGGACATACCAGCTTTACCTGCCTTGGGGCACTACTGAGACTGGTTGGCTCTCTCTGAGCCACAAAACTTTTTATTATTTTTCTGCATATATTATGCCATGGAACCATGTAGCCTTCTGGGACTTCTGCTGCTTGTAAAATGGCCCAACATTTTTGTTGGCTGAAGTGCAGGGTGAGAATTGCTCATCACCCTTGCAGAGCAACTGGAGACCTCTTTCAGGGTTCATTGGTTAACCTGCACTAGAGAGCAGTTAATAAGCCAGTGAAGGAAATGTTAACCATTAAATTAAAATGTGAAGGAGGATTCCTATGAGCATCAGATAAGCTACATGCAGCAGATGCACTGAAAGTCAGAATTCAGGGAAAGAACCAAGTGCTTTGTTCTTTTCTAAGGCATGCAGAACTCATTATTGTTTATGGAAATGAAATCCACAGGGCTGAGTGCCTCAAATAAGTCAGGGGTTGGAAACCCTTTGATTCAACTTTATTGGCCAAAGAGTTTCTCTAAAGAGAAGCTTGCTTACCCTACTGTGAGAACATGCATTATAAATCAAATATAAATAATATTTCATAAGTATTATTATAATTATTTCACAAATAATCACCATACATATTTCTATATATAGTTTCATCACTTTTTTTTTTAGAATTTAGTTTCTTCATCATACAGAAGTTATGGATAGATTAAAATCAAATGCTTATAATTCACTCCCAAAGAATATGGTATTGGTCTCAGAACAAAGTGATCTTCAGACTGATAGGTAAATCATGGTACTAGATGTCACCTCTTGGTAGGTCCTACTGAATTCTTAAGATTCTCAGTGATTATAATTGAGCCAATTGGAGTAGTCAAAAGAATGATAGAAAGTATATGTAGCAATGATAAATCAGCCTTGGAATTTTCAGACCAGGTGCAAACTACCTATTAATTTCAGTCTTATTTGACACATAGAATTTAGTAATATATAGTATAACAAAATAATTGTGTAGAGTTTTATTTAGCTCTTTGTGTTGTAAAGACTAGAGTCACCTATTCCAAACAAACAAACAAAAAAAAAAACGTTTAAATGTTTAATGTAGCAGTATACATATATTGCTTGGGAAGATAATGTCTCAGAAACCCAAGAACAGGGTGCAGAGCAAACATCCCTGTGAATGGAATAAGAACTGGAAAATGCTTTGGGATCAAAGGCAAATCAGAGATCCTCCAAAGTAGGAGCCTATTAATTTCACTCTGGGTGTCCAACTTTAATATGAAGACAATATGCATTCAGGATCTTCTCTACGGCTATCCTATGGCCTGCTTTTACTGTATTTCACTATTCAGATTCCTGGAAGAGGCATTCTGATCTGTTGAGGTGAGCATTTATTGGCCAGGCCAGGCCAATCTGCTAGTTCCTGGGAATTTGTTATGGTTGGGTTTGGTCTACATGCCATCTTATTTTCTAATTGCATTTTTTCACAATCACTGAGGCACAGGTAGAAAGAAGACAAAGACTCTCTTTATTAGAGACCACATCTTTTGAATGTCTGTGAATGTCAATGAAACTCAAGATACCTTCTCTAGGTAAGACTCAACTATTAACCTGTCTACCTTACAGTTGTAAATCATAGATTTCCTACAGGTAAGTGACAGAGCAGAGCCAATCTTAGGCAAATGGTCAAGCAGGCAATGAGGCTTTGTTTTCAGGGTTATTCTTTCTTCTCAAACCCAGAGCTATTTTATATCCTAGCAAATTAAAGGCAGCTGTAGTTTGCTAGGAAAAGGATATGACTTAGTGTCAGGAGATGCCCTTAAATCATACCTTTGCCCATATCTGGTAGCCTTGGGTAAGTTAATGAGCTCCTCTGAGCCTTAGTTTCCTTATTGTAAATTGTAACTATCATACAAGGTTGTTTTAAATACTGAATGGAAGAGATGGACATATGGTAGATCATGATTTAATAAATACTTGTAAAAAAAAAAAAGAGAAAAAAAAAAAAAAAAAAAAAGAGGTGGAAGGGGCCCCTAAGTGTTCCATTTTCCAGATGTGGAAATTGGGTCCAGATATGTGATTTCACTTGTTTAAGTCCAAGCAACTACTTAATTGCAGTCAGCACTGAAACCAAGTCTCCTGAATTCCCAGACGAATGCTTCTGCAAGTTTTCTTTCAGCTTGTACGCAATTCTCAAAATTTGCTCTTCAGAAAGAACGTGTATATGGGTGTAAAGTTATAGCTTCTAGTTTCTTTCAGTGAACAAGACATATTTTTATAATTAGACTAAGAATTTCTGAAGTACTTTTTTTTTTTTTTTTAAAGAAAAGATCTGATTCTTATTCGCTGTAAACAGTGAATAAAAATTAAATTGTCTAGGAGTGCCTGGGTGGCTCAGTTGGTTAAGCATCTGGTTCTTGACTTCAGCTCAGGTCATGATTTCAAGGTCAAAGGATAGAGCCCCACATTGGGCTCTGTGCTCAACATAAAGTCTGCTTGTCCCTCATCCTCTGCTCCCCCACCCCAAATCAATCAATCCATCAATCTAAATTACTAACTGTCCTTGAGAAACATGTGTTTAATAGTAACTCCAGTCTTAAAGGTCTGAAACTCCTCAGTGAGGTGTCCCTGGGCCTCCTGCAGTCACTCTGGCCACATTTTTTCCTCCTGTGGCTCTAGGTCAAGAGCAAAGCCAAGCCTCCAACTGGCAGCCAGATGATTTAGACTGAATGGCCATGAAACCCAAGGTGATCTGGGCTCACCTGGCTGAACACCACAACCCAGAAGTATGCTCCATGCCACACATTCCTCTGCCTCATAAGCGAAACATGGCATGATGCAGTGGAAACTGTGTGTAATCCATTATGTTTTCAAATACCAAGGAGTTGACTTTTAAGAAATGTTACAGCACTAGATTCCAGATCTCCTTAGCAGAATACAGTTGGTTTGTCCACATAATTATTTTCATTGCACAGGAGTGCAAGATTTTTGAAGCATGTCTTCCTCTTCCACTCCTTATGATTCCCTCATAAACACCTATTGTCTATTTGGTGCAAAGCCACCCTGGGAGATACAAAATGGTATCTGATGTACTCTTTCTTAGTGGAACCCATTTTCTTATTGAGATGAGAATGGAGGTTCTTTGAGGTCTGGGATCTTGTCAGTCTTATTTACTGTTAGGGTTCAGAGTCTGGAACAGTATCTGGCACAGAATAGGCATGCAGGAAATACTTACAGAATGCAGTAATGGATACACCTAAATGAGACATTAATCATAGCTAACATTTATGCTCACTAGTTTTCTCAATGCCTCCTCAATGACCTCAAAACTCTTGAGATAGGAGGTATTAATATTCCCATTTTGGAGATGGTAAAACTGAGGCTTAGGGAATTAGATAACTTCCCCATTGGTGACCCTGAGCTTCATACCAAAGTCATCTGGCTCTGAAGTCCATACTGTTAGCCACTCTGTTGCCCTGCATGTCATGCTGCTGTTTTCCTTGGGGCAAAAGGCACTCTTTCCATGGTTCTAGAACTAAAATCAAGGAATGTTTACAGTGGAATCTCATTTGTGGCATAGGCAACAAGCAAGTTAGAAAGTTTTGTAGAGTCTGAAACAAATGTGAGATCAAACTTCCGTGGCGGATAGGAAGAATTTAAAAGATGAGAAGTAGAGTTCATCTCCCTTTGACTTCTGGGAGATGACCTTGAAAATCCTCTTTATAATACGATTATATTATAAACGTATACAACATTATAATATTGTTTTTCTTTTTTAACCCCATTTCATCATCTTAAACAGTTCGTGTGGGGGAGAATCCAGTCTTGTTTATATTTCTATTCACCCTCAGTACTAGCATTGATTTGAAAGGAATTGAATTTTCACTAGAACGGTAAGCATGATGGACTGGGGAAGGCTAACTACACCAAAATATCCTAGCCAAATTTGAATTCTGGTAAGCTTATCTCTTTCATGCTTTGCTCCAATGCACTCCCCTCTTTTTTAAGAAGTCCCAAAGAAGAAAAAAAAAAAAAACTCCACAATTATTCATATGAAATCATTTTTGACCTCTTCACAGATTTCTCTAGGTTCTGGTCCAAGCCTGACTATTGTTCAATTCTACCTACATTCTTCCTACACTTGAGGGATTTCAAAAAATGTACTTAATGATTTGGACTTGTTTTAATTTTCTCTAACTGATTTTCTCTTGAGGTTAAGAACATTTTGTAAATTTGCAAATACCAAAAGTATTTTGCACACAATGAACAGGCTTAAAAAAATAATCAGATCAGATTCAGAACATTTCCCCATGGAAAGGAAGTACACAAAATAGTCAAATGATTAATTGAAAAACAAAGGAAAGAAACTAAAATATCTCCCTGAACTAGTTCCTAAGGTATGCTCTTTTTCCAATTATGAAACTGACTAGTCTGCAATGTTTGTTTTTTGAAGTAAAACTTTGATGGGAAAATTAATAACTGAATCCACTGTGTATTTCACACTAACATTAACATTCCTTTTCTTGCCAAACATTTTGCTATGAGCTTTGGCATTCATGCTCAATACGTTTTCCAGCCTATTTAGGTGTCCATCTTTCTTGTTCCCATAAATATTCTACTAAATTTTCAAGTGAAGCTCCTGGAAAGGTAGAAAGTCACCATATCTTTGCAAAGATTGATAATAAAAGCAAATTTTCTTTCATTGTCCATAAGAAATAACACAAACTCTTGTTTGAATTTTACTCCACTAGGTAGGATCTCCATAGTATGAAGATCGGTTGCTGATAAACTAATTAGTTTTGGAAATTCCTGGTATCTGAAGAAGAGTGACAAACTATGCATTACCTAATTGCTAAGTTGATAAATGGACCCAAATTGCTAAATTGACAAAATGATTAAAGTTGATAAATTGATAAATACGTGTTTCTTGAGCACCAACTATCTGCAAAGCCAATTTCAAATTGAGATTCACTATCTATTAAACAGAGGCAAGGATGTTGGGTCTTGGAATACAGGCCTAATTAGGGATGTGTTTCTCGATACCATGCCAGCAAGTCACGGACAAGAGTCAGCCCTTCTTCTTAGCTTGTTGTTCTAACTTACAATAACTGAATTGGATTCTCACACCCAAATCAGTTCCTCAGCATAACTGACACTTTCTAGTGCATTCTACTCCATAGCAAGTTGTGCCACCATATAATATTACTCTTGGCTTACACTGGAGTTAACACAACTTTTCTTTCTCTGAATCTCATCTTGCTAAGAAATATTCCCCAGGCCTGCAAGATCTAATTATATCTATTTGCAGAAGTCAAACTCAAAAATGTTGATAGACTTATTATGAGGCTCTTAAGTCAGGGACTCAGGAGACTATAGAGAGACATGAATAATAGTAACAGAAGCAGCAGTAACAATAGTACTAAAAAATAATAAAAATGATAAAAGTGCTAATTAATATTTGCTGAATTCCTTCTACCGGGCACTGTGCTAAGCATTTTATATGCATTAATGACTTCATTTTATAGAACAAACCAAAATGCAGAGAGGTGAAATAACCTGCCCCCAAACTCACACAGCCCTGTGGTGGATCTTGGAAGTGATTTTTCTGTACAGTTTAGCCGAACTCACCATCTGAGAGTGTTTTTATAAAAGGGGAAGGTTTTGCCTATGATTTCTATTTCCCACTATTTGTTGGATAGATTTTCTTCTCTGGGGTTAAAAGAGATACATTCTATTTTTATCCTTATAGTGGTTGCTCCTTACTTAAGCCCATTGTCATATTTTCTACTGAGTTCTGAAACTTTTTAATGTCCATGTTTTCCCTGAACTAGACAAGTAATTTAGTATGTTCTCATGTCACTTTGCTTTCTTTCTCCATCGCTACCTCACATCTTATCCTGATATTTTCTAGAATAATTCTGGATCCCTAAGGGCATATATTATCTTTTTACTTTCATCTTATCCTTTTAATTAATTAATTAGTATTATTTTTTAAGTGGGTTCCATATGCGGCATGGATCCCAACACAAGGGCTTGAACCCACAATCCTGAGATCAAAATCTGACCTGAGATCAAGAGTCAGACACTTATCTGACTGAGCCACCCAGGTGCCCTTCATCTTATCTTTTTTATTGTTTTTTACTTTTTAAAAATATTTATTTTATTTATTTTAGAGAAGGAAGGAAGGGGGAAGATGCAGAGAGAGAGAGAAAGAGAGAGAATCTCAAGCAGACTCCCTGCTAAGTTTGGAGGTCATTCCATGACCCTGAGATGATGACCTGAGCAGAAATCAAGGGTTGGACACTCAACATACTGAGACACCCAGGCACCCCATGTCTTACCCTTTTAAAGACCACTTTTGTGATGTTTAAGTCCTCAATGCCTTTACTGATTTGCTTTTGTCTTCTTGCTCTATCAGATAGATGTGCTAAAATCTCCCACTAGGATTGCATATTGCTTTTTCTTTTTTTTTAATTTTAATTTTTAAATTAAAAAAAAGATTTTATTTGAGAAAAAGAGAGTATGAGCAGGGAGAAGGGGACTCCTCACTGAGCAGGGATCTCATGTTTTTTTCTTTTAGATTTTCAACTTTTGCATTATAGATTTTGGACCTCTTTTAACAGATAATCACATTTGCAGTAAATATATACTACCCGTGAATTGAATCTTTATCACTGTGAAATGTTTCTTTTCATCTTTAGTAAGGCTTCTTATCTGAAAGTATATTTTGTGTGATATTAGTATAGCTAAACTAGGTTGTGTTTGATTGATGTGCAGCATGTCTTGCATTTGCCCATCATTGAATCCTTTTGTATTTTTTTTTTTTTTTAGCTTAGGTATATATTATGGATTGAATGTTTCTGTCCCCCACTGAATACATATATTGAAGTCCTAACTCCCATTGTGGCTGTGTCTGAAGATAGGGCCTCTAAGGAAGTAATTAAGGTCAAATGAGGTCATAAGGGTAGGGCTCTGATCAGATAGGATGAGTGACCTTATAAGAGACATTGGAGAGACTATTCTCTCTCTCCACATGTGCAGGAGTAAAGGGCCGTGTGTGTATACAGTAAGAAGGCAACTGTCTATAAGCCAGGAGGGAGACAATGACCAGGTTCCTCGATCTTGTGCCTCTCAGCCTCCAGAATTGTGAAAAACTAAGTGTCTATTATGTAATCACTCGGTCTGTGGTATTTTGTTATGGCAGCTGAAGCTGATAATATAGATATTTGTACCAAGAAGTGGGCTGCTGCTGTATAAATACCTACATATGTGGAAGTGCTTTAAGACAGTAATAGGCAGAGGCTGGGAGAGTTTTTAAGTGCATTCTAGAAAGTCTCACTTGCCCCAAGGGAGAGTTGGTAGAGACATGGACATTAGGGGCACCTGGGTGGCTCAGTCATTTAAACGTCTGCCTTCAGCTCAGGTCATGATCTTGGGGTCCTGGGATTGAGCCCCCCATCAGGCTCCCTGCTCAGCCTGCTTCTCTTTCTCCCTCTGCTCTTCTCCCCTGCCCATGCTCTCTCTCTCTCTCAAATAAATTAAAAAATGAATAAAAAGAAATATGGATGTTAAAGGTAATTTTGGTAAGGTCTCAGGTGGAAGCAAGGAATAAGTTAATGGAAACTGGAAGCAAGGCGATTCTCATTACAAAGTGTCAGGGAACATGGCTGAATTATGTTCCTGCTGTGGGGAAGTTAGGACTTGTGAGCAAAGAAATGAGACACTTAGTGGAGAGGATGTTCCTGCAAAGTGTTCAAGGAGCAGCATGGTGTCTCCTCACTGCTTATCATAAAGTTCGAGAGGAGGGAGATATACTGAAGAGATTGCTAAGCAAAAGGGAACTAGAGCTTGAAGATCCAGGATGTTTCCATATTATAAAAATGAGGGACCATGTACTAAAAGAACAATAAGGCTATGGATGAACAACTATTTGATAAAGAGATCGTGTGTGCTTCATGGATGTAACAGACCTTCTCAGGAGAAGCCAGGGGTAAAAATGGGATGACACCAATAAGACACTGCCCGTTTGAACTAAAGGGGGGCAGAGAAAGTAGAAAGGAATAAAACAAAGCTATTGGAATCTCTGGAATTCTACAAGCCAAGAGATATAGCTATTCAGCTGCAAGTCTGGTTTGTTCTTCAAGAGAAGTACAATTCTGAAGGCGATTTGAGATCTCAGGGCTGCTGCTTCCACCACAGGCCCAGCAGCAAGATGGCTTCCTCCTTGATCTCAGAGGGTTGGGCCCCCTCCTCAGTTTTGACAGGCTGGGGAGTGTGGGCCTTAAATCCAGTGACAGGTGTTCTTATAATAGTGAAGCAGCAGGAGGGTGCTCAGGGACATGCAGAGGAGAAGGCAAAGTAGCTATAGCAGCAGAGTTGGATCGATGTCGCCACAAGCCAAGGAATGTCTGGAGCCTCTAGAAGCTGCAAGAGGCAAAGATTGGATTCTCCACTAGAGCATTCTGAAGGAGCCTGGCCCTCCTGGCATCTCAATTTTGAACTTCTGGCCTCTAGAATTGTGAGAGAGGGATCCCTGGGTGGCGCAGCGGTTTAGTGCCTGCCTTTGGCCCAGGGCGCGATCCTGGAGACCCGGGATCGAGTCCCACGTCGGGCTCCCGGTGCATGGAGCCTGCTTCTCCCTCTGCCTGTGTCTCTGCCTCCCTCTCTCTCTCTCTGTGACTATCATAAATAAATAAAAATTAAAAAAAAAAATAATTTAGAATTGTGAGAGAATATGTTTTGTTTTCTAATGCCACAGGAGTTTGGCAATTGGTTGTTAGAGCACCGTAGGAGACAAATACGACCTACAACCCTTTCTACAGTGATTCTCCCCTCTCCCCTGGCCATTTTGTGGTTTTATTGTCTTGTTGTTGTTGTTGTTGTTGTTGTTGTTGTTCTTTTTCTTTTTCTTCCCACTAATTTTTGCATGCATTTATTTTATTTTATCTTTTCCATCATGGTAAGTGTACCTCTTCATCCCCACCCCCCCTTTCACCCATCCTCCCACCCATCTCCCCTTTGGTAACCACCGCTTTGTTCTCTCTAGTTAAGCGTTGGCTTCTTGGTTTGTCTGTCTCTCTCCCCCCACCTCTTCTTTTTTCTCCTCTGCTCATTTGTTTTGTTTCTTAAATCCTACCTATGAGTGAGATCATATGGTATTTGTCTTTCTCTGACTTAGTTTGCTTAGCATGATATTCTCTAGTTCTAGTCATGTTGGTGCAAATCCATTATCTTGTTTATTTCACCTTGAGCATGACTTACTTCTCTGGGTCTTAGTGTCCTCATTTATAAAGTGAGGTGGTTGACTTAGATGTGGTCAATAACAATTTGCCTGTTAGAAGACATAAGCTCAAATAAATAATCCTTTCAAACTCTATTTCTATTTTTTATGAGTGTTCTATCCCCAAATTCAAACAACTTTACAAATAGCCTGTTAATTTCACATCAGGCAGGTTTTTTTCTTTTTAATTTATACCAAGATGAATGTTAGTGAGCAGCACTTTTCATAAGAAAGTGCGGCAGACCCTTGAACAATGTGTTACGGGTGCTGACCAACCCCTACACAGTTGAAGATCTGGATGGTAACTTTTGATTCCCTGAAAACTTAACTACTAATATCTCACTGTTGACTGGAAGCTTTATCGATAACATAAACAGTTGGTTAGCACATATTTTGTATGTCATATATGATGAGGGAGCGTAAGGCAAGCTGAGGACAAAGCACAAGCTACATCCTGCAACCACCCCCCCACACACTCCTCAAGATTTATGTGACATTCCTCCAGGAAACTAACAACTCTCTTAATGTTAATGCTTAGCTAGGGGGACAAACAACCTTGACAATAGCCAGTCTTCCAGTATCTGGAGGGTCTTCTTTAGCATGTGAAAGTCCTTTTGGACACCTCCCTTTTTCCTTAACCCCAACTCCCAAGTATATAAGTAGCCACCCCTCATAACCCCAGTGCAGCACCTCTGTCTGCCCGCCAGTCCTGTCCTGCTTTAATAAAACCACCTTTTTGCACCAAAGATGTCTCAAGAATTCTCTCTTGGCCATCTGCTCTAGACTCCAACCTACATTCAAAATCTACATCAGTATGTACTAACACAGTATTCTTACAGAAAAGTAAGCTAGAGAAAAGAAAATGTTATTAAGAAAATTATGAGGGATGCCTGGATGGCTCGGTGGTTGAGCGTCTGCCTTCGGCTCAGGTCATGATCCTGGGGTCCTGGGACTGAGTCCCACATCAGGCTCCCATAGGGAGCCTGCTTCCCCCTCTGCCTATGTCTCTACCTCTCTCTTTGAGTCCCCCATGAATAAATAAATAAAATTTAAAAAGAGAAAAGCATGAAAAAATACATGTGTAGTATCGTACTGTATTTATTGAAAAAAAATCTGCATATAACTGGACCTGTGCAGTTCAAACCCCTGTTGTTCAAGGTCATCAGTAGTAGGAAAAACAGTTCTGTGTTCTCAGCTTCTGTTTCCAGTCTCCAATTTTTGGCTCAAGGACCATCAGCCTCCAAAGCCCCAAGGATCACCTTTTAGGAGTTTTTTTTGGTATTGCTAAATGATCCTGGTGAGTTTACTGTATAGACCAGGATAAGGAAAGATGATTTGGAAAAATCAAAATTGGCAAAAAGAAGGAATAGAGGGGCACCTGGGTTGGCTCTGTTGGTTGGGTGTCTGACTTTGGCTCTAGTCATGATCTTGGGGCCCTAGGATCAAGCCCCACGTCGAGCTCCCTGCTCAGCGTGGAGACAGCTTCTCCCTCTCCTTCTGTTCTCCCCCTCCTGCTCATGTGCTCTCTCTCAAATAAATAAAATGTTAAAAAAGCTAGGAAGGATATTTGATTAAAGAGATAAAGGAGAGAGAAATAAGGTAGTATGAGGAGGAGGAAGAGATTGGAAGTTAGTGTTTTGTGGAAAAAAATGTGATGACCCCACCTCAAGTGTGCAGATTACCCCATTAAAAACAGCACCATTGTATTAAATTATGTCCTGAAAAAGGGACATTTTGGGAATATCAGGTTGTTAAATTATGAAAGGTACAAACAGTTTAACTCTTAAGGGCATAGGTCAGATGAGAATCCACTTTTTCCTGGCTCTGTGACCTTAATTTCTTTAAATTGTCATTTCCTTAGCTGAAAAATGAGTGCCTTAATAGTGGCCACCTCACATGATAGTTCTGGGGATTAAATAAAATATTCACAGTTCAGATTTTGGCACAGTTGTTAAGTCCTTAGTAAGTATTACCTATTTTCAATGTTATTATTGTTATAATTATTATTGGCATCCTAGGTCGGCAACAGAATGTTATGAGCCTCATGTCTTAATTCAGCCCTAACTAGAGATTATAACTCACTCTAGCAGCCATGAGTGTCAATTAGCAGTTTAATGAAGAACTAGTTCTCATAAAACTTAAATTATATCTATTTTTATCTAGTTTCTTATAATAAAATTGAGTTTTCTGTTAAGAATGGAAAAGAGCTTTCCCGAAATAAGTTTTGTTTAAGAGTTTTAAGGAACATTGATTTCTACCTTTGAGATATTCTTTTTTTTTTTTTTTTTAAGATTTTATTAATTTATTCATGAGAGATACACAGAGAGAGACAGAGACACAGGCAGAGGGAGAAGCAGGCTCCAGGGCTCCAGGATCAGGCCCTGGGCCGAAGGCAGGTGCTAAACCGCTGAGCCACCCAGGGATCACCAACTTTGAGATATTCTAACTTTAAATGTGGTTGTGGAATGTAACCACATGTAGAATGGAATGTGTGTTTGCTATCATTGTTCGTTATGTGAAGTTGCATCTGTTTATTAGAAGTTGGTTAAAGTAAACTTTTGTTTATTAGAATATGTTTGATGTAGGAATTACACACTTACTCACCAGGCCATATAATGTACACACCAGCCCTATAATCTTAAACTCACCATCCATAATTTCTGACTTGAATCTGCAACTTCATTAGAATATCCGTGACCTTTGTCTCAATAGGCATATTTGTAAGAAACTTATCTGCGGTTTTGCTTTCTGCGGCCAGCTGTGGTCTGGAAGCTGATGATCCTCCTTCTGACATGTGGTCAGAAGGTTATGGTATCCCAATACCATGTCACAAAGCCTGAGGTATTTACCTCTCTTCATTTAATCATGTAGGCATTTTATCATCTCATCTCATCACAAGATGAAAGGAGAATACAGTATAAGAAGATATTTTGAGAGACCACAGTCACGTAATCTACAGTATACTATTATAATTGTCCTATTATTATTGCTTTAATATTTATGGTGCCTAATTTATAAATCAAAATTTATCATAGGTGTGTGTGTGTATAGGAAAGAACAGTCTATATAGAGTTCAATATTATCCGGGGTTTCAGGAAATCTGCTGGGGATCTTGGAACATATTCCTAGTGGATAAGGAGGAATGACTGTGTTTTGTTTTGTTTTGTTTTTTAAAGATTTTATTTATTTATTCACGAGAGAGAGAGAGAGAGGCAGAGATATAGGCAGAGGGAGAAGCAGGTTCCCTGTGGGGAGCCTGTGGCAGGTCTTGATCCCAGGACCCCGAGATCATGAGTTGAACTGAAGGCAGATGCTCAACCACTGAGTCACCCTGGTGCCCCAAACTACTGTGTTTTAACAGATTTAGTTAGTAGAGCAAATACAAGAGTTTCTATCACTACCAATGCAGCATTCTAGAAATAACATTATGTCTCTGTGAGATGTTTTCCGTGGAATGTAATTCTCTAAAAATTCCTTATGTCATCAGAGTTTATACTATTATTCTGGAGTAGGTTATTATTACTATTTTGCCAAAGAGTACATGGGGATCAGGGGCTTCATAAATGCCAATAGCTGCTCTCCTTTGTGACCAAGACCATAATTTGAATCATTTATTACAGATTCTCTTTTCAGTGTATATTATTGCTATACAAAATTAAAATACTTAGGTAACACCAAAAAAACAAAACAAAACAAAAAAAAACAAAACCCAAAACAAAAAACCAAATAACCGATCCAATCTAGAAAGTCCTAAATTAGATGTAAGCCCTTTAAATAGTCTCTGGATATGAAACTAATAAAGATTATTTGCCATATTAGATGGAATGCTAAGAAGATATTTTGTTGGATTGTGAAAATTCATTAAAGTCTCTATATGAAGAGCAATAAAAGTGTACTATCTATTAAAAGTTACCTATTTGCTGATTTTGCCCACATTTTCAGGTATGCGCGCCTTGGCATTTCAACAAAATTAATGACCATCTTATTTTGGGTTACCAATTCCTTGCATTTGATTATTATTCCCCAGAGATTTCCCTGGTCCAAGTCTTATAGCCAAACTAATTCTTTAAGAAAAAGTATAATTGTGAATAGGTGTAATAACTCCATAAAGTTATATGAAATAGATGGAGCTGCCAGTGTTTGGTAAATTAAGAAGATAAATGAACTGTTTATATGTAAAAGAGTACATGAATGTCAATAAGAAGTAGTACCTTCACCCTTCCACCTGCCAGAAATATATCACCTTTGTGATATATGCGATGCCAATTATTGAGATAATTAAGTAAATGTGAGAGAAATCAATAGACTAAAATATCAAATGACCAATCAATGTGTTAATGTCTATTCTGTGTGTGAAATTTCCATAGATTTTGTGGGGGATAAAGATATGTTTAAGGCACACCTAGTATTTCTAAAGATCTCATAATTTGATTCATAAAGTAATATTTGATACAGAAAAAACAGAATGTTAGAGCATGAATCAAATAGAGAAAGTTTTATAACTGGAAGAGACCTTAAGTATCACCTAGCCTAATCTTCATGATTAAAAAAAATAATTTAGTGAGATTTTTAAAATGAATTGGCTCCTTATAATTGTAACTGACCTGACAGGCTTGGGTTTTTTATTTTATTTATTTATTTATTTATTTATTTATTTATTTATTTATTTATTTATTCATGAAAGACACACACACACACAGAGGGGCAGAGACACAGGCAGAGGGAGAAGCAGGCTCCATGCGGGGAGCCCAATGTGGGACTTGATCCCAGGATCACACCCTGGGCCAAAGGCAGGTGCTAATCCGCTGACCCACCCCGGGATCCCCAACAGGCTTGATTTTAAATGTATTTTTTCTCCTTTTTTATTGAGCATTGTGGTCTCAGTTGACCATATAAATTGAGTTTGAATTCAATTCATAATTGAGTTATGAATAATACGTGAATTTTTAATATACATGTTGAAATCCTAACCCCCAAGGCAAAGCTTCAGGAGGTGGGACCTTTGGGAGGTGACTAGGTTATGAGGGTGGGGTTCCCAAGAACAGGGTGCGTGCCCTTACAAAGGGGATCTCACAGAGCTCCCTTGTCTTCTTTGGTCATCTACCAAAAGCGTCCCTTTACTATAAAAGGCTTTTGGTCTTAGATATCTCTAGAAACTTATAAGAGGGGTGAATGGCTAAAGTTCAAGCTTCAAATGTTAGCTCTTTTGTTACCATAGCTTATAACCCCTTCATTCCGCCAAAGGAAGGATTCTGTTCAGTGGAATGGTTAAGACTGCCTCTAGGAACAGAGCAGCAAATGTTCAGTAAGGCCAAGGTTTAAGAGCAGTTTCAATGACCCTGCTGTTCTTAGTCTGAAGCAAGCAGAGGAATGACAAGACTGTAGCTCTTTGGAGATCTTTCTCTTAAGATTTTATTTATTTGAGAGAGAGAGAGAGAGAGAGAGAGAGAGAGTGCATGCGCACTGTGGAGGGGGAAGGGAGGGGGAGAAGCAATCTCCCTGAGCAGGGAGCCCCATGCAGGGCTTGATTCCAGGACCCTGGGATCATGGCCTGAGTGGAAGGCAGATGTGTAACCGACTGAGCATCCCTGGAGATCTCTTAACTTGAAGTTCATAGACTTCAGAGGTCTGGCAACTCTCTGAATACACACGAGAGCATTTTCCTTCTTGAGAAAGAGTTTCTAACTTTGTTCAGTTTCTCACCCATGTCTGTTATTCCCCAAAAGTTAAGAACTATTTATTTCCCTAAGGCCTGGAAACACGATACAGTGGAACCTCAGTTTATCTTACTACAAAAGGTGAAACTCAAATAGTTCATTTATTAATTCATTAAAAACCAACAAACAGGGGATCCCTGGGTGGCTCAGCGGTTGAGCGCTTGCCTTCGGCCAGGGCGTGATCCCGGAGTCCCTGGATCAGTCCCGCGTCGGGCTCCCTGCATGGAGTCTGCTTCTCCCTCTGCCTGTGTCTCTGCCTCTCTCTCTCTCTGTGTCTCTCATGAATAAATAGGTGAAATCTTAAAAAAAAAACAAAAACAAAAACAAAAAACCCAACAAACATTGAGGAAAAGTATGGATAGCAGTAGGGCTCTGGGTAAAACGGTAACCTGATTTTGCTTCCTTTTCTATTAATGGAGACTCACAGGCCTCCTGGGCAGAGGCTGCGTCTCCTTACCACATCCAAGAGAGTCTAGCCATCTAGAGCTCTCCACACCATGACTGGATCCTAACGAGCTGCTAAAGATAAAAAACAAATCTAAGGGTCTCAGAGTTGAGGGGGGAAAAATAGGTAGGAAAATTATAGCACAAGTCCAGTGCAAGAGAATTGTTAGAAGAGCAGATATTAAAAAAAGAAAAAAGAAAAAAAAAGAACTGCAGTTACATGCAGCAGGTAGAAGGCTTCTCTGAATTGGACAGCATGATTTCTGAATTAAACAACTCTGCAGGTAAATTGAAGATAAAAATAGGTGTTATTGATGCTTGGACTGGTTGCTCGCAGGATCAGCTGCAAGGACAACCACAAAGCCCAAAGAACCCCCCGCCGCACCCCCCCCGCCCCCCTCCCAGAGCCACAGCCCCGGGGAGTGGAGGAGGGGGGAGGGAGGAAGGGAGGGAGGAGTGGTGGAGGAGGATGGTGGGGGAGAGGGGAGGGAGGGGAGGGAGGAGGGAGGAGGGAGGGAGGGAGTGGAGGAGGGGAGGGGAGGGGGGAGGCGAGGAGGGGGGAGTAGGGGAGGAGGGGTGGAGGATGAGTGGAGGAGGGAGGGGAAGGGTGGAGGAGGGTGGAGGGGGGGAAGGGTGGAGGAGGGGGGAGGGGGGAGGGAAGGTGGAGGAGGAAGGGAGAAGGTGGAGGAGGGGGAGGGTGGATGAGGGGGGAGGGTGGAGAGAAGGGTGGAGGCGGAGGGAGTGGGGAGGGAAGGGGGAGGGGAGAGGGGAGAGCGCACGGAAGGGCCCAGGTGCGTGCCCACGGGGCTCCCTCCCGCCCTGGTGGTGGGGGAGGGGGAGGGTGGAGGAGAGAAGAGGGTGGAGGAGGGGAGGGTGTAGAGAGGAGGGGTGGAGGTGGGGTGGAGGGGGGGGAAGGGGGAGGGGAAGGGAAGGGGGAGGAGGGGGAAGGTGGAGGAGGGGAGGAAGAAGGGAGGATGGGTGGAGGAGGGGGGAGGGTGGAGAGAAGGGTGGAGGCGGAGGGTGCCCACGGGGCTCCCTCCCCGTCCTGGTGGTGGGGGAGGGGGAGGGTGGAGGAGGGGAGAGGGTGGAGGAGGAGAGGGTGTAGAGAGGAGGGGTGGAGGTGGGGTGGAGGGGGGAAAGGGGGAGGGGAAGGGAAGGGGGAGGAGGGGGAAGGTGGAGGAGGGGAGGAAGAAGGGAGGATGGGTGGAGGAGGGGGGAGGGTGGAGAGAAGGGTGGAGGCGGAGGGTGCCCACGGGGCTCCCTCCCCGTCCTGGTGGTGGGGGAGGGGGAGGGTGGAGGAGGGGAGAGGGTGGAGGAGGAGAGGGTGTAGAGAGGAGGGGTGGAGGTGGGGTGGAGGGGGGGGAAGGGGGAGGGGAAGGGAAGGGGGAGGAGGGGGAAGGTGGAGGAGGGGAGGAAGAAGGGAGGATCGGTGGAGGAGGGGAGGGTGGAGGGGAGGGGAGAGCGCACGGAAGGGCCCAGGTGCCCGCGGGGCTGCGTCCCCGCCCTGGTGGTGGTGGCTCTTCTGGCCCCTCCGGCCACCTGATGGCACGGTATGGCCTCCTCACCTGTGCCTGGGAGGGGAGCGTGGCCGCGTGGTCTTCAGTGACCTCCGTGTGCCTGTGCGTCCCCCGAGGAGGCCTTGGGCTCGGAGGTGGCCGTGGGCCTCCCGTGCGTCGCCCCCCATCCTGCGCGCGTCCACGGCCGTCGTCGGCCCCGCCTCCCCTGCTGAGTAGGCGGCGAGGGACGGGGCCACCTGCTGTGGCTTGGCCCGGAGAACCCGGACGCACCGCGCCTGCCCCCGCCGCACCTGCCCCCTGGGCCACCGCGGGGATGTCCCCACAGCTGGCGTCCCGGCGCCACAGGCCAGGGGCCACCCTGGGAGGGCCAGCCTGACACTGCGGGGTGAAATCAGCTTCCGGGCTTGGGGAGCCCCAGGGTGCTGCGCTGGGGACTCCAGCGGGTTGTCCAGCCCCAGGGGAGCCCAGCTGGAGCAGCTTTTCTGGAGAAGCTTCCATGAAAGCGTTGCTGAGGTTCTGGAACCAGCTGCAGCCTCCATCTAGCCAGCCGGGCGCCTGCAGAGGGGCGGCAGGACGGCAAATCTAGCCCGGAGTGGTGGAGTAGGAAGCCAGCAGCCTCATCTTCCTCTGCAGGGCAGGGCCTGTGCCTGTAGTCTTAATTAATTAATTTTATTTTAGAGAGAGAGAGAGAGAGGCAGAGACACAGGCAGAGGGAGAAGCAGGCTCCACGCACCGGGAGCCCGACGTGGGATTCGATCCCGGGTCTCCAGGATCGCTGGGCCAAAGGCAGACGCTAAACCGCTGCGCCACCCAGGGATCCCTGGGTCTGTGCCTGCAGATAAGGACCCTGCTGGATGCTGCATCCCTTATCTGCAAAGTAGCCATCAGGGATGAGAGGTGTGGAAGAAACAGTTCTAATACTGGATTAAAAAAAAAAAAAAGTAGGCAACTTGGGATGTATGATTTGAGGATCCCTACCACAGCAATAATTGGCATTTCTAAAGTGAAAAAGAGAAGCAGAATTAAACAAATACTAGAAAGACATTTATCTGAAGTAAAGAATTTCCTGAGATTGTAGATTGTAAAGACTGCCCAAATTACAGGCTTTACTACACCTGCGCATGTGCTAGTAAGGTGCTGGAACTTTGCATAATGAAGAGAATATCATCAGCCTCCAAGCAGGAAGAACAGACAATCAACCAAAGCAAATATCAGCGAAGCATTGGGCAATGACGTCCTGTTCTAACTTTTAAAATTAACTTACTGAAAGTTCACAGTGGACCAGCATCAATCAGAGAGCCGCAAGCAAAGGTAGTCCGAAGTCAGATATCGCTGGCCTGAAGGATGGAGTGAAAGGCAGCTATGTGAGCAGAGATAAGGATACGGAGACTATATCAACTCTGCACCTTAAAAAAACGCCTTGTGAAAATGGCTAAACAATAATTGAACCACACAGAAATCTTAAGATGGAGTAAATAAAGAGGCTAGACAAGTGGTGAGCAGCAACAAATGTCCCTGCCTCCCTTCCTCTCTTCTTCCTTTCTTCTTTCCTTCTTTCCTGTTTCCATCTATACATCTGTCTGAATAGAATTTATTATTTGAAATGTGATCCATAACTACTATGCAAAGTTTTCAAACAGGAAGAATATGCTTTAAGGGAATCTTTCTTTTCTTTATTTCCCTCCCTCCCTCCCTTCTTTCTTTTCTTTCTTTTCTTTCTTTCTTTCTTTCTTTCTTTCTTTCTTTCTTTCTTTCTTTCTTTCTTCTTTCTTTCTTTCTTTTTTTTTTTCTTTCTCTCTTTCTTTCTTTCTTTCTTTCTTTTCTTTCTCTTTCTTTCTTTCTTTCTTTCTTTTTTTCTTTTCTTTCTTTTCTTCTCCTGTCTCTTTGTTATTAACTGATAAGTCTTAAGAGCAAGGAATAAACCTCACACTAAAGAATTCTACCTTAGTGAACATGGTGTTTCTCTTGCCCTGTAAGTGCTCCTTTTCTTTGTTTTTAAACCACTTTAGTGAGTATGAAATATTTAATGTATACAACTTGATGAATTTAGAGGTACACACCTGTGAAACCATCACCATAACCAATACCATAAACCTATCCAATAGTTTCTTCCTGCCCTTTTTATTTTTAGTTTTCATGGTTGGAGATTACGTGGGATTTGTTCCTTTGTGTCTGGCTTGTTTCACTTAGTGTAGTATCCTCTAGGTTCATCCAAGGATCTCCTCCTCCTCCTCCTCCTCCTCCTCCTTCTTCTTCTTCTCCTCCTCCTCCTCCTCTTTCTCCTCCTCCTTCTTCTTCTCCTTCTTCTTCTCCTTTTTTAAAGATTTTACTTATTTATCATGAGAGACAGAGAGGAGAGAAAGAGAGGCAGAGACACAGGCAAAGGGGGAAAAGCAGGCTCCACACAGGGAGCCGATGTGGGACTCGATCCTGGGACTCCAGGATCAAGCCCTGGACTGAAGGTGGTGTTAAACTGCTGAGCCACCTAGGCATCCCCGGATTCCCTTCTTTTTTAAAGACTGCATAGTATTCCATTGGATGTATATATCATATTTTCTTTATCCGTTCATCTGTTGATGGACATACAGTTTGCTTCCATGTCTTGACTATTGTGAATAATGCTGCAATGAACATGGATATACAGATGATCTCTTCGGATCCCAATTTTGATTCTTCTGGATATATACCCAAAAATGAGATTGCTGGATCATATGGTAATTCTATTTTTAGTTTTTTTGAAGAATCTTAATACTGTTCTCCAGAGAGGCTGCATCAATTTATATTCCCACTAACAGTGTAGAAAGAGTCCATTATCTCCGCGTCCTCACCAACAATGTTATCTTTTGTTTTATTGATAATAGACATCCTAACAGGTATGAGGTGGTATCTTATGGTTTTGGTTTACATTTCTCCGATGATTAGTGCTGTTGAGTACATTTTTATATGCCTCTTGACCATTTGTATGTCTTTTTTTGAGAAATATCTGTTTAGATCCTTTGCCCATTTTTAAATTGGGCTATTTGAGGTTTTTATTTTGTGTTTTTTTTCTATTGAATGGTTTGAATTCCTTATATATTTTGGATATAAAGATATATGGTTTGCAAATATTTCCTTCCATTCTGTAGGTTGCCTTTTCACTTTGTAGATATTTTTTCCTTGCTGTGCAGAAGTATTTTAGTTTGAAATTTTTAAATATTTACTATCCTAGCTCAGAAATGCCTAGGAGCTGGTGATTGTGGAGAGTGGTATGAAGTAGAAGCACTCTCTGGTTCTCACTGGAGCAGAAGGTCAAAGAGGGGAGGAAAGTGGGGAATGAATATATTTGATGGGCCTCATCTTATTGGAGTTGAGGGAAAAGTAGAGGTGAAGCAGAGCAACTTGGTGGGGAAAAGAGTAGTTAGGGACGTAGTTGACAGAGTATAGACTGGGCTACAAATAAAATGTAGTTATATGCTATTTGCAAGACAAATAAAACCTCATTTAGGCCATGTTAACAACTAAAATGAAAGATTGAATGGAGAGATATGAGATAAATTCAAATAAAAAGAAAAAAAGGAGTGTGTGGTAGAACTTTGCAGCTATTATGCAGTCCAGTCACATAAAGATAAGAACAAGGATAGAAGGTCTTACTAGTGGGATTACAGGCTGCATTGGGTCAACATGACCTCTGAAACAGGAATCTGTTATTGTCTAAAAGTAAAAACCAACCCAAATACCTGCTGCCATCTGGATAGCGTTTCAGTGAACATCTGACCACTCAAGAACACTGTTCTTAGAACATACATAGCATTATGACATAAATGCATGCTAGTTAAACAGTATAAAGACTTATATGGAAAGTAGCTCATAGAATGCCTTTCCCCAAAGAAGGGCATTCTTTGGCCATTCAATGTAAGACCTGGAACACCTATTTTCTGATAATATGCATACAATTTGTTTTAAGTAACAAATGGCAATATTAATAACAGAGAAGGTCAAATTTAAAGTTAAATGTATTGAAGAGTTAGTTTATATAATAATGGAAGGAATAGTTCATAAAGACTATATTACATTTCTAAATTTGTTTGCACCAAATAACATACCAGGTAACTATACAAGGCAAAATATTTTAGGGATGGAGGCAAAATTTGAAAAAAATAAAATTAATGTGGAAGACAAACTATTCCTCTTCCAGAATTGGACTAGTCAAGAACAGAAAAAAGACATAGGAAGGAATTGTATAATCAATAAACTTAACTTAGTAGATGTATATTAAACCTACATCCTTCTAAGAGAGAATAAACATTTTTTTGCATATGTTCATAGAACATTTACAAAATAGGTCTTTTTCTTTTACTGTACTTGGCCTCAGAAAACTTCAATAATTTTCAAAGTAGAAATTTTGTACTTCAAAATCTCTGATCAAATGCAGTAAAACTGAAGAAGAAATAATAAAAAGTTGGCCTAAAATGTTAATCTCTTTGGAAGTGAATAAGTGTGCTTCTAGATAGACTTTGGATCAAATAAAATATTAAAAGGGAATCTACAAATTATATTGAAAACAATGAAAATGAGGACATTTCACATCTAACTAAACTTCTAGAAGCCATCAAAAGATGATCAGAGGAAAATATTTTCAGGGGAAAATTTTTAGCTTTTAATGTCATCATTAGTAAAAGAAGAAAAATGTAATTGTATCAATAGATGCTTAAAAGTCATTTGGTAGAAATCATTAGATGGAGTAATGACTCCACTTAAGCAATTAGAAAATGAAAAACAAAATGTAACAAAGTCATTTCATAATAAATAAAATTTGAAATTAATGGATAAACAACAATAAGGGAAAAGGATAAACAAATCCAAAAGTAATTTTTAATGTTCCCATAAAATAGACGAGCACCTTACAACTCTGAATAAGGAAAAGGGAAAATGCATAAATATTAGTAATAAGGAAAAAAATAATTAGAGAGGAGTTTAAAATAATTCTAATATAAAGGTGTATGTAATTCTAGGGTAATACATTTGAAAAACCTAGAAACAAATAATTTCCAAACAAAAAAGAGCAGTAGATTTAAAGTGACCTAGAGTATATCAAATCTTAGAGGTAATATAAGAAAGGTGATAATAACTTTAATATGAGAAAGGCACCATGATCAGATGTTTTTGTAAACAAGATTTAGCTAATCCTTAAAGATTGGGTAACTGTACAATATTATTTGAACTGTTGAAGGAAGTCTTTCAAATCAGTTATATCAAGCCAAAATAACTTTAAAACAAAACCTGTGAAAGATGGCCAACAAATAAAATCATGTATCATTCTTTCTAAGGAATGTAGAGGGTAATTCTTAATAAATTTTATCATATGATATCTATGGTGCATTTTACAGAGCAGATTTTCCCTCCCAGATTTTTAAGAGTTGTTGAATATTAGGAAGTCCATCAACATAATCTATTATGTCAACACACTGAAGAAAAAATGTAATTGTATCAATAGATGCTTAAAAGTCATTTGGTAGAAATCATTAGTCACTTCTAATAAAACTACTAAGTAAAATGGGATATAATGAAATATGAAAATATAAAGCCACTCAGCAAATACTTTGAATTTTAAAACATGAAAACTATTCTAATTAAATTAGTTATTTGATAGGGATATTCACTATTACCATTATACTTAATATTATCTTGGAGATGTAAGTGAATGATGAAGGTAAGAAAAGAAAACAGATATAAACTTTGAGAAAAAGGATATAAAATTATCTTTTGCTGATGATATTATTATACACCTAGAAAAACCAAGATGCCCTAGTGAGTATTACTGTATTTAAAAAGTAGAATTTGGGGGATCCTTGGGTGGCTCAGCAGTTTGGCACCTGCCTTTGGCCCAGGGCGCCATCCTGGAGTCCCGGGATTGAGTCCCGTGTCGGGCTCCCAGCATGGAGCCTGCTTCTCCCTCTGCCTGTGTCTTTGCCTCTCTCTCTCTCTCTCTCTCTCTCTCTCTATGTCTATCATGAATAAATAAATAATAATAAAAATCTTTAAAAAATATAAAAATAAAAATAAAAAGTAGAATTTGCTAAGGGCAATGTACAAGATAAATTTTTTTTTAAGTAAGGGATTTTATCTACTTTAACAACATAGAAATGGAAAATTTTTTCTATTTACAGTCACTGAAAAATATAAAATACTTAAGAATAAATTTAATGAGAGTGACCAAGTATCTCTATAAAAATTTAAAAATTTACTGAAAGGGCGCCTCGGTGGCTCAGTCAATTGAATATCCAGCTCTTGATTTCTGCTCAGGTTATGATTTCAGGGTTGTGAGATTGAACCTCATGTCCCAGCATGGAGCATGCTTAAGATTCTCTCTCTAGGGGCCCCTGGGCAGCTCAGCGGTTGAGTGTCTGCCTTCTGGCTCAGGGTGTGATCCTGGTCTGGGGATCGAGTTCTGCGTCAGGCTCCCTGCAAGGGAACTGCTTCTCCCTCTCTCTCTCTCTCTCTGTCTCTCTCTGTGTCTGCCGTGAATAAAGAAAATCTTAAAAAAAAAAAAAAAAGAAAAGAAAAGAAAAGAAAAGAAAAGAAAAGATTCTCCTTTTCTCTCTATCCCTCCTTACCCCCATTTTTTTTAACTGAAAGAAATTGAATAAGATTCAAACAATGAAAAGGCATACTTGTTAGATACAGATACTTTACACCTGATTGATGTATAAACATGATATCCCAAAATTAGAACTGGCATTCTTTGGAGGGATTTTTAAAAGAAGATTAGAGTCCCTACTAAAGAATAAATACCCTAGGATAGCTAAGAAAGTACACAAATGAAAAATAGTGAGAGGTCTTATCTTACTGGATATTAGTTTGTATAATAAAGCTATTATGTCTCAGTCATGTGGTGTTGGTAAAGGAATGAAATAAAGAATGAGGAAAAAGAGTAGATGATAGTTTAATCATCACTGTAGATGATAGTTTACTATGTTTTTAAAGTGGTAGTTCATTTTAGTGGGAAATGGATCAATTATTTAATAAATGGTATACGGCCAACTGACTATCCATCTGGAAGAAATGCAAAATGGATCCTTATCCTAGTCCACATTTAAATATAAATTCTAGATGGTTGAAAAGCTTATGTGGTAAAAAAAAAATTGCATAAGTCTTACAAGAAAATCTAAAAACTAAATGTATAAAATCTATAGACCAAGAAGTATCTCTTCCAGAAGCTATGGAAATCCAGAAGCTGTAAAAGAAAAGAGAGACAGGAGTGTCTGAGTGGTTCAGTTGGTTAAGTGTCTGCCTTGGGCTTAGGTCATGATCTCAAGGTCCTGAGATGGAGCCTGCGCCAGGCTCCCTGCTCAGAGGGAAGTCTGTTTCTCCTTCTGCCCCCCTCCCCCATCCCCCACTCAGGTTCTTTCTTTCTCAAATAAATATATAAAATCTTAAAAAAAAGAAAGGAGAGACATATTTAAATTTATAAAAACTAAGAACCTTGATATTACAAAAGATCTTATAAATATAACAATAGACATTCAATTTAGAACAAAATATTTATAACTGATTTGTCCAAATAGCTAAACATTTGACAGAAAAAGAAAGAACTCAGTTGAAAAATGGGCAAAGAACAGTGAGTCCAAATGGCCAACAAATTTATAAAAAGATTCCCAAATTCATTATTAGTAAGGAAAATTCAAGTTAAAGTAAGAGCAAAATGTCATTTTACAGCAGACTGACAAAAATGGGAAAGAACTATGATAACTATTACTGGTGGTGATTGAGGAAAAGGATTACTCTCAGCTGGGAGAAATATGAGGTGTTACTGGTTTTGCAAATCTATCTGCCAACATCTATTACAATTTTTAAAATATGCATACTCTTTGGCCTAGTAATTTCAATCCTTGGGTTCTTTCCCATAGAAAAGAAGGCACCAGCATATAAGGCCATGTGTTTGTAGTGGCAAAAATCTCATTAGAAATAATGAATCAGGGGAGCCTGAGTGGCTTAGTTGGTTAGGGGTCTTCCTTCGGCTCAGGTCATGATCTTGGAGTCATGGGATCAAGCCCCATGTTGGGCTCCTGGCTCAGTGGGGACCTTGCTTCTGCCTCTCCTTCTGCCCCACCCCACTGCTGGCGCTCTTGGTCTCAATCTCAAATAAATAAATAAAATCTTTTAAAAAAAATGTTTAATAAGAAATAATGAATCCGTGCTGCATCTCTTGACTTATAGTGATTTCCACAAAGTATTTTTGAGAGAGAAGAGAAAGACATGGAAAGTTTAAGGTACTCTTTTGTAAAATTACTAATAATACTCTCATGTGTAGACATATTTACATGTACATTTTATAGGGTTACATGGCCAGGAATTATATGGAAATTTAGGCTAAGTGGGGAACAGAGAGAAAGAAGATGAGTAGCTAAAGAAAACAATCTCTTCTCCACAAAGGATGGATACTAGCCATAGTTGAGGATATAAAATTCCATGATACTGATTGTGAATAAAATTCCCAATGACAAATCCAAAAAACTGAAGCCTGTCAAATCACCTGCTTTAGAGGGTATAGACTTTTGGTATTTGTGTATGTACGAAAGTATATAATTTTTTGGTTATGTTTTGTTTAGAGTCTCACAGTTTTAGAAGTAGGTGTTATAAAGCCCATAAATAAGCAATAGATTTTTAAAACCCTTTCTCTAAAACAGCCATACCTATAATACCCTAAATATAATTTATAAATATACGTTTTATCTTTCATTTTATTTATTTATTTATTTATTTATTTATTTAATTTTACATATTTTGCTTATTTATTCATGAGAGACACAGAAAGAGAGGCAGAGACATAGGCAGAGGGAGCAGCAGGCTCCTTGCAAGAAGCCTCATGTGGGACTCAATCCCAGCATCCCAGGATCACGACCTGAGCCTAAAGCAGATACTTAACCACTGAGCCAATATTTCATTTTCTTTATTTTAGTTTTAAAAAATATGTTTTATATTCATTCACAAGAGACACAGAGAGAGGCAGAGGGAGAAGCAGGCTACATGCAGGGAGCCCCATGTGGAACTTGATCCCAGTTCTCCAGGATCACGCCCTGGGCTGAAGGCAGTGCTAAACCACTGAGCCACCCAAGCTGCCCTATATTTAATTTAATTTAATTTAATTTAATTTAATTTAATTTAATTTAATTTAATTTAATTTAAATTTTATTTTATTTTTATTAAAAAATATTTTATTTATTTATTCACAAGAGACAGAGAGAGGCAGAGACACAGGCAGAGGGAGAAGCAGGCTCCATGCAGAGAGCCCCATGTGGAACTTGATCCCAGTTTTCCAGGATCACGCCCTGGGCTGGAGGCAGGCGCTAAACTGCTGAGCCACCCAAGCTGCCCTATGTTTCATTTTAAATAGCTGATGGAAAAGTAAAAATAAAGGATTTCTATTTTGTTTAAAGATTTTATTTATTTGAGAGAGAGAGTAAAAGAGAGAGAGAGAGCACAAGCAGAGAGAGAAGCAGAGGGAGGAGCAGAGGGAGAAAGAGAAGCAGGCTCCCCACTGAGCAGGGAGCACTATGCAGGGCTGGATTCCAGGACTCTGGGATCAGAACTCGAGCCAAAGGCAGATGCTTAACTGACTGAGCCACCCAGGAGCCCCAAAAGTAAAAGACTTCCTTTTGATATTAGAAGACAGTCTGTTTCAGACTAATGAAATAAGTTTTTTTCTTCTTATATTTACACAGTGTTTGCTTCATGTTCTTTTACTTTCCATGTTTGGAAAATCCTCTATTGAAAATTAAAATTGGACAGTAGACTTGCTTTTGAAGGAATAAGGAGAATAAAAGCCAGACATTTTCTAGGACACAGATGTCCTGCCAGCATCAATTTCAGATCTTCTTTAGAAGGAAAATTAGGGATATTCTTTTGCTGTCTGTCTGTTAATTATATGAGGTATTTGAGAACTCAGCATTGTTCAGAGAGGTTTCAAGATTTATAGATCTTTCAACTCTTAAAATTCATATTTCAGTTTCAGAAGTATTTTTAACTCAAGTTTTGGACCAAGGTATGGGATGTAGAATTTTTGTTTATTGTTATCAAGTCAAAATCTTGTCACACTGTCATTTGAGGTAGTGCGACATAGGTAGTATGAGGTAGTGTGACATCTTCCACCTCACCTCCAGCTTCTCACCACAGTAATGGAAAATGTAGGCACTGATCCATGTTTCTTCGATAAACACCTTGACTTTTATGCTCAGCTGTATTGAATTTCAAAGAAGCATATATTGCCAGTTTTAACTACTGCAGAATAATCTATAGGAGAATCATCATAAATCTTTAGAAACAACTCAAATATCAGTAACCATCTTTGGAGCGGATGACCTAAAACCAACTTTGAAAAGGAAATTAAAATATTTAAACACTGGAAATATACCCAGTGTAATCACAGGATAAGTGCAGTTCAAATTATTATATTATTTTCCTACTAGTTTGGCACTGAAAAGTGCATATTGACAAAGGTATGGAAAAACAAGAACTCTCGTATGTTACTGGTGGAAATATACTCTTCCAAATATTTTGGAAGGTAGTTGTCAATATCTGTAATAATTTAAAATAGAATCTTCAATCCAAAATTCACTCTTCTGGGATTTTTCTACAGATGAACTCTTACATGTACGCACAAAGATGTTCATTGCAATATTTATTTGAAGGAGCAAAATATTGGAATGCCAATAGGAATCTGGTTTAAAAAATTATGGTATAACTATAAAATGGAATGTTATGTATAATTTACAAATGAAAGTGGCAAGTCTACATAAGTCAATATAGAAATATCTCCAAAATATTTTGTTTTGTTTAATTAATTTTTTTAAAATATTTTATTTTTTTTTTATTTATTTGGGGGAGAGAGAGAGAGAGAGCATGAGCAGGGGGAGGAGCAGAGGGAAAGGGAGAGAGAGAATCTCAAGCCAACTAGCATGAAGCCTGATGTGGGGTTTGACTGTGAGACCCTGAGATCATGACTTGAGCCAAAATCAAGAGTTGGATGCTTAACCAATGGAGCCACCCAGGTGCCTCTCCAAAATATTTTAAAGGATAAAGCAACATGTGTAGGATGTGGCTTATATTTGTGAAATAAAGGAAAACATGCATACATATTATATAAATGTGTACTTAAGTGTGTGTGTGTGTGTGTGTGTGTGTGTGTATACATAGAATGTTTGAACTGATACTAAGGATTATCCTGGGAAGGAGAACTGGGAAACCTGAAGGGTGTGGATGGGTTTAATTGTATACTCTTTTATACTATTTGAATTTTAAAAAGGTAAGCATTTATTTATCACTTAGTATATTCCTGATTTTATGTTTTATGAGGAAACTGAAGGCCAGTAAAGCAAGATGCTTCTTTCCCTAGCTGATTAGTAATGGAACCAGTATTTGCACACAGGCAGTATAATTTAAGAGCTTATGCTCTTAACTAAACGTGTATATATATGGCCTTTTCCACAAATTAAAACAAAAAAAATTAAGGTTCATTCACCAAGTTAGAAAATCCACAATACTGGAGCCAAGCAAGAGATATAGTTTGATTTAATTTGATTTATGCTTCTTTGGTTGGGAAATGGTTTCTTTTTGGTTAAAGTGCTGAGTTGCACCTGATTGATAAATCCTCATTCTTGGACATGTTGTAAGAGTCATTTAGAAAAATCTTGACACTATGTAGCTGTTATTGCTGGACTATGTCACGTCCATCTGTTTATGTGCCTCTGCTCTAAAGTTATGAGTAGTACCTTTTGGGCCTTATGGTCCTAGGAACTGAAAAGATTTGATGTCATGTGCCATGCCTCTGGGGTTTGCGTTTCCTTGGCATGGTGTGAATTAATCTATCAGCCTGTGAACACACTGATTCTGGGTGTTCGTGGTTTCATTTCTTTTTGATTAAACTACAACTGATTTTGCTTCTTTCTGATCAGACACTCTTTAACATAGAACAGGGAAATTAAGGCATGAACATAAGAGAGAAAATATTACCAACTGGAAAGAGCCAGAGGGCTTAGGACCAAAAGACCAATTTTAAATCTTGGCTGATTATATGGCTTTGGACAAATCACTTAACTTTTCTGAGTCTCGGTTTACTATCTATACAGTTGAAAATGCTCATACCCACCAGAGGTTGTTTGGAAGGTAACATGTTAAAATAACTAGCACAATACCTAGCAATGATAGATGCCTACATAAATTAAGAGTGTGCTAATTCAATACTTAGTGTGTGGTGGTTTCTCAAAATATATGAACTAAATTTGAGTTTGAGTTCCTGAAGAGCAGACACTCTATTCATAGTTGTTGCTTGAATATATGAATCAGTGAATGAATGACTGTGATGAACTTAGTTGTGTGCATGTAATGCAACACCTGTATGCTACAGCTTGTAATGGTGTATAGTGAGTCGGGCTGAAGACCCAGAGTGTGAATATTTGCTACTGAAGTATGAGAATGGGGGAGTTAATATTTCTCAGATGAATTGTGATGTTTTGAGAGAGTTTTAATTCACAGTGTATAGTTTAGAACAATTTTCTTAATATCACAGTACAGGTTCTTTTAGTGCAATAGAATCTGCCCTTGATTCAGTGATTCATTTGTTAGTTTACTACTGTTATTATATTTGTGTTCAAAAGAGCTCAAGTGTTCAAAAACTTTTGCTTCCGGCTCTTGTTACTAATTATTTACATCAGTGGTAACTGAGACTCTTGGAGAGTTAGAGAGGGAAAAGTACAGGAAGACTCCAGGTAGTGAGAACACATTCAAGACAACTCCTGATTGTCATTTCCTCTCTCAACCCCGTCCTATGATCATATCACCTTTGGCTGAAACCACACCCTGAACATGACTGTGCTTCTTTGTCCTGGCTCAAGAGTGTTTGTCCTACAATGTGAGATTTTGTGCCCCTTCCAGGGAAGGATACTTAAGTCCAGTGCTGATAATAAGGCAGAGTGACTCCAAGGAAATGCCCAGTGTCTGGACCCCGCTATGTTGGGTTTATGCTGAAAAGCTGCAAATCAAAAATCTTACGCACAATAATTGTGCTTTTAAAGTCTGGAAGCGAAAAAAAAAAAAAAAAGTCTGGGAGCACTACATAAATATATGAATCATGTTCAGAATAGTTTAATTAGTAAATTCCCCTTAGCAATTTGCTAATAAATTAAATCCTGTTGCTCCTAAAGCTTTTTTTTTTAGTAAGCAATTATACTACACATATTAGATTAAAAAGAAGAGAATCTGAACTAAACAGTATTTTTTGTTTTCTGTTAATTTGTATACAGACAGGGATGCCTATCTACCTTAACTATGATATAATGCCCTTCTTCATTTCTTGTTACCATCTTTGTTTTAAAAACTAGTTTGTGGGGTGCCTGGGTGGCTCAATGGTCAAGGTCTGCCTTTGGCTCAGGTCATGATCCCGGGATCCTAGGATCCAGTTCCACACTGGGCTCCCTGCAGGGAGCCTGCTTCTCGCTCTGCCTATGTCTCTGCCTCTCTCCGTGTGTCTCTCATGAATAAATAAATAAAATCTTTTAAAAAATTTGTGTGCAGTGCAAATAACATTGAATAGAGATAGTCATGGACAGTCTGACAATACTTGACACATACATAGATGTCAGGGATCAATCACTGTTGAAAGATGATACTGTTATTTATTTTTAAATTAACAAGCCTCTGCTGTTTTTGTAGCCATGGCATCCCATTGTATCTCTGTTGTCCCCATGGACTGATTTCTACTCATTTACCAACTAGCAGTGATCCTTGGCTCATAGACCCATAAATTGAGTCCAAAAGAAATAAGAATGGAAGAAAATACACATTTTTTCAAGGTTTTTTCACCCCACTGATGGAGCTTTTTTTCTTCCTTCCTCTCTTCTTTCCTCACCCCTTTCTATCTCTACCTACCCATTAAAAAATATTGTTTTTATTTATTATTAAGAAATAAAGATATTTCCCTCTATGAGTATAGGGAATGCCATACTCAAAATTTTTGCTTTCAAATAACAACATTTGACTCTGATTAACTTAGGTTAAAAAAAAAAAAAAAAAGAACTTAATGGACCTACGTGGGATAACTCACAGCCTAGAGGACTGGCAAGAATTTGGGGAGGCAGAGCCTGGCTAAGATCTTGGTAGAAGAGAGACCCACTCTGTGGGAAAAGAAAGGTCTTCTGCCTCTTAGGGTTCCATATTGGGAGGAGGGACCTTTACCTGCTCCCTGTTTAGAAATTTCTTCCAAATGAGCAGAACATTTCATGATAGTTGGCCTAATAAAATATGTCTTACATTGGGTACTGATGAAACTTTTGCTCTGATGGGAAATGCATCTCTGTTTTCCAAAGTTCTCGGAACAAGTAGAGAGCCCATGTTCTTGTACTGATTGGCGTAAGGCCTAAGGAAAATTCCTCTTTGAGAGGACACACTTAACTCTCCCCATCCAGATAGCTCAGCGTCCATGGTACTATAACTGAGAAGGGAATCCAAGGAGAAAGTTAAAACCAACAAGATTTGGGGGATGCCTGGGTGGCTCAGCGGTTGAGCATCTGCCTTTGGCTCAGGGTATGATCCTGGAGTCCTGGAATCGAGCCCCACATCAGGCTTCCAGTGAGGAGCCTGCCTCTCCTTCTGTCTATGTCTCTGCCTCTCTCTCTGTCTGTTTCTCTCATGAATAACTAAGTAAAATCTTTTTAAAAACCCCAAAAACAAAACAAAACAAAAAAACTAACAAGATTTGGGTAATGGGAGATGCCTAAGAACATAATATATAAATAGAAATTACACTGTTCTAAAGAAAGATTCCTCAAGAGGCAGCCACAGACCATCTTCATCAAAATCATTGCCAAAAAATGAAGGTTCTTAAAGATCATTTTAGGCTTATAACATTAGAAATTCTGGGAGTAACCCTAGGGGTTAGCAATTTTTATAAACCCCCAGATGAACTTTAAGCCCACTAAGTTTGAGAAACACTAGGAATGTAAAGGCCCATCAAAAATTTGTTAGCTTCTCTTTTCCTCACTTACACTTATCTGTATATGTATTTTTATTAAATATTATAGTTATATTTTATGAAGAAAGATGCTATTCTAAGGCTTAATGAGTTTTAAAAATCAAAACAGGTTGTTGCTGTTGAGTGAAGCTCTTTATGGGAAGATAGATATTTGTAAAGTGCTAGTCTCCTATTTGTGTAAAAGGTCAATGAGCCCAATGGAAACTATTAGATAAGGAGGTATGGAGTTTCTGGAAGGGAAGGGCACATTTTCTGAGAGTGGTTGGTCAGTGGTCAGCTTTCTCCACTTCCTCAGAGTTATGGAAGATTGACCATCCAAGGGCTCTGTAAACTCAGTGGCACAGAGTCTGTCTGTGGTCTTTTTTTTTTTTTTTTACCTGCTTAGTGTCTAGTCACTTCTCAATTAAAGAAAAAAGAAACCTTGAAGCTTTAATTTTTTTTTCCAAATGTGTTGTTCAGAACTGGTACTGCTATTGTGAGTCTTCACCTAGTAGGTCTTAGAGCTAAGCAGATGTTAAAGACACCTTACTCTCTACTTTTCAGTGGTACATCAAACATTAAAATGGAAGATTCAGTGTCTGGGGAGGGCCCTCTTCCTAGTTCGCTGAAGGCTTCTTCTTGCTGTATCCTCATGGGACAGAGGGAAAGAGTGAGCTCTCTCAGGTTTCTTCTTACAAGGCCACTAATCTCTCATACGAGATCACTCCCTAAAGGCTTCATCCCATGTACCATCACATTTGGGATGAAGATTTCAACATCTGAACCTGGGGGGACACAATCATGGCACATTGGATATGGCATACGGATGACACTTTGTAACTATTTGCTGAATGAATGATTGCATGGGTGAGCAAACTTGTGTTTCTTCTGGCATTCTCTCTCAGATTTTCTGGGAAATACTCAATTTTTTTTTCACTCTTTTCTGAACTTTCACTTAGCCTTTGAGAAATGTCCTTGTTGGATTCAGGAAGGACATAGTTGCACTTTGAAGACCCTGGTGAGGCTGAACTCTTTGCCATCATTGAGGACTTAGCATATTGGAGCACTCTTCTGTCTAACCCACTTTGGCTGACGTTCGTCACCATAAATGAAAATTTTAAGTGTGATTGAGGAGGTTGTTTTCATGTAAGCAGCATTTAGCAGATTTACTTGGTTGCTAGGAGAATGGGCTAGTTCAGGGTTTGCCTGCAGATTCTTTATGTTAGTTTGGGTACTCTCCTTGGTGATGAGCTTAGTTACTGTTGGAAAGTTTTCTGTTATTAATTTATTTTTACACAGTATAAAATAAATGGATGACCTTTGTGAAAAACACCTTGAACAGCTATCAGTTATTCGTGGGAGGATATGCTATTGTCAATAGTGGCTTCATGGTCCTCATTCTGGTGGAATGTTAATTAATGTTTAGTCATGAGAGAGATTTAAATGGCTCTGGCATGCTAGCCGATGGCACTAAGGATCTTATATATAATCTATATTCCCCCAGAGAGATTTTTTCCCCCTAGATTTAAACGTTCTTTAGTGTTTCGATCATCTTAAACTGTGTGGAATAAAACTTAAACTATCATCCTAAACTAAGTGGAATAATCCACTTAGCTTTTAAAATAATTTTTATGGGGGGAACCAAAATAACATGAGATTCTCTGCCAGTATTTACAATTTTTTTTTCCTATTGGAGTGTGCATGTGTACATATTGGAGCCCTTTAAGACTATACTTACAATGGGATCTTAAGTGCGTGTGATCATTTTCAAAAGGCAGTGACGGTGACTTCCATCTACGGGGTGTCTGGGTTGCTCTGTTTGTGCTGAACTTTTCCACTTTTGTGAGTTTAGAAAAACTGCAGGCCTGTGGAGTCCTTTTACGTTTTTTGACCATTTAAAGCAAATACATTTCATCATTTATAGCCTACTTTTCTGGGTACCGTTTATCCCTCCCTTGAAGGTCATAGGCTGAAATGGCCAATCTGGTGCTGTGCCCATCTTTCCAGCTAGGTCCTTTCCTTTCCACTTGTTCTTCCTCTCTTCTGGCCGAAGCCACCCCAACCTGGAGATGCTCCAGTCTCCTGAGATCACTTTTAGGTAACCAGCTGTCATGAAACTGAGTAGTTTCCTAGGCCAAGGCCTTACAGTGCTAAAAATTAGGAAAGAACTGGGCAAACCAGGATGGTTGATCACCCTTCTTTTATTCTTGTCAGAAGATCTTTAAAATTCCTAATTCACTAACTCTAGTGACTGGACATTGAGTCTGTGACCTTGCATTGTTGCTCCAGTACTGAATTGTACTTTGATCTAAGGTCAAGAGCCCACTTTGCACCTATAGTGAATAGAATGATCTGGATATATATATATATATATATATATATATATATATATATATATATATATATATTTTTTTTTTTTTTTTAACAACGAAGTCCTGTTTTGATTATCTGTCTTGTTCCATGTATCCTGGGTCATGCTTTGCTAACTCAGATCTGCTCAGGGCCTAGAATCCTATCCTTGGGCCCCAGCCTATATCTCCATCTAATGTGGCCTACTTCTAGCTCTTTGTTGCCAAGATACCACCTGCACTACCTGTTACTTATGTTAGCTAACTAAAAGTCTACTTAGGCTCAGAGCAGTGGTTCTCAGAGTGTGACTTGGGACCCAAAACATCAGCATCACATGGGAATATGTTAGAAATGCAAATTCTCAGGCCCCACCTTAGCCCTGCTTAATCAGGAACTCCGGGGGTGAGGCCCAGGGAGCTGTGTTTTAACTAGCCCGCCAGGTGACTCTAATATACACTCAAATTTGAGAGCCACTACCCTTGATTGTATACTTTACCTTTCCTTTTACCTTGAAGCCTAAAGGCAAGTACGCCTACTTTGATGAATATTTATTGTCTTACTCCCTGCCTATTGCTTGCATGGCCTGTCTCCTTCCTGACCAGCCTCAAGCTTTCATTCCTACATAGATCCTTCAAATATTGTTACTTCCACTTCTGACAGAGATTGTCTGGGTTTGTCCAGGACTGAGGTGTTTACTGGTTTAGTTTTCTGGGAAAACTGGACAGATGAAAACCCTAACTGTACAGCCCATTAACTTATTCAATGTTTGTTGACTTGCAGAGAGATAAGAAATAGGGAAATAGAAGAAGGATTATTGATCCTTCAGGATATCCCCTCCTTTACAACCAAAAAAGAAAGAATAGCCAAAAGGAAGAAGAGTCTATTATAGGGTATGAGTGTACTCGTATATTGGAATATTTTTGGAATTGAACAGGTTACATTTCAACCGGGACTGTTTGAAGAATCTTTTTTTTTTTCTTTCTTTTCTGAAAAACGAATCCAGTGTAGTCAGATTTTTAGAATGAATTTGCTGTGTTATCTCAGGCGAAGCAATGGTCTTCTTTCTCTGTAATTGAGTAGCAATAAATTCTTCTACTAATTACATTTATAGGGGATGAATTGAGGATAAATGAGATTAAGTGGTGCCTACAAAAATACTGGTTCTTGGATGGACACTGTATAAATATGTCATTTTGTTAGCAATAATAAACCCATATACAGACACTGTCCAAAGAAAACATAATGTCTTTTGCAAGATACGAGAAGAAACTACAGGTAACATCTGATCTCTCTAGATGGGCATTATTTCTCTCTCTTATGAATTCCTGGAGGGCTTACTGTTCAGTCTGGTTCTCAACCTTGGCTGCACTGGAGGATCCCTTAGAGAACAAAACAAAAACAAAAACAAAAACAAAAACAAATTGATGCCAAGGTCTTCCTCCCTCTATAGGCTGTGTCTGGATTGATCTGCTATAGTCCTAGGTCACCTGTGGCTTTAAATTCACAGGTGATTCAAATGTGCAACCAGATTTTCGAGTCATGGGTCTCAAATATTAGTTTGAAGAATCTCTAAGGAGCATGTTAGAAATACAAAATTATCCCCTCCATTAACCCGGTTAGGTAGATCTAGGGTAGGATTCAGGAATCTGCTCAGTACATAAACTTAACCTGAGGGTTCTAATGGAGCTGGCTGGAGATCTGGTTACTTTCAGAAACCTTCCACTCTGACATGTTTTTTTTTTTTTTTTGCCCGGTATGTAGCACATGGTTGGTAGAGTGTCTAACATGGTAGGTATCTAATAAGTGTGTATTGAATGAGGCTTGCTGGTTTGTGTCCACTGTGTGACAGTGATTTCAGCTCTTAGAGTGTAGGGCACCAGGCCTTAGGACCTGGGGGCTACTTTTAAAATGAGTGCCTCAGTTAAGCTTGACACAGATGAGGTAATGTAAGAAGGGCTCAGTATATATCTCCATAGTGTTGAGAACCTTACCCAACTGGAAAATGTCCCAACAGTAGAAAGATAACCCCACACTGTGTTTGTAACTCAGCCTCGTGATTCCGTTTCTGAGATGGTTCAGCGGAAACAAGAGATCCGATGCACACTCTAAAAAGGTACCAGCCAAAAGAAATGAGCGGAGTGCACTGTGATATCAAAATTAATGATTTTATTACATTTTTTTTTCTCTTAGAACCCAATTTCTAAGCTCGGATTCAGCAAACAATGATTTATTGAGTTTGCTAAGTGTTATCGTGGCCTCAGAAGTGACCCCCTCTCCACCCCGCTCCTGCCCCGGACACTTTGAACTTTCCTGCTGAAAAATCACAATAGAAAAGCAAAGCCTTCAGATATAAAATTGTCAAGAGCCTTTGGATATAAAACTGTCGACTTGGCAGTTTAACAAGGCCCACCCTGTATGCGGCAAAGGCTAAAAGTCCAAGACAAGCAGAGGCCTATAGCAATCACTTAACAGAATTAGACCTGCTGCCCTGTTCACATTACACTGCATTTGTCAAGCTCGATAGTGATCTCTCTCTTCTTGGATGAACCAACTCTTTTTTTTTTTTTCGAGTTGACTTTTGTTTTCTGAGCCATGCCAACATTCCAGCCACATGAGAAAGCCTGAACAGATTTAAAGCTTGCTTTCAAAGTACTGTTTGTACTACAAACATGTTACAGTTGTCAGTGAGCAGTTCACAAACACATTGTAGGGTGGGGTTGGGGGGGTGGAAATTGAATGGACGTTAAGTTCTGGGGTTAGCTGCCAGATGCGATGCTATATTTCAGAAGGTCTATCCAAACCGTAATAGCCTTCCCAATGGTGGAGTTCAAGTCATTGTGGGACAAAGCTTTGTGGATGCTCTTTACAGCAGCCCAGCTAGATAATTAAATCAAAACTTCACTAACAATTTGAGAAAGGAAAGACTCCAGCTGGAGTTTATCAGCTCTTTCATAGCAAGTTCATCTAACAATCCAACAATTAAGAGGGCCCTGGGACATTTATATATATAAAAGTGTGCTACAACCACTTTTATGGTGTGGCTCATTTTAAGGAAATAAACTAGAGGAATTCCTCACATATTTTATTCCGCAAATGTTCTATAAAATTCTTGCTGCAATTGGTCCCTGTATAATATACCTTTTAGAACATGGGTCAAGAAATTGAGCATTTTTCAGGAAAATTACTATTTCGTATGATTATTGATTTACATTGTAGGTATCTTAATATTGTCAATAAGACTTAAAACATACATGTGTTCAAATGTTTAAAATAATTTTACTTTATTTTCTGCTTAATTTGGACTGATACTATTAGGTAAATTTGTAATTGCTAAGGAAATGAAAAAATACTTTATTTTCTTTGTCCCAGATGGCATATAAGATACCTCCCAAAGGGCTTCTAAATCCATTGGCTCCCCTATAATTTTGAGTGGGAAAATGACTTCTCAGAGTGTGGCTAAACTGTTGACTGGAAGTTTGAAGGACAAAATGTCCACAAAAAGGGAACAGAGAATGTGATATTCCTCAAGATAGAATAACTCTCTTCTTTGCAGTTATTTGCCCAAATTCCCATATTCAGTTACCCTAATATTTCTGTTTATGTCACTTTTTGGTCTTCTACAATGTATTATGAAAGTAAGCTACTAATATCTAGCTCCAGAGAAGTTGACAGTGAAAGTAACCAGAATAAAATAAATAAATGTTCTTATCAGCAAACAGAGATAGTACAAGATCTTGGAAATGCTTTCTGACTCGTAAACATAATACTACATTATACACTTTTTTTTTTTTAAAGTGGTCTCCATACCCAGCATGGAGTCCAACATGAGACTTAAACTCATGACCCTGAGATCAAGACCTAAGCTGAGATCAAGAGTCAGATGCTTAACCAATAGTGCCACCCAGGTGCCCCAGCAAAATACTACCTTATACTTTAATTTGAATACATTGGGTTATATTATGATTTTATTGAAGCCTGAGCTACCACTGTATTCTAACAGTAAGCAAACGCCAGGTCTGTTGGTCTTATTATTAGCAATTGGAGGAGGGGTGAGGGAAATTCTTGGTAAGAGTATTCTGGGTTGTCTGACACTATGGACATTTGGCAGAAGATTTTAGTGTTTTTTTTTTTTTTTTTCCCCAAACCTTTTAGCGTCTTTTCTTTGGTACTCTGCCCTTGAATTTGCATTTCGATTGTTAAGATAAAGGTTTGTGGAGGTCAAGTGATAGGAGTTTGTAGCCATAAACATTGTTGTTCTTCTTTCCACGTTCCTTAAACTAGGGGAGAGAAACCAGTGCTTAATACGCATCTATTATGAGCCAATTTCTTTCACATAGGTCAACTCATTTAATCGTTTCAAGATGACCTTGTGCTACTACCATTTTTACAGATAGGAAAGCAGAGGCTCATGATATCCCACTACTGCTTAGTAGGGCAGCAGACGTTCAAACTGAGTTTGCTGATTCCAGAGCCTACACCCGCTTCCACTCTGGTGCACTGTGATGCTGGGTATTTGAATAGGTTTTCGATGGAGGATGGGTGAGGATACTAAAGGAAAAGAGAACACTTGAATGAGTCCCAAATCAGATTAAAGCTACATTTCAGGCATGTCATATCCATAGCTTTACTCTGCCTGTATCTTCTTTTAATGGTATAGCCTTTTGGGGGGCTCCTGGGTGGCTCAGTGTGTTGAGCTTCTGACTTTTCATTTCATCTTAGATCACAATCTCAGGGTTGTGGTATTGGCCCTGAGTGGAGCTTTGTGTGGAGCCCTGTGTGGGGTTCTGATGTAGGAACAAGTTAGGGGCAGATGGTGTTAGGCAGGAAAGGATAAGGGAAAGGCCCAGAGTCAGGCTCCCAGGAATCTGGGCTCCTATAAACCCTAAGGACACCAAAAGGCCCCAGAGTCAGGTTCCTACCCATCCCAAGAAAACAGAGGTAAGACAGTAAAAACAGAAAAACCTGGCTCCCTAGCTCCAAAATGTTAGGGAGTATCCCTTTTAATGGCTACTAGGCCCACAGAAGCCCTGGATGTAGAAGAATATTATGGAGCAGATATTAACCAGAGAGAAGGGAACCCCTTGTTTGTGCTCATGTTATGTATAAAGAAACATCTCCTTATAAGTCTACCTTGTTTGTTCTAAATATAGACATGATATTTACAAATCCACCCTGATATTGACAAGAAATTTACCAAGTTCCCTGTTCAGTTCCCTATAAAACACAGACCATAAACACCCTCAGTGGCAATGCTGCTGGAACCCCTCTTATTTTTTGAGTGATTTCTGTTTCTCTGCTTAATAAACTTCTACTGCTTTTCTCACACTCTGTTGTCCATGAATCAAGAACCAAGCTCTCTCCTAGCAGGTCCATGCTTGGCAGGGAATCTGCTTGGGATTTTTTTTCTCTCTCTCCCACTGACACCCTCCCTGCCAACTTGCATGCTTTCTCACTCTAAAATAAATAAATATATCTTTAAAATACTAAGAACAGGGACACAGTGAAAAAGAAAGAGTCCCAGCTTTTTGGGGGCACCTGGCTGGCTCAGTTGGTGGAGCATGTGACTCTTGATCTCAGGGTGGTGAGTTCAAGTCTCATGCTGGGTGTGGAGATTACTTAAAAATAAAATCTTACCAAAAAAAAAAAAAAAAAGTGTTACAACCTTTTGAATCCAAGGAATGAAAACATTTGGTTTGTGGAAACCTGAAAAGAAGAAACATACTTGTTGTGGGTAGTAAGTGTTAAGACAGCAGCGCTACATTTGGAATTTATTTTCTGATGTAGGTATGTGGGGAAAAGCCACTTTACTTGGGTATTTTGTGTAGGAGGTCAAACAGAAGCATATATGATTGCTTTGGATTCCCTCCACTTTAGGTTCCCCATGTTTTATTAGATAAAGTCCATTATTGTAAACATTAAAAAGAATTAGTGTTAGGAATACAGTCAACTTATATGCTTTAAAGCATTTTGACATCACGATGAAATCTAGAAATTTTTGTACACTGAACATTTTTTTGAAAAGGAGATAAAGTGCCAACACAAATTTTTCTGGATTTTTTAAAGTATACATGTGTCATCACCTCAGATGGATATGCTATCAATGTAACTTCCCATATTCTATGTCTGGATTCATATCATTTACAATAAATTGAAAACTAGAATGACATTTCTGAGGTTTTTCTTCCCCCAGAGAACCTATTTTTATTCCTGTTTGAGACCCTGAGTCTCATCTCTTCTCTCCATTTAGTAGGGTAAAACAGTGTTGGGGCACAATGAGGTCAATATCTGCTCCTCGCCAGACCACTCCCACTGGCCCCTAGGCTGCCACTCTAATGTCAGCTGATGTGAGGAGCCAAGCCAGCCAGTTTTTTCAGGATGGACAGTGGCTTCATGAGAAACATATTTGCAGTGAAATAAGGATTCTCTATCTTAACCAGAAAGGGGGATTGTCTGAAAGGAGCTAAGAAGGAAATGCTACTCAATGGCACAACACTAGAGCTGTGAGGTTTAGCCCTGTTGGTAGGCTGCTGGGGGAACAGGAGGAGGAGGCTCCAGAAAAGTGTCCATCTAAGCTGCTTCAAGTTGATCAGGACACTTGGTGTGAAATCTTAATGGGGCTGATCCCAGTGTCCTAGCCTGAGTGGGGGACCACAGTTTAAGGGGCTGGATCTCACCTCTGTATCTGAGTCTCTGCCTGTATCGGAGTCTCTGCATACCCTTGGGGCTGAGGACCTGTGTCCCAGAAACTTCCTCTCCACTTCTCTGCTCGTAGGAGGGCCTGCCTTCAGGACTGGACTTGCCTCTGTAGTCCTCCCCGAGACCCCACCAGCCTTGATCCCCACCCAGTTCCCAGAAGGGAGGGGCCAAGGCCTCCCCTGAAGTTGACTGTGGTACCCCTACAGTTGGGAGCAGGCTGGGGCAGGGTCCACATTAGAAGACCAGTCTATGGAAGTCCCTGCCATTGCCACCTGCAGGATTGCAGCCTCCTGCGGAGAGCTTTTCCTTATCTTTGTCTTTATCAAAGCTCTTCTCTCAACATGGGGATGCAGGGATTACAGAGGTGTAGGGCATCCTAGTCGGGGCCTCCTCCTGCTCCTGCAGGTAAAGGATGTTATCTTTGGAAATAGCCTCCATCGAGTCTTTGGGGAGGGTGGGCTCCATCAGGCCTGAGGTATTTTAAAATAAGTCATTGGTGAAAACAGTTGTGTTCCTTAAGCATGATGTATCTGTTGAGTCAAGGACCTGGGACGATTTTTGAAAGAAACCATTGGAAAATAGAGGTAGAAAGCTACAGGAATATGGACTAAATCCTTTGCTAACTACAAACTCTGTAAGCCAAAAAATCAAATACATGAGCTCATGTATTCTCATGTATTTGGTTTTTAATTATTGACTTTTACCTATGATTAAATTTAAAAAGTTAGATATCTTCACATATAAAGTATATAAAAATACATATAAACAGCATAGATTTGAATGGCATAGATTTGAATGACCATGATATTTTTAAGCTAATAAATTTTATGGCTGTTACTCAGTTTAGATGGCACATTTTGACCCTGTAACACAAAAGACTTTATGTTTGCTTATATCATGCACCCCACAATACCCATCTAGTTTTACTTGAGGCTTTTCTGTACCCTATTATTTGCTGGCTTTTTCCTTGAACAACAACCAGAGCTTCAAAAATTCCCCAATTTCTTCCAGTATTCACTGACTGAGTGAAACTAAAACATTAATGACTGATTATAGATAACCCACAGTTCTAAGGCTTGGGAGTGGTAAGGAAGTGGCAGATAAGAAAGAACATTTAATTTTTTTTTAAAGATTTTATTTATTTATTCATGAGAGACACACACACACACAGAGAGAGAGAGAGAGAGAGGCAGAGACACGGGCAGAGGGAGAAGCAGGCTCCATGCAGGGAGCCCGACGTGGGACTCGATCCGGGACTCCAGGATCACGCCCTGGGCTGAAGGCGGCACTAAACCACTGAGCCATCCGGGTTGCCCAAGAAAGAACATTTAAAACAAAACAATAAATATAGGTGATCGTTCAACATACCAAAAAGCAACTTTTATTTTCTGAAAGATTTTCTTTATTTATTCATGAGAAACACAGGCTCCCTGTGGGGAGCCCGATGAGGGACTCCATTCCAGGACCCCGGGTCATGAGATGATCACATGAGCCCAAGGCAGATGCTCAACTGCTGAGCCACCCGGGTCCCCCAAAAAGCAGCTTTTAAATCAGTAGGAACAGACCTCTGTAATTCTGTTACATTTGGCATTAAGAAATGAATCCTGATGCCTCCTCTCTGTGGTCCTATCCCCTTCTTTCTATGAGTGACCCAACATAATTGTAGTGGATATGAAAACAATTCTTTACTTCAATATGATGGTGATCAATGGCAAAGCAAGCTGATGCTGCTAGAGCTTTACACCAACACCCCTGGGCTGTGACAAAGGTCCTATGAGGTTCTGGGAAAGACACAATAGGGGCCCGGCTGCAGCAAGCTCACCATGGTGACAACTTTTCTCCATAACGGTCCCAAAGTTTGGATTTGTTGAAAATTCCTCAGAGGAAGGTAGGAGAAGATGAGAAAGAAGAGAAAAGCAGAAGGTAGTTTGGAGGGGGACAGTGCCAGGCTTTGTCTAGATCTCTCTCTTGTATGTCTGTCCACAAGTGCAGATGATTGATCACCAGGGAAGCTTACCTTATTTTATTTATCCACACAGCAATTTTACAAGGGGGTTAATTCCACTTAAATGATGAACAAACCATGGCTCCAAGAAGGTAAGTATGGTGGCGAAGGTCATAAAACTAGTAAATAGGGAGATGGGACTTAGTTTGTATTATTGATCACTGTTGGGTCTATTTCCCCACATGGATGGCCGGTCACGGAAGAGGCAACTGAGGAAGATCATTGCTCTCTGCTCCTGTCATAAGCCCATTCTTCAATCCATCAGACATTTATTAACAACTATGTGGTACAGTTATTTTCTTAATAAGATCCCTCATTTCCCTTCTTAATGACTCCTGTAAGGTATATATTTCTCAAAAATGAAAACTTCAAAAATAAACCATTTTAAGCTTATGTTTTTTTTTTTTTTTTAATTTATTTGTTTATGTAGAGAGGAAGAGAAAATGTGAGCAGTGGGGTGGGGGCATGTGGGCAGAGAGAGGGAGAGAGAGAATCCTTTGGCAGACTCTGTGCTGAGTGTGGAGTCTACCTCAGGGCTTAAACTCATGACCCTGAGATCACAACCTGAGCCAAAATCAAGAGTCAGAAGCCTAACTGATGAGCCACCCAGGCACCCCTAAGCTTATGTTTTCCAATTGAAATCTAGAGTTAATAAGTATCTAAACATTACTCCCAAACAAGAGAGGAATGCTTTCACTCCTTTCCTCACTGATTTATCCCATATTTCCCATGTTGACGTTATTTGTGATTTTGGTTATAAATGATTATTAAACTTACAAAAACAGATCAATAACTTTTGGAATAGCTACTATTCTCTTCTGCTTTCCACAATTTATTATATCCCACATCTTCTTCTTTCTTATATTTAATTTTTAATTTTTTTTTGGAGTATATCCCTTGAGAAATTATCTCAGAAAGGGTGAACAAGTAAGTTTTCTGAGTCCTTCTGTATCTGACCATTTCTTTATTTTGTGTTTCCATTTGAAATTTGGTTGGCATAGGATTCAAGGTTCACATTTATTTTTAGAATTTTGAATATGGTACTCCAACATCTTCTCACATTCAGTGTTGGAGTTGAAATGACAGATACTAATCTAAATTCCCATTCCTCAGTTGTTAATCTTTTCTCCCTCTCTGGAAGTTTTTAGGATTTTCTTTTTATCATTAGATTTTTGAAGTTCTGTGTGGATGTGACTTACTGTGGTTCTTTTATTCATCCTGAGGGGCACTTGATGGGGCATTTGAATGAAAAGACTCCTGTGTTTTTTAAGCTCTGGGGAAGTTTCTTCAATACTGTGTTATCTTCTCTTTTCTATTATCTCTGTTTTCACCCTGGGATACCTATCAGATAGCTGTTGAAACTCCTGGATCTGTTCTCCTTGTCTTCTAGTCCTTCCTTTGTGCTTTCTATCTCATTTTTCTTTTATGCAACATTTTAAGAGAATTACTTAATTTGCTCTTCCAGTTCATCAATTCATTCTTCAGCTATGTCCATTCTATTTAGATAACTTAAAAAAATTCAACAATAACATTTTAAATTTCTGAACTCTTTAGTTTTTATTTTTTTGCAATATCCCCCTGATTTCTCTCTGAAAACATCTTTGTTATCTACGTGTGGGAGGGCTGCCGTAACAAAACCATAGCTGTCATTTTGTTGGTGGCATCAACAAAAGAAATGTATTTTCTCACAGTTCTGGAGGCTGGAAGTCCAAAATCAAGTTGCTGATAAAGTTGATTTGCTCTGAGGCCTCTCTCTTTGGCTTGTAACAGGCTGCCCTTTCATATGGTCTTCCCTCTGTGCATGTGCATATCTGGTGTCTCTTGTGTGTCCAAAGCTTCTCTTCTTATATAAGGACATCAGTCAGATTGGATTAGGGCCCATTCTGATGACCTCATGTAACTTACCTCTTTAAAAGCCGTATCTTCAAATACAATCATATTCTAAGGCATTGGGATTTAGGGCTTCAACATATGAATTTTAAAGGGACAAAATTCTGTGCCATATCAACTCTATATAGATTTTGCCTCAAGTTCTTTCCCTTGTGATTGTTCTATTATGTTTTCTCAGTTGTTGGTTACTTGGTTGGTTGGATTTGGTGCCATTCATTGATGGTGTGGCTTTTACTCAAATGTTTGGTAATTTTTGGTTGTTCTCCCATCTTTGTCCTTGTCACGTGTATGAGATGCTGATTGTAGTAATTGTATTTCCCCTTTAGCAATTGTGTAGGAGGGATGGAATGCTTGGCTGGCTGAGGGGTGCTGCGTAAGGAGGTTCTTGGGCTCCTCCTTGGGTCAGTTTCTACCTGGATACTACCTTGGTCTTGGACTCTGACATCAGTGCTTTAGGCAAGTTGCTAATGTCTCTTTTGGCAGCTGGTTAGCAGGATATGGGAATGACTGACCAGCTTTGCATCTTCAAAGCTGTCTTCAGACTCTTCCCTATTATTTTATTTATTGACTCTGGAACTTTCTGAACTGTATATAGCCTTCTCCTGTATGTGTTTCACACTGAGGCTCTTTTCAGTTTTGTGACTCTAGAGCTTATTCTGTCTGCTTACCCCATTTCAGAGTCCTTAAAATGTCTTCAGATAGTAATACACTTTCTTTTCTTCTAACATGATGGCAGTGAGTTTACCCTCATTTGTGTCTTTCTTTTTTCTTTTTATGAAATATGGGGTAGAAGTGAAAAATATTTCCAATTGTTCCTAAAATTTTACATCATTGTGAAATAAACCTAGAAATAGCAATAGGTATTAAGATACTTTAAAAAATGCTATCAGTACCACTGGCTAGATCAGTTAGTTGTTGCCTAATGCCCAATAGTTTTCATTTCTATCTTCCCGGAAAGTTTTTTCTCTGTTCATTTTTGTTCCTACATCTCTTTTTAAGTGTCTTCAATAGCTATATGGATCTGTAAGACATCTTGATATGACGATTTATCCATTTTTAAAAAAAATCACTATTAACTTGTTGAGAGAAGAAAGATTTAAGAAATAAATGAATTTTATTTTGGCTATATTGTGTTTGAAATGACTAAGTGCTTATACACAGGAACATTGAACAGCCAGTTGGAGATGTGGTAGAGAAGTTTTCAAACTCCATCTTTCCATTCCATTTATTCATGGAAATCCTGCTATGTAGTTGGTATCATATTATGCACCAGAGATACAAATTATGTTAACAAACCATGATACTTGCACTCAAGTAGTTCACAATCCAAGGAGAAAATCAGACACATAAGAGGGATGCATATGGAATTACTATAAAAGATATGTGTGCACAGTGCCTGAGTAGCTCAGTCCGTTAGGTGTTTGACTCTTGACTTTGGCTCAGGTCGTGATCTCAGTGTGGTACGATTGGGCCCCATGTGGCGCTCTGCACTGAGGGAGGAGCCTGCTTTAGATTCTCATTCTTCCTCTCCCTCTGCCCCTCCCCCAATGCTGCCCACTCACTTGTGCATGCTCTCTCTCTAAAACACAAAGAAATGTATGCAGTGGGTATGGAGGGTGAGTGGAATAATGAGGATCAGACACACCAAATCTCTAACTGCTCTGTGGATTCTTTTTGGGTTGGAATATTCCAACCTAAAGCAATGTACAGGCTTCTTGACTTTGTACATACTCGGCTGGCTAACTGGGCCCTGCTCAGTATGATTTTGCACAACCTATTTTTTTCATGTGAGGGGCTTAATCTTGAGCCTCTCTACACTATTCCTCCTCCACCTCTCCATACACAGTAGCCCACACACTGCTATTTGAACTCTGGAAAAGTGGCTCTTTGGAAGATGAGGTACTATTTCCAGGGAGAAGCAGATATGGTCACCAGAAGGATTGAAAGAATACAGCATAGGGAAGGAGGAACACTGATCTAAATCTTTGGAGGGAAGTCACCACAATAAGAATATTGTGAAGGAATGAGTCTTGATTTCCTGGGAATGGTTGTAGCTATGGATTGTCAAGAGAAAAGGGTGTGCTGGACATTGCTTTTCAGCAATATCCTTGTCTTTCTAAGCTCCTTGCTGCATTGTTAGGCTAGAATGCTAAAAATTACATTTCCCCATTTACCTTGTCAATAGGTTCCAGTTTAGATTCCCTCAGCATGAGGCATGTGTGTGAGTTCGGGAGAGCAGAAATGAAGGATGAACCATTTATCTTTGGTTGCAGTGGCAGGCACGTGACTGAGCATTAGCAGATGATGGAAGTGAGATTTTACAAATAGCTGGTGGGTGTCCTCTTGAGAATGGCCTACTCTGATGCTAGTGGAAATTCTTTAGAGTTCCTGGACTTTCTGATTTACTCAATGTAAATAGAGGCTTCCATGACTGTTATTCCTTTAGTCCTTTAAATAGTTTTAAGTTTTGGAATCCGTTTATTAAATTATTTCTTGGGGGACACCTGGGTGGCTCAGTGGTTGAGCATCTACCTTTGGTTCAGGTCGTGATCCTGGAGTCTTGGAATCTATTTCCACATCAGGCTCCTCCCAGGGAGCCTGCTTCTCCTTCTGCCCATGTCTCTGCCTCTCTCTCTGTGTCTCTCATGAATAAATAAATAAAATCTTAAAAAATATCACTTCTTGGCTGAAATACTTAGAGTGGCTTCTATGTTCCTGGCTTACCCTGTTTGACCAAAGGGAAATGAATGCTGCTTGAGCTGGCACAAAAGGGGTGTGTGCCATTGGGGAGTATCATTTAGCGCTCTTTCCAAAGATGATCTTCCCAAGAACCAGAAACATGGATGCTATTGGGTGGAGAGGAGTGCATTTCTGGCAGGCAGAGCGCTGTCACTGGACTGAGGGAATCTCTTCTTGCACTTTGGCCACGGTGGCTCCAGGCATTCAGAGTTGTTGCATTTTGTAATGTACTATTTCAGTAGTCTTGTAGACCATGAGACTCTGTGGGAGATCAAGGCATTGAGAGAATGCAAGGAAATTTATACTCAGATATTGTTAAAAGTACTCAAAACATTTCTCTGAGTATTTCAGACCTTTTTTTTTTTTTTTGGTATTTCAAAGATGAAATTCTTTCTGGTTGGTATTCAAGGTAGATCCAACCCCATATGAATTCTCATTGTAATTAGTAGCTTTAGAATAAGTTCTCAACACAATATATCAAAGTATTTTAAGAAAAACTTTAGAATGCAAGACTTTTTTCCTGAACAATTTTATCCACATAGCAGAAAGTGCTTCCTCTTTTCAGAATATTAAATATATGTTAATCTTATATTAAGTCATTCTTATAGAATCTGAAGTGAGGACTTCCAGCTATGGCATTTTCAATGAAGTTATCAGGATGTCATCAGGAACATTAATTACTTATTTGGCTTTGCATAAACACCGACAAAGGAAAACTGTGTCAACTCTTATGTGGACTGCCAATGGTAGTGGTATTTATATCCATCATTTCGTCTAAAAGTTCTGGCTTTCTTGGACTGTGGTCTAGTTGAGAGATTTCCTCTTGTCCTACTTTCCTGCTTAATGACCTTTAAGTAAGTAGAAAGTGAAATTCAAATTTAGTAGCTAGTTATGTAAAACTTTCTGCCATTAGCTGCCAGTACTCCTTATAACAATCTGCTTTGGTCTCTTTATCTTTGGAACATGTTTTGTGCATCTCTCCCTCGGTACCTTTGTTTACTCTATTCCTGTATCTTTCCTACCATAAATCTGAATGCTACTCTTTTTTTCCCCAAAGGCTAATTCAGATGTCTTGTTCTCAAAAACATTTCTTTAGTTTATACCACTGGCTATCAATCTCTCCCACCTTTTGAAGTTACAACTTATGTATCACCTCTGTAGTGGGAGTGTGAATTCCTTTAGGACAATTCATCTAAGAAAGTATCTTATTCTGCTTTATCCCCACACTAGGAAGAAAGTACATAAAAATTTAGTGATTCAACAGTTTTAATGTGTTGTTTTTGAGAGCTTTAAAAATGACATCTTGGTGAAGATTAAAAATACCATTCTCTTAATTAAAACTATTAAATTAGGCAGCCCCAGTGGCGCAGCGGTTTGGTGCCGCCTGCAGCCCAGGGCGTGATCCTGGAGACCCGAGATCGAGTCCCACGTCAGGCTCCCTGCGTGGAGCCTGCTTCTCCCTCTGCCTGTGTCTCTGCCTCTCTCTCTCTCTCTCTCTCTGTGTGTGTCGATCATGAATAAATAAATAAAAAAATCTTAAAAAAAACTATTAAACTGAATCAGTTAAAATTCACTTAAGGACAAAGATCAGAAGAAGTAGAACTGTTTCTATTTGTAGATGATAGGATTGTTTAAACAGATAATCTTCAGGAATCTATAAAATGGCCATCAGTATACATAAATGAATTTAGTTGGTTCATAGGATATAAAGTTAATATTAGAAAATCAGTTGTATTTCATATAATAGCAGTAAATAATTGGAAAACAAAATAAAAACAATTCTATTTATAATAGTATAAAAAAGTATAACATATTGAACAATAACTGTACGCCAATGAATTGGATAACTAGATGAAGTGAACAAATCTCTAGAAACACAAAACCTACCAAGAGTGAATTATGGAGAAATAGAAAATCTGAATAGATCTATAACTAGTAAGGAGATCGAAACAGCAATCAAAGAAGATGTGGTTTATGTATACAATGGAATATTACTCAGCTATTAGAAATGACAAATACCCACCATTTGCTTCAACGTGGATGGAACTGGAGGGTATTATGCTGAGTGAAGTAAGCCAGTTGGAGAAGGACAAACATTATATGTTCTCATTCATTTGGGGAATATAAATAATAGTGAAAGGGAATATAAGGGAAGGGGGAAGAAATGTGTGGGAAATATCAGAAAGGGAGACAGAACGTAAAGACTGCTAACTCTGGGAAACGAACTAGGGGTGTTGGAAGGGGAGGAGGGCGGGGGGTGGGAGTGAATGGGTGACGGGCACTGGGGTTTATTCTGTGTGTTAGTAAATTGAACACCAATAAAAAATAAAAAAACAAAAAAGACAAAAATAAATAAATAAAAAAAAAAACAAAAAAACAAAAAACAAAAACCTAACCAAGAAAAGTCCTGGATCTGATGACTTCACTGGTGAATTCTATTAGACACTTAAAGAAGAATTAATGTCAATCTTCCCCAAATTCTTTCAAAAAATTGAAGAGGAGGGACTAGTTCCTAACTCATTCTGTGAGGCCAGCATTACTCTGATATGAAAACTAGATAAAGACACTATAAGAAAACTGCAAAGCAATATCCCTCATGAACATTGATGCAAAATCTTCAACAAAATACTAGCAAACCAAATTTAACAGCACATTAAAAGGATCACACACGATCCAGTGGAATTTATTCCTCAAATGCAAAGATGGTTCAACATATGAGAATTGATCCATGTAATACATGATATTAATAGAATGAAGGGAAATGGCTTTATCATCTCAATTGAAGCAGAAAAAGCATTTGACAAAATTCAGCATACTTTCATGATAACATTCAACAAAATAGGTATACAAGGAAACTACCTTAATATGATAAAAGCCATATAGTAAAAACCCACAGTGAACATCATATTCAATGAAAAGACTGAAAGTTTTCCTTCAACATCAGGAATAAGATGACTGCTTTCACTTCTTCTTCAGTTTGACTATCTTAAATGTAGAAGACCCTAAGGAATCCACAAAAAAACCCTGTCTAATAAAAGAATTCAGTGATGTTATAGGATATGAAATCAGCATACAAAAATTAGTTTTGTTTTTATACAGTCACAGTGGACAATCCAAAAAGGTAATAATAATGTCATTTACAACATCATCAAAATAATAAAACACATAGGAATAAACTTAACTAAGGAGATGAAAAACGTGTACACTGGAAACTATAAAACATTGCTGAAAAAAAATTAAAGAAAACACAAAGAAATGGAAAGACATCCTATGTTCACTGGAAGACCTAATTTTATTAAGATGTCCATATAATCCAAAGCAATGTACACATTCAATGAAATCCCTATAAAATTCCCAATGGTGTTTTTTGCTAAATTATTTTATTACAAATCTTCATCCCAGAGTGAGTGTCTCAGGGAACTGACCAGGGACATATTTTGGAGGTAGAACTTAAGAAGACACACAGATGGATTGTAGATGGTAATAGGAAGGAGGAAGAAGACTCCAAGTTTTAACCTAATAATAATTAACTTAGTAGATGATGATGATGGCACTTACTCAGCTGGACCAGACTAGGGGAAGATTGGGTGGGCATTGAATTCAAAGCCTGCTTTGGTCATGCTGATTTCCAGATGTCATTAGACTTTCAAGAGCCATCCTGGGAGCAGTTGGAGATTTGATTCTTGACCTCAGGGAGAGGTCATGAGTATAGATAATACTTTTGGAAGTCATAGGATATAAATGGCATTTAAACCCGTGAGCTGGATTAAGTTTACTTAAAAAGGGATCTCAGTTTAATTCTGGCTCTCTCTGACATTTTCCAGCAGTCACAGATACATACCAGCAAGTTCTCTGTATTAGTTTCCTAGGGCTGTCATAGGGAAGTTCCACAAAATAGGTCTTAGAACAGCAGAAATTTATTGTCTCACAGTTCTGGAGGTTAGAAATTCCAAATAGAGCTGTCATCAGGGCTATGCCCCACCTGAACCAATTAAGGAAGGATACTTCCTTGTCTCTTTCTCTCTTTCTTTCTTTTTATTTATTTTAAAATTTTATTTAAATTCAACTTGCCAACGTATAGTGTAACACCCAGTGCTCATCTCATCATGTGCCCTTCTTAATGCCTGTCACCCAGTTACCCCATCCCCTCACCTTCCTCCCCTCTGCAATGCTTTGTTTGTTTCCCAGAGTTAGGAGTCTCTCATGGTTTGTCTCCCTCTTTAATTTTCCCCATTCAGTTTCTCTCCTTCCGTTATGGTCCCTTTCACTATTTCTTATATTACATATATGAGTGAGACCATTTGATAATTCTCTTTCTTCAGTTGACTTATCCTTGTCTCTTTCTAACTTTCGGTGGTCTCAGGCACTCTTTGGCTTGTGATAGGGTAACTTGAATCTTTGCTTTCATCTTCACGTGGTTGTCCTCTCCCTGTAGGTCTCTTCACATGATCTTCCTTCTGTGCATGTTTGTGTCTGTGTCCACATTTCCCCTTTTTATAAATACGCTAGTCCTATTGGAGTAGAGCTCCACCTACTCCAGTATGGCCTCATCCTAACTAATTACATCTTCAGTGACTCTGTTTCTAAGTAAAGTTGTATTCATTCTGAGTTATTGGGGGTTAGGATATATATATATATACATCCGGGTTCAAGTCCCATGTCGGGATCCCTGCATGGAGTCTGCTTCTCCCTCTGCCTGTGTCTCTGCCTCTCTATGTGTCTCATGAAAAAAATAAAATCTAAAAAAAAAAACAATTATTCCAATCCATAACCATGGAATATCTTTCCATTTACCTGTGTTGTTTTCAATTTCTTTCACCAATCTGATAGTTTTCAGAATATTGGTCTTTTACCTCCTTGGTTAAATTTATTCCTAGATGTTTTATATTTTTTGACTCTATTGTAAAAGGCATTGTTTTATTGATTACTCTCTCTCTGATAGTTCATTGTTAGTGTATAAAAATGCAACAGATTTTTGTATATTGATTTACTATACAAGTTTACTGAATTTATTAGTTCTTAACATTTTTTTTGATGGAGTCGTTAGGGTTTTCTATATATGAAATCACATTACCTATAAGTAGTGACAATTTTACTTTTTCCTTTCCAATTTGGATGCCTTTTATTCCTTTTCCTGCCTAATAGTTCTGTCTAGGAATTCTAATACTATGTTGTCTGAAAATGATGAGAATGGGCATCTTTGTCTTGTTCCTGATCTTAAGGGAAAAGCTTTCAGCTTTTTTCAGTGAGTTTGATGTTAACCATGGAGTTGTCATGTATGGCTTTTATTATGTTGAGGTATATTCTGTCTATACCTCATTTTTTTAAGAGTTTTTATCATAAATGGATGTTGAATTTTGTCAAATGCTTTTTCTGTGTCTATTGAGATGATCATATGATATTTATCCTTTATGTGGTGTATCACATTGATTGGTGGATATTGAACCATCCTTGTATCCCTGGAGTAAGTCCCATTGATTGTGGTATATGATCCTTTCACTATATTGTTGAATTTGGTTTGCCAATATATTGTTGAGGATTTTGCATCTATGTTCATCAGGGATATTGGCATGTAATTTTCTTCTTCTTTTTTTTTTAAGATTTAAAGATTTAATTTATTCATGAGAGATATGCAGAGAGAGAAGCAGAGACACAGGCAGAGAGAGAAGCAGGCTCCATGCAGGGTGCCTGAGGTAGGACTCTATCCCAGGTCTCCAGGATCATGCCCTGGGCTGAAGGCGGAGCTAAACTGCTGAGCCACCTAAGCTGCCCTGTAATTTTCTTTTTATGTGGATTGTTGTCTGGTTTTGGTACCAGGGTAATGCTGGCCTCATTAAATGAGTTTGGGAGAATTTATTCCTCTTCAATTTTTTGGAAGGTTTTGAGAAGGATTTGGGTTCTTATTTTTAAATTTTTTATTTTTTAGTTCCTTAAGTGTAATGTTATATTGCTTATTTGATATTTTTCTTGTTTCTTGAAGTAGGACTGTATTATTGTGGGTGGGGGGCTGTGACAGGGACATGGGATAGGGGACAGGGTGCTCATTCATATCCTGAGGTAGTGCTACAGTCACAGTATTGGCGGGGGGCATGCAAACAGGGTAGGGAGTGAAATGGCATCTGCCAGCTCTGGTGCCACCAAAGTAGAGGGAGAATATAAAAATGGTGCCTACCGATGTCTCCATCCCTGGAGAGATTCCCAGTAGGCTTTTGCTAAAGTTTTAAAATTAGCAAATAAATCTCCCTTTCATATAGTATAGGTTCTTTTCAAACTGCTACTTTCCCTCTGGGTTCTGGGATAAGTGAATATATATGTGAGACTTTTAGGAGTGGAATCTTCTTTCTCTATAATCCTGTGGTTCTCTTGGTTTTAAAAACCAGATGTTTTGGGGGCTAATCTCTCCAGTGCAGGTTCCAAAGGCTGGGATGCCTGATGTGGGGCACAAACCCTTTACTCTTCATGGAGAAGTTCCATATTTGTGAGATCTCTCTTGCTTGTGGTTTCCTGTGCAAGGGTGGAGTTTTTGGCTAGACCATATTTCTGCCTCACTTACTTGCCTTCATTTGACCTTCTTATCCTTTGCTGTGGAGTAGTTGTTGAGCTGTCAGGTTCCTTTCAGACGAAATTGTTCTATATGTGACTGGAGATTTCTTTTGTCTATGAGAGGAAGTGAATTTAGGATTTCCCTATGATGTCATCCTTTTTTTTTTTTAAGATTTTATTTATTTATTCAAGACAGACACAGAGAAAGAGAGGGAGGCAGAGACACAGGCAGAGGGAGAAGCAGGCTCCATGCAGGGAGCCTGATGTGGGACTCCATCCCTGGTCTCCAGGACTATACCCTGGGCTGAAGGTAGCGCCAAACTGCTGGGTCATCGAGGCTGCCCTCTATGATGCCATCTTGAACCAATTCCTGGCTTTTATTTTTCTCAACGTATTTTCTTGAGGGGACACAACATATTGTGTTGAGGGGACACAATTCAACCCATAATAGCTCCTACAAGGATTTTGCATCAAGTTTACAGAGATAAAAGGATATTCTTAAGTTTCAGTCATGTTATACACATAGTATATGACATTTTACATTAACCAGAATATTGAATGTATTAAGCTCTTACATTGTACAACCATTCTGAATAAATAAGAACACATAATTAACTATCCTGTCAACTTTCCTTAGAAAATAAATGAAGAACATTTCAGAAGCATCACATGCCTATGAGGACCGTCAGCGTGGAGGCATGAAGATGTAATTCCTGGAAAACATACTTGGATTCCATGAATACAGCACTTTACCAAATTTGTAGATAATAGTCAAACAGCTGACTCATGTTTCTGGATTTTTGGAAAACAGACACTATGCCACAGTACATACTGATGTGTGTACTTAAAAACAAATGGGAGAAAGGAGCTCACAAAACTGCAGATTCAGAGTGGGCAGAAACACTATGTACTGGCTGAGTTCTTGGGCAACTTCAGTTTCAACTTTCTGACAAAGGTTTTGCTTGTTTCAGTGTCACATCATTTTTCATAGTTATACACTTCTAAGGCTGTAGCACCTATAAATACACTAGTTTCCAAGATAAGGAAGCAGAACTTTTAAACAAAACAATGTAAAGTCATGCAAATGCATCTGTGGAGACACTATCCAGCTGAAAGTTTCAGGGACTTGAGACTTTGTTTTGTCTGAGAAGCAACACAGCTAATGGAATCTCCAAATTCCTGACAAATTTTGTCTCTTAGAAACTGCTACCTGTAATTTCCAAACTCTTTGTTTTTAACCAACTCTTTTTCTTTCCTTTATGGTGGTATGGTTAGAGACAATTAGGAAATACCACTCATTAGTTTATCTTTTTGCTCAAGCTACTAAGCAACATTCTACTATTTAATAACAAATAACATAATTCAAGAGCCCGTGTGATGGTGGGAATTGGACGAAGATGATGGGAAGAAAAAAAGACATCAGGGAGCTACAGCTGCTACAGATATGCCACCGGAGCTACTATTGTGGGTGCAGAGTACAAATGGAGTTTTGTTGGCCCATGCATGCCTTAGTGATAAAGTTGGCTTTGCAACCAACTTCCTTGAGACTGAACACACACCTGTGTCACTTGGGTGTCCTAAAAAATTGTTTAATTTCTCAGTGCTTCAATTTTCTTGCTTTTGTAAGATGGGAGTAATAAAAATCACTTCACAGCATTGCAATCAAAAGTAAGTTTTGTTGGGATGCCTGGGTGGCTCAACAGTTGGGTGTCTGCCTTTGGCTCAGGGTCTGATCCCGGAGTCCCGGGATTGAGTCCCACGTCAGGCTCCCTGCATGGAGCCTGCTTCTGCTTCTGCCTATGTCTCTGCCTCTCTCTCTCTGTGTCTCTCATGAATAAATAAATAAAATCTAAAAAAAAAAAAAAAGTAAGTTTTGTTAAAAATGCAGATTTCTTTTTCTTTTTCTTTCTTTCTTTTCTTTTTTTTTTTTAAACACAGATTCTTGGGCCCTAATCCAGTGCAACTGAATCAGACTTTCCAGGGTCAGTGCCTGGGCATCTGTATATTTAATGACATCCCTGGTTTCTGTGTACTTAACTCTCAAGGTATTTTGAGAAACATGAATTACATACAATATGTAAACTGTCTAGAATAGGGCATGTGGCACATGATGAATGGTGGTTTTCTTCCCACCCCTTCCCTTATTAAATATGCAGGCATCAGGGCAATGTGCTCAGGTGGTATGGTCACAGTTGAGCACAGTAGCATCATTCTTTTTGTGCCTCTCTAACTTATGATTATTAAGTGTTCTGAGTGATAAAGCTTTTGAAAAGGTTTATTGGTTTATGATCCATTAGCTAACCAAGTGCCACAATCTTTTCACCACAGAGTGTATCATGTTGGGGGGTACGTTTTAAAATGTACATTTTAAAATGACTTAATATGGGGTACCTGGGTGGCTCAGTGGTTGAACATCTGCCTTTGGCTCAGGTCATGATCCTGGGGTCCAGGGATCGAGTCCTGTGTCAGCTCACCACAGGGAGTCTGCTTCTCCCTCTGCCTATGTCTCTGCCCTTCTTTCTGTGTCTCTCATGAAAAAGAAATAAAATCTTTAAAAAATAAATAAAATAACAATATTCAAAAATATTTTAAAAAATTTAATGATTTCAACATTTCATCATATTACATATTCGAATTGATTACTTCAATTATTCTATTGCTAGCTAAAAAAAATCTGGCTGTCATCTTTATTTTAAATTGCAAAATGTTTAAGGTTTTTTTTTTGCCCTTATTTATTTATATATTTATATAAGATTTATTTATTTGAGAGAGAAAGCATGTGTGCACATGAAAGGGGGGGAGGGCCAAAGGGAGAGAATCTCAAGCAGACTCCCAGCTGTGCACAGAGCCCTACATGGGCCTTGATCTCAGGATCCATGAAATAACACCCTGAGCTGAAACCAAGAATTGGACACTTAATTGACTGAGCCACCCAGGTGCCCCAATTTTTTTGTACTTTTTAAAGAAAAATGAAGCATCTTTAGGTAAACTAAAGTGGTACCAGTGTGCCACGTGGGAGCCCTTGGGCACTTTTGGATTGTACAGATGGAGTAAATTTATCAGAGCCTCTGATTCTTAGAGGCTCTAGAGGAAAAAAATCTGGTTCCTAAGACATTTCATTTGGAATGTTGACTTCAATTTTTAGACATTGATAGAACACTTGATCTTTGTTACTTCATTGCAAAAAAGGTTCCAGCTATGAGTCTTCCTGAGGAATATGCTGGGCTTATTTTGTGAGAACTTCTGTTAATGGCAGTGTTGGTAACTGTAGCTTTAAGAGGGACAAATTCGTGAGTATGCATGGCTTCTTTCCCTTCTCTTGGCCCTGAAAGAAAACTCTGGCATTGCCTTGTGGTTCCTGCTCTCCCAGCCCAGTCCTTATTATCCAGATGTCTGTAATGGGGATGCATGCTCAAGAAATGAACATGGGCAATTCACACGTGAACACGTGAGAAGAGGGAAGAGTAATGGAGATAGAAAGAAATGAACTAGAGAAAGAAAATCCTATGTGGGTGGGGGATGAAGAGTAATGGGAAAGGAGAGAGTCTTGGGAAGAAGCCATCCCAGATGCATGGAGGACTCTAGCAGAGGCAGTGATGAGAGGGGATTTTAAAAATGTTTGTCTGGGTATTAAGAATGTATTTCCTTCTTTGGCATTTCCTTAGGAGACTGGAAAAAAAAAAAAAAAAAAAAAAAACCCTAACAACCCAGAAATCCTTCGAAGTTTTTTTCAGTACCTTTTGGCTGCCAAACTACAATTCTTTGATTGCAACACTAGTCTGAGCTTGGACCATGTTAAGCTCTAGGGTTTATTTAGTTTCAATAACTTAACTGAATGCAGTAAAATGAAAACTTTGATTACTTAAAAAAAAAAAAAACTCTATGTCTACAATGCCATTTATGAAGATTCTGCCCTTTTGGATGATGACACCTTGATGACCCAAGTTGATTAGGCTCTGAAGCTCAGAGCTATGGGTGACAATTCCATTGGATTAAATTCAATATATATTCAGGTTAATTGCTTGGGAACCAAGATGACATGAAGTATGTGAGAAATCAAGGGAAATGAACTTTTCTGAGACTTCTGCTGCCTGGGACTTTTGAGAAGCAAGTTGTTTTCCTTTGGGAACTACAATAGTATCCTGAGTTCTTTCTGCTCACGAGTATAATCATGTGTACAGCTAGGGCCAACTTCACGGGTGTGTGACTTGTAGTCTCACAGGGCCTGTTCTTAGGAGGGTCATGTGTTTACTTTAATGCTCTGCTGCTGCCATCTTGAAATTCTTAAGAATTTTTGAACAAATGGCCCCACAAATTATGTAGATGAACTGGTATATAGCAAATATAATAGGCATCTACTTCAGATTCTTTATTAATCAGCCACAAGACTGATTGATTGATTGATTTTTAGATTTTTTAAATAGGTAATGTGTTCACCTGGTTCAAAATTATTAAAAGATTGACAAGAAAATGTCATTTCATCTCTGTCTCTCATCGATCTAGTTTCACCCCCTTTCTACATAAATGGTGTATTAATTTCTTATGTTGTATCCTTCCAGAGATTCCTAGGAATAAAAAAAAATGAATGAAGGGTTTTATGTTTCTTCCTTTTGTTTTACATGAAAGGTAACATAACTCATAATCCATAGTGTTCTGCATCATATTTTTCTCTTAATAAATATACATTTAACATATATATATTAATCTTTTTTTTGCACTGTATATTTTTTGGAGATCTTACTATATCTGTATACAGCTATACTGTATACAGGGTACTTCCTCTTTCTTTTTTACAAGCTACATAGAAAAATCACTGTATCTGTGACCCATTGTTTAATTGGTCCCCTTTGCTAGAAATTTGGCTTATTTCCACTTTTCTGCTGTTATAATCAAGACTGAAATGAATAACACTGTGCACTCATCATTTGGCTCATGAATATGAGCTTATTTTGTGAGAACTTCTATTAACGGCAGTGAATAAGCATAGCCATAGCATAAATTCTCCAATGTAGAATTGCTTAGGCAAAGGCTATACACATATATATGTAATTTTAGTAGATATGTAATTTCAGTAGATGTGCCAAATTGGTCTCCAAGGATATATTTAAACATATTTAAAGATAATACGAATGATGTGTGAGTGCATATTTCCCTAAAGCCTCACTAACATGATGAGTTTCCAAACTTTTAAATTTCTTTGTTACCAATCCAAAAATGATGTTTAACTTTGCACTTCTTATTAGTGGGATTGAACATCCTCTCATACATTTTATAGCTCTTAGTTTGAACTATATGAAATTGCCAATTTCCAAGCATTTTTGACATAGAAAACTACAATTTAATATGATTTAATCTAATTTTATACTTCTTTTTTCTGAACTGTCTGCTCATTTCCTTTGTTTATTGTTCTATTGTGTTGGTCTTTTCCTTATTGATTTCCAGGTGATGTTTATGTGTTTAAGAGATTAGTCTTTTATGATATGTTTCAATTATTATTATTATTATTTTTTTTTTGCCAAAATTTCCTTTTGACTTGTTTTGGCATTTCTATCCATGTAGAAGTTTTATATTATCAAATTATCATCTTTTTCCTTTTATAGTTTATTGATTTTGAATTATAGTTAGAAAGGTTTCCACAGTACAAGATTATAAAGGAATCTGTATATAACCTCAAGGTTTTAAAATTTATTTTTATATTTATTTATTTATTTAGAGCACATGTGGTAAGGAAAGGTAGAGGAGAGGGAGAGAGAGAATCCAAGCATGCTCCACACCCAGCGTGGAGCCCGACCTGGTGCTGGATCTTGCAATCCTGCAATCATGACCTGAACCGAAATCAAGACTCAGATGCTTAACCAGCTGTGCCACCCAGGCACTCCTCTGAGGTCTTTTTGAAAAGAACATTTATAATTTTACTTTTTACTTTAGAAATCTTTGATCCATTTGTCATTTGTCCTGGTATAAGATGTGAGGTATAGCTCCAATTTTGTTTTATTTTATTTTCTAGTTGGCTACTCAGTTGCTTTAACAAATTTATTGAAAAGGGCTTTTCTCCCAACTGGCTTGATATGCTACCTTCATCATATGCTAAATCCATGTAAACATTTATTTTGAGAATTTCTGTCTCTCCTCTGAGTGCTACTCTTCGTTTCTCTTCCATACTAGTACCTTACTTCTTTAAATATTGTTAGCCCCATGACCCATAAAAACCTCCAGAAAGAGAGAAAAACCTGTGCTAATAAGGACAATTTTTTGGCTTAAAGTACTGATATTTTTTAGTCAAGGACATACAAGTACTGTGTAAGCAGCTTTGTGTCGAAGATTTTTCTGGTAGAAGCTGACTTATAGCAGTAGAAAGTAGAAAAGAGAATAATGATTGCTGATGCCGTGTGTCAACTTGGCCAGGCATGGTTTCCAGATGTCTGGTCAAACACCAGCCAAGATATTGCTGCGAAAGTATTTTTTAGATGTGATTAACATTTATAGTCAGTAGACTTTCAGTGAAGCAGATGACCCTACATAATGTGGCTGGGCCTCTTCTAATCTGCTGAGGGCCTTAAGAGCAAAGACAGGTTTCTTATAGAAGAAGGAATTTTACCTCAAGACTGCAACATAGAAATCCTGCCTGAGTTTCCAGCCTGTCTGGCTTTCTGGATTTTGGACTCCAGACTGCAACATCTCCTCTTAAAGCAATTTGCAGCCTCCTAGCTTGCTCTATGTAATACAGGCTTTCTAACCCCCACAACCACATGAGCCAGTTCTGTAAACGAAATCTCTTTCTGTATATATCCTATTTATTCTGTTTATCTGGAGAATCTTTTTTTTTTCTTTTTTAAAAGATTTTATTTATTTATTCATGAGAGAGACACAGAGAGAGCCAGGCAGAGACATAGGCAGAGGGAGAAGCAGGCTTCCTGCAGGGAGCCTGATGTGGGACTCGATCCCAGGACCCCAGGATCACCACCTGAGCCAAAGGCAGATGCTCAACCACTGAGGCACTCAGGTGTTTCTATCTGGAGAATCTTGGCTGATACACCGAGGGAACTAGGTGAAAATTGTAGTCTGATTTTTTTTTTAATTTTTATTTATTTATGATAGTCACAGAGAGAGAGAGAGAGAGGCAGAAACACAGGCAGAGGGAGAAGCAGGCTCCATGCACCGGGAGCCCGATGTGGGATTCGATCCCGGGTCTCCAGGATCGGGCCCAGGGCCAAAGGCAGGCGCCAAACCGCTGTGCCACCCAGGGATCCCTGTAGTCTGATTTTTTTAAGAAAACTTAGTATTCCATACTATTACCATGCCCCTCTGTGTAGTTGATAAACGCACATATATAATGCACCCCATGTGCTTAGAACACTGGTAGCTCTCCCCACCCTGATACCTTGTCCTACCCCACAAACATGTCTCTATATCTTTCCTCTCAACCATTCTCACTAGGTTGCTTTTTTGTTATTGGGGGAGGAGGGCGCTGTATGAGATGAGCAGAAAAATTCTTTAGTCAGTGAAGGGCCTGCAGATCTTATTTACGAAAAAACTCATTCTACTTTTCGTTTTGCTACTTTTGAAGCCTGAGATTGTTTACAGAATAGCATAAGCTCGTTGAAATCATTGAAAACTGGCCTTTTCTAAAAGAGTAGTTATCCAGGAATTGACATTATCACTCTATATTTTCAAAAGTACTTTTGAAAAAGTACTTTAAAAAATACAGAGATTATTTAGCACGTTGTTCCCCAATCTTAGAGCTCCCCTGTTCTTTTACTACAGATACGTGTACTTATTTGTAAATACACATACACACACGTATACACTGTGGATACAGTTTGACTACGAAAGTCACAATCAGGACCAACCCAGTGAAAAGACACGTAGGGTGAGGTCTGGATTGGTCTTGAACACAGAGCTTCCATATCCTCTCCGTGCTTCCACCAAATTTTTAAAGAAAAAGATTACATTACAGTCTTGTTTTAACTAGACTTTTTAGTGGTTGAGTTGGTTTTTCCGTCACAACATTAAGCAATCCAAGATTGTATAGTTTGAGAATTTCACACATGCGTAAGCATAAGATGAATAAGTCTGGTGTTTATATAAGCACCACTGCTTTAAAACAAAGGGGTCTGCTTGGAAGCAAGAAGCAGATAACTCATACTTGGTGACAGTGTTTTGATTTCCCAACCAATTGTAGGTCTGGACCAATGAATATAACCATTAGGAATTTCCCTGTCTTGTAATATCCTATGGCACATAAACTGTAGCATCCTATGCATAAAACAAGATAGGAAAAGCTATAATGTGAGCCTCAGAGGGTATACTGCTAAACTCAAGTACTCTTAGAAAATACTATTATTCAGAGAAGTGAAAAATGACTATGTGGCTATATGATTGAGGCTGAGTCTTCTGACTGAACTGCACACACATAAAAAAGGAAAATAATGAAAGAATATGAGAAGATAGATAAAAAATGAAGCTTTCTATTCACATAAGAAACAGTTTTGAAAATTTCATAGGGCTTTGCAAATCTTCGGGAATTAAACACTGGTCTGGTTATCAAAACACTGCAGAGAGTTTAGAACTGTCATTATACATAAAGAAACAGAGTTTAGTGCAGTGGCTTTCAGTTTGTTGAAAACTGTGAACCTTTTTTCTAAAATGTTTTATGAATGAGGTCAGGGGGTGGGGGTGGTCAATGTAGAAAACAGATCAAAACAGAATTACTCTGAGTGAAGGGGGATCTGAGCCTTGGAACCCAGGTTCTTGGCCATGCCAGCTGCCCTGCCATTTTGAGGGAAGTGTTGTGGAATTTGGAACTTGTAGTACTATGCATAATGTAGTTTAAAAACCACCAGTTCACTTTTTGTTTATAGTCTTAGGACAGCACTCAAATGAGGGTCCCAGTAGGTGGACAGAACGTCTTGAAAGATCCTTAGGAAAGCACACAATCTCAACTTACAGGATGAGAGACCGGGCAGCCTTTTGCCAGAGGAGATATAACTGCTCCAGGACCAGAACTTGTCTAGCTATAAAAATGGTGGCAATGAGAGATACAATAGAGATTTGTGTCCTTAGCACAGTTCCTGGCACAAAGCCATCCATAGAATATTAGTTATTACTATTACTACACCTGCTACTGAAACTGGCATGAGTCCTACTATGCTTGCTGCCACCACTGCCATTAGTCCCTATTGATTGATGATCAGCTACTACCATATTTTTCCTGCCCTCGAAGATCAGAAGGAAAAAAATGAATGGCCACAGACCCCTTATTTTAGTTTCTATTTATGCTCCAGAGTTCTAACCTTCATTGCTGAGAAATAGAATAACAAAAATAAATAAACAAAAATAGTACTCATTTATCCGGTTATTAGTATAGTGTCTAGCTCCAAAGTAACTGCTAAGCATGTAACACCTCATTTTATTCTCCCAGCAACTCTGTGGGGTAGATACTTTCATGATTTCCCTTTTACTGATGACATCAATTAAATTGTCTATGGTCACAGAGCTGCCAAGTGAAAAAAAAGTAGGACTAATGATTCTATTTCTCTATGATTGTTTTGGGATTTCATCCAGAAAGGGAGAAAAGACATTGAGTAGGGCTTTTAAACACCCAACCTGAACCCGACGCTGAGGTTTACACACTCAGGGAAACTGCCAATAGGTAGCTGTTGCTGGATGAGCAGAAGAGATGCGACCTAAAGCAGGGGGAGCAGAAGGAGAGTTCTGGAGTACTTGAGATGGCCTTCAGCAGAACACTTTCTTTGATGAGTGATTCTCTAGACTGGCTGTTGGAAGAAACTAAGCCTTAGAGGAGGCGAGGTTCATGGTGTGCCAGCCAGAAATCAAAGGATTGAAAGTTCATGAAGAATGGGGGAGAAATGTCTGGTGGGCATTAATGAGTTCAGCCATGCAGATAAAAATCAATAGAAATCTTGATTGTCTATGAATTATAAATACTCCTTTATGTCTTTCAGAAGCTCCTTTTGCACCCACACAGCATGCAATTTTTACCTGATTACCAGGTGGTGCCTTTGTGTTTTCCACCTATCACCCCCCATTTTACACTAGCCAGGTTTCTTCCCGGTTAGGAAGTCGGGTTATATTTTCTGTGAGTGTCTGTTTTAAGCTTTTAGTTCTCAAGACATTTTTCCCCCCGCCTTTTCCCCCAGAACTGGATTCTTAGGTCTCTAAAGTTCCTCTTCTGTTAAAAACTTAACTTGAAAATCTTTTCCTAGCTGACTCCCATGCCTGATATGGTTGCTTACCCCCTGTCCTTCTTATGCCCCTTCAGGAGAGGGGTACCATATGCATTCAACAGTAAGGATGTCCTTGGCCTTGGTGAAGGACTAGTGCCTACAGATTATTGTTGATAATTTCTGTAAAATGTACATAAAATAATATCTCAACTTTCAAGGTAGCTTACTAACTTTTCAGTTCAACTGGGAGAAGACACATTTTTTTTTTTTAATCCCAGTAACTGTTGGAAGCACTAACTAGTAGCCTAGGGAATACTTAGGGGCCACCAGTAAAACTCAAGATAAGCCAGAAATATAAATAAATAAAATAGTGACTCTGGAAAAACTTGAATCAAAGCTTAAAACTTGGTCTAACGTTTATATTCAAGTGCCTATAATATTAGCTTTAACATCTGAGGGAACCACCAACAGACCTTTAAACAATCAAACTGCTAATCACTTTCTAACTCAGATTTGTTATATTTTCATCATATTTGGGCCAAAACTTCAATATCATTTTAGGATAATTTATTTGGGTCACACACCTGAACATTACAAAACCCTGAATCAAATTTTCTTTTTCATCTACCTCTGAGTTCCCGAGATTAAGAGCTGATGTCCCACTGCCAGTAGTTTGCATTTATTGAACATTGGGCTACTCAAATGTATTTTATGGATCAACATTATTGGGATGTTTATATATGATTGACATTTATGTATGGAAATGGAAAGTACATCTGAAATGTTTTCTCTTAAATGTCCCCCTCCCTTTTTCTGTACCTTTAATCTGTTCTTTTAGTAAACACTTACTGAGTAATTTATGAATACTTACTGAGTACTTAATGAGTTTAAATGATCATCCTGCTAGATGTTGCATATCTAAAGATGAAGAGACATGCTCCCTGTCTTTATGAACTTTCAGTAGAGTCCTTTGGAACTAGAGAGCAGAGGCTCTTGCCAGTGGTCATCTGATTAGAAAGACTTATTTGAGGTCCTATTAGGCAGTATTTTGCCATCAACCAGAAGTAGCATAGGCTCTGCAAGAGAAGAACATTATGATGTTGAGGAAAGTTCTTCAACCATTCTGAACTTTAGATCTTTCATCTCACTGAATGTCATACTATATGTTGGCAAATCGAACTTCAATAAAAACGAAGGAAAGAAAGATATCTCATCTCATCAATATTATTTATCATGTTTGTTAAATGACAGCCATCATTATTTGAGAAGCTTCTTTCCTTCTTTTTCAGTGTATCTAAAAAATTGTGAAAACAACATAAATGAAACTTAATGGAGTGAATTCAATAAAGGCAACACTCTCCCCTCCTAGGGGAATTGTTCATTCTCAAAAAAAAAAAAAAAAGCTCATTTGACCCTACAAAGAAATTTTAAATTTTCTGTAGTGTTATGTTTCGATATACTTATTAAGAAAAATGGAAGAACCTACCCTTCTGACATATCAAAGTGTTACAGAACCAGGTGTGGATTTCAATGGCACCCATTTGTAGACTCTTGGGCTCCAGAATTCTATCAGCACATATAAAGCAACATCTTGTGAGCATACCACAGACTCTACCTTTCTTCCTTGAGTCTCATATTACACAGAACTTCTTATTCCCTAGAGAAAAAACAGCCTTCACTGAGTCAGACATCAAACAGAGGCTCCTGGTGGCTAATATCATGGTTCTTCAGTGGTTACTTGTCAACTCTGTAGTCAGTGAATAATTTAAAACAGACATCTTCATGCATTATTCAGTAAAACCAAACCTGTGATACAATGTGTGGATACCACAATTCCTGAAGGGAATTTGCTGCCTTTGATTATTTGTACATTTCCTTCCCCTAAATATCCAAATATTCAGTTACAAGATTATCTGCTGATCCAAATGACAGGTTTATTAATGTCTGCATGCAATTGTATTGACATTGTTGTTTTCAGTGTTCACATATCTTCCAGATACCTCACATGATGGGCAATTCATGAATTGAATTCCTGTTGAATTTAAAACATTGTCCCAACTGGACCTGACATTTGAGTTATTCTGATTACACATATGCATATTTAGGCAAAATTCTTGTTGCTTCACTTTCTTAGGAGACTTTTAGTTGACTAATCTTTCGGCTTCAGTATTTTTTAGTGAAAACCTGAAACAAAAACTTTGATAACCAAAATACTTTTGGAAATAATGACTAGGCAGTGAAATATTTATGCTACTGATTGAACAGCATTCTGTAATATTGTAGACTAATGAATTTACATGTATTATATTTTAAAAAAAACACAAAACTTTGGGCAGCTCTTTAAAGCGGTCAGTCCTAGGTTTGGGCGTCAGCTCTTCAAATCAATTGGGCAACTGTTCCTGAAAGGGTTACTGTCTGCTTTACTCTTTTCCCCTTGACTTCTGTTGGACCAAATCATTAAGTCCTTCCTAATTCTATTTGTTATTGGCCAAAAAGTAAGTACTTTACTGGAGAGGCGTCCTTAAGTCAAGCTCGTTCTCTTTCCTGTGTAAAAAAGCCAAACCAAAACAAGCAGACAACAAAAAACTTTTGGTACCTAGGTCATTCCCAGACATGCTATTTTTATTTCCTGAAGGAGTACTCCAAAGAGGAAGGAATAATAAACTGCATTAATAAACTGTCACAAATGACCACAAACTGAATGTCTTAAGACAACAAAAATTTATTTTTTCCCACTTCTGGAGAGTAGAAGTCTGAAGTCAAGGTGTCAGCAGAGCCACACTCCCTCTGAAGTCTCCAGCGGAGGTTCCTTTCTTGCCTCTTCTAGCTTTTGGGGACGTCAGTTCCAATCTCTTCCTGTGCCTTCACATGGCATTTGCCTCCTTCTCCCTGTGTCTTCTCCTCTTTTCTGTGACATTTGTCATTGGATTTAGAGCCCACCTGGATAATCTCACCTGGGGACTCTAATTGAATTATATCTGCAGAGATTCTTTATCAAAATAAGATCCTATTCACAGGTTCTGGCGGGTGAGGATGTGGACATAACTTCAGGGGTCACCATCCACCCCACTCTATCAGCTAAGGTTTTGTCACTACCCATTTCACTTTGGGTGTATATAGACTATCGTGTAATAAAACTTAATTTCATCCTATCAGTCCCAGAGCCTCTGAATTATCATATCAGTCATATAATCTTTGAAATTCACTAAAACAAATTTATTTGGCAGAATCAAGAAGTTGCCTTTCCTTTATAAGTTCAGTTCTATATCAATAATTTATCCTGAACATATTTTCACACACAGTTTGCAAATGGCAAAGCTACTTTTTACCAACAGTCGTATTTTATTTCAGGCAGATAAATTGTTGGAATTGACAGTCACTTGCTCAAGAGCTTTGTTAAAAGTTGAGATTTGTATTTGGAATTCAGAGGTAGTCACCACTAGATGGCATTCTTGACTCATTAGAGAGCCCCAATCTCTTGACTAACGGTTTCTCCAGGAAGTGATTGCACTGAGACCAGACTTCCTAAGGCAGTATTTGCTTGCCTTTAAAAACAACACAGTTAAAATGCTAAAATAAATATGAATAAACTTATGCTCTATAGAAAGAGAAATGAGACACTGAGTTAAAATTAAAATACAAAGAACATTGTAATAGCAATGTCCAGGCATTTTGAGATGTCATCTTCGACATTTTTTGTTTTGGGCTAAAGCTGCAGTTTTAAGTCCAGTTTGCCTTGCACATATTCCTGTTCTTTGGTGCAGCAATTCTCCACCGTGATTGCACATTGGAATCCCCTGGAGAGCTTTAAAAGAAATTGATGCTTGAGTGCCACATGGGAGCTTCTGATTTGCCTGGGTATTGGAAGCAAAAGCTGACAAGATACAGAGAGAGAGAGATAGAAATAATCAGGTTCCTGAGAAGGCACAGGAAGTTGTAGGCTGGAGGAAACAAACACTTGTAGTATGAGGGGAAGAAGACTGAGAAGGTAGAAGCTGATACAGGGAGACTTGCCATATCTCCCTACTGGCGGAGGTTCAATAAACAGCTGTTGTTGAGTGGGACCATTTTGAGATTTGGAATTCACATTTCTCTTACTGCCCCAGGTATTCGGCTAATAAGTCCTCAGGACTCCAGGCAGCCTTTAGGACTCTGTTTCTTGCAGTCACAAGAACAGGGCACAGGGTACCTTCCACCAGATAGAATGTGGACTCCTGGGGCACGCGGGTGGCTCAATCGGATGAGCGTCATGATCCCATGACCTCAGTCCCATGATAGAGTCCCCTGTTGGGCTCCCTGCTCAGTGGGAAGTCTGCTTCTTCCTCTCCTTCTCCTCTCTCTCTCTGTCAAATAAATAAATAAAATCTTTAAAAAAAAAGAATGTGGGTCCCCTGAGTGTTTCTTTGTTTCCTCTCATCTCTCATACCTGTGGGGACTTAGAACTTGAGCACAGTGGATTCAGGCAGTCCTCTTCCTGTTGCTTAAGGCCACCTGCTGACTGACTCATGGTCAGGCACCAATAAATCCAAAAGAAGAAGACGTGAGAGCAGTGGTTCCCAACTTGACCTTGCCTGACCCCAAATTCTGTATCTATTAGACATTTCTTAAAACAACTTGTGCATTTCTTTTAAACATAAATGTTTATAAGTTTTTTATCAAACAGAATACCGTAAGGGGAACCTTATTGCAAGAGGAACATGGAACGCTCTTTCCTTAGTGCTCACCCCTCATTTTTCATTTTGAATTACAGTTGGCCCTTGAAAAACATGGATCTGAACTGTGTGGGTCCACTTATACTATTCTTTATGATTTTCTTAATATCATTTTCTTCAGTTTACTGTAAGAATATATTATATATACATATAACACACAAAGAATGTGTTGTTTATGTGATCAATAAGATTTCCTGTTAACAGTTGGTTATTAGTAGTTGAGTTTTTAGGGAGTCAAAAGTTATATGTAGATTTTTGACTGTGTAAGGGTCGGTGTCTCTAACCCACATATTGTTCAAGGGCCAACTGTGTAACATTTTTGTGACTACCGGTTGAGGACGTATTGAAAAGGAAAATGAATGTTCTTAGCCAAGGAGGAAAAATACCCTTACTGTCTCAGGAATGGAGGGTGGGATTTTATCTATTTGTCTAGATCATATGCACACTTTTTTGGGGCAAAGAGTAGACTAAGAGTCTGTATCAGTCATTCTTAACCTTAATTACATGATGAAATCCCTTTTTAGAAATACTGATGCCTGGGTTCTACCTACACAGATTTTGATTAAATGCACGTGGGCATAATCTGGAAATCCAAGTTTTAAAAAAAGAATCTGAGGTAATATTAATGTACAGCCAACATTCGTAATTCTTGGTCTACACACTCTTCCTAATTCACAGAGTTATAGCCATAATCTTTTATGTCCAACTACCACTTCACAGTTGGAATGCTACCTAAATAGAGGCATTTTTTAAACCTTATTTCCAAAATATCCTTTAGAAAAGACAAAATCCATGCATAATGTATACATATATAGCATCACTTAGATTATTTACAAAATAGATTTGGAGTTCAGTTTTCTCTTCGTTAATATTTCTTTGTAAAGTTAGATGGAAGATAAAGAAATATTGTTTCACTGGGTGTTTATCAATCACCCCCTAACTGCCTGGTGCTGATTATCAGGTACTCATGTTGTGTTTTTTTACTCTAGCAATGGAATAATCTTGTGCTCTGCCTTCTATTCACACAATGTCCAAAACAAAGAAGTGTCAGGACACCTGAACTTTGGTACCCCCTATGGCAGTGTGCAAGATGCCTGACAAGTGTGGGTTCACTGATTTAAGTTCTCTCTGAATAATACAAAACATTTTTAACAACTATAACTGCCCCCCCCCCCAAACCTAACCAAATAGCACTTTGATGTTCAATGGAACTCAGAGAGTGGTTTGGAAAAATGTTCTTGGTTTATTGCAGGTGTTTGTCATCAAAATGGAATCACATTTCCAAGTTTTTATTTTGGAACCTGGCATTCAAAAAGATTTCAGAGATGTTTTATGGTGTAGTTCATTGCTTCAAGTTACTGAAATTTTTTTTATTTCTATAAATGTATTATGTTATAAAGTGATTAGCTGGGAAGTGTTTATAAAATGGCCAAGTTTGTTACATTGTTAAAAAAGGAAACAACAAGCTAAAAACTTGGTTAACTTAGGTAACTGAATTAGTTAAAGTTAACTCACAAGGCATTGTGTTAACAATGCTCTGTTGGCGTTTCACCTTTATAACATTAGGCCAATGTTTAATAACAATAATAAAAAATCTTTGCATGGGTCCTCTTGTAGTCTTCCATGGGTTGGACATCATTGAAACCCTTGTCTCAGTGGTTAAGTTAGTGGTTTCAGTTTGGGCTGGTTCCAAACCCTCTTTTATATTTCGCTCAGGAGATGCCATCCACTAGCCCTAAGCAGAACCTTATCTATTTTGGTTCACATTTATGTAGGGTGGTTTTGCAGACTGGCTGGTCCAGAGGTTGAAACAAATATATGTAGATTTGCTGTTGTTTGAAGACTGCTTCCAATTATTCATGTAATCCATATGCTGGCTGTTTTGCTCCAAACTTTAAGTAGGACTTGGCACCTTTTAGTGGCCAGAAAGAATTTACTCTAGGTAAGTCTCCTTACCCCTACCCCAGTGCATTAGTAAACAATGAAAAAGATAACTTACGTCTCAGGAAAGTGGCCTAAAATTTCTTCAGTGTCCCTTCTTTGTGTCACTTCTATGCTCCTCAGACCTCTGCCAAATATCTTTTCTCCCCTTTCCTTGCTGGTGCTAATCTTCCCAGCTTTTGCTTGGATGTCCATATCTCTCCCTTTTTTGTGAAGAGCAATCAAATATCAGCATCTCATCGCCAACCTTGTGTACTCAAATCCTGATAAAGCAGATGGGCGTGAAAAATTAAAAAAAAAAAAAAAGTCTCCTATCACAAGGGTTGCCGGATTTGGCAAACAAAAATACTGTCAATGATGCATGGGGCATACTTAAACAAAACACTTACTCAATGTTTGTCTGAAATTCAAATTTAACTGGACATTTTGTGTTTTACCTGGCAACCCTCACTCTCGCCTTTGGAAGTCTTTCTGATCTCCTACCATTCAATATTCTTCTGGAGTTAAAAGCTGATGATTATCATAAAAATTTGCCCTGAGCTAAGGCTCTGCTTTTAAATAGTTTCATGTCTAGTACACAAGTCACAGTTTTGTATCTTTTTTGCCTTTCGTGAAACTCTGGTGAAAATTGTCAATGTCTAGCCTGCCCTAGCCCTTTTGAGAAGTGGAAACCTGCCACAAGTACCTTCCTGAACATGGCCTGACATCCTCTCTGCAAAGCTGCTTACACCAGGGTCCTCATCTTCTTCCTCTACTGTATTGCATCCTTCCGACTTCTGGAATATGTTTGAGGACCTCTAAGAATAAGCCATTAATTGTAAAATTCAGTTAGATGGGTCTGGGATTTTATCTAGATCCATTTAAGATCCAGATATTAGGTATCAGTTTCAAATTCACTTTTTCAGTTTCGCGTTGGATATTTGGTAGAACATAGAAAAATTTTAAACATATGTTATAGGGCTGCATCTGCTCCTGGAATTGCCTGTGGAAATGGAAATTGTAATCATTAGACGTGGCTACTTATTTTTCAGACTTGGGTTCAAACATTTGGCAGAGCAGCAAGAGAAAGCTTGAATGTAAGTGTTTCATAAACTTTTCTTGTGAAAGAAGGCCTTTGGGGCATATCTCATTAACCAATACTCTGAAATTCTTATGAGGGATTAACATAAACATATTCAGAATTACTAAGTTAAATTATGTTATCAATTACCGTGTAAGCTGTTGATTAAGAGGTACAGAAATTGCAGTGTAGGCATGCTCTGAACTTCTGGGATCCTACTGATTGGGTTTTAGAAGCAAAGAAATTTATGTTGATCAATTAGAAAGTCAGTTTTGGTTTAAGGAGGTGGATATTCGGCCCAGGTGTGAAATCCGGCAACCAGTAGATATTTAGAGTCTTACCATAATGAATCAGTAAATCATCTCTCACAAATCAGCACAAGGAATCCTTTTGTCTCTATAATGATAAGCTGCGATTAATCACAAAAGAAAATCAAAACGTGCTTTCAGAGCCAAATGGCAGAACTGTAATATTGACTTTGGGGTAAAGGGCTGGTGGGCTGTTTCCTACGAGGTTGATAGGATGGCATTATTGTCTCAGTAGATGTAATGTTTGGTCTGGCCTTCTGTCTTTTCGGCACTTAAACTGGATTTTGGCAGAACACTGAGAGCAGATCCATCTCTCATGAGCAGACTTGTTAAATAAGCTCATGAGGCCAAGGAATGAAATCAGAATATCTCTGTCTACCTCTCCAGCTGTGTCCCCAGGCCTCTTCTCCATTCTGCCTTCTGTTCCAGTAATAGGAGTTTTCTTTTGGCTCCTGAATGTTTCACCGTGCTCCTTATTTCCTATCAATATATTTGCATGCTGTTCCTCTCCCAAGGATGTTGGTCTCTATTTTCAGTACCACTCATTGAACCCCCATCTCTCTCTCTCTCTCTCTCTCACTCTCTCTCTCTCTCTCTGACACACACACATACATACACACAAGCTCAGGGAAGCCTTTACAGATGCAGCACCCCTGCCCCTCTTCCTGGCTGCACATTATGTTCCATCCCCAGGCTCCATAACTTTGCTCACCCAAGCTATTTTTCATTTTTATAATTATTTATTTGGTGTCTCCCTCCTCTGCTAACCTCTGTGAGGTAACCTCTGTGAGAGCAGACACAATCGAACACTGCATGACTGCATTATGGCTATAGAGTTAATTGTGATACCTTTGCTCCAAGAGTCTTCTATTCTCTGATAGATTTGGGAACTCAGCTCAGTTCCGTGAGATGAATATGCTAGCTGTCTGTGAGCATCTCTCTTGATGATTCTCAGGGAGGATTAACATTTATTGCTTATTGTTCAAATGTGCTCATTCAATGATTTCTGCCCATGTCCAAGCGGAGAAAGGAATTAGCACATCACATCAGAACTTACTTTTGTGACTATCTGCTTAAGCCATAGACTCTGGGAGTGAATGTATCTAAAGTTGGTGGCCCTTATCCTGAGCTGGCTCAGATCTAGGCATCTTGATACATGCTAGCTAAAGTGATTTGGACATTATATGCGTAAACCAACTGGCCATCTGATTAAATTATTAAGAAAAAAAATTCTTAGGGAGGAGTGCCTTGGTGGCTCAGTTTGTTGTGCATCTGACTCTTGATTTCAGCTCAGGTCATGATCTCAGGGTTGTAAGACTGAGCCCCATGTTGGCAGCTTACCATTCTCTTTCTCCCTCTCCCTCTGCCTCTCCACTCCCAACTCTCACTCTTGCTGTCACTCTCAAAAAAAAAAAATATTATTGGGGTCTTTTAGAGTGATTTCCCTTTAATGGGTTCATCTTTTAAAATGACCTCCCTTTAGTGCCTCTTCTTTTCAGGATGAGAAATCTTTTTTTCCTTTTCCTTTTCTTCTTTTCTTTTCTTTTTTTTCCTTCCTTCCTTCCTTCCTTCCTTCCTTCCTTCCTTCCTTCCTCTCTTTCTCTTTCTTTCTTTTGGAAACCAAGTTAATATCAGAAGATTTGTTTCAGTGAGGGTGGAATCAGAGAGTTAGCTGATTTGATAGGTTTTATTTTGGTCTTGCTGGAGGGAGAGTTGGGCTGGGGCTCAAAACCAGATACGTTTTGCTACTGGTGGCCTGGTTTTGTGTGGGTCAGTTTCCTCACTGACATGCTCTCTGTGGCTCATATTCTTGTGAAATTTTTTATTTAGGGTAGTGGGAAGAACATGTGATATAAAGGAGTTCAGGCTTTTTGAAATCCTAGCTCCACTCTTAATGCATGCATGACCATAGTCAATGACTTAAACATTCTGAGCCTCAGTTTCTTCTTCTGTAAAATGGTATAGCATTAGCACTCACATAGTAGTTGCTGTGAGGCTTAAGTGAGATGATCCATGTGAAGTCTTTAGTATAGTTCCTGGCACGTGAGAAGCATTCATTACATTGTTATTCAGATTTATAACATGGGATCAGTAATGCCTACTACTGGGGTTGTGAGGATCAGGTAAGAAAGCATATGGAGGTACCAGGCTTTATGTCTGGCCATGCACCTGTCCAGTAAGAAAAATTTATCTCCCCTTCTCTTTCCATGTCCACTTCAGAGAATTATATATCTTTCTGAAAACCACAATAGGCCTCCTTCTTGCTGCTAGTTCCAAGAACACATGTTCTTCTTTTTAAAATTATTTCTTTTCCTCCCATCTAAACTGGTAAGTGATCATTATTGCACTGATGTTATAATGACCAGTTTGTAATCTATACCCTATGATTTTACCCCATTTCTTCATTCTTTCCACTATCATATATTCCTTGTAGTGATCTTGGTCTTGAGTGATTCTGACATATTTTATTTGTGGGTCTCATCTATGTTATTTAGATCTAGGCAATCCCAAAGACAATGATGGCTGCTCTAAGTTTTGCCTGTATCTTCTATCATCTAATTATATAGGTGCTCCTTAATTTTTAAACATGCTACACTTTGAAATATCTTTTTGATTCCTTTGATAAAAAATGACACCAGGAATTCATCTGGTTGTTAATTTGTTTCCTTTTAAGCAGAGCAAATTTGAATTTTGGGCCCCCTAGTGAAATTCCAGATCAAATCCCATCTTATATTTCATTAATAGGAAAATGATGACCTTGTACCCAATTTCTTGTGTTTTTCACTTTAGCCATTCTGACAGCTGTGAAGTGACATCTCATTGTGGTTTTGATTTGTATTTCCCTGGTGATTAGTAATGTTGAGCATCTTTTCATGTGTCTGTTGGCCCTCATATATCTTCCTTGGAAAAACGTCTATTCAGATCCTCTGCCCATTTTTTAATTGTTTTTTTTTTTTTTTTGGTGTTGAGTTGTATAAATTATTTATATATTTTGGATATTAACCTTTTATTATATATATGATTTGCTAATATCTTCTCCCATTCAGCAGGTTGCTTTTTTGTTTTGTTGATGGTTTCCTTGACTGTGTAAAAGCTTTTTAATTTGGTGTAGTCCTAATAGTTTAATTTTGCTTTTGTTCCCTTGCCAGAGGACAACATTATATGATTTCACTCATATGTGGAATTTAAGAAACAAAACAAATGAACAAAGAACAAAAGACACAACAAATTAACTCTTAAATACAGAGAACAAACTGGTGGTTGCCAAAGAGGAGGTGGGTGGGTAGATGGATGAAATAGATAAAGGGGGTTAATAGTATACTTACCTTGATGAGTACTGAGAAATGTATGGAATTGTTAAATTATTATATTGTACACCTGAAACTAATATAACATCATATGTTAATTGTACTTGAATAAAAAAATTAATTTAATCATTCTAACAGCCTTGTGAAATTGAGAGATAAGATATTGTACCCATTTCACAGGTGAGAAGTCTGAATTGTAGAGATGTGATTTGTCCAAGTGATGAATCTAGAACAGAGCTCAGATCTGCTGGTTCTTATCTAGTGTCAATTCAGTCATTTATATAATAGACATTTAATGAGCATCTCATCATTGACTGAGCATGGGAACCAAAGACAGAGTAAAGCCCTTGATCAGAAGTATTTCATTATTTAGAGGCAGAAAAGCATGAGAAGCATATACAACTGCAAAGAAAGTGTGATGAAGTATAAACAAATGTCTTATATGCTAGAGGAATTTATAAAGATTTTCTGGATGAAATATGGCATAAATATGCATTACTAAATGGAATTGTGAACAGGCATTTCAAAAGGAGGGATTAAACATGCAAAGGAGAAAGGGACATGGTAAACATATGGGAGATGGCCATGAGTTTTGGGTCAGTAATTTACGCTGAGCTCAAGAGGGTGGTTCTTTTGGTCTCCTGTGGGCTTCTTAGATATCTAGGAAATGGCTGGCTGTTGGGGACAATTGGGATGCTTTGCCTTGTTCTACAAGCCTCTTATTACATCCAGCAGGCTAGCCTGGGCATGTACTCAGGGTGATGACAGAGGTATAAGAATATAAGTAGAAACATGCACTTTTTCTATCCTCTCGTGTGATATTGCCAAAATCTCTTTGCCCCAGGAATTACATGGCTGTGGCAAGAGTCTGAGTGAGAATATACTCAAGGTTATGTGGCAAATGCAATAGATATGGGGGGTGGTGGTGAAAAATTTGGGACGCATTTGCAATCAATTGGGGTAAATGCTAGAAGTAAAGAACCTGCATAATTTTAAAGTTTGGTTGTTTTCCTGAAAAATACCAATTTGCATTACTGTCAAGTTTCTGTATGAAAGCGTTCATTATTCTAGGCAATTAGCAGCACATGAAAAAAATAGGATTTTATCTATTGACCAATTTTTAATTTTATGTAGTATGTAGAGAGGTGGAACTTTTGAAAAATAATAGGGCTTTACTGAGATATAATTCACACACCATACAATTCACTTATTTGAAGTGTACAGTACATTGGCTTTTCATATACTCACAGAGTTATGCAACCATCACCACAATTTTAGAACACTTTTATACTCTCAGAAGAAAGCCCGTATTCATTAGCAATCACTCTCCATTTATCCCAAAGGACATTTAAAAATTATAAAAAGTCAAGTTTTCTTGCTATGAGTTCTTTATAAATTAAGCGTATTAAACCTTTCCTATCACATATATTACAATTATTACCTAAGTTTCTAGAACTTATTCATTTCTCCTTTTATGATATATAAAAGTTTTAACTTTTATTAAAAATTTAATAAAATTTTATTAAATTAAAATATGGATAAAACTGTTTTATCCATATTTTCCTATTGAATAGGTATAATTTGATGTGGATTAGGAAAAGCACAAGGTAATGCATTTGTGGATAACTTTTCTGAACTTTATGTATACATTGAATGAACTGGATAATTTATTGCTTTTAACTAGAGGAAAACCTGAGTCTTGATTATTCCACAAAGATGAAAATCTGTATTAGTCAGGGTTCTCCAGAGAAACAGAGTCAATAGTCTGTGTGTGTGTGTGTGTGTGTGTGTGTATGTGTGTGTATTTGTATTTATAAATGTAAAAGACGATATTGGCTCCTGCAGTTATAGAGGCTGAGAAGTCCATGATCTGCTATCTCAAGCTGGAGACCCAGGCAAGCTGCAGTTCAAAGCCCTGAGCACCAGAGAGCCGATGGTGTAGATTCTGGTCTGGGTCTGAAGGCCTGAGAACCAGGATGGTTGAGGGAAGAAAAACATCTATATTCTAGCCAAGAAGTAAGAAAGAGAGAGAATTCAACCTTCCTCTGCCTTTTTTTTCTGTTCAAGTCTTCAACAGGTTGGATGATGCCCACCCATAATGGGAAGGGCCATCTGCTTTACTCACTTCCCAGTTTCCTTTTCTGGAAATGCCCTCAAAGACACATAGTACTGAAATAATGTTAATGAGTTTTCTAGGTATCCCTTGATCTAACAAAATTGACACATAGAATTAATTATCACAAGGTCCATTTCTTTGGCCTAAATGCCCATAAATGTTGAGCATCGAACACAAGAATTTTGTACACAAGACATTTTGAAAATATTTTGAACACATATTTTCTTAATGTCATGTATAAATACGTATAATGCACATATTTTGATTATTAGATGGAGTTCTGTTCTTTATGTATCAAATGAAATTCTTGAAATGAGAAAAACGACCAAAGGAAAAAGTCACTTACAATTGAAAACACACTGCAACGATTAGGGCTATTCAATTTTGAAAAGTCAGACGGGAGAATGGGTAAGGAGTGATAAACACTGGCATTGATGTTTGAGCAGCTTTTGCATTTTGAATGAAGTAGTTTTTGTATTTTAAGACTATTAGGTGGTGTTAATGGAATTGCACAGTAAAGGATCAACTTTGCAGGTTGTCCAGACCCTGTACATTCCAAAGAAAGGTAGACCTTTGCCTTGCTCCTGGAAGGCAACCTCTAAGCCCTTGGAATATTTTGCTTGATAAGAGTGTCTTTGTTCACCTAGGCAGTATCAGCATGATCTCTGGAGGGACTGGAGACTGAAGGTCAGTCCTATGGGCAGTTAGCCTGGACATCAAAGCTCAGATGAGCTTCCCTGGTTTACCACACTCTCTGCATGTTGTCACACATCGTTGTGGGGAGAATTGGGCTGTCCATGTGAATCCACTAGGAGAGGAGAACTGGAAGCTTATTATACTAGGTTTCTCCTGGAGTTTGCTCTATGCGCCTTTTTCCATTGCTGATTTTAATCTGAATCCTCTGCTATATTATAAACTATAAGTGAGTATAGCAGTTTTTCTAAATTCTGTGAATCCTTCGAGAGAGTCATTGAGAACCTCGGAACACTGGAACATACATGGCTTCACGGGTGGTCACACATCCCTTTTAGAGATGAAGTTGATGTTAGAAATTTGTGAATAGGTTGCAAGTCTCTAAAGTTAAAAATAGATAAATGTATAAAACTGTATTCTAATCTTCAGGGAGTTCCCAGAGTTGATAGAGAATTCATCTGTGGGTAGGAGTTATGCAATAGAAGGGTGCTTTAAATTAGACACTATAAAGTGCGTCCTTAATAATCCACTGACCTGTTCCTGGGTAAACATATCCCATGTTCCCTGAAGATAGGGCCTTGGAAAAATCTGAAAAGTAAAATTAATAAAAGCCACCTTAGCAGACATTATGTAGGAGCCAGAGAGAGAAAAGGATCATGCTTTTGGGAAACTGAATATCTATGAACATGATGAGAAAGTTCTTACTATCTCAGTGAAAAGCCTTGACTGCAGATAAGTGTAACTTGCCTGGAGGCTCTGGTGATGAATGAGTGACGTCACTGAGCAGTGATGTTACAGTCTGATACAACAATATCAGAGGTGGGTCAAGAGCCAGAGAAGTAGAGACAGGTAAAGACAATCAGCAGGGGATGAAGAAGTCAAACACGGCCAAAGAAGAACTGTAATGACAACCTAGAGGACTTCCTAAGTCTCTCAGGACTCTTCCAGGCAGTTGGAACTTGAGGGATTTGAACAACTTCTTTGCTGCCTAGACATTGAGTATGACCACTTTAGTCAGTAGAACCTTAGTTTACTAAATGTTATTGTGATTTCTTTGAATCTCAAGGTTTGAAGGAAGTTTAAAAGTTATCTAGTTCAGTTTCGCAAGGTTACCCAAACAGAACACAGTGAGGTCTCATTTGCCACATCACTTGGTCCAGAGCTATGGTGCTTAAGATGAGAATCTAGTCCTTATTGGATGCTGGGACTCTTCCTGCTATGGGAGGTTGCAGTTAGAGGGCTTTTTTGTTTGTTTGTTTAGAGTGGCACACATGCTTTGTTGGCAGGGAGTGTCGTATCTTACATGTCTAATAGAAAGTGATGCACCAACTAAAGAAAGAATTCTCAGACAATGGCAGCATTAACTTCAGGAATAGATGCATTTTTTAAATTATAAAGAAAAAATATATAATAACCTTCTCTTGCATACTCACAGGAGACCAGGAACTAAGTTTCAGGTGGTGTTTGGAGTAAAATTACTCCACCTTATAAAAAAAATAGACATCTTGGAACTGGCCCTTGGTAGTTGAGGTATTGGGAGCTGGAAGAAGAGGGATGATGGGGAAGGTCTAGGGAGGAAGTGCTTGGGAGTGCAGGAGCCTGTGGCCCAAGGAAACACAGGACCCATGAGAAATACTTGTGGAGTGGCTAAGAATTTTCAGGAATAGGGTGTCTGATACTTCAATTTGAAGTTCTTATTTTACTTCCTGGCAGGTTGTGTCCCTTACCAAAGTATAATTTTCAAAAAGCTAAAATCATTATCCCGTGACAGAAGTTTTCTTTCTTTCACAACTTCAATTCACCTGTTTAAAGAATAATATGAAGAACACACACACACACACACACACACACACACACACACACACACAGAGGTAATTGGGAATGTTGAAATACATGCAAAACTGAGTCATATCCTATAGGGCAATAAAGTGTAATGTTTGAGAACATCAATTTTACAAGGTGGAAGTCAATTGTATTTCTCCTGGACAAAATTCATTTATGTCATCCTCAGTTTCTACAACTTTCTCCAGAGTTGTAAGAGTTGTCAGTGGAAGGTGCTCAGTGTGCATGCCCCCTGGAGGTGCTGGGAGACAGTGCCAGCACTGCAGGGAAATGACACTCATTTGCATAATTACTTATGCAATTACTGCATCCTTTTCTGGGTCTTCAATAATTGGTCCTGACATCCTCCAGAAACCTTCAAGTGTCCATAAAACACTGTTATAGCAGCCACATTTTAACCACGCTTTGTGAAAATGGAAGTGGAACGAGTGTGGAGGAATGTCGGGGAAAGCAGGACCAAAGAAGAAAGTACACAGAGACCACCAGATTTTAAGTGGCTGCCAAGACTCCAGCTGAGAGTGGGGTTAGAGCAGGAATCCTCAGACATCTCAAGGAACAGTCTGACCTTTGTGGCATTTGGGATGGGGGATTTAAACAATTTTATTTGGATAGTAAAGGATGATCTCAGAAGGCTGGCAGGCTTTTGGTCATTTGGCTTGTTAGAGTCTTTGAACAGTAGAATTTGCGAGAGAGGAGGAGAGACTTTAAGTGAACTCTGATGTTTTCCTCCCCATTAATGCCTATTTTTAGGGTTTCAAGAAAGATAACACATGATAATTAAAAACATTTGTATAGATAATATGTATCAGTAAAAGCACGTCAATAAAATGCAAACAATAAAATCAATAGAAACCAATAGAAATGTTAAAAAAATTGGTAATGTATTTATTGAGAAGTCTTATTCACACTCTGGTTCCTGTACATCCTTTTAGGGTAACTTTTTGTTACATTTTTGCATATCCTTCTGCTGTTTTTATGGACACATGTAGATGATTTTTCTTTTTGTGTAAGGATAAGATAAGCTAACATCCTTTATGCTGTTTTGCACCTTACTTTTAATCTAACATATCTTGAAAATCTTTCCGTGTCAATTCCCACAGGCCTTCCCCATTCTTTTTGAGAGCTGCACAGTATACCATTATGCAAATGTACTATAGCTTATTTTATTTTAAAAATGGACACTTGGGTTGTTTTCAGTCTTTTCACATTAAGTATGATGCTACAGTAAATAATCTGGGCCTGGAGGGTATTATGCTGAGTGAAATAAGTCAATCAGAGAAGGACAGACATTATATGGTCTCATTCATTTGGGGAATATAAAAAATAGTGAAAGGGAATAAAGGGGAAAGGAGAGAAAATGAGTGGGAAATATCAGAAAGGGAGACAGAACATGAGAGACTCCTAACTCTGGGAAACGAACAAGGGGTGGTGGAAGAAGAGGAGGGCGGGGGGTGAGGGTGACTGGGTGACGGGCACTGAGGGGAGCACTAGATGGGATGAGCACTGGGTGTTATGCTATATGTTGGCAAATTGAACACCAATAAAAAAAAATGAAAAAAAAAAAAAAAAAACCTCTTGAACAGGCAACATTTCCCCAGAGTGCAGGTATAACTGTAAGATAAATTTCCAGAGGTGGGATTGCTGGGACAGAGGCTAGGTGTACTATAATTGGTTGTGTTTTGATAATTACCCTCTTATAGGGGTTGTGCAACTTCGTACTTTTTTCTGTAATAATGAGAAGAGGGCATGATTTCCCACAGCCTTGCTGTGCTGGCTAGTTTCTTCTGATCCACACTTCAGTGTTCTCCATTCTGATTTAGGACCTGAGGCTGATTTTAACGTTCAGCATTAAGAAACTACCTTGTCCTATGGCTTCTCGTGGGGTTCCCCCAATGGGTGGAAGGCAAGGAGGCTGGAGATGGAGGAGAGAGATCATGGCACTTGTTTTCATTCCTGTTCATTTCTGTGGGTTGACTGACTCCCTTTACCAAAGGCCTCAGCTCTGTCTCCTACTTCTCTTCTCTCTAGTTCTAGTAACTGGTAACTGTGTTTGCTCCTTCAGGCCTTAGGGTGGTAGTAACTTTCAGCTTTCATTAATTTCTGTGCCAGTTGAGTTCCCTTAACCTGCTACTGTACAAGTATTCTTTTTGTAGATAGTCACCCTATGTAAATGTACCCCCTTTTTTCTTTAAATGACTTGACTGGAGCACTTGTCAACAGATTACATGGCTAAAATTTAACTGACGAGCTGATACATGAGACTAGTTTTCACTGTACTTTGAGAAGCTGAACATCTTTTCATATGTTTATGTGCCATTTGTAATTTTTTAATTCTATGAACTGTGCATTTTCTTTGTCCATTTTATTTACTTATGTGTTCATTTATGCCCATAAATTTACTTATATACTATTCTGGAATATTTATCTCTTCCTTTCTTAGAAATATTCATTTTTCGATTCATCTCGAGTTTTTTCTGGTTATGGTGTGAGGTCTGAATTTGACTTTATATTTTTGATTCCTCTGCAAAAGTGGTAACAAATGGTTGAAAAAGACCATCTTTCAAAGAACTCTTAAACTTGACCCTAAAGCATGATGCATAAAAGGAAAAGTTGATAAATTGGATTTCATCAAAATTAAACATTTTTGCTTTGTGAAAACCCATGTGAAAATGATGAAAAGATAAACTATAGCTGGCAGAAAATATTTGGGAACCACATTCCAACAAAATCTAGAATATATAAAATTTTAAAATAATTTTATAAATTATATCTAGAATATATTTTAAAAATCTCAAAACTCAACTAAATTCAAGTAAGGAAATCCAAGTGGAAACTGGCAAAAGTCACAAACATATTTTAGTGAAGAAGGCATACAGAGCAAGTAGACACATGAAAAGGTATTCAACATTATCCATCAGGAAATGCAAACTATTATTATTATTATTACTATTATTGTTTTAGGAAGGAGAATGGGGGAGGAGGGACAGAGGGAAAATCTTAAGCAGGCTCCAGGCTGTAGAGCCTGATACGAGGCTCAATCTCACAACAGTGAGATCATGACCTGAGCTGAAATCAAGAGTCAGAGGTTCAACCTACTGAGTCACCCAGGTGCCCAAGAAATTGCAAATTAAAACCATGATGAGATACCATTACATACAGATCAGAATGGATAAAATATAGTGAATCAGCAAATACTGGGGAGGATAGAGAGAAACTGAACTATTCATATGTTGCTGGTTGGACCATAAATTATACAGCCACATTGGAGAAATTTGGCAGTTTCTTATAAAAGAAAACTGCAATTATCATATGACCTAGCAATTACACTCCTGGACATTTATTACGGTGAAATGAAACCTTATATTCATATGAAAACCCATACACAGTGTTTATAACAGCTTTATTTGCAATGATCTAAAACTAGAATCATCTGTCTGCCCTTCAAAAGGTGAACAGTTAGACAAACTGTGGTACATACATATCCTGGAATACTACTCAGCCATAAAAAGGAATAGACTATTGATACACACAACAACTTGGACAAATATCCAGAGGGTTACGCTGAATGAAAAAAAAGCCAGGCTTAAAAAACACTGCATACTGTATGACCCATGTAATATTTTGAAGTGACAAAATTTTAGAAATGAGGTACAGCCTAGTGGTTGTTGAGGGCTGAGGATAGGAGTTGGGGTGAAGGGGAAGGATGTGAGTGTGGTTACATAAAGACAAAATGAGGGCAGCCCGGGTGGCTCAGGTGTTTAGCGCCGCCTTCAGCCCAGGGTGTGATGCTGGAGACCCGGGATCCAGTCCCACGTCAGTCTCCCTGCATGGAGCCTGCTTCTCCCTCTGCCTGTGTCTCTACCTTTCTCTCTCTGTGTGTCTCTCATGACTGAATAAATAAATAATTACACCTTAAAAAAAAAGATAATAAATATTAAAAAAAAGACAAAATGAGAGATCCTTGTGCTATCATAACTGTTCAGTGTGTTGACTGTGGTAGCAAACAAGCCTACGTAGGTGATCATTTGGAACTACACACACATACATACATGAATACAAGTAAAACTGGGGAAATCTGGATGAAAGTTAGATGTGTCAATGTCAATGATGTTTTATTATAATTTTGCAGAATATTCAATGAAGGAAAGATGACAAAGTATATGAAGAATCTCTGTATTTTTTTTAGAACTTTACATTTTATAATTATCTCAATAAAAATTTGTTAAAAAATTTATCTTTATTCCCATAGATTTGAAACTCTGAGTTTTTCATATACTAAATTCCCTATGTATTTATGCCTATTCCTAAATATTCTATTTTATTTGTATTAGTTTTATGCCTAGACAACATAAAGATTTTGAACTTGCTGTTTCTAAAAGATGGCTGACTTAGAAATTTTGAAGTTTCACTTATTAACATCACTAACTATGGTAAATTATTTTCAGAAATGGCTCCAACAATCTGTCTTACATGACTTTTTTTCTACTCCTCCCATCAAGAGATGAGATGTGTTTCCTCTTCTCTTTGTTTTAGGGCCAGCCTTGTGGTTAGCATTGGCCCATAAAAAGGCAGAAATCACGATGTGTGATTTCTAGTTCAAGGACCTAGGAGTCCTTGCAGCCTCGGTTTTTGCTCTCTCAGAAACAAATCACATGTAAAGAGGCTTAAGATAGACTAGATTATGAAAGACCAGCTGGAAAGAAAATGTTTCTAGCCTTCTGTCTTTGCCTTAGCCTAGACATGTGGGTGAGACCATTGTGGACTTTACAGCCCAGCTCAGTCACCAATTGAATTCAGCCTCATGTGGGTCCAAGTAAGATAAGCAGAACCACCTGGCCAATATATGGAATCATGGAAAATAAATCACTATTATTTTAAGCCAATAAGATTTGAGGTGGCTGGTTAGACAGTAATAGATAATTTATACATGTAAATATAAAGGCATAATTAATAGGTGAAGATGAAGAGACTTTTCAATTAAATTAATTTTTGTTGAATATGTGACCAGGCAATTTAAGGGACACATTAGATGAGATCATATATGTAAAAAAAATTTTTTTTTAGGTGGGAAAGGACTTTTACATTTGCATTTCTTGACATAAGAGCACCAATTTAGGGAAAATGGGGGAGAAAGAGGAATAGAGAGTGACAAAAAAGGGAAAAGAGAGGGATCCCTGGGTGGCGCAGCGGTTTGGTGCCTGCCTTTGGCCCAGGGCGCGATCCTGGAGACCCGGGATCGAGTCCCACATCGGGCTCCCGGTGCATGGAGCCTGCTTCTCCCTCTGCCTGTGTCTCTGCCTCTCTCTCTCTCTCTGTGACTATCATAAATAAATAAAAAATTAAAAAAAAAAGGGAAAAGAGAGATAGGGAAAATCAGAGAAGAGATAAAATGGTACAAAATTATTATGAAAAGTGATGAGGTGCAGGAAAGGGAGGGACAAGGAGAAGAATGGATGAGAGAAAGCATTGAGGACCAGAGGGAGGCAGCTGCATACAAAAGATGGGAAGGTACTGAGACAATCTTGGCAGAAGAGAAAGCCATGCTTACCACATCTTGCATTTGTCTTGTGGATTTCAGGAAAAGGTTTGTTCTGCCTCTTGGAAATCTGATACCCAGAAAATCTGAAATCTAGAAATTTAGGGCAATTCTTTTGAACTGTTTCAGAATTTATTTATTTTTTTCATAAATGTTCTGATGGGAGTTTTGAGGTCTTGTCCTCAAGTAAAGATGTTATTTAGAATTGGGAAATTTACTTTGGAATTTTAATGGTATGTCATGTATACAAAAATCCTCATTAATTTTGCTGAATAAATAAATGAATTCACTGGCTAGGCTTTTGAAAATTTCCTTGAAATCAAGTACTGTTTGGCAACCTTATCTTTCATCTTTAGGAGGTCAAGGCTGGTTTCTACTCTGATAGCAAAGGTGCTTCTTTTGTGACCACTTTCCCCTGACAAATGTGCTTTTTAATTCTGTTGTGACCATTGTTTGTCTGCCCTAGGCCATCCCATCTCCCTTTCCTTGAGGGTAGACGCTTGATATTGTCTTGGTTTCGCCTTCTTTTAAGTGCTGTGTAGGTGACAACTTCTACACAGGGAGTGAACTATGATTTATCTAAGGTGGACTCTTCCTTTTGCAGATAGTGATTTAAGGATGAGCATGTGACTAAATCTAGCCACTAGGACCTGAGGAAAAGCCACCTGGGGTGCTTCTGGAAATTTCTTGCTAAAAACAATTGAGACAGGAAAAATCTCCCCTTCTCTTCACTAGATATTGTGTTCAGACCTGTCAGCCGATGCTCCCATGGCCATACTTTTTGCTGGTAAAGGGAGTCATGTGACATGTCGAGGAAGACAAGACTGAGATCTGGAAGGCCCCAGGGTCTTGATAGAACTTTAGATCAACTTCAAGATATATGGAAGAGATATTCTTGTTGAAGTTAAACAAATATTGTGAGGAAGCTCATCTTATCATTGCTGCTTGTCACTCAGCAATACATAATTTAGGAACAAAGGAAATAATAAGTCTTAAAAATAGGCTTGAAGGAGGAAAATATTTCTACTCTTAGTGACCTTGATAATGTCCATATGAGATCATATATCACTACAGAGAAGGAATAAATAATTTACAAGATTTCAAGGGAAGTCTGAAGGTTATGTGTATGACATTTCTTAACATTGGCAACAATTTTTAAGAGGTAAACTTGATCTACGGGTATCTTGATAGAATGCTCCAGGAGGGACCTGAGACCACCCGAACTTCACAGCCGGGTAGGTCACATGTAGTTAGAGATAACCTTGTCAACCTCTTTTATTTAGAAGATAAGAAAATTGGGTCTGTGAAGTTAAGTTATTTACCCACACTTACATAACTTGCCGAAAGCCGGCCAGCACTAGGACCCAGGTCTCTGGGTTTCCAACCAGAGTCATAAATTTAAGAATACAAGTGATGAGGAACACTCGGGAATCTACTCTTCAACTGTGCTCCATTTCTTTCTCTACAAAAATAATTTCACAGCATCTGAAAGATTTGTACCATTCTCGGCAATTGTAAGCAGAATCCCAGCCACAAATTGCAGCCTGGGACTCTTTTTCCTGCTATGGGACATCAGGTTTCAGGTCATAGGAAAACAAAGTCATACCAGATTGGCAGGGCTTTGGCTTCCGGGGACGAGGGAAGAGACTGGTGGAGAGAGATCAGTACAGCATCAGAGCTGGGGTTTCCCGGAGATGGTCCCTGTCTCTGGATTTGTCTTTGCAATTACTGTTGCCCTGCGTAGCTGGTGATTTTGTTCTGTGTTATTTATTGCGATTTCAGTGGCACATTGTATGCATTTAAAATGCGGTTATTAGGATAGTTCCTGTCTCCTGCAAACCCTTGCTCACCCAGGGCACTTTCTGGGTAACTATTTTCTGTTAAAACAAGCTTTTAGATTTTTTTTTTTGATATTAAAAGGGAGACTCTATTATAGTATTCTTTATAGGGGGTCAGCTTACTGATATAAAGTATATCCTTACTGAACACTGTATTTCTAGTTGCTGAAGATGCCTATTACATGTTAGGTGTTCAGACATCACTTGTTGATAATAAATGAGGCAGTTACTAAGTGAGGGGAAAAGTGGGGTAGTGTGAAACAAAGAATTTATAGGAGAGCCTACCTTAATTAATTATTGGTTAGCTTGCCTGCAAGCACCTAAAATCAGGCCAGATATCCAGTGCATTATTCACCCACTTGGACTGTGGTGTCTGGTGCGGTCTCCATCCAAGACAGCATATGCACCAGAAAATGTTTTGCTTATCTCCTGGCACTTAGTGGAACTCAAAATTAAATCCAGAGGAGGGAAGACACTGGAGCTGTTTATCTGAACTCATTGAGGTTTGGGTCTCATAATTATTCAAGTGAGCACCGTACTTCAGACAAACCAAGAAGAACAAGCTGAAAAACAATTTGTCTGATCAGACCTGTACCATTTTATGTAATTCAATCAATTGGTTATTGGATCTTTACTAATTCCAGGCTCCCTACCAATTTCCTGCGGTGCAAAATAAATAAGATGCTTTCTGTTCCACTGAAGGTATTTTAACTCAGGAAGACAGATGCAAAAGTAACTCAAACATAAAAGCAAAATGATCATTAAAATACTTAGGGGAGATAGAAGTGAGGTAGCTGGGAGCAAAGAGGAACCTTGATTTTGTGCTGATGGGGATTTAGAAGCAGTTTCATGGGGGAAGTGGTATCTGATTTAGACCTTGAATGATAAGGAGAATTTTGGAGAGATAGAAGAGAATAAGAAGATACCCCAGGCTCAAAGAATTATAAGAGCAAAATTTGCCAAAACGTTATAATTTAAAAAGATTTAAGTGAGGTAATAATGATAACTGATTCCAGATTTTTCCTTTGCCATGAAGCAATTAGGAACATTCTAAGGTATAAATAACCTCTACCCAGAATTGGATAAAATCTGGAATGCTTTGAGAAAAACTGACATAATGATTAATAATTCTTAGGGCATTAAGAGAATCTAATGAGCTGTCATAACCAGAGACCAGTCAGGCAACATTTTAAACAAGTCAAATTTGCCCCATAAGAATATATTAAAGGCCAATTAAAATATTTTCTTCAGTCCATAGCGTGCTTTCAAAGTTTACGTGTAAGTACTGTAACGTAAACAAAGATGTTGCCCACTAAAGTTGCCTTATCGTCTATCATTTCTTGACTTTTAGGGCTTGCTTAACATAGGCACAATTGGGACATATGTTTTGTTACCGAAGCCTCTCGAATTTATCTTCTGACTAATTGGGCTTTGATTTCAGAACCACAGAACAATGCATTTTCTCCACATCGTCTCTTCCATTCCTGCAAACCTCGGAGAACATGCCATTTGAGTGTAACGGAAATTATTTCACTTTTTCTTGATTCATGGTTAGTGGAGAGAATTTAAGACTGGCATCAGGTTACAGGGTTTTTTTTTGTTTTTTTGTTTTTTTTTAATTAAACATTTTGTTCCCCCTAAGAATGTTTCTCATTGCAACAGCATGTTCCAGGGCAACCACTCTTCCCACCCCCAAACATTTCCCTGGGACAAGATTCCAGGAAGCACCAGTCCTGACAGTGAAGGGTGTGGACATGACAGACAGATAGACTGCTGGGTCACTGTTCCCAAAATAGTGCCTTCAGGGCATTTTGTTCCAAGTGAGGTGTTGTCCCCTCTGGAGAGTCTTCGAAAGTCTGTGTTTGTCCTTATTCACACTCTTTCTTGCTTCCTGAAGGGACTTGATACTCCTCCCAGTAAAAGATTAACATGAGACTAGTAAAATGGATGTAAAGAATGAAAATCCACAACAAAGAATGGGGTGGGGAGTGGGAAGTATGGCAACTAAACGAAACCCTTAGTGCTGATGTCTGGACCTCTGCACTGTTGACATCCTAGGCAGGGTAATTCTTTGCTATGCACTGAAGGATGCTAAGCAGCATTCTTGGCTTCTACTCACAGGGTGCCAGTAACAGCTCCCAGTTATGACAACCTAGGGTGTCTCCAGACATTGCCAAATGTCTCCAAGGGGAGGGAGGACAAATCACCTCCAACAGAGAATACCTGCCCTGGACTAATAAGAAAATGTCTGACTTCATACTTGCAGTTCATCTCTCTCTGAACCGTACTCCAGCATACGTTCCAATATGTTCCAGTACATTCGAGCACTTGGCCTTCATGCCTCCTGATCACAGAGCATAGCGGAGACCACAGACTGAGATTCAAACCTTGGTTTGCCACTTAATAATGATATGGTCACCTTATCTACAAAATGGGAATCACAGCATTATTTGTGAGGATGAATTGGTGTTATGTTTCAAAAGCATTATCACAGCATCTAGCATGTAGTAAGTGCTCTATAGAGGGTCTTTTTTTTTTTTTTTTTAAACTTCTTTCTCCATCTTATGTCATGGCTAGGGCAAAAGAAGAGGGGTGGCACTTGTACTGAGCTGGGGTGGAGAAATAGACGTGTAGCACAATAGTTCTCAAGACGTATCCTAAGAGTGCTTGGAAGGATCTTAGTATCTTATACGTATTTGACTCATCATGGGAAAGTCTCCCTTCTCTTCACCTGGAGACAAGTGGAACTGAATAGATGAGGAAGACTCCAGAAGAACCCAAAGGGAAGGAAATAGGAGCTTAAGGAGAATGGGTGACCATGGGATGCAGAGCAGAGGGAAAGTCCTACAACTGTAAGCCGGGTGGCCCAGGAGGGTCAGGAAGGAGGGTAGGGTTTGTGGAATGCACAAGAGTGGAGGAGCCATCCCAAATTCGACCTTTTTGTGAAATCTTCTGTGAACTGGACAAGTTTTCAACAACAAATACCTTGCTGCAGGGTTGGCAAATAAAAATCACTCCTTTACAGCCCACTCAAGAGATAAATTCAGCACTCGGACAGTAGTTACTTTTGCCCTACAAGTATTGCCCCACAGTGCCCAGAGTGCCGGCTGATGACTTTGAGGTGTCCTGGCTTAATTATCATGCAACCCATTAGCCCAAAGGCAGAGGATGTTTAGCAAAAATGTGACCCTTGTATACAACTCATTCTGTGAAAACCATTGCTCAGAAAGTAAATCTATTTAGAAGTGATTCAGAATAGGAAACCTTTACAGTTATGAAGCTCTGAATTTTTGTCTTTGGAACTGGACAGCTAAAAGTTGGGCAGAATAATTTTAGTATGTGTAAGCTTTTTCCACATAGGACAAGAAAGCCTTTCCTTCATGGCTTTTGTGGAGAAAATTTTCAGTTTGTTGCTCTCCTGTTTGAATCATTATGACCAAGTGGGAGAGAATGAGGATCTGTTCCATGGGAAATATTTAAATTAGGACGGATTAAAAAATATCTACAATTATTTTGTATCATCTCCAAGGGAACTCACAGCCTCACTTTAATAATATCCTAGGAAATTTCCATCTGGAATAGGAAAGACAATGGAATCCAAATATGGGTGTCCTAGTGCACACATATGGTGCTGTTAGGAGCCAAACTTCTGGCTTTGTTATGCTTTGTGAAAATTCTAGTAGATTGACCATTGTTTTCTGGGAGACAAATGGGACCTTCATGTGTTACTGATATATAGGTCCAAATGTTATGTTAGCTCACAATCCAGAACAAAATTTTCATAGCTTTCTAGTTTTTCCTAAACACTTACACATTTCCCAGGGAGCAATGCCAGAAGTTGCAGGTAAGAGTGTGGGCCTTGTTTTGGAACCTGGAGGTTCTGGGTGGACCTAAAATAATTGACTTCTGGAAGCATCTCATATCTACTGGTGAACCAGTTGGGATCCTTGCCAGTGTACAGAATAAAACTGGATCCTAGAGCACTGATGCTAATCCATCAAGAAATTAGTGGAGAAGGAACCCGGTCCACCAGTTTTGGTACCTATGAGATGTGCCAATGTAATTGGTTGTGCTCTGGATAAAACTGAAAAGAGACTGCATCTTTGCTCACCCATCTAGGTAGGAATGAGTGGTAGGCTGAACATGAGGAGAAGGATCCTTCTTGGATGAAAGTTGGGGAAGGAGAGAGCAAGACCCAAGTACCTCTAAGCTAGGAGGTGGGATGTTTGATGGTTGGGTTCTGAAGTGGAGAAGTAGTGGTGTTTCCATTTGGCAACCCTCAGGAATTTTGCACCCTTTTAACTGATACATGGAATAAGGTGGATTTGAAAAGAGTAAGCTGTGTCCATGTGGCTTGATGCTGCCAGTGCCTGCCTATGTATACCTTCCACAATTTTCTATAGCCATAGTGGGGAACAAGAGACACTCATCCTTTGAGCAGACTCAAAGAGTTAGTTTAGGCAGAGAGTATGGTTGGAGGCCTTTTGCTTTCTCCAAACCCCAAAGCTCCCCAACCTCTCCATGGAAGCTTGGTACATGGGTAATGGAGTACAGCTCAGGTTAGGAGAAGTTTCAGCAGAGGAATACCACATGGGAAATAGCATGTAGGAGGAGGTCACCTTTAGGCATGAAGACTGGGTCTCTTGGAAATTTTCTTCTCTCCCTTTCCCATGCTTTCCTGACACCCTGATTGCTTGCTCTTCATCCATAAGGGTAGCATGCGGAATAGAACAACTGAGGACCACATTGGAGCCTGAGGTGAATAGATGCGATGACACTGGGGAGGATGTAGAGAGGAGCTAAAGGGACTGAGAGAATCTGGGAGAGGAGATCTAACCCTACATAAGACAGATGGCCACAAGGGGGCATCTCATGAGCCAATGTCAAAGCAATCATGTCAAGGAGTTCAGAAGAATAAATCCAAGAAAGGAAAGAAGCCGCCCTGACTGAGCCCCCTGTACTACCACCTATTTGCATACACCTGAGTCATTTATGCATTGGAAGACATGACTTGAAGATGTAAAAGCACTTTTTTATATGTTCTTCTTTTGTGTGTAGTTACCACTGAATACTGTAAAGTCATTTCATAATGAATTTTGCAATTCTTTTCTTTCATTATGAAAAGCATTATACCAATTGGCACTATACTGTTGCTCTTGTCAGGACCTTTAAAATCACCCTTAACCACACAATTATCCTCAACCAGATACCTTTTATAGGGAGGCTGTAGTCCTGAGGTCTGAGTTCTGGTCACTGCATGAGAATCTCACCAGCTGTTCAAGTATGCAGTTTTCCTTTCCTTTCCTTTCCTCTCCTCTCCTCTCCTCTCCTCTCCTCTCCTCTCCTCTCCTCTCCTCTCCTCCCCTCCCCTCCCCTCCCCTCCCCTCCCCTCCCCTCCCCTCCCCTCCCCTTCCCTTCCCTTCCCTTCCCTTCCCTTCCTTTTTTTTCTTTTCCTTTTTTTAAAAAAAATCTCATCCCCCCCCCCCTTTTCTCATGCCCCTCCCCCCTTTTAGAGCCTAAATCATGGCTCTTTAGCTAGTCATTATTCACATTTCTGGCTTTCTCTAATTTTTCCTGAAGTTCAAGTGTGAGGAAAATGGAGCTCAGAGCACTAAATGTTTCCTTCTGTTTGAAGGTTTATCTGTTGACCCACAGCAGGCCCATTGGGACTTCTCCAGTTCTCTTGCAGATCTGGCTATTGTCAAGGTTCCTCTTATCACTCATTTGAGGAATTGTGTGCTGGTGGAAATCCTTTTGGCAGGTTTTGCGACCCCCATATTCACCATCACAGGTTTTTGAAAAACAATGACAACATCAATAGTTTCCAAATTACATGGTTCATTGGTTAGAACTTAAGATAACGGGCATAGTTCTTATGACTAGGAGCCAATAATTAGTCAATACGAGATGATAGTTAGCACATAAGTTATCTATTCCTGTGTAGTAATATGACCACAAACTCAATAGCTTAAAGCAACACATACTAATTATTTCATCATTTCTAGGGCAGGAGTTTAGCATGGCTTAGCCAGGTCCTCTGGTCCTCTGCTTACAAGTCTGTGATAAAAATTTCAGTTGAGGCTGCAGAATATGAGGCTTGATTGGGAAGTATTCAGTTCCAAGTGCATATGGTTGTACCAGAACTCAGTTTGTTGTGGCATACTGGATTGCGGGCTTCATTTTCTTGCTGGCCATTGTCTGAAGACTCCTTTAAGTTCCTTGCCACACAGTCCTCCCCAACACAGACAGTTTGCTTTTTGCTTTGCTTTTTCAAAAGAAACAGGGGAAAGAGTTTCCTTACAAAATAGACATTACAATCTTCTTTTTTTCCCTAAAGATTTTATTTATTTGAGAGAGAGGGACCACATGCAGGGGAGAAGGAGAGAGGGAGAGGCAGAAGCAGACTTCTCACTGAGCAGGGAGCTCGATGTGGAACTCCATTCCAGGACCCTGGAATCATGACCTGAGCCAGAGGCAGACACTTAACTGACTGAACCACCTAGGTGCCCTAGACATTACAATCTTATGAAATGTAATCACATATATGTCACTATTTTTGTCATGTTACATGGGTTGGAAGAGAGCCAGAGGTCCCACCCACACTCAGGAGGAGGAGACCACACAAGGCATTAAATACCAGGAGAGTAGTATGATTATCAAGAAGATCATGGGGACCGGCCTAGAGTCTGTCTGCCAGTTAGCAACACCTAAAGACAAATAATACACGTTGCCAGAATTAGAAGTAAATGTAGCTATCCTTGCATGCTCATGCTTTGCTGGTGCAGATGAGGGAAAAAGGTGGAATGGTCATATCACCTGATCCCCAGCCAATCAGGAATGGCCAACCTGGAATCCTGTGACTGTTTCCCTCTCTTTCCTGACAGTTACAATCTTAAATTACACAAGACATGGTATCTTCTGGGATTTGCAGGTACTTCTAGGATGGGCAATACTGAATAGAGAATCATCTGACTTCTCCATTCGCTCCTGGCAGGTAGATGCAGAGTCTAATTGGTGAATTGTCAAAGGGATACACTTGTTTATCTTTTAAGGGACTAGTGAGTTATGTGTGCATGTCCTGATAGAAGACAGGTGTGTTAGAGGTAGATAGGTTTTATTGTAGTTTCTCTCTCTGTCCTGTACATTCCTTATTTATTACAAGGGGCTCTCCTGTTGTCATCGGTTTTCTTTTGCTGCCTGGTGGGCTTCTGCAGAAGTATTTCCTGCTCAAGCTCTCTCTTGCTCTTAGCAGTTTTGGCCTCGCTTTAAAATTTTTGTCACTCTAAGCTCTTTCCCCCACAGTAAACATGCATCCACCACATCTTGCAAATACAGTTGGTCCTTCTGACGCAAATCCCAGACTTGCATCTTGGACTACGTGCTGGGTGTTTCTGCTTGGCTGTCTTCGGTTGGATCTCCCCAGTGGCAGATGCTAACACAAGGATTTGAGCATAAGTAGTTTATTTGGGAGGTGATTCCAGGAAACAGCCACAGGGAGTGGGGAGGGGAGACAGCAAAGGAAAGGAAGTATTAAAGAGCATCGTGTCTAGCAGGTTACTGCTGCATGCGGCAGGGGTTTAGTTCTGTTGGTGATATTGTAGAGCTCGCTTCTAGAATTGTTGCCCTCGCTCCCACCCCCAGGGCAAAGGAGCTGGGAATTTTTATTCATTGGTCGAGTACTGCCTCTAGGGTGCATTAAGCCTTTGGCATTTTTGGCCTGCTGCCTGTGGTCCAAATGAGCTATAATATCCAGAGATTACTTCAGTGAGAGAGAGTGGCTGGTGCTTGAAGTTAAAAGCCATTTCTTTTTAAAGATTTTATTTATTTATTCATGAGAGAGAGAGAGAGAGAGAGAGAGAGGGAGAGAGAGGCAGAGTCACAGGCAGAGGGAGAAGCAAGCTCCAAGCAGGGAGCCCAACGTGGGACTCGATCCTGGGACCCCAGGATCATGACCTGGGCCAAAGGCAGACGCTCAACCACTGAGCCCCCCGGGCTGCCCCAAGTTAAAAGCCATTGGTTGGGGAGCTCCTATTACAACTACTTAACTGTCTCTCAGTTCGGCACCAGAAAAACATGGTCATACTCACTACCTCATTTCTTTTTATGTTAATATTAATTCCTCCTCTTACTACCTCTGTCTGACATCACTACTCCATGGTCACTTAGACTTGAATTTCCTGGATTGTCCACATCTTTCCAGTGAGGAAGCTGAGGCTTAGAACATTCACGTGAATTGCCTGGTGTCACGTGGCTGCTTAGTGGCAGACCTTTCCGCTGCAGTCCATAGCAGGGTGTCCCAGGCATAGAAAGGGGCCAAGGCTGCTTTGCTTGCACAAAGTCACTGGCCTGATCTAAGGCAACAGGGATCACATTCCAGTAGATTTCTCTCTGGGCTTTTTGTTTCTAAACTTCCTGTTCCCCCAAAACCTGTTGCAAACCCCCTCTAGTCCTTCTCTTGGTGCACTAGCTCTCTGTAGTTACGCAGATGGTTTAATAATCTTCCTGCTACTAATTCCAATTACTTCTAGAACCTTAGGTGAAGTACATACGCTCTTGACAGCCTATTTTTCTTAGTGAATTTTGGGGGAATCCTTTGAACCCTAACAGTGCAAAACAGGTAACAGAAGATTTGCTTTTTTTTTTTTTTTTTTTTGGGTAAGGATTTGCTTTTTAGGCTTGGTATGAAGGAAAAATTCAGTCTCATTTATGCTTAATATAGAGCATGGTTTGGATAGCCTTCATATGTCAAGCAGAAAATATCGTAGACCTTCTTAAAATATCCACGGGCATGTTCTTTGTCTTCTCGTGTGAAGACTTAAACGTGTCACAGGAATAGCTATTGATGTGACTAACTAGGGCCCAGATGGGTAAAGGCTGAGAAACATAGTGTACTGGAGATAGCATCTCCGGGAGGAACACACAGCAGCATTCCTCTGATCTTGCGTGAGTTCCTGCAGGTTGTCAGCAATCTGAGGGCAACATCTTTTCTTAGGGCAAGCTAAGATATTTCCCCAGAGTGAGTATCAAATTATCTGGAGTGTAAGGAATACACAATGGCAGAGATTTTATTTCTAATGAGCAGAGACTGGAAACACATTTGGAAGTCTATCATGATGTTTCTTTTCCTACCTCAATCTAGTGATCTCATTGGGTTGAATTCTCTGTGGTTTGGCTCCAAAGTCTTTCATTCCCATCTTCATCTTTCCAATTTGCTGCCCCATTTTACGGTCTACATCTCTCCTTCCAAGTTCTTGTTCTTCTTCATCGTCTTGATTCCTCATCTTTTATTCAACCTCTTGCAAACCCCCTCTAGTCCTTTCTTAAACATGGTTTTTACAAAAATGATTAGTGCGTGTGGCAACCAGGGGGATGGAATGAAGAGAGACTGGCAAACCTCTTCAAGCCAGGCTACCTGGTTTTCCTCTAAGGCTTTCTGTGCTCTTCCTAAATATCTGCTAATACATGGAAGAAAATCTTTGTAGAGCAGATAGGGAAACTGAGATACCAATGACGTAATGGACTCGGTTGGGGCTATATGACACAGGTAACCAAAAGAACAAACTTCAAGTCATTTGATTTTTATTGTTATCTTTGATCCAATAAGGTGACTCTTCCCTCTAGAGCAGAGGTTAGCAGATTACAACCTATGGGCCAAATTCTGCTCACCAATCGTTTTTGCAGTTAAGGTTTTATCAGCATACAGACATGCCCATTGGTTTACCTGTTATCTATGCTGGCTTTCCTGTTACAGCAGCCATGCTCAGTAGCTGCAGTAGAGATCTTCTGAGCTCCGAAGCTTAATATATCTACCTTTTGGTCCATTATAGAAAAAGTTTGCTGCCTCCAGAAGGTGATGAAAGCTTTGAATTTTATGGGTTTGGTATTTCTCATAATTGACTCTAGGAATATGATCCAAAGCCTAACAGAAGCTTCAGAGGCTTTCAAGAAATTCATTTATTTGCAACTGTGTTCTTTTCCGTCATTGTATCAGTTAGGGTTCTCCAGAGAAACAGAAGCAATAGATGCCGCATCTTCTTCTCAGTCCAGACAGGAGCAGTAAGACCCCTTGGCCCATTGCTGCATGGGTGATCTCTTGGACTCCGTGATAGTTTGTGCTCCGAGGAGTCAAGTCCAGGAGAGAGGCTGTCATCGGGATCCCAGAACTGATGATGCATCAATCTAGTGTGAGTAAAGGACACAGATCCCAGGCAGGGCCAGCTCGATAATTCTTGAGGCCTCACGTAGATAAATATGCTGGCCATTATTAAAACAAAAAACAAAAAACAAACAAACAAAAACAACAACAAAAAAAAACCCAAAAAACAAACTGAAGAATTTCAGGATGGCAACGGCAGAGTTAAACCAAGTGCAGGACCCATTATGACACAGGCCCGGTGCAAATGCCCAGGCTCCTTGCCCAGGAGCCTCAGACTTTGGAGCTCAAAGAGACATCAGAGGCTACCTATTCATGGATTATGACAGTTGCACGTTGAAAACTGGGTACGCCACACTTCTCTGCTGACGACCTGGAGCGGGAGTGCAGCCCACTTTGGCAGCTCTGGAGAGGGGCCCCCCAGGAGCGCATGCTTCTCGGATTTGGCCTGAGCAACTGGATTGCGCACTTTCTGGATCTGAGGAGCATATCTGCATCCACAGCCGTGTGGCTCCAGCCTCCTCAACAACTCTCCTTGGTACCTGGTTGTTATTTTTAGGTGACCCATGGTAGAGAGGTTTGGCTTATAATGTTCATGCCTGAGGCTTGAGCTTCACAGGAAATGTTTCAGAGAATTTAATACAATGCAGCACATACATGTGAACAAGGGAAGATTGGTTGTGTTCTTGTTGCCTGACCATTAGGAATTTCTATTCTTAGTCTTTTTCTCTTTTCACTGCTCCTTTCTGACTCCATTTCTCCACCTCCAGGGTCCTTCATCGAGCCAGTTCCTGGGCCCCTTGCTGCCACACGGATTTCCTTTCCTTGCTCTGCTGCCAACCCTGCTGGTTCTCTACAATGAATGAGTACGTGTGGTTGCCAACTTCCTCTCAATCTTTTCCAGATTCCTTTCTCCTTTTATTCTTTGCTCTGATCAGGTTCTCCTCTTAATTTCCAGACCTTGAATCTAAAGACTGACTTTCTCCCTCTATCCTTTGGAACTGATTACACAGTACAGCTCATACTTCACCATGGGTCCCAACTTCCCTGTCTCTGTGGTTTTCCCGATCTTCTGTTCAGGCTTCCATCTTCATTAGATTTGCTGAAGTGCCAGGAAATAAGGGACCAGCCAGTTCTGAATACCTTATTAGTTCATTCATTTTTTAAAAAAAGATTTTATTTATTTATTTTTGACAGAGAGAGAGAGCGAGAGAGAGAACACAGGGAAGGGGAGCGGCAGGCAGAGGGAGAGGGAGAAGCAGACTCCTCGCCGAGCAGAGAGAGTCTGATGTGGGGCTTGATCCCAGGACCTTGAGATCATGACCTGAGCCCTGAGCCAAAGGCTCACTTAACTGGCTGAGCCACCCAGGGGCCCCTAGCGCATTCATTTTTATCTGTTTTGTAATCATCCTCCCATCCTTTGATGGCCTTGTGTAGTTTGCATGTCCAACCTTTCCATACTGCTGAGAGGAGAATCATGAGCTCTACTGCCCCTGCCTCACACTAAAAGGAGAAGCTGAGCTCATGGTATATGCATGATCTGCCTGCTTTGGGAGGTCCAGTGAGGAGGATTGGAAGTTAAACCATGTAGTGGTATAGCCAATAGGTGGTACTATTCGTTGAGGTCAACTTGGTCATGGTATTAGGTGGCTTCAGGATGGGCAGGTGCACAGCTCAGAGAGAACTCAGTTGAACAATCTGTCTGTTGCTCAGGACGAAAAAGTATATCTATAGTCATTGAGAATGCACCACATGCCTGAATTTGCTTTGCATCCTCTTGAGTTATGGGGAACACTCATGAAAACTGTGCCAGTGATCAGAAGTCACTTGACCTCACTTCCTGCAAGTCAGCTCTCAGAAATGTGAGAATTGGGCTTGCACATTTAGTTTGGTATTTGGTTCAATATACCTTGTGTGCTGGACATATCCTTTATTTTCTTTCTATCCTTTATGTCTCATCCAATTTATTAATAGATAGGCCACTTCTTTCTTCATATTTCTTCAAATAAGAAATGCTCTTATTTCAGGCTCATTAGTTATCTTCCAGCCATGATTTTCATCACCTCCTAGGTGTATAGTTGCTGGGTATGAGTAACTCTTTATTGAACGACTATGTAATAGCTACCTGACTGGCCCTATCTGGTAGTGTCAGAACTTGGCCATCCATTCTCTATGTAAGTGCTAGATAGTTCTTCTTTATCAATTTACAGGTAAAATTAAAGGTCATTCCCGAGCAAGTCTTTAAAATCTGACCACCCAAGATATTATACCTCTTGGATTTACTCTTCCAAATACTATGGAATCATAACTGAAACCATGAGTTGCAGCTTTTTGGTAAGTCTGTTATTATGGATGAGAGATACCTAAATTACAATTCAGGACCGAAAGGACTTGGCTTGCTGATAAGGAAAGAAGGATGAGGCGAAGTGCCTAGAGTGAAATGTGCATGCACACACATTGGTGTGTAGATGGATATAATGGCCAAAAAAAGACAGCTTTTTAACATGTCATGAAATAGGACTAAGCCTTGCTTACCTCCAGTATAAATTATCACTTTTTGGCCATTTTGCAGGAATGGTATTTCCCTTCTTGTTTAGAGTTTGTTCCGTTGTAGCACATTTTGATTGCAAAGATTGTGGGAGCTCTTATCCTGGTGCCATTAGCCTTCTTATTTTGGAAAACTATCACCTATGTTAATGAAGATCTCACACTAATTTTTCTAATGCCCTGCATTCTCTATCTCTGCATACTCTCCCTGCTCCTTCTGATTATAGCATTTCCCTGTCTCCGCCTGTTTAATTCTTCCCTGAATTAAAGGGAAGGATCTGAAAGTCCAGATCAAAATGGCACCATCCTCAGAAAACCTTTGCCAATCCTTGCCAGCCAGATTAATATCTTCCTTATCTCTTATCTAGCTATTGGCTTATGCCTCTTCTGAAGCATGGATCATGGTTTGTCTGAGCCTGAGCTCATTCCCAGAAAAGTTTTCAACTCTTCCTGCATTGCAGGCAGACTCAAAGCAAGGACAGTTACTTATTTGACCTTATAGTCCCCATGGGCCCAACAAAGTGCCTTGTGTATAATAGGTTCTCAATGACTATTTGTTGAATTAAATTAGATTACATTTTATAAATGTTTATAAATGAGAGAACATTGCCTTACATGGTTTACAAAAAGATAAAAAAATCTGTTGGGATAAAAACAGACTAACAAGAACTTAAGTTGAAGGGTTACATCTTACACAATGAGGTTGTGTCTTCTTGAATTTTTGGAAAGCCTCTCAGAATTTATGCTTCATAAATATCCTGCTGCTCTAGCATTCTGCTCAAATGCTAAAAGGCATCAGAACGGATTTTGATAAAATGGAATATTTTTAGGCATTCTAATCAGCCCAGCTCTGCCAAATTCTTGGCCTTTGGTATGTGCTGCTGAGTAATGTCAGATGCTCACACGTACACACATTGACATTTACAAGGCTTGAGGTGGGCTCAACCAACTTCAGAAATGAAGTCCTCCTTTTGATTGATTGCCCCAGAACTTCCTCAGATGCATTTATTGTTTGCTACTGGAGGAACTGACAGGCTGCTGGTACCAGATGCATTTCTATTCGTTTCTCCACTTCAGGAAATAACAGCTGCATACAGGGGTCTGGTATTCTGTGAAGTTGTGGATTCATGAGGTCACATTTTCAACCATGTGAAGGGGACCTTGGGCCATTCTGGCATTGGCATTAACAGAAGCTGCACATAGGGCTGGGGTTGTTGTAGAACTCCCTGGTGTGGGATTTGCAGAAATGAAAATGAACAGGGCTCTACTCCAAACATGTACTTGGTGACTTTAGAAAATTCTAGATAACAATCCAAGAGGCCTACTCTCTTCTTTCTGAAAAATACTGTCTTTTATCTGAAAAAAAAAAAAAAAAAGCACTATTTTACTTTTATGTTCTGTAAAAACATCAGAATATATTTAGTAACTTCTGGAATTCCACTGCCTTTATAGATGGAGGAGTATCCCCAAATGGAGACATCAGGACAGTGTGTGTGTGTGTGTGTGTGTGTGTGTATGCATGCACACACATGTCTGAATCCCTGTCTAGACAAAAATAGAGGTTAGGTAGGTTACAGGAAAGAATTTTATAAGACTAAGCAAAAATAATTTCTGTTTCTAAAATAGTGCTGTTTATGAAAGGTGCTTTTTTTTTCACACTATGTAGTTCACTCTGAGAGTTGTGAGTTGCTGCCTCTGGAGATGAAGTACTGCTGAGAATTCACATTGCCTCTTATTTAAAGGCTACAAGAGGCTTTTCCAGCTCCATGATGCTGTTTTCCTATTAAAGCCCAGAATACCACCAGTTGTATCCTTTCCTAGGGATGCTGAGAATGTTAACCCTTCTGCTTCCATTAGGGCTCTGTGAGAAGAGGAATTCCCAGGGAGGTGCCAGATAGTCTATTTAGGCTATATGCAGGAGAGCGTGTGCTTTTATGATTGGTTGATGCCAATAGGGATTTTGGAAACATCTGAGCCATGCCCTAGCACCTTTTTTACCTCTTAACTCTGAAGAATCACTATTGTTAAATTCTGAAGTCATTCTGTGGAAATGAGGCTATAGTGATGCCCACTCAGAGGCTAGCCAGAGGTGGAGAAGGACGGGCTGACTTTGCCCACGGGGATGTCTGGTATTATCTGCCTGAACTTGGGTGAAGTTTCACTGCGCCAAGGCAACGGAATGGCCCTGGCTGCAAACTGCATTATAGCACCAGCACCACCAGGCAGTTTATGGTGTTTTTCACGGTTCAAGTTCATCTCGCATTCTGTGTCTGTCTTTAAAATAACTCTTGGAAGCATGCAGAGCTGGTGTTATTTCTTCCCTCTTTAACCTGTCCGAGGAGGACATGTGACCCGCCTAGGGACACACAGCCGGTAAAAGACCAAGTTGAGAGTGGAACCCTGTTCTCCTGAGGTTAATTAGGCTCTGCCCATTGTGATACCGGGTATCAGTATCACAGCCAGAGGGGTTCAGAATCATGTACGTGAGAGTCTAATTGAAAGACTTTATAATAATAATACCTTTATATATAATAAACATACATTTATTATGACAGAGGAAGAAAACATGTATTGATATTGCTAGAATCATAATTTTCAAGACATGTCTCTGGAAGAGGCTTCAAGATTATTGTAGGGCCTTTCTTTCCTTTCTTTCTTTCTTTTTTTTTTTTTTTTTTGGAGCTTTATTTAATTGAGACAGAGAGAGGGAACAAGCCTGCATACAGAGGGAGAAGGAGAAGCAGACTGTGCGCTGAGCAGGGAGCCCAATGAGGGACTTGATCCTAGCACCCTGGGATCATGACCTGAGCCGAAGGCAGATGTTTAACAGACTAAGCCATCAGGTACCCCTATTGTAGAGCATTTTTATGTCTTGGTTCTGATTGGAACTCAAGACTCACACACCTAAATTAAAAACGTATCGGAAGGGGGATCCCTGGGTCGCTCAGCGGTTTAGCACCTGCCTTCGGTTTAGCACATGCCCTGGGCCATGATCCTGGAGACCTGGGATCAAGCCCCACATCAGGCTCCCTGCATGGAGCCTGCTTCTCCCTCTGCCTGTGTCTCTGCCTCCTCTCTCTCCCTCCCTCCTTTTCCCTCTCTCTCTCTCTCTCTCTGTCTCTCATGAATAAATAAATAAAATCTTAAAAAAAAAAAACCCACAACAATTAAAAAAAATGTATTGGAGGGACTTTCTGATAGCAGGGACAAAGCACAGCCTGGTGAGGTGTTATTCACTGAAATGGCAACTGTTTTTTTGGACTTTTAAAACTATTATGAAGGCCAGTCGATTCACCCATGGTTATTTGGATGACCCAGATAACAGACTGATGATACTACTTCCAGGTATTTCATTTTTGTATTTGGTTCAGCTCTGTAAGGACAGATTTTCCCCCCCTTTGGGCCCAAATATCCTCTTTACTGGCAAACAAAAACTGAGAAAATGTAGATTAGAAATTGATTTCAGGACTTAAATGCATCAACTTAATTTTAGAGCTTTGAAAAAAGTTGTGTGGGAGCCAACCAATCATTTTACAATCAAGAGAGGTGACTAATCTGTTTTTAGACTTAAAGAATTTTATGTTCTGATCTGCTTGTTATTTTCCTATATCATTTCTATGAACCGAAGATTTCTTTTTTTTTTTAAATAAAACTTTTGCTCATATTGGTTCTAAACAACATAGATGTTAGAAATAGGCTTAAAAATTTGTTTTTGTCAAAATCCTCATTTTTAATATCTCTTTATCCTTAACCAACTGCTGCTTTTATGTGCATGATTGCCAAAAGAAAAGGAAGAGAAAAATAGTTTAAATCTATGAAAATAATCTATGGTGAAGTTTTTAACTAGCACATATCTTAACCTTGCTTGTTTCAATCACTCTAAGGTCAACAAAGTCGCTTTGAACAGTAGGTATGTTTACAACCATCATCTAAAATGATAGCTGGTTCTTTTCAATACCATTTACAAGTTCAAAAGTCTGATAGGAAGCCAACAGCCCTTAGAAGTATCAGGTAACAAATGCCTCAGGGTTTCCCTGTATCATGATAGTAAGACTCTTTGAAATCTCCAAATATGGTGAGTTTGGAAGAGCTGGCTCAAAAGTTGTGTAACTAATATCTAAGACCCAGCTATCTTTCAGTTGCCAAAAATTCTTTTCTTTTCTTTGCTTTTCTTTCTTTCTTTCTTTCTTTCTTTCTTTCTTTCTTTCTTTCTTTCTTTCTTTCTTTCTTTTTTTTTTTTTTTTTTTTAAAAGCCTGAACCAGGTGTTAGTCCTAGGTCTGATACCAATGAGCCATATGAACCTGGGAAGTCACTTAACTTCTATGGGACTTTGTTTTCTAATCTGAGCGTGGGTTTGGCCTAGTAGACATCAGTGATTATTTGCACATTATTTAATTTATTTATTAAGTGGTCATGTACTATCCTGTGATGTTCTACACAAGAGTGCTACGCAGAGTGAGAACCTTACAGCTAAAGATTAAAAATCATAAAGGAATAAAAAAAAATCTTAAGGAAATCTAACTTGGTTAGATTATAGAAGATTTTTATAGAAGATTTTTCTTTTTTCTCAAAGCTCATTTTATGATAAGATCTCCATGTGCTTTCTTTTTCTTAATTTAACATAGATATGTGCCCTTATTCATTCATATACTACTACATTTCTTCACTGGGTTTTGAACACTGTAAGTTTGTATGCTACATATTTCAGAAATATTTCCTTGCCCATTCACCCCTTCTTTCTTTAAGGTGATCATTGATTGTCCTTAAATGTCATTGGCAGAACAATGGTCCAATCAGGTTAGTTAAAATAGTAATGATAAAATGACTGACTTAGTAACCAATCATTTTTATTTCTCAACTAGTTGTTTTGGTGTATAAACATACAGTTTGCTGTTTTCTTAGAGATTATGCTAATTTTTGAGAGACGATGTGATTACAGAGCCTTGAGACACCTTATAAAAGGTCTTATAAAAAAGCATCTTATAAAAGACGCTCAATCTCTGGTTATATTCATTCCAATTTGTTGGTAGACTGATCAGTTAAATTGGTTGAGAGCCATAACCGATCTCAGCCATTCCCTGGAACACTCATCTCGCTTCTGAAATTACCCGCCTTTTTGTGCTGTGAGCAAAGACCATGTTTTAATAGCAAGATCGCCTCTTAGAGGGTCATACTCTGACGACAGGTTCAAGGTTACCAGGTGCTTAACAGTATTGGTATTCACACCTCTTGATTGGAATCGAGCTTAAGAAAAGATACTTTATTTTTAGAGCAGCCTTAGAGTCAGAGCAAAATTAATAAGGAGGTACAGAGAGTTCCCATATATCTCCTGAGCCCACACATGCACAGCCTTCTTTATTATCAATATCCCCCACTAGAGGGGTTATGTTTGTTACGATTGGTTAGCCTACACTGACACTATCAAAGTCCATAGTTTACCTTATGATTCACTCTTGGTATTACATGTTCTATAGGTTTGGACAAATGTATAGTTACATGAATCCACCATTAGAGTATTGTACTGAGTATTATACTGAGTATTTATACTGTGCCTTGGAAATCCTTTGTGCCCTATCTATTCATCCTTTCCCAGTCCAACCCAACCCCTAGCAATCACTAATCTTCCTGATTTCATAGTTTTGCCTTTTCCAGAATATCATGCACAGTTGGAAACACATAGTGTATAGCTTTTCAGTTTGGACTTTTTTTTTTTTTCACTTAGTAATACACATTTAAATTTCTTCCATGTCTTCTCATGGCTTGATAGCTCATTTCTTTTTGATACTGAACAGTAATCCATTGTCTGGCTTTGCCACAGTTTATTTATCCATTCACCCACTTCTAAGTTTTGGCAATTATGAAGCAGGCTGCTATAAACATTTATGTGCAGGTTTTGGAATGGACATAGCATCGTCACGTCCTTTGGGTATATACCAAGGAATCTGATTGCTGGATCATATGGTGAGAGGATGTTTACTTTTATGAGAAACTGCCAAACTCTCTTCCAAAGTGGCTGTGTCATTTTGCATTTCCTACCAGCAAGGAATGAGAGAGTTCCTGCTCTTTCACATCTTCATCAGCATTTGGAGTTGTCAGTATTTCAGATTTTGGCCATTTTGAGCTCTTAAACTTTTTCAAAGGTAACATGGCTGTTAGAAGTTTTGTGTGGAGTTTTTGGCCGTGTCTCTTGTCCAAGAAATGGGTTTTCACTCTCAAGTACTTTAAAATGAACTCTGGAGGCAAGGACCTTAGATTTTTCTGACTTGGAAGAAGATATTTCAACCTCCCCTGTCTCAGGTTCCTCCTCTGGAAAAATGGGACATAAGATCATAGTATCTGTCTTATAAATTCTCAAGAGAATGTGTGCATGGAACATTACAAAACACTGTGTAAGTATGCGCTGTCATGATTATAAAGATACTGGTCATTATTCTTGCTATCGAGAAGCAAACTATGTTCTTGTTTCTGGTGGGAGTATATAGATTGATAGGGTTTTAGGGTTTCAAGGACTCTTAAGGCCCAATCTCTCAATGCCAATGCCCTGTAATAGCAATGTTAGGAAGTAGGCACAACTTGTAGAGCTCAGGACAGCTTACCACAGGGGGCCTGATTAATCTTGCATCGGGAATCTGAAGTACTAGGTCTTCAATATCTTAGAAGCAGATCACAACATGTATGGTATTTATTGCACAGCAAGATTTATCAAAAATCTAGATCAATTTGCTAAAATGTAGATGATTTAGTGGTTTTGGGAACATGAATAATTCAGCTGCCCTTCAAATATCTGGAGAAAGCAAATCAGAAAATGGAAATTGCATAAAAGCTCTAAGGAACAGGGAAGGAATATTCCCATCCCAGACTCTCAGTCTCTTTCTGAGAGTGGAAAGAGGGACCAAGTTTTAAATTCAGCTTAGCTCCATATAATTGATAATTCTGCCTATTTTCCCAGAAGATGGACTATTTCTTTCCACTTCTCTATTTCCAATTCACATATGCTGGGTCCAGAACCCTTTTGATTCCCTGGGATTTTCTTTAGGAAACCCAGATATTCCAGCAATAATTCCCAAATCGCACAGAATCATCTAAAAATAACCCGAGGAAAAGAATTGAGTCCAGGTGGTCCAGTACTGGATGGAAACTGGTGCAAAGCACAATGGCATTGTCAAATAAAAAAGAACTTACTTCAGTCTACAATATTCATTAAAAGTATATATAAATTGACAAGCAGGTATTTGTTGTCTAGAGGAATTTTACCTCTTAAGTTTTCAGAATTATGTAATGTGAAAGTCCATTTTAAACCAGCAACATGGTAGGAGTATTATGACTCCAGAATGTAACTTCATCTTTGTTTCTGGACATTAACTCTGAAGACTGAATCCTACTGTGGGTTGGTTGGTCATTCATTCATTCATTCATTCATTCATTCATTCACTTTGTCATACAGGTATCATCCAGAGTAAGCTAATGTGTATTCCATCGTAACCCATAGGTTTGGAAGATTTTATTTATTTTTTATTTTTTTAAAGATTTCACTTATTTATTCGTGAGAGACACACAGAGAGAGGCAGAGACATAGGCAGAGGGAGAAGCAGGTTCCCTGTAGGGAGCCTTATACCGGACTCTATCCCAAGACCCCAGGATCATGACCTTAGTTGAAGGCAGATGCTCAACCACTGAGCCACCCAGGTTCCCTTCAATAAAGGTAAGAGTAGGGAATATTAGGTTTTAAAGCCATTCTTTGCAAACTGCAGTAAGTCCCACATACAGAAGTTATCCTGAAAAGACTTGCTCTAGCATTTTTATAGATGAGGACATTGGGGCTCAGTGAGGTTCAACTCCAGATTTATTTCCCTTCATCCTTAAACTTTCTTCTCCCCAGGCCGTATCAGAGCATTATTGTCGATTTGTTTTTCTCCACTTCCCTTTCACACTGAAAACATGTGACCTGTAGGCTCCACAGTCCCAAGATGCATATGCAGCAAACGGCTCCCTCCAGATCTGTCCATCCCTGTTACTGCTGAGGCATCTGCGCAACTCGATGCACTATTGCAAGTGGTTTCCACTTGGGGTATCTGCTTCCATCCTCTGCTCCTTAGCACCCTTTCTCCATAGAGTGGCGAGAGTGATCTTTTTAACAGGTCAATCCTTCCAAAGGCTTCTCTTCCCACCCATGATAGAATCCCCCTACATGGCCCTGGCTTATCAAGCCCTTTGCCACTCAGCCATGCCCGGCTCTCAGACCTCTGCTCTTCATCCTCTCCCTCCTCTTCCTCACTCTCACAACAGGCCTTGTTTGTGTTCTTTAAGCCTATAGAGAGGCATCTCTCCCTCGGGGTTTCTCCAGCAGCTCTTCTTAGGTATTTCTGGAATTTTTCTCTGTCCTCATAGAACTTTGTATCGGTAGATCACATAAATATTTTTTAGAGTGGCTATTGTTCCATATCTATCACCTTCTTTCAGACCACCCAACGTAAAATAGCCTCTTGGTCGCTTTCTCTCACACCACCTTATATTGATTCTCAATATAGCTTCTGTATTTTATAAGCTACATGTAGCACACATAATTTTCTTTTTAAAAACACAAATGGCTATTTATCTGTCGTTCTCCTTCCTTCTAGCATGCACAGTGCTGAGCAAGGCCCTCGCCTGCCTCATTTCAACTCTGCATTCTCAGCGCCCAGCCACACTTGGGAAGGAATGTCAGGCAATGCTGCATCTAATTTTTCTTATTTCACGTCACCCTTTCTTGTCATTGTCCAGCTTCCTGAGATGACAGGGGTTCATCCGCTGGTGAGGAACGCTGACTCTGAAGGCAGATACACAGGGCTCAAATCCAAGCCTGGGTATCACTTGCTAATTTCTTGGAACCTCAGTTTCCTTGTCTGTGAAATAGATAGGGCTAATAATAGGATCCACCTCATGGGGTTGTTGAGACAATGAAATGTGTAAACATGGTGATAATGATAAAGTACACAGCCCCCTGCCTGCCACATAGTGAGCTATAGAAGTGCAGGTTGTTCTTATTGCACCATGTGTATGCATCATTTATATCCACATACTTTCCTTATATATATAAAACATGACATTTATGTGCTTTTATTATTTATCATATATCTTACATTATATATATATATATAGTGTTAGCTATTTTTGTTATTCTATTATTTGATAGAGCAGCAAATAAAATGTGTAATAAGATTCATAAAATACCATAGAGTAAATGCCAGTCACTTCTTTCTTAGCTGGTTCTATTGCAAGATTCAGCCAGCTTCCTCCTCTGGTAGCCTCCTTCCTTCCTTCCTTCCCTCCCTCCCTCCCTCCTTCCTTCCTTCTCTCCTTCCTTCCTTCTCTCCTTCCTTCCTTCCTTCCTTCCTTCCTTCCTTCCTTCCTTCCTTCCTTCCTTCCTTCCTTCCTTCCTTCCTTCCTTCCTTCCTTCCTTTCTTCCTTCCTTCCCTCTCTCCCTCCTTCCCTTCCTCTTCCTCTCTCTCAAATTAGCTTTTATTTATTTATTGTAAGAACACACAATATGAAATCTGCCCTCTTAAGTGTGCAATGCAGTATTGTTAACTATAGGCAGGATTTTGTAAAGCAGATGGTTAGAACTTACTCATCTTGTCTCATTGAAACTATGTAATATTTTGGATGAAGTAAACAAGAGGCAGTAGAACATGCTGTTATGCCAATCGTCCTGAAGGTGGCAGCAGAGGTCTAAGATTTGGAAAATGTGGTAGTTTCTTTTTCTTTTTTTGTAGACACAGTATATGATTTGAAGGGGAGGGAAAAGTTATCCCACGGTCCTGTTTTTGTATCTTAAATTACCCTTTGTCATTATTATTGCTGGGAAGGGATGTGTCAGGTTATTTCGGGAAGCTGCTCCAATGCAAATCATATCTGGGAAGTGGGAGCCTGTTATTGTTCATTAAAACCTCAGGCAAAATGAGAGCATTAGTGCATTAATAGGCTGCAGGAAGTGAAATTGGTGATGAAGGTGAGGTAGAGGGCTTGTAGCAGGAAGCAAAGGGCTGGGGTTTGGGTGGGCACATCCTTTGGCCCTAGGACTCTAATCTGCAGGGAGAGGCACAGCCAGGGGAGGTCAGCTGAACCCTCTAAATTGTGGGGCCAGAGCAGAGTCCCCTCTTATCTGGAGTTAAGACTTGAACTCCTGAAATAACCTCATACAAGCTTTAAATAATATGTAGAGTCTACAATGTCTATGCGTAGAAGTCAGATTCTCTGTATCTAATAGACATCAGGGGAATAATAAAATGGATGGAAGGAGGCCAGGAGCAGTCAAGGGTTCAGGTAGTCACTCTCTGCGACTAAATAGGAGATACCTCACATCGACCACCAGATGGCAGTATTTCACCGCAAAACACACCCGCCGGTTCCATCCTGTGAGCAGAGTGGAGCTCTGCAATCACTTGTTTCCTATTTGCAGCAGGCATTGGAAGTATACTTAAAAGGAAGAGTTATTTGTACTTTTTCCATAAACGAAAAATACATTTTTTTTTGTTAATAGAGGCTGCTTTAAGTATACTTCAGTTATTGTTTTGGGAAGAAGAGAATCTAAAAGTCGTATTGTCTCTAATTCTATGTATGTTATGCCTCAAAATTATGCGTGAAAAAAACTAAGCAGCGTGTGAATTGAGGTATAACATTCCCACGGCGAGAATATATCAACTGCTGTGAAATTGCAAGACAAAAACAACATAAAACTGTTTGGTTCATAAACTACTCTTTGATTTGCAGCCTGTGGTTTTTTTGTTTTTTTGTTTTTTTTTTTTCTCCAAAAGCATAAACAAGATGGTGACAAAACATGGCTTATTTGTTTACACATTTTATAACCATTTATGTATAGAATAGCTCCCTGTAAAATGTGTCTATGTGGTTGAGGAGACTGAAAAGGTGGTTATCGAATGAAGGATTGTATGTAAAATACCTGGCACCAGCCGCACACATAGCAGGAATCATAATGAATGGAGGCTGTTGTTGCATTTATTAAGAAGTAATAGTTTAGGGAGTAAGTGCAGTAATCCTTTTTGTGGTATGGGAGCAGCTAAACAGTGAAATATTAGCCTGTTGCTTTAATGGAAACCTCACAGGCTGAGCTGTCTGCTGTGCCCCCCAGTTGACTATGTCAGGGCATGAAAAGCATGGGCTCTATCTTCCAACAGACACTACAGACCTCAGCGTTCAGCAATGGACCATTAACACCTTTTGAGAATAGCAAACCCATTTTCCCCTTAATTTGTTCCATTTGGGTTAAAACTCTAGGGCAAAGACACTATTAGATGATACAGAGCATAACAGGCAAAGATGAGTGGCCTTCATAGTTGGGATCATCCAACTTTCAACATGGATTCTTACATTGCTGAATTGATAGGCTCCTAGTAGGCACAAACGGGGTGAATTCCTTAATTAAGCAAGGTCTCTTGTTTGGGCCAATTTAGATTCCAGTCATTGATGAAGCTTTTTTTTCTCTTTTTTTCCTCTCTCCCCTCCTTTCTTTCCTCCCTCAGCCTTCCTCTTTCCTACCCACCTACCCTTTTTTCTTCTTTCCCTCCCTTTTTTCTTTCTTGGCATGCCAATGCCTTATGACTTACTATATTCCATTCATTTTGGTTCCAGACATTAGCTGTAAGTCCGTTATTTGACTTATTTCCACGATGAGCTGAATTCTGCTCTCTCTGCCCCCCTTCCCTTGTTGAAGTCCTAGCCCTCAGAATGAACTTGTATTTGGAGACAGGGTCTTTAAAGAAGTAACTAAAGTCAAATAAGGTGGTTGGAGTGGGCCCTAATCCAATGACTGGTGTCCTTATAAGAAGAAATTAGGGCACAGACAGGTGTAGAGGAAAGACCATGTGAGGACACAGGGAGATGCCAAGAGAAAGCCCTCAACAAAAACCAACTGCTAGTACCTTGATCTTAGACTTCTCAACCACTAGAACTAGATAATTTTCTATTGCTTGAGCCACCCAGCCTGTGGTATTTTGTTACAGCGGCCTCTAGCAAACTAACACCTCCCCTTAGAGTCTTTGCTTAGGAATTTGTGCTTCCTCCTTGCACAAGGACCATACTCAACTTCTCTGTATCGTCCTAGTTTTAGTCTACATCCTGCTGAATGAGTGCTTGCTTTAGATTCCTCAATCCCCAAATTTACCAGAGTTAAAAAAATGAAAAATTGGCTCTTCTGGACTTGAGGCCTCACCTGCTGTTGCCACATGCCACTGTCACAGCACACTCAGCAGTTGTGACGGTATTGGCATGAGTGTGAACTACAGCATTTCCGGACAATTTTATGGCACTTCTGACGGCACTAACACACTAATTCATTTTAATCTGTAATATCCCCCGTGTTCGTAAGCATGATCAGGATACAGAAGAGACTCAGACATGTGGTGGTGTGTGGGTGGGAAGGAAGGAAGACCATGACCAAAGATAAAATTTTGGTCCAAAATGTCCTCTTTCTGTTGTACTGGCAATGCTTTGCTCCCTCAAAACAGCAGACACGTGTGGTAGTGCTCATTAAAATCCCCGTGTTTGGGTGAAAATACTGGAATACTGCAGATGGCAGCATGACCTCAAACATGATTACTTTAGAGCAAAACCACTGTATCCTTGTCCCGCTTTTTTTTTTTTTTTCTCCCTTTTCTTTTTTCCTAGTGGGTAAGTTACTGGAACTTAAAAAAAAAAAAAAAAAAAAAAAAAGATTATTTATGGTGCAAACTTGGAAAAGCAATCATGCCTGTTTTTAAGTTCACTCCAGTGGCCTGGGCTACAAAGTACCAATCAGCAGCAGCCCCTTGAAAGGCCTCTAGGCAAATACATGGTTACTCAGCTACGCACTTGGAGAACCCCAACCTGGACTTAAACATATTTTGAAATTACACTTCAGAGATGTTCTCAACCTTCTTTCAAGTTCCTAAAGCTAAGTTTACCAAATGTTAAAGCAACAATTATTCTCAGAAGTTACAGCAACAGGGTGATAAGACAGCTGCTGCCTTTTAGACTGCTGCACACATGCCTCTCTGTAATGGATGGAGGGATCTATACCATTTCTCCCCATTCATTCTCTAAGTAGTTGCTTCAGGAAACTCCAATAAAGACCATTTTCAGAAAAATCTAAAACTCTAAACCAGGGGTCAGCAAACTTTCTCTACAGGCCCAGATAGGAAATATTTTTTTGGGCCACATGGTCTTTATCACAGCTCTGCTGTTGTACTGCAAAAGCAGCCACAGAGAAAATACACCAACAGGAAAAACTGTGTTCCAATAAAACTTTATTTACAGAAGCAGGCAGGCAGGAAGATTTGGCTGTGGGCCATGTTTGCCAACATCTGCTTTAAACCTGGGCCTGCTATCTCTCCGAGGAAGACTTTCTGTAGGGTTTGAACTCATCTATACACTTAGTCTTCCCTCATTTTTTTCCCCCTTAAGTGCTATGTTACACAGGTATTTAATTTATGGTGTTGTGTTATCTTTTTTTGGAGATAAAATGTTGGGTTGGGCGGAGTAGGAAACTGACTCTTGGGTTTGATGTTATAGATCAGTCTAATCATGACGTTGGCCTGGGGATCTCTCTCTCTCTCTTTTTAAAATTTATTTATATATTAATTTATTTATTTTCTCTCACTTTTTTATATCTTATTTCTTCCCATGGGACCTATCTGGATTGGGCCTAGTCTTAGAGATAAGGGTTTGGACTTGGGATTGTGCTCAGAAATGGTCCAGTAAGTATGAAGCTAATGGAGAAACTGCTCTTTAGGTATCTTGGAGGGTAAAGCATGTGCCTATTAACTAAAGAACCAGTTTAGGGAGTAAATTACTTTTAATTATATTAGAGATCACATACATATACATTTATGAACAGTGGCCTGTATGTAACAATATGTATTAAACATATGTGTACAATTCTCAAGAAGTTGGTATATTTATTAATATATTTATTAATAATCAGGTCCTGTGAGTGCTCATTCCACATTCAGTCCACTTGAGGCCATTAGCCAAGGTATAGTTTCCAGTGGAAGATGGTTTAGATGGAGATAATGATGACAAGTGTGGAAATCAGCAAACATGAGGTCCTCGAGGCTACTTTCAGGCAGACCTGAGCTCTGAGTGATCCTGGACTGTTTTGCTTCTTGAAGAGGTTCCCTTGAGGGAATTGACCTGCTAGGTTATTTCTCACTTATCCAGACTGGGGCAGACTGGAGCAAATAATTTCCAAGATTTCATCTTGGTGAACTTCTTTTGGGGCAGGTTGAGATAAAGGATGCTTTGGGTAGCTTCTGGCCTCACCTTAATTCTACCCTTAAATCTAAGCATCTAAGAATGTTATAGGAATGAAGCCCTTGAATATGAAACTGAAGCTGGTTATGGGTACCTCTTCTTTCACATGAAAGCCTCCCAAGATACACTTTGTAAAGATATACTTTGTATGGATTAATGTATGAATAAACTCTGATCTGTATGTGCAGTATGGTGCCCATTGGTTGAAAAGTAGGCAGAAACCTGTGGTTGGCCTTCAAATATTGATCTGGGGTCATTTGAATTCCTGCTTTACATCAGCTTTCATAGGGAAGTAAAGGCATTCCAGAGGCTTACCTGTACAAGGAAAGACTTTGTGTATTTTCATCGTTTTTGACAGTTTGGAAATCTTATTGCGTGGTCTGGGTTACAGAAATAGACAAAACTAAATAGAGAAATCTGCTCTGTGGGAACAGGCTTGGAAAGTGTGGTTGCTAAGATAGAGACAGGCTTTATGTAGGGGGACTTTCCATTATGATTATACTTAAAGAACCAGAAAAGTGAATTCAGATGAAAAACATACATTGGGTACTTGGAAAGTGTGCCTTCTGTAGACAGGTTGTATAAAACTGAATCAAGGGAATTGTCCAGAGGAAGACTTGAGAATCTGCTCAAGGCATTGGGATGAAAGGTACTGCTACATTGTTTTAATTACTGGCTGAAATTTGGTGGGAAGAGGAAAAAAAAATCCTTCAGATGATACAAAGTAGACTTATTTTCTCATGCTTCATAGGTAATTTTTGGGAAACATTTTCATTTTCCACCCTTACTTGACAAGCTTTGAATATGTATTTTTGCCGCATTCCTAAACATCTTTCCTGGATTCCAGAACTATGCTGTCCAATATGGCAGCCACTAGCCCCATATTGCTGTCAAGCACTTAAAAATGTGGCTCCTGTGACTAACCAACTGAATTGTTAGTTTTACTGAATTTCAGTTAATTTAAATTTAAGTAGCCACATGCGGTTATTGGCCACTTTATTGGGGCAGCACAGATTTGGAACATTTCCATCATCGTGGACTCTGTTCTAGAGTGTAAGAGATCCAATTTTTATTCACAGAATTGTTTTGAATATTGAAGACTTGGTTTTCTCCCAGATGACACAGTATGAAAAAGAAGGCTATGAAGAAGAAGACTTTGCTCCCATTTTATTCAGACTGTATTAACATTGTTTAAAACTCTTTTCCCCTGTTCTGAGTAATTCTATTTCTTTTTATCTGCAGCATTTTGTATTTGTTTTTTCTAGCATATTAAATACAAATATAGTAATTTCAGGAAACTCTTTACTTAGTTGTGCTTGAAATATCCTCCCTAATCCTTAGAGTAATAACTAAATGGCCAATCCCATATTCTCAGTAAAAAAGACAAAAAAGAGAAAGGCTTGTTTTCTTTGTTTGTGCCAAACAGGAAAATGCTGTGGTTTAGCAATAGAAAATTCAGAGGGAGGAAGCTTTTTAGGTCTTGAAAATGGACTCAGAAATGTGCGTGTTAACTTACCTTCCTGCTCTCTGTAATTTCTCAAGAGAATATCTGTGAGTATCCAATTTAGGCCTTTTTTGTTTTTGTTTTTGGTCTCATGTTAAGTACGCATTAGCTCCAGGAAAAGGAATAAACCTTTTTTATTTTTTATTTAGAAATCAAAAAAATTAAAATATATTCAGTTTATGTCAACCTTCCGCCCTGGTACACATAAAAAATCCAGAAGATTTTTCCAGTTGAATAATGGAAAACAAAGTTGAACAATAGTTTATGTGTTATGTCTGAAGGATATATAAAAAACTTGAAATATTTTGAGAGAAAAATTTTTCAGCAAGCACATTTGAGTGGACAGTAGGTTTCTTTTTTTTTTCTCAAGGTCCATTTTGCAGGCTAAGAGACTATGGACCTGGAAATTCATGATGTATTGAAGGAATTTTTATTTTTATGTCATGGTTTACAGCTTTGTGGAAATATATTTCAGGATGTACGTAATGAGCTCAAAAGTGTCATAAGCCATTAAAATGATCAAAATGATAATTTTTGGATAATTCCATCAAGAAAAACAGTTGAAAGCAAAACACATTGAAATTACAAGGGAGCAAGCTGGTTGAGGGCACCAATCCTGTTTTGTCCCTGAGTTAAATCCAGGTGCCTTCACACACCTGTGCTGTACTTGGTTCTATAGAATCAATGCATTTAACTGTATGAGTCAGTTTGTCTATTATTATGGAGTAAGAAATGCTATAACCACAGGGGCATTGGGGATCAGGGCCACCTCTGGATGATTTTCAAGGCTGGAGACACTAGTGTCCAGAGACACAGGAGATGACTTGGGATAAGCAGCCCCATGGACAAGGCCTAGGACCTGGTCTCTCCACCAGGCTGTTTGCTGTGCTGCAGAAAGTTTTCTAGAAAGGCAGATGCAAGTGTCAGAGACAGATGGGGTTAACTGTCCCTGCTGGCATTTACACTTTAAAGAGCTACTTGGCTCTCTGGTTGATATAAAATAGAAGGACGGGAATGGAGGAGAGTCATTTCCTAGGTTCACATCAACACCCAGCTTCCCATTCCTTCCCCTTTATCTTTTCTCATCTGTAGACTGTCAGAGAAATGCATCAGCAACATTGCACCCCACAAAAGATTGCCAACACCTTCTCCAAATAATAGTGATCAACATATTTAATAGCCTTCAGCTGTCTTTTTGGGAGATCTGGCAAAAAACTTAACTGAAAAAAAAAAGAAGAGTCAGATTTTTAAAAAGAAGCACTGCTTTATTGCTTAAATGTGGAAATAATAGAGACCACCAGCTAAGCTAATAGTTTTGTGAAAAAGAAAGTTAAACAGCTCCGTTGCTACTTCAAGAGCATATACATACATGGAAGATGACAAAGGGGAATAATATGTGAAAAGGGGCTCAAGTTTGCCCCCAACTCATTATTCTTCAGAGCTCTCCATCTGCAACAGTGATCTGCATGTCAACTGAAGAGGCTAAGAAACAATCCGCAAACCCTCTAATGGTGTGGTCTCCAAATAAATAAAAACACAGGGCAATTCACTTTTCAATGTCTCCTTCCCTCCCTCCCTCCAACTCTCTCTTGCCTGTGTTTCTCCCTGAAAGTGATTCTTGACTTTGCATTTCCCTCTTGCCCTTGGATGCTGGCTGGACTCCAAGCAGCAATGGAAACTTGTGAGTTTGGCAGACCTGACTTGTGAAATTATGCAGTTTGGTACATTTAGCCCATTGAGCCGAGGTGTGAGAGCAGTGATGTGACGTATGCAGAGGAAGGCACAATTCTTGACAGCTGTTGAGAGCCCTTCAAAGAAATATATGTCCCCTACAAGCTTTCATTCTAAAGTTGGTGCACACTTCTGAGGTGGCCCAGAAATCATACAGCGGCTCATCTTTTTTCTTTCTTCCTTTATCCCTTCCTTCCTCTCTATCTCTGTTTCTTCTCCTCCTCCTCTTCCCCCTCCACCCTTTCCTCCCAGTCCTCCTTCTTTAACATTCTATGAACTAACTTAACTCCGAAAAACCATTTAAATACAAGTAGGCGATGGTTTCAACACTTCCAAAAAATAAAAATAAGAGAGGCTGATATTTGAAATCTTGTTTTCTCTGGCCCTGCCCCCAAAGCCTCAAAAACATTTAATAATAAATAGATAAAACTCCGCCGAGGACAGAAAATCCCCCCACCCCCAACCGTTTGTATTAGTTGGGGCTCTTGTCTGTTTCTGTGTCTGAGTTTATAGGTAACCTCTTTTAGTCCTCCCTAGTCTGAGTTTATAGGTAACCTCTTTTAGGACTCCCTACTCTTTAGTTCTCTATATAGAAGGGAGAGGAGAGCTCGGGACTCACTATAATGATGGGATTTAAACCTCCACGAATCTTGAAATATCAATAACTGAAAGGAAACCCGAATGCCAGTTTTGACTTTCCCATCTGGACTGGTTGTGGCTTCTATTTCCTCTGCACCTGCCTCTCATCCTTTTCTTTGGGAACAAACAGAGTCAGCAGGGTATCTAGAAAGGATATTAACATATTCAGGTTTCCGGTTTGGGAACAGCAAGTCCCCTGTTCCCCTAGCAGCCCTGAAGTGAGGTGTGGAAGCATCCTGATGTTTTATTGCACTGATGAAAGAACAGGAGGCAAAGATAGATTAGGTTTTGTGGAATAGGGTGGCTAGGAAATAAAGGTGGCTGGGTCTACTTATAGGAACGGTGTGCACCTAACATTTACTGCCTGCCTATCCATGTTCTCATTCTTGGAATTAGAAATGTGCTTGCTCTCCTGGCCCCCTCGTTGCAGCAAGAGCTGCTACGGGTGTTGCTGCTGGACTTTGTAAGGAAGTCTCACGCATGCTGTCCGTGGCAGATTGCAAAATGTGGTCTCAGTCCTTCACCCCTCCTGTGTCCATGCCTCCTTTCAATGTGACTTTGTGGCTCCTTCCATCAAAGGGTAGCATCTGTTTCCCACTGTTTGCATGTGAGCTGCCCTGCTGTGGTCTTTAGAATGTGGTAGAAGTGATGGTGACATAGCAGTTGATGGACCTCTGCTATAGGCAGAGTTCCAAGATGACCCCTAGTGACCCTCACCCTTGTGTAGGGTGACTTGCCTTGCCTTGCCTTGGTCAGAACCTGTGAGTATGAGGAATCATCACTCTCATGATTACATTATAGCAGAAGGGGGTTTTGCAGAAAATATAATTAACTTTACCAATCAGTTGACCTTAAGCCAAAGTATCTAGGTGGACCTGATCTAATCAAAAGAGCCCTTGAATCTGGGTCTGGAGGTCAGAGACTAAGGAAGTCAGAGATCTGAAGCCTGAGAATCACTGAGAGTACCCTTTCTGGTTGGAGAGGGCCCTGTGATAAGGAATGTGGGAAGCCTCTGGTTTGCTGAAAGCGACTTCTAACAGACAGGCAGCAAGGAAACAAGGACTTCAGTCCTACAACCACAAAGAAATGAATCCTGCCAACACCAAGAATAAGATGGAAGCAGATTTTGTTCCCCCTAGAGTCTCCAGACAAGAGCTCAGCCCTGTGTATTTTCGGCCAGGAGCAAAGAAGCCAGTCATGTTCTGCTGAACTTCTGATTTATAGAACTGTGAGCTAATAAATGATTGTTGTGATAAGTTCATGGTAATTGTTATACAACAGTAGAAAACTAAGATGATCTCAAAAGACCTGTGCATTTCTGTCCTCTCCTGGAACCTTGCCAAGGTTGGGAGACCATACCTAGACTATTCTGCAGGGAATGGAGCACAGCTGAAGCACCCCTGCTGAGGGCTGGGCTGCATCTAGAAGCAGAACCATGTTACCCCCCAGGTGCCTGAGAGGTTTCAGCCCAGAGTAGAACCACCCAGCTTATCCTCATCTATATTGCTAACCTGCAGAATCATGAGTGCTGTGGTCTGGCTGTTTGTGTCCTCACCAGATTCATACGTTTAATCCTAACTCCTGTGTGATTAGGGCATGAGGGTGGAACCCTCATAAATGGGATTGGTGGTCATATAAAAGAAGTTCCAGAGAGATCCCTTGCCCCATCTGCCATATGAAGTTACAACAAGGAGGTGGCTGTCTATGAACCATGAGTCAGGCTCTCACCAGACACCAAATTTGCCAGCGCCATGGTTTTGGACTTCTCAGCATCCCAAATCATGAGAAATAAATGCTCTTTGTTTATAAGCCACCCAGTCTGTGGAATTTTGTTGTAGTAGTCTGAACAGCCTGAGAAAATGAGCAACAAAAATGACTATTGCTCGCCCTGTTATATTTTGTGGTGGTGTGTTACACAGCACTATCTCATTGGCCTACCATCTATCCTCATGAGAAGACACCACCCTTTGGGTGTCTTTGCTTAATGCTGACATGTACATTAGCACATTTAGAAGGGGTGGACTGATTTGTGCTGTCTAAAGATGAGACCTCATTTCAGTGAGGTATTCAGGCAGCAAATTACCTTAAAGCCAATGAAACTGCAGCATGGTTTTGAATAGGATTATTGTACAGGTTGTGTCAAAATTCTTTATTGCCTCTCCAACTCATGGTGGAAACATAATCAGTTTATAAACATTCATTATCACCAGGAGCTCAGGGTAAATGATTTTAACAACCCAACTTTTCACAATTGGAAATATGGTTATAAATCGTAAATATGTAAAAAATGAAAGTCATCTTGCCAAATTTCTGACAATGGCTGAAAGCAGACAGGCTGTGGTAGACAACAAATGTAAAACATGAAGACGAGAGCATTTCTGTGGTGGACTCCTGTTGTTAGACTCTAAAGTTGTACAGATATTTGTAAGTAAAGGCAATGTGCATCCACATGAGAGTCTGAACTGTCTTATGTAAATTCAGGGAGGCAGTTTCACATACTTGGGACTCTTCTTCAGCTTGTTTTATGTTTCCTAGATAGGCAGGTGGTCCTGTGAAACAAAGATGTGGGAGGCTCAATTTTATTTTGAACTCCTGGTCTGGATATTAGGGATCTCTGATTTAGACATTTCAGTCTCTACAGCATTTCAGGAATAGGAGGACTGCTAGAGCATCCAGTGTTACTATCTCTGTCAAGGAACTATGGCCTAAATCCATCCCCAAAGGAACCAAGAAATGAGAGAATGGACATTGGTGAGTGGGGGTTGTGGTAAGACTTGTATGAAAAAGAAATAGGTCAGCTTTAGGGTTGCCATTGCTGGTGGGTTGGGTGAAGCTGTGGCAGGCAGAAAAATAAACAGTAGTTTGCTGAACAAACAGAGGAACAACAGGCAGGTTCTTGAAAGATCAGGTGGATATGGGGAGGAGGAACGTCTGTGTGAAAAAATGAGGGGTAGGGAGCTAATTCAGCCCTAGTGATCCATAGATAAGAGGAGAACGAAGTGTAGGGTGAGGACAGGGGAGATGAGTATTCAAGCCAACCTCAGAAAGCCTGTGGATTCGTCATTGGTTTCTTGGATGTGGGGACCTGCAGGTATGCCCCAGGAGGGGAAGCTAACTTCTGGATGCTTAATGTGTTTGACAGGATACTCAGCTGGGAATTGCTGTGGATGCTGAATGAGAAACAGGGTCAGTGCTATCCAAGAGGAATTCTATGCTGTGTACATCAATGAAACTGGGCAATTTGTACAAACTCTATTGCTGCTCACTTGTTTTTTGTCAGGGAGAGGTGATGAGCAGAGGGCAAACTGATGCCCAGTGAAGCCTCAGTCTGGCATAGTCCCTATTCTAGAAAAATCTGAGTATTACTAACAAGCAAAATTTGATCTGGAAGGAGAGAGAGATTTCTGCAGGATATTTGGAAGAGGGGAATAATGGTTAGGACTGGGACTCGGCCAAAGCCTTGGTTTTTCTTGTTCAGATAGAATCTTTCCTATGAGGGGTGGGGATCTCAGAGGATTTAGCTGGATTGCTAATTGTATGCTGGCCATCATTGTACAGTATACCTCTCTCTCTGGGAAACATTATTCATTCAGGTTTCTTTATCCTGACCTGTGGAGCTCCATCTAGTCTCTTTCCACACCCCACCACTCATGCCCCAATCTTCTTTTGTTCTGGGCCAGGGAAGAGCAGCTTAGTGGACAGAGTCCCAGAAAGAGGGATGCATAAGTAGGTCCATGACCCAGAGTCTTTTGTCTTTAGGAGTTCCCTTCACATGTGTATATCTTCCTTGGAGACTTAGGACATTCCTTTGTTCCAGCATCCATTGTATTATGTTTGAGAGTCCACTTGTTTCTTCCATACTAGACCCTGTGCTCCTGGTACACAAGTCCTTTGTTTAATTCATGTCTGACGCTCAGCACACATCACAGTGCTTGACACACATGGGCACTCAAATATCCATTGAATAAATGTGACTAGATGTGAAGGTACACATATGACCATTTTTCTGTTAAAATAATTTTTGGGCCATTTCTTTAAAAAAAAGGATATGAAATCATGAAGAGAGAAAGGTCCCCAGGCATGATTTTTCTGTGTGGTACATAGGGCTAGAAATAGCTGTTGTACAGAGCTGGTACTTCAAAGGCCTCAGTACACTAAGTGTTGCCATCTTTGATCTATAGTCTATATCAGAGAACAAAAGGGCAGGAGAGACTGGTTAGTTGATGAAAGCAAATATCTTGTTTCAAGTTCAAAGCAGTGCTTTTGTGACCTGTTCCATTATCAGGAGTGACACATCCCACCCATGCACCCTGGACAAACCTTTGGATGTCATCACCACCTCTGTCTGGGCTAGGAGCTACTGGCATGTCTCTTGGCTGTAAGCACGGGGTGCCTGGTCCTGAGGTGTTCTGCGGCATTCTGGGGCAGACAGTGGTTGCCCACAGTGACTGCCTGCTTTTAAGCCAGGTGTGTATTTTATTTTCTGGCAGAGCTATTGTTTCATTACTGTCATGAAACATCAGTCTTAGGGGATACCTAAGGACACTGAAGGAACAATTGAGTCTCATTCCTGAAATGAGATATTTTCACTGGCAAGTAGAAATGTCTTCATCAAATAGTTGCTTCCAAGCAGATTCTGAATACGGGGAAGGATAATTACAATACAGAGTATGGCACTTTTTCAGGGATTGGATATTTATAGATTCTGGCTTCATCACATAGTATCTGCATGACTGTGGGTTACTCAATCTCTATAAGCTTCAATTTCCTTATATGCAAAATAGACATCATAATATAAACAGAGTATTGTGAGTGTTGGGTGCTCATTCCTTACTCTTGATGTTTCTTTCCATTTGGAAGGAGCTCCTTCCTCCCTTTCTCCACCTCCATCATCAGACTAAGGGTAATAGACTCTCTTCACTTCTCCCTCACTCATTCAGAATTCATTTATTCAACTGGTGGGTGTGAAAGAGCATGTGGAGTGTGTCTCATCCTCTACCATTTCTCCTGGGGGCAAGCTGCTCACAGAGAGCAGAAATTTTTTTCTTCTAGGATGGGAGGAGGACAAAGAGAAGTCTGTTGCCCTCCCCTAGCACCACCTGACTTGTCTGTCATAGTGGGCTGTGTGCGTCCTATGATCCCCACCTCCTGGTCATCATGTCCCATGTGGATTTTCCCTTCCCCTTAAAGTGTGGGCATGACCCGGTGACTTGCTTCTACAAACAATATGGTAGAAGTGATGAGATATCATTTCTGAGATTAGGTTACAAAAAGAGTGTGAGTTCTCTCTTTCTGGACCCCTCTCTGTGTCATAGAGCCTTGGAGCCAAGCAAGCTGCTGTTTTAGAAATGGCCCTCAGGAGAGGTCCACATAGCAAGGAACTGAGGCCCTCAGTCAGCCTGCAGAACTAATCCTGTCAATACTCAGTGAGTCTGGAAGTCAGTCTTCTCCCCGCTGAGCCTTTAGATGACCACAGCCTTTGCCAACAGCTTAATGGTAGCCTTGTGAGAGTCACTGCTGCATCCAGATTCCTGCACCCAGATTCCGGATCCACATAAGCTGTGACATAAGAAATGTTTAAAGCTACTAAGTTTTGGGGTTATTTGTTACACAGCAGTAGGTAACTAATACAGTTGGCTAGACCAGGGTAATTCTTGTGTTCAGTTTTGGGAAGCCCTTTGTCCCTCAGATGTAAGTGTATTCTCTAGCCTTGCCTAGATTGGTCACCTGCATTTTTCATTTCCTGATAGTTTATTAATTAGAAACCTGGCAAAGGGAGAGATGTTATTTATCACCCACCACCCCTGCACTAAAATCCTCAACATGAAAGCTTTTCATAGGCGTTACTTGTCTTTAAGAATTGCTGCAAATGAGGTTAGTAGCTTTGCCTTGATAGCATTTTCTCCGTTTCTCTGCTATCATTAAACATGCTCATACTCTTTCTAGTCCTGTTATTGGCTTCTGCCAGAGGCTTATGCACTTTGAGGTCTCTCCATCTCCAAACCCAATTCACAAACTTTTCCAAGGCCACTGTTTTGGCCTTGCCATTTGCTCCTCCTATCAAAACCTCCCCATGTGAAGCCCAGATCCTAGTAGTGGCCATCTCCAGTTCATGTGACGACAGTGGAGGAGGGATTTGGGGGCTTAGAGCAGCTGCTGAATTTTGGGATCACTTCAGGAGGAGGATAGGTTTTGCCCCCTGATCATAGAGGCATGCCCATGTTATTTTGGGGAGAAGCAAAGAGAGAAATCTGAATTATTATAAAATAGTTAAAAGACTTTTCAGAAAGTGTTAACAAGGCTGTAAGCATTTGGTCATCCTTTCGTTTTTCTCACTTGTTCTTTCTTTCTTTCTTGTTCTCACTTGTTCAGGGAATTTAAATGTGTGTCCTTCATTCCAAGGCTTTGGTTACTCCTGGACATCTCTCAAACATGGTCTAGGAGTGGACGCTGTATGAATAGCCTCTCACTAGGAGTCATAGCTCCCTGGTTGGTGGGGAGTGGGCACAATTTGACCCCCTCTGGAGGGAAAAAGGGAGATTCTTGGGGCCTGGCAGCTCAAGAAAGTCAAAATGTGCTGTCTCCATTTCTTCCCCTGCACCTATTTCAAATTCTGTTTTTTTTTTTTTATTTTAAAGTATTTAAAAACAGAAAAACAGCATTTGGATTTTATAAAATACAACAGATCAATTCCTACTTGTGGTTTTACCCTGGAGCCTGGCATGGAGAGCAGTTCTAACAGATATTTTCAAAAATCATTAGGCTCACCAGAATTTAAGCTGGCCCATGACATTTGGATTGGATCCGTTTAAAAAAAAAAATCGAATACTTTTCCACCCCCAGTGGTCTCTAATCCTGCTCCCTACAACATGAATTTAGGGAAAAAACATGTATTGGCCCACTGAAGATATACTTTAATATTCTTTCACGTTCATGGGTTTCTGAGCAAACATAACTGCTTGAGTAGGAAAAAAAAAGCACAGCTGATGAATTTCCCACTGTGTAGGCAGCCTCTATGACTTTGAATAATCCTCAATTTCTGATACCAACCTCTCAATTTGCTTTGGGGCTGCCATGGTGATATGCTTATTTTTGTATCTGCATTAGATTATCTAGGGCAATCAAAAATCATTGGTGACAGTTATCAAAAATGGGTTTTATTTTAGGAGACATAATTTTAACATGAAGTTAATATATAATATATCTACGTAGTTAATTTGTGAAAGTACCTGTCATTTGATTAGGGCACTGGATTAGTTTCCTATTGCAACTGTAATGGATAACCCAAAACAATATTTAAGAAAACACCCTTTTAAAAATTCTTACAGTTCTGGAGGTCAGGATTCTGAAATGGGTCTCATGGAGCTAAATATCAGCAGGGCTGGTTCCTTCTGGAAAGCTTTGGTGGCCGTGGGGGTGGGGGTTGGTGGTGTGCATGGGGGCTCTGTTATCTTGCTTTTCTCAGTTTCTAGAGGCTGCCTGCATTCCTTGGCTCATGGTCCTGCAGGGCTCCAATCTCTATTTCCTTCGTCATATCTCCGTTGACTCTGACATTCATGCTTCCTTCTTTCACTTACAAGGACCCTTCTGATTACAGTGGGCCCACTTAGATAATTCAGGGGAAAAAAAAACAAACTCCTTACATCAAGGTCCTTAAATTAGTCACATCTACAAAATCTCCTTCTGCCGTGGAAGGTAACGTATGCACAGGTTCCAGGGATGGGTACTTGCCAATCTTTCAGTGGACGGAGTGATTATTCTCTTAGCCATGGGCCTTTTCAGAAGAACACTTACTTTGGTGTCATGATATAAAAGAGTCTCAGACTGTCTCTGTTGTTTGGTACCAAGGCCAGGATGAGACAAATGCTACAATCCTTATCATTATTATTGCTATTGTTTAGAAAAGATGCAACAGGTGTTGTATCTTTTATTGCTGTTTTCTTTTGAATTGTCAGGTAACTCTGAGACCATTTTGGTGTGCCAGCTTGCCCTACTATAGAAGGGATCATCTTGAATTCAGTAAATAAACCATTCAATAAGAACATCATTTGGTTTAGGAAACAGCTGGTTTAGACTGCCTGAAACTACACATGTCTTGCTATGATTAAATAGTAGCAGACTGTTCCAGATCACTGCATGAATGCATACACACACTTCATATAAAATAAAGGCGCATTTCACATCTACAGAATCTAAAGCAATCACTGGAAAGTTTCCACAAAGGCAAAAAGACCTGTCAGGTGATTCTTTTGAGTTTATCTACCTGCAGAACTTAATTTTCTGATATAATTTTTCAAGTGGAATAAAATCTTGATGATCTGTCCAAATTTCATCTGCCATAATGAATGTTATAGATCATTAAAGATGATGTCCACCTCTTGTTTCCCACCGTGGAAATCTGTTGATTCCTCACTGTCCACTTTAACTTTTCCTGTGCTCTCTCCCCTTTGTCCCTTTTGTTTTGTTAGATGAACATCGCCAAAACTGTTCTTTCCACTTTTTTTTTGAATATTCTTGGTGATTTCCAGCATCCCTCTCCCTTTTGTCTTACTGTCCTCTGCCTAGAAGATGCTCTTCTCTTCTCCACACTAATCTTAGATCTACTAACTGAGTGTCTGAATCAAATTATTTGGACTTAGTGAATTCTGTAGCACCTATGATGCACACTATTCACTTGGTATCTTGAGCAGGCTGTTTTATTGTGGCAAGGTGCAAAGTTGCAAGGTGCAACTTTTAACTGTTAATGAATGTATTCCCTCCACCGCCCCCCTCCCCCCTGTAACTATTTGTCTCCTGTCTCTCTGTCTCCTGCCAGAAATATTAGGGTTTTATTAACTTGTCCAAAAGATGATATAGCTAAACCAAAGAGTTAATTCTCAGGTTTTGGGTTTTGAAAGCCTGGCCTTTCAAATTTCGCAAGGCAAGTTTCAGAAGGACATGGGGCCATAAAGTCTATTTCAAAGCCAGTGAACTGTAACCAGGAGTGTGCATGTGTATATACACTGAGGAAACAAGACTTCCCTTAGGGGTGCACGGGGACATGGGCATGGCACTCAATCAGCTTCCAGATCCTCAGATTCCCTATATCCTCTTTCTCAGGTGGCTCTGTCTATAGAAGCACTTGGGATCTGCAGGATTTCTTCTTGCTTTCACACTTGCCCTTTCCTCATTTCCCCCTTATTCTTGCTGTGGTGGAAGAGCTCTGAGCAGCAAATCAATATCCCCTGTGAAATGGGGATATTGAGAAGGCAACCTGCTGAGATGATTGGCGAACACATCCTTTGACAACTCAAATGGCTGATTCTTTGCTCTAAATGAAATTGAAGACCTGCTCAGGATTACTGAAAATAATCTTTGCTGTTAGGCCACTATGCTGTGTTTAGGATGTAACTTTGAAAAAGTTCAAAGAGTCGAAGGACATTGCTATAACAAAATCTATCCTATTTCTAGCTACTTATTTATTTATTTTTTTTAAGTTCTTTCACGGCTGCTTATTAAAACAAAGAACAGCATTAATGCTGGCCTTTGTCTCATTCTAGCGACAAGTAATATTCATTCATGCAGAGATGAACCAATTAGGAAAAACAAGCCAGTCTGGTCTAATTTAATAAGAGATGAATTTCCAGTAGAATTTGAACTTTCTTTATTTTAACAATTTGAATTTTATGTTTATTAACATTTTAAATATATTTGTATTGTTATGAGAAGTATGATGATATGTTGCCAGAGAAAAGTTAAACAAAAAAAAAACACAGTAGAACCTGTATAGTCATAGGGAATTAAAAAAATGTAAATTTACATTCCTCTTATTTTTTATAGTGAATTATGATAGGCTTATTTAGGAAAATTCTTTCAAGTATAATTTATTGTATTAGGATAAAGTTCTGTGGGGAAAATGGAATGGAAACATGACTTTGAGGAATGTTATAAAACAAGATCAAATGTACAATTATATTTTTAAATGGACAATGGTGTGTATCAAATTCCTTTGGAATTTAGATTCCATTGGAAACATTTAATGGAGTGGAGTAACAGCTTTATTTTAGGCTTGCAATATTTATAGCTCACCGCAAGTCACGTCTAGCAACTACTGAAACTTAATGATAACACATAGATGGCAACTTAAAGTGTGTTAGGTAGGGGTACAAAGGCTTTCTTATTTATTTATTTTGAATTTTTATTTATTTGAGAGAGAGCAGGAGCAAGGGGAAGAGGAGGGAAAGGGGCAGAGGGAGAAGCAGGCTCCCCCATGAGCAGGGAGCCCGTTGCAGGGGGTGAGGGTGGTGGGGGTACTCAATCAATCTTGGGACTCTGGGATCCTGACCTAAGCTGAAGGCAGATGCTCATCTGAACTGAGCCACCCAGGTGCCCTGGTGTGTGAAATCTGAAATTATTTTAGGGATGAACAAAAAGAGGTGGACACTTGATCATATAAATCAGCCATAGTGATTTCAAATGTGATTAATAACTGATAGGTGGGGTGTGGCAGAGAGCATTATTTCTAAGACCAATGGAGTGTGGACTTGCCTCTGACTGTGAGTGGGTCTTGGGGTGAGGGGATGGTGGAAATTGTGGAGTCCAGTCTGAGAGTCAGCAACTGAAGCCCTCAGTCTGGTGGGCAATCCCTGGAAGTAGGTGGCATGTGGCTAAAAGCAGGGGAGAAAAGATGGCTTCATGGGGGAAATGCCTGGGATTTTAGAAATTTTTGTTCATGTGGTTCCTCCTAGTGTCCTTTCTGGGTTTGAAGCCCACAGGAATAACTTATCTTATTAATGCTCCATGTGTAGCTTATCTTCCTTCCCTGTCTCACTTTTCCCACTGCCTCATTTGTGCTTCCTGAGATCATCTCCCAAATAACCTACCTGCAGACAAACTCTATCTCAGGATCTGCATTTGGGGGCATCCAAAGCAAGACATGTACCATAAGTTACTTTCTTAAATAGAATATGTTTATTTTCAATTCAATTTAGATGTATTTATTGCATGCATGCTTGGTTGCCTTTAGGGACACCTGCTACCTATTTATCAATTAATTAATCAGGATAGAATTACTGGCAGTACCATCTGATGTTCTTTCTACTGCATGTACATAAAGCGATCTGGAAAAAACTGACCTTGCACAAATTAATGTTAAAAAGAGATGGTATGTATAGTGAGATGCTGATCTGTCAAAAGCAAATGCAAATGACATAATAAAAGTTGAATATTTAGTGGATTCTTTTGGGATAACTGTAATTTTTCAGTAAACATTTTTCGCTTCTTATGAAATTTGCTGCTGCTCCCTCATGGCAAGCAGAAACCATGAAAGAACCCAAGTGCAGTGTCTGGTTTTAAAACAACAGTTAAGCTTTATTTGTAAGGGCAAATAAGAATCATATTCTATTCTGGAGTTAATAGGAAATAAGCAAGATTTTCCCCTTAACTTTCATTATGGCTCATGCAAATGCTGGTAATGCAATTATGTAAATGTGTAGCTGAGGTTTGGAATGCTGCCTTTATTATTTAACTGTAAAGTTATAAAATGTCTAATTTGCATATTATAATTTTTTTTCTGGAGTGGTCTAAAGCTTATAAACAAGACTCTAATTTTTTTTCAGAGAAGGATTTAAAACAGAGGCTTCTGGCAGTGAGAATATAGAATCTTACCCAGCATTTGCTTTGAGCTTTGGACAGGGAGGTATGTTTATAACTACAATTGGAGAAAACTACAGTTAGAGAGAAATAGTAAGTGCATTAGTAACTTTTATAAGTTATTAACAAGCAGAGCCAGAAGGCTTGGTTATTGTAAACTTGGAGGCAGAACTGAGCTTCAAACTGAACTTGAGCTTCTTAGATGGTTCCTCTGCATGTGTGATGTTGAGCAAGTGGTCTCCTCACTTCTGTGTTGGAAAAGATGGAAGTCATTTGTGGCCCTCCAAATCATCACTGGTGCACTGGTGTCCATTGATTTGCTTTTTGATGGTCAAAATTCCTGAATAAGTTCTTCCTTCGCTGTAGATCACAGCATTATGATAAAAACCAGATGAGGATTAGGGAAAAAAAAGACACAGAATGGCAAGACAGTGCCAGCTACTTATATCCATAGAAGTCTGATCTAGAGAGAAGCTTAATTGTAATCTACTATTTAAAAATTATTTTGGGGCTCTTACTATGTGCTAGGCTCTGTGCTAGACACTTTAAGAAGATGACCTCATTCCATCTCATTTGCATTTCCATGATAATTAGTGATGTTGAGCATTTTTTTTCATTTACCTGTTGGCCAGTTGTATGTCTTTGGAGAAATGTCGATTCAAGTCTTTAGCCTAGTGTAAAATCAGGTTATTTTTTTTTTAAACTCTTGATTTACTATTTGATTTTTAACCATTATGCATATGTCTCCCTCTTCTACACTCTCACTTTTGAAGTAAGGCCCTTGGAAACTCTATGATGTCCAGGATCTCTGGGGTAATAAGTAACCAGAGAAAGACTTGGAATGCAGCTTTGCCTCCCAGACAGGTGACTTCCTACTGTACCACCTGCTACCACCCCAGGCTTCCTTGTATGACAGAGGAGATGGCTGAGGTGCCAGTGTGCTGTGACATGTAGATCAATTGTCCTCAGTGTTTTACTATGAAATCTATATGACCTTGGTAGGTTTGGAGGTGCAGATCCCTTGGGTATAAAACGTTGTTCAGTTCCTTGCACTGCCTCTCCTGGATGCTTTCCTTCCCAGAAATAACCAAACAGGAATGATTTCAATGTCCTTTGGCTGATAAATGGATATAGTTATTATTCTTTAAGTGGAAAAAATGCATCCAAAGAATTTTCAGATGACTTTTGTAAAAAAAAAAACAACAACAACAACTGATAAGCAATTTTATACAAGTAGCCTGGGGAGATTTGTTTTACAAATCCTCATTCCATCTACTTTGTAGTTTTTCTGTCTTTTCCAGCATCTTCCTATTCCTGTTGACTTAGCTTCTTATTTTCATAGAAAAGCTGAGTGCATCTGAAAATGTGCGACTTCACTGTACACTACTTTTTTAGTTTTTACTAAAAATTATCCCTAAACTCCTGTTTTAAATTTTTTAGTACTCTCATTATTTTTACTATTTCTCCTTATTTTTGACCTCTATTTCTATGCTAGTTCTAGACTGGAGACAAAACAATATCCTCAAATTCATGATGATTCCATTTTTTTCCTTGAAAAATCATGTTAAAAAACTTTTGAAAGTTAGTGATTGTCCTTTATAGACCTGTTTGTTTAGATCTCCAGAGAATGCCACTGAAGGTGTGGAGAGCATGTTTTCTTTCTACCAATAAGCAATTTTTTATTTCAAGGGATTGGAAACCACATCAAATAGCTATTTATTTATGTGTGCATATGCATATGCGTGCATAATGATTAAGACTCTGACCTAAATTACCTGGATCAAATTTGGCTTAAATTTGGTGTGACTTTTGGCAAATCATCTAACTTTTCTTTGCCTCAGTCCTCTCATCTAAAAAATTGGGGAAAATGAGAGTACCTATCTCAAAGTGTTTTGGTAAGATTAAGTAAGTTAATATATGTAAAGTACTTGGAACAGTGCCTGGCTCAGAGTAAGCAGCATGTGAGTGTTAGCTACTATCTAGTAGTATAAAGTCTTAACACCCTGCTATTTGTTCTAGATCACCATCTAATATAAACACAATGCAGGTGGTTTCCACAATTTGAAAAGTTCTATCTAGTAGTCACATATAAAAAGGTAAAAAAATAAGCAGATGAAATTAATTATAATAGTACATTTCATTTAATCCACCTTATACAATTTTTTCCATGTGTAATTAATAGAAACGTTATTCATAAGATATTTTATATTGTTTGTATCATACTGTGTCTTTGAAGTTGGTGTGTGTATTATACTTTACAATACCTCTCAATTTGGATTGGCCACATTCAGGTGCTCAGTGGCCACATTTGGCTGGCGGCTACTGTAGTGGGCAGTGCAGATCTAGAGTATCAAACATTAAGACAAAAATTCTGACTTAATACCTCTTTTGCTATGGATAGTTTATGTAACATTGTGGCCAGACTATTTTAGCAATGCTGTTAACCTAGGAATAAGGTTGGGCTCAAGAAATATCGAGAAGAATTAGAAGTTTATCTCTGATGAAATCAGAGAGGGAGACAAACCATAAGAGACACTTCATTATAAGAAACAATCCGAGGGTTCTTGAAGAGGAGGGGGTTGGGAAGATGGGGTAACTGGGTGATAAGCATTAAGGAGGGCACATGATGTAACTAGCACTGAGTGCTATATAAGACTGGTGAAGCACTGACCTCTACCTCTGAAACCACTAATACATTGTATGTTAATTAACTGAATTTAAATAAAATTAAAAAATAAAAAAAATTCACCAATCCCCCCAAAAAGAGTATTTCAAGAAAAAGAAGGAATCAAGTACTGTTTTTAAGTGCATTGTCTTAATTTGAAAGTCATTAAATGTCTGTGTCAGTTAAAAAAAAAAGTTTATATCTGAAGCTCCTTTACTTCTGGTTTAGTACTTTCATCTGTTCTGGAATACCACTTACTGCTACAGTCAGGATCTAAGGGTGGAGCCCACCCAAAGCTCCCTCTAGGCCACATTACTATCTCCTGTGTCCTATTCCTCCAGGACCCCAATGTGATGAAGTTTTAGTTGATTTTTGTTATTCATGGTAGTTATGTTTTTAAAAAGTCTATGCAAACACTGAATTAGCAATTAGGAAGCCTTGCTCCTAGGAGAAATACAGATTTACATTCCTGTGAGCCTCTGATCACAATATTTTCAATAACTAATTAATACATAACCTTGTTTTATTCGCTTCTGTTTAAGGACATCTTATTTACCATATACTGCGGATTCATTAACATTGACATCATGGAAAATTCACTAGAAGCCATGCCCGAATGAAGCTTATTCAATATATATATACTGGACAGCTCTTTAGCACAGTGCTTGGGGGTGGGGGGGCATGGTAAGCAGTGAAATCACCAACCAAAAGCACAAAAATGAAAAAAAAAAACCCACAACAACCATGGCAGTGTATAAACTGCAGAAAGGACACTTGTTTTTACAGTCTGAGAGCTGAAACAAGAAGGCAGAGCATTGCCTTGTCTGACCCCAGCTTGGAATGTTGCATTGAGCAACTCAAATTTTTTGTCACTTTGTGTATATCTGTAAATGACCAGGAAAGCTCCATGAGTATTGATTTTGGGTTTACAAATACATTTTAGTGAGTAGGCAGATCTGGGAATAATGAGGATCGGCTGTATTCTTTTTTGACAGCATTTGCCTTTTCAGAGATGCTTCCAGTGTATGTGGGTGGGCAGTTGGGAAGCTACTGGGTTCCTTCAGACTTTTATCACGTGGGTGATTGCTCATGCATAGTGAACTGCCTACTCCCATTCCTGAGGAAAGGAACAGCCAAGTGGGTGTACCCTGGGGCTTGGGTGGGCAGAGTCAAGTACAAGCAGAAAGAGCCAGAGATTGAGCAAGGTTGCACCTTGGGAAAAGGTAAAAGCAAAGGAACTTCAAACAGTGATCCTCAAGTGCAATGCACTGGCAGGGGTGGGAGATAAGGTCAACAGATGGGGAGCCCATAAGAGGAAGCATGAACTGAGACCACACACCAACCAGGAGTGAGTTGAAAAGGCTAGAACTCTTGGGTGAACACAGCTGGGGTGTCCAGAGTTGCCTCTTTTTGGGAACTGACTGTGTGGGGGCATAAGTAGATTTCTCTGGGATAAGGCACAGAATTGTGGGCCAGGACAATACCTTGGCTGACGCCTGAGCTTACTGCGCACAATCAGCAACAGATTATGCAAGAATTATTGGTATTTTCATCTCCTTTTCTGTCTCATCATTAATCAAGTTGACCTGATTTTCTGAATTCACTGGGACCTCTCCCTTCGTCTTTATTTTCAAACCTCTTTTTGTTTGAAACAAACAAAAGTGTATTTATATGCTGTAAATGATTCTAATTTCACCAACAAAACAGCAGTATGATTAACAGATAGAGTGATTCTGTTATTATACAAGTTTATCCATTAAGCTGAACTCTCTGGGTAACAATCATCTCAAATATTTTCCTTTATGAAGTAAAGGTTGCTCAGTCCCATGCCACAGTAGATAATCTTTAAGCATGTTTGTTCTCTTAGCTAGGAATATTATCTGGTTCCATTTTTTCCAAACTGGGACTGATTTTTCCTGGCCTTTATTCTTTCAGTCTCATCCCATGGTTTTTCCCTGTTCTATTCCAAAACACTCTCCACACCCTACCTGTACAGGAAAATGTATTTATATTTTGAACAAAAGTAACAAGTCCTAATGCATTTTCCCATGTTACTGGAGCGTGGTAAAAAATCAGGGGAGAACATAGGCAAAGAGTAGGAAAAATATGTCTGGAATGACATAATAAGGTACAGTGGGAGGCTAAATAACCAGATTGGAAAAGGATGCTAAAAAGTCAATAAATTAGAATCGGGATCTGATAAAGCTTGGAAAAAGTTATCCATAATGTAGAAGACCACTTTTTTTGATGAGACATCAGGATGATGGTATAACAGAAAAAATCTGAATAATAGTCCCCTGAGTCTTAATGCTAACACAATCCCATAAATGTCACCTGTTATTTTGCCATGTGGTATAGTGTGACAGTAAGGTATGTCTGCTCAGGTCAGATAGATTAGGGCATAATTCCAGACCCATCATTGCTGACTAAACAAGTTATTTAAGAGTATTTCAGCTTTAGTTTTCTTAGCTATATATTGACCTAAATAGATAATATGCCTCAAGTGCTCAACAAAATAGGTGAGACAAGTTAACTTCTCACTCACATAATTTTTTAAAACATATATCTCATAAGCTCCTGTTATGTGCCATCTTTATAAAGCCTTATGGTAGGAAGAGGAAGGCAGACAGGTAAGCACACAGGTGGGTAATGGCAGATGGAGGAGGAAAAATGCAGAATATTGTAAGAATATCAAACACAAAGACCTAAGCTGTGGAACCAAGAGAAAGTGATGTTCCCTGAGAAAGTGATTTTGGTATGAGAAGTCAAGGAGAACTGGGAGTTAAATAAGTAAAGAAAGAGGGGGACCTGGGAAAGGATATGTATATATATTTAGTAATTTAAAGTTTATTCTAGCGTAACGCAGGCTAAGGACTTTAAGGTAGCATCATGTGCACTTGTGAGTCCATTCATGAGATATTCTGTTGTACTTGCCTCTGTGTGTTTCACGGCACTACGGGGTCATCTGGGTTTGGATCACATAGCAGTGAAAAAAGGGATAAAAGAACTTCGGAAACAGCTAAAACAGGTAATTACTGTGATCTTAGAAAATTGAGACCAGTGCTGCCATTACTGTTAATGCTTGAGTGATGCCTTCTTGTTATAAATGCAACAACACCTTAGGGCAGTTTGCAGGGCCAGTGCATAGGAAAATGAATTGTCAAGAATACACAGCATATTGACATGGGCTGTCATTAGGTCTCATAATTTTGGCTTGCCAATGGCATATGTCCTCCCAACTAGAACAGCTGTACATGCAAAGCTCCTGATGTATTGGGGATCATGGGCTTTTCTGAGGAGCTAATGGTTGGCTGGGTTTTCTGGATCCTTGAGAATGAATGAAGGGGTTTCTAGGGATGAGGCTGAGTGGGTGGGCCAAGGCCACATCAGGTTAGGTCTTTACCCTCAATGCAGTGGTAGCTGGTAGAGGACTTTCCCCTGGGGAGGGACATGATCTACTATAAGCATAGCATGAAGCAGGGCAAGGGTGAATGTTTACTCTTGCTCTCCTACAGGGACGGGTGATGGTTGTTGACACTAAGTGGTGACACAAGCAATTGAAAAAGTGAAGACACAGGAGATATTTAGGAGGTCAGACTGACAGGACTTTGATGGGCTGGCTATGGCCAGTGAGGAGGAGGGAAATGTTCATCATGAGTCTTGATCTCCAGATTAGAAACAGAATGTGGTGGTGCCATTCGTTGGCAATTGCAATAGGCAACATCAGCAAAGTACCAACTTTGTAGAATATCTTTGTCCATCTATTCATGCAGACATATTTCACACTCTGAAACCATAGTGTACATTTTTTGTATTTATTTTTATTCACAGAACATCAATATTAATACGCATATATCTATGTGAACACACACAAAAATATTAGGTTGGCCATGAATGGTCTAAACTAGTGAAAACCTTTATTTAGGTTGTTTTTTTTTTTTAAAGAGTTTATTTATTTATTCATGAGAGACACAGAGAGAGAGAGAGGCAGAGACATAGGCAGAGGAAGAAGGAGGCTCTCCACAGGGAGCCCAATGTGGGACTTGATCCCAGGACCCCAAGATAACAACCTGAGCCAAAAGCAGATGCTCAATCACTAAGCCATACAGTTGTGCCCCTTTATTTAGCTTTATTATAAACTTAAGAAATTTGAAAATTTTACACTATGTATATTATTTCTAAAAATCTGCCCTATATGATTTGGCCATGGGTTTCTAAACAACTGCAATGTGTTAATTCACCTCATAGAATGAAATTTGAGTTCTTAGGATTTAGCATCATATTCAAGGCCCTGAGCCACTCTCCAGCATTTCTGTTTTCATCCTGAGGGTACTGTGTTTTCTTGGTATTGATTATGTTGGTCCCTTTGCCTTGGATGTCCTCTAACCACTTCTGCCCCAGCTAAACTTGTAGTCATCCTTTAAGACCTCTTTGAAACGTCACCTCCTCTTTGAAGCTTTCCTGGGTCCTTGTCACATGGTTTCTAAATTGCTGTCTTCTGGTCTGAGTATCACAGATAGACTTGAATGAAAGTGAAGTTGTTTTTATTAGCCTCCTTTAGATCAAGATTTCTAAAATGTTTTTGATGATTCTTCCTCCCAACCAGTCAACACTGTACCCTCTGATTTAAGTTAAGTTCCCCTAGAAGCAGATCCTGTGATGAGGATTTGAAAATAAGTAATCTCTTTTGGGAAGGAATCCCAGGAAGTGCCTTTCAGGGAGTGGGAGCTTTGAGACAGGGAAGGGAAGGAAGCCAGTAGGAGGTGCATTTCTGAGCAAGTAATAACCACTGAAGACAACCTGGGTTCATTCCCTTGGGGCCTCTGAGAAGCATGTATAAGGTGCCTTAGGGTTGGCACCCCGGAGGGTGAGGACACTGGAGAGATGGTCCTCTATTGTCTCTCAGTGGTCCAGGGCTGCTCCAAGGGGACTCCCCAATACTTTTGGCCTCCTTCAGTCTCTCTGCTCCTGGGCCTGATGCACTCCAGCATCCAGAGGGCCCTTCATGCACAAAGTTGCAGGTATTTGCAGTTGAAACCTGTTCATGCATAGATGCAAAGGGAAAGTAATGGCTGAAGGCAGTGGTGGTGTCTGCAGTGCCCTTAAATACCTACAACATTTTCATATTTCTAAGTCATGCTCGACAACGAAAGTTTCTCCCTTTTCCGCCAAAACAATGAAGAGGATGTAGTATTTGAGAAGGGGAAGAGTGCATTACCAGAGGGGAGCATGGTAGGGACCTGCTTTTTAAAAAAAAAAAATTAAAAAAAATTTTTTTTATTAAATGTACCTAAAGTTTTTAGCTAATATATTTTAATGGTGAACATATTAAAAATCAGGGTCTAGAATTTATAGTGGTTGTAGAAGGAAAGTGAAAAATAACAAGGCTCTGGAGTCTGACTGTTTTTAGCATTTAAGTGCCACCAGCAGAAGGAAGGGGTTATAAAATCTTATCACAGAATACGGGTGGCATTAGCCACAGAGTTATACAAAGGAGAATTTTCTCATGAACAATGTAATGCAAAGCCTGTTTAATGAAGAGCTCTGAATTTGGATGAGGACTTAGTTTAGGAATGTGTTGCTTGAAGTCTTAAAAAATAGCAAATGTATTTTACGTGAAGTATATGCATTAAAGCAGGCTTATTTGATTTTTTTCCCAGTAAAGAGAAAAATGGTTCCTTTCATCCCATTTTCCATATATTTATAGCATTCGGTGTCCTCCGATGCTTTTCTATTGTGTTCTCTGCTAACCCTCACTTCTTACTCTCTCTGCCTAGTACTGACTACTTTTTTAGATGATGTGATTTCTGGATTTGTGGACTACATTAATTTTTCAAGAAATGAATTGGTACTGCATTGCTGTCACAGTGCCTGAGTTATAAAGTACTGAGGTGATTCGTTATCCCTACACATCTGGAGAAAGTAGTTTAAGTTGAGAAAATGTATATAAATAAAATCATATTCATCTGCACTGTTCCTGTTACAAATGCCATTTAAAATCAAAGGGAGGTAGAGTCTTGGTGGGTTTGTATTACCTTAAATTACTTTAAAGAGCAAAGTCAGACCACTCATTGGCTGGTTTTACTCTTTCCAAATCCTATTCCCAGCAGAACGCCAATAGCATCCAGCAGTTTAATTCGTTATTATGCAAAGTCCAAGTGAGTGAAATTTTAACCTCTGCTTCTAACCACTTGGTGTTGGTTTTATCTGTAATGAACTTAGTGAAAGGCATCTGATGACAGATTCTTTTATGTGCTCCTATTACCTAACTTATGAAGTCCTCTGAAGAGTTTAATTTAACCGCTTTATACTGAAAAAAGTCATGTGGTAGAGCAGGAATATTAATTAAGAATTCTAGGTGTTTTCATAAGAAATCCTGAAGGGCACTATTGGATGAGCCCATAGGGGGAATGTTTGTAACAAAGCCCTGACTGGTGTGGTTAGGTCTGGGGCATATTGTGGTCAAGAGAACACAGCACTGAAACCAAAATTAGCTTCAGAGTAACTTAAATCCATTACATCTCTCTAAAGCAATGCTTTTTAAAATTCCTTTCTCACCACTCTCCCATCCACTGTGCGTATTCTCTGCAGGTGTACCTGATCCTTTAATTTTCAAATGTCTTTCACCTGGGAAAGCTCCTTTTCCAGCCCCAGCTCTGCAATTTCCTATACTCTTCTTCCCTCCTACCTACCTGATTCTGCCTTCAAAAGCCTCAAAGAATCAATCCGGCAAGAGTGAGAGCTCCTTGGAGGGTAGAAAAGAGGAAGACAGACTAGGTAAAGGTAGAACCCTTTTAATAGGGTGGAAGAATGAAAAAGTCAAGGGATTCTCATAAAATAATCTTTGTAAAGTGTACAGATAGGGGTATAGGATAATTGTTTATTTGACAGCCCCAAAGGGCATGTTATTAATGGCAGGCATGGCTGTCCTTTATAACAGCTACCCCAAGACTTTAGAGAGATGCATTCCAAAGTTCTATCCTACATTGTGACTCTTCCAGAAACCCTTTCTAAACCTAGAGTTTCCATTCTACATTGTGACTCTTCCAGAACCTGCTAATATTTTAAAATTGTGCCACTCATGAGTTCCACAAGTTGAAGACAGTTTGAGAACTCTCAGATTTGGCCAATAATTCTATATGCTATCTATACAATCCATGATTTCCAGGACCTCATTCATTCTTCCAATCCTCTTTCCTTCTTTTAATCTCTCTTGTTTGGGAAAGCATTTTGGTTAACCTCCTTGGACTTCCTCCAGTTCAGCTATGTTTCCTTTGAAATATGGCAGGCAGAGTTGCTCACAGTATTCCAGGTTGTAGGAGTCACTTTTGGATGAGGAAGGACAAACTTGTGTGATTTACTTGTAGAATTTTTTTTTTTTAGCTAATGTCCAGCATTATTTTTATTGTTATGGCTTTTTAAAGGGCTAATATCTTTAAAAAATACACCATAGTGATTCCTACACCATTTTCCTTGGTCATAACCAATGCTGAGACTGTCATAACGAATCTTCTGGAAACATGGTTTGAACTAATTGTTGTACTTACCTAACCTGTACCCACATAAAATATTTTCTTCACACCCTTCACATATCCATAATGATCTGAAAAGATTATTAAAAATGCTCCTCCCATTTCCAATTACATATCTGTGTGAGGCTGAATTTTCTTCGCATATTTTAACTAAAACAAAAGATTGCAGCAGATTGAATACAGCAGCAGGTGTGAGTCCAGCTGCCTTCTGTTAAGGCATGCGTTAAAGAGACTGGTAAAAATGTAAGACTATATTATTCTTCTCATTAAGTTTCTTTTTTGAAAACTATATTTTTCATAGAAATGTCATTTCTGTTAACATGTAATGGATTCACTATTGTTACTTAAGAATGAATAAGTTAATATTAAAAAATATGAATTTAAATTTCTACTATAGGAAATACCAATTGATGTAACCCATATAACAAAGCCCTTCGAGGTTTCTTAGCAATTTTTCAGATTGTGAAAGGATATTGAGGTCCAAAATTTTGAGAACTGTTGGACTTTGGAGAATCCAAGTATCATTTCCACATTCTTTGTGCACATGATTGTTTACTTCATTATATTTTCTTCACTCACTAGGGCATTTATATTAATTTTAGAGCATAGGGCAGTTTCCTGCTGGCTTTAAATTTTAACCTAGAGCGGAGTATATGTAACAGTAAGAAAACTCAGTGGTAACAGTATGGTACAAAGACTAATGTTAATTTTACCTTTTCTGTGGTTCAAAATGAGTATCTTAAAAATTTGGTATTTAGCCTTCAAATAATTTTAACAACTGGGCTTTTATTATGAAAGTAGAGGTTTTTCTTTTTCTGTTATGTTGATGGACATGAAGATTAAAAAAATGAGTGAGATCTGGCAATATCATCTAATTCTTAAAAAATTTAGGAATTTCTCTACTTTCCAAGATGGCTAAGAGAAAAGCCTCCAAATTTTAGAGACAATTGAACAACGTGAGAAAGGAGAGTTTATGAAACTAGCTAAGCTCTTTTGCTTCTAGTATGAGTGAAGTTGACCCCAGTGGAGCCTCTCATGGCCATATTTTACATGGCCCTGTTTCTAGCTGCAGTGAAATAAGACACAGCAGCATTTGAGAACAAACAAGGACTGATAATTTCTCAGAAAACATGCATCTTGAAGAGTCTTTAGATGTCTTTCAAATGGAAACAAAAAACAAATTATTGTGCAATAGATTAAACACTATGGTAGTGCAACTGACTGCTTTTGAATGCTTGAATAAATACACCAAGGATCTTGCATGTGAAAACAGATGGGATGTAGACACAGATTTGAGAATTCCTAGGAGAAGTTAGATTTATTGCGAAGTAAAACAACTAAGCTATGACTTTGGCTGCAGGGAATGAAGCACTGACAGCTGGTGTGGTAAGCAGAATAATGGCCTCCTAAACATGTCTGTGTCTTAATCCCCAGGGCCTGTGTTTTACCTTCCATGGTAAAAAGGACTTTGCAGAGGTGATATCAAGGATGTGAAGATGGGGGAAATTATCTTTGACTATCCAAGTGGCCCAAGCTAATTGCAGAAGTTTTTAAAAGCAGAGAATCTCCCCTGGCTCTGGTCAGAGACAGGGAGATGTGATTATACAAGAATGAATGGTTAGAGATGCAATGTTGCTGGCTCTGAAGATGGAGAAAAGGAGCATGTGTCATGGAATGTGGGTGGTCTCAAGAAGCTGGAAAAGGCAAGGAAATAGACTCTCAGAGACTCTAGAAGGAATGCAGGACAGTAGATACCTAGATTTTGTCCTGGTGTGGCTCTTATTAGACTCCTAATCCAAGAAATGCAAGATAATAAATTTATATTGCTTTAAACTGCTAAATTTATGGCAATTTGTTATGGTAAAGAATGAATACAGCTGGTTTTTCATTTTCTCTTTGGGTGTGCTAATGGCTGGTTTACAATATGCCATCTAAATCAGTTGACCAGGGATGCCTGGGTGGCTCAGTGGCTGAGCGTCTGCCTATGACTCGGGGCATGATCCCAGAGTCTTGGGATCAAGTCCCACGTTGGGCTCCCTGTGGGGAGCCTGCTTCTCCCTTTGCCTTTATCTTTGCCTCTCTCTCTGTGTCTCTCATGAATAAATAAATAAAATCTTAAAAAAATCAGTTAACTAATAAGATAGGCACATGTTGCTTTTCTATTTCTTTCATGAGGACCCCATTGGGACTCACTTGTAAGTCTTTGATATCAGAGTGAGTGAGGAAGGAAGGCAGTGTTCTCGAGAAATCATTCTAACATCTTCCCTTTTCTTCTGGTGAGTAAAAAGACAAGGAGTCTTAAAAATCACTTAAATCAATGGAGTAATTTATCATTGTTATTGAAGATCCACAGATAGAGAATATTATTTTGCAGAGGAGAATGGGTTGAAAGAAATGTTAAAAATTATTCCTTAAAAAATTATTTGCTAATATTGAAGCTTGGCTGGATAATATGGCAAAAGTAGGGGAAAGGTCAAAGTGAGACAAGAAAAGAAAAATTCACTAAACTGCTTGAAGAGAGGAGAGCAGATTTTTTTTTCTTTTAAAGATTTACTTATTTTAAAGAAAGAGAGAGAGCGCGAGCACACCCATGTGTGTGAGCGGGAGGAGGGGCAGAGGGAGAGGGAGAGAGAGAAAGAGAAGCAGACTCCTTGCTGAGCGTGAAGCTGGTCGCAGGGCTTGATCCCACCTCCCTGAGATTGTGACCTGAACCGAAATCAAGAGTTGGAGGCTTAACTGACTGAGCCACCCAGGCACCCCCAATTTCTGCTTTTTCGCCTTCATGCAATTTTGTTGACGTGGGGCCAGAGATGCCTGGGGGGAAGATCAGCATGTACAAAATGGTAGCAACAGTGAAGAGGGAATAAGGTAGTTACTCTGGATGCAGAATTGGAAATGCCAAAGCAGTTTGAAGCCAGCCAGGAAGTTTGCCAAGCTATAAAGGCATTAGCACTTGCTGTCTCTACATGCTCCACCTGGTCTGGGGACCAGGACAGTCTCAGTGATGTTTACGTTCAGCATTTTAATTTTGAAACTGCCTACATTTTGTCATTGATTTTTATTTAAAGTAAATTATTTTTGTTAAATGATTTGTTTTACATGACTTAAGAGTAATTTTATTACATCTTAGGGCCAACGGTTTTCCTGGGAGATGGCAGCTGGAAGTCGGGGGGAAATTAGTCTCACCTGAAAGAATTTGGCTTTTTCGCTTTTTCCCTCCACTGTGTCCATTCAAAGCTTACCTGTGCTTCATAACTTTAGTGGAAAGGGAACGATTACTTGCCAAAACCTCCTGGAACATGCTGAATATCATGGTATAAAGAACATAACATCTAGTAAATTGCTAAGCAGAGAGTTTAGAGCTACCACCTTAATCACTTGTGTCTCTCCCAGATGGTGTCCCAGATATAAATTTCTATAAGGAGACAAGAAAAGCAAACCTTTAACCAGCTGCACATTTTATTTGAAGTCTCAGGACACTTAGAAAATGTCTCATGAGTATAAGGAAGTTTAATTGTAAGAGCGATGCATTTGGAGGTCTGAAAAGAACAAGAATGGGCAGGAAAAGTTTTCTATGTGGTCTGATTTATACTCCCCAGCTAGGGTCAGCTTGTAGAAAGTCAGCATTTTTAGCCAGTCCTGGCTTTCCTCTACTGGTCTAGGAAGATTCAGTTAACTTAGGGAATTCCCAAGGTACAAGGATGTTGTATGAATTCCATCTCCCAGCTGATGTTTGTACATTGAGAGCTATTTTTTTGTTCTATTTCTTAAGGGTCCAAATAATACTTTGGCCAGTATTTTAACTATAAGGTGACATTGGCAGACACTGTTTCATAGGCACATGATCTCAATTAGCATTAACTATGATCAAATACACTCCAAACCCATGAACAGGGGGTATAAGCTGGTGTTCTGACCTAGGAGAATAATGTCTAAAATACCAAGAGGAGAATGGGAAAAATGTAACACCTTGTTAAATATAATATTATTACACTGTATTTTTTTTTTTTTCTGTAACTAACTCTGAATCAGAGCATTCAATAAATTTTACACGGGATGAATGTACTTTTATAAAGCTGTGTTCTTCCCTATGCAAGAGGATACTGATGAAATCTAGGGGATGGGGAATGTAAGAAGCAATTAGTGTATTGGAAGCCGCCACAAAGAAGTGCTGCTTTAGCTTGGACCTGTGGATAAAGAGCATTGGAGCAGGAATCAGAGGTCTGGGTTTCAGCTTTTCTTCATCCTTAGCGAATGGATGAGTATGGTACTTAATAATTCCTCAGGTGGATTTCTTCTTTTGGAACATTGCATCAGTAACACCTACCCCCAGTGTTATTATTGTAAAGACTATCTTAGAAAAAAGAAGCAAAGGATCCAACATGGTGCTCAACAAGGCTGGCTTTATTCTTCTGTAGCCTTGATCTAGAAACAAGGATAGTAAACCTTATTTCATCTCTTCCTCTAAGCACTCCTTCTCTCCATCCAGAGATTCTTCAGGGACCCCCTTCCCCACTTTTTTGCAGAAAGCTAAATATAATCAATACTTCAAATACCATTGTGATGAGGATGGTTGTCTTAAGAGAGGTACAGTTGTGAGAGCAAAGTGAGGGGAGAGGAGGGGCAGTAGGTCAGGGAAGCCACACAGTGGATGTGACCCTCTCCCCACGGTGGGTAGAGATGAGAAAGAGGTCAGCACTTGGGAAGAGGAGACAGAATGCAAATATCTCAGGGATAACCTTCTATTTGAAGTTGTCACTTGATGCTAAGGCTCACGTGCTTTAGTGGCCAGGCGCTGTTGGCACTTTTTTCTTACCTTATGGATCAGTGGCTCTTATTTAGCATTTAGATGTTTTGGGGGACATATAATTGGTATAAACCTATGAAATTTTACCAAATAAATCTGAGTAATATGGAAAACAGGTTTAATATTTTAGGGATTTAATGGTAAAATTCTATGAAATTATTTTGAGTGAGGATCCTTGGCACATGAACTGAGTGTTTACAGTTCTCATTTCACTGGGCATGACAAACCCTATCTGAACCATCTGTTCCTGCTCAGTGTTAGCAATCTCAAACTTGAAAAGAGGACAGACATGTTTGTGCTTGCAAACTTTTTCCTTAAATACATTCAGTGAAGAACTTATATGTTTGCCTCATATATGCTTCATCGTTTTATTGATTATATCTTCTTCGCAGATGAATTTCTCTTAAATTTGATAGGGGATCTGAAGAAAGATTCAGGTTCAGTGTGTGCAGTTTTATTTTTACCTTTCCCAAACCCCAAAATGTCAGTGGTATCTTAAACAAACATGTTTGTCTTTTATTTTTGTTTGGCTCGTATTAAAATTCCTTAAAAATATTATAACTCAGCAGGCTGATTTATGTAGCTGTAAATTTTGGCTCAGTTTACCACCTTCAGAACCTTTCTTTGGATATTTCTGTGTATTTAGCATTTTTCCTAAATGTGACTGCAGGGTCATCCAGTATTTACTCAGCCACCATAATCTGTTTTTGTTTTACTGTGTTTCAGGATTCTCTGTGGTAAACACTCAGTGACTTTGATACCCTAAATTTCTTTCAGCTTTGAGAAATAATTTTTAAGAGAACATTCTAGCTCTAGAGCAAGCATACTTCTCATTAGCGCCCTTTTCTGAGTTTCATTTCATCTGAGATCTGTTGATTCACTCTTCCATTTAGGTAGCAGACACTTCATAGCAATGACATCACTGATCCTGATATAGATGGGTGTTTGTGTTTATCTCCCACTTTCCACAGCATCCATTTATTACATCCATTTATTACATTCACGATGTACCATCTGCTTTTCGTTACTTGCTTATCTGGGGAGAATATTAGTGTATATTCTATAATACAGAGGTAAAATGTTCTATAAAGAATAATAATTGTTCCCTTGGGCTCAGAGGGAGAGGAGGATCATGAATCCTCACTGTTAAAACCATAGTGAAATTGGTTTAGCTTTCAAATTATCCATTCATTTTAGTTCCCGTTAATGTCCTCAAAAAGAGCTATCTTTATCAGTCAGTTTAGATCATTATGATGCAATAACAAACAACCCTGTAATCTCTGAGGATTACAACTCAAAAGATATATTTCTCATTTGTGTAACACATATGATATTGCATGTTCCATGTCTTCTTTGCTCTGAAGAGTAGAGAGCATAGACCAATGGTTGAACAAAACAATGACTCTTAAAGATTTTGTTCAGAAGTGGCCCATATCATTTCTACTGACATTTCTTCCACCACCACAAGTCACATGCTAAGCCTATGTCCATGGAGTGAGTAGTATAATCTTCTTGCAAGGAAGAGTAAGTAGGGATTGAGCCAGTGGGAAGGAACTGGTTTGGAGGAGCAGCAAATAATTTGAAAAAATGATTCACTGTTCTCTCTAATTCTGTTAACATTTCCTTGCATGTATACACAGAGAAACATACAAACTGTGACTGTAAAGTAATGAGCATGATTTTACTTAAAATAATCTTATCTGATTTTTTAATCTCTGAATAACAGATGTCTCTTTGACAGAATTTTCAACTTCCCCAACATTGTTCAAAGGGTTGTGAACATTATTTGAATATTCTCAGTCCTTTGAGGATTTGAAAATCGGAAATGGCTAGTACTCATTTGTAGTCAGTTTATTTACTTTAAAGTTCTTTTAGATTTTCTTCTATTGTTCATGAAGTAATACTGAAAGTCATTTAAAAAGATGAGTTCTGACAATATTTTGAGCAATGATTATAGAGATTAAAATATGTGCATAATATTAGGAAGTGAAAAGGTCCTTTGAATGCTTACATTTTGGTTAATTTTTTTTAAAGAGTACAGAAAAACCATGGGATAATGTGAATTCTGGTAAGTTTTGACTGTAGGCTCTCATTCTCCACTCATGGAGTGAGTTTTGGTTGGGGTAAGGGTTCAATATACAGTGCATATTTAAAAAAATAATTTGTCTATTTTTTAAAAAGATTTATTTATTTATTTGAGAGAGAGAGAGAGAGAGAGAGAGAGAAAGAGAGAGCACATATGAGTGGGAGGGGCAGAGGGAGAGGAAATAGGAAGGAGATTCCACACTGAGTGAGGAACCTGATGTAGGGCTCAATCTTAGGACCTGAGCTGAAACCAAGAGTTGGAAGGTCAACTGACTGTGCCACCCAGGCACTCCTAATTAGTTTATTTCTGATATAATCTAATATATGAACGTATTTTTGTTCAAATAGTTTCTAGAAGATAGAGTGGAAAAATTTAGTTTTCATTAACTTTGCATTAATTCAATCTTAGCTTTTGTGAGCTTGCAATTTTTGGATCCTATGGTTTAGTTCATTTCCTGTATTAATTACCGTATTTTATAGCATTCCTCATTTTTTCTATTCCTTTTTCTTTTTCAAAAAGAATTTTAAATCCTTAGAGAATATGAAACAAAATATTTATATTCTTGGCATATACCATACAATACCAGTAATTATAATTATAGTAATAATAATAATGAACATATATGAATTATTTATAATGTGCTAAGCATTATTTTAAGGAGTTTCTCATTTTAACTTGTTTAAAGCTATGAAGTAGTCAATTTATATCATTGTCAGTTTATAAATGAGAAATTTGAGTCAAAGAGAGTTAAGAAGCTTGTCCCAACCCACAGTTAGTAGGTAGTTGAGCTCAATAGGTTCCAGACCCGATGTTCCTGCTGAAATTACATATACTGCCATATTTATGTTTGTTCGTTCATTATTTGTTCACTTAGAAAACAATATTAAGTACAACTATGTGATAGACAGTATCTCTGGCCATAATATTGGCCTTCATACCTGACTCAGCCTACCTAGTCAGGAGGAAGAAGCTAAATGAAGTTTTCCAGTGTTGAGAGATAGATAGATGTCCTCGTAGAGGAAAGGGGCCATGAAAAAAAGTAGAGAAGCAAGATTTTGGTAAATGCAAATAGAACTATATTCTGGAGTGTCAAAGTGGCAAGACAGAGAGAATAGGAAAGTTAGGCAGAGGCCTGATGATGGCTGTTTTTGCACCATGCTAAGGATTTAAGACTTTAACCAGAAATGATGGAGGGAGGTTTTGGTGAATATTAAGTCGATGACTTCTGAGTGCTATCCTAAGAGATTTCCTGTATCTTCCAATGTTGTATTTCACATAATATTTAAAGCATTCGAAGATGATTATACTAGTTAAATGACATTCCTACAAATTAGGTCAGAACAAATTCTGTGTATTGGACAGTCTATAGTTCAAGGCAAGGATATACATTAACCATTAAAAGATGGAAAGAAAGCAGAAAATGAACTGCAGACTGTACCTGATATAAGTATTTAATGTGCTTGAGGAATGGATTTGCCCAAGAAATTGTTGGCCGGGCCAATGACTACAAAAAGGCATCCTTTCTTTGAAAATCTACCTTTGAAAGTACATTTGTATTTACCTTGTAAATACAAGCAGATATATTTGGTAATGTTTCAATGGTTTGCTTATGCCATCCATGACCTCTAGATTTGTAAATTAATCTTTAAATGGGCACATTTTCTGAAAATATGTTGAAAAACAATTCTCTTTTGATTGTATGAATAAAGAAGTGAAAATCTGTGTTGAACTTTAATTCAGCTAAACACTGATTAAAAAAAGACCATATTAGGGATCCCTGGGTGGCTCAGAGGTTTAGCGCCTGCCTTCGGCCCAGGGTGTGACCCTGGAGAACCAGGATCAAGTCCCATATCAGGCTCTCTGCATGGAGCCTGCCTCTCCCTCTTCCTGTGTCTCTGCCTCTCTCTCTCTGTTTCTCATGAATAAATAAAATCTTAAAAACAAACAAACAAACAAACAAACCCCAAAACTCTTAAAAAAAAAAAAAAGACCATATTAGAACTTTTCTTCATTCTTTCTGGCACTGATTGATATGTGTGCATCCTCGATGGATGAGATTACAAATGTGTGACTGCTATGCTCCAGGCAAGTTATGTTATGTAAACCAGCTGGACTGATGAGGGCTCACTGTGGTTAATGTGATAAAGAACAAGGCATGCTTTTCTGCACGTTCTGCTAATACAAAATGATGTGATTTACAAAAGATAAAAATGTATTTACCCTTGGCAGGCTGTGGCATGCCAAATGGGTATCATTTTAACATGACTGGTGCAATGAAGGGAATGCTGTAGGGGAATCAAGAGATTTTGGTTAAGGGATACATGTACAATGTACAAAATTCCTCATTCTTTTGGGGGCTTATCCATACTTGACATTTGGCAGGATGCTTTAGCTTCTAGTTGATCTGGCTTAAAAGTGAATCCTTTAGTTTAAAAACATTATGAAAAAAGTCAATCAGAGAAAGACAATTATCATATGATTTCACTCATATGTGGAATTTAAGAAACAAAACAGAGGAGCATAGAGGAAGGGGGGGGAATAAAACAAGACGAAATCAGAGAGGGAGACAAACCATAAGAGACTCTTAATCATAGATAACAAACTGAAGGTTGCTGGCGGGATGGGGGGTAAGTGGTAGGGGGATGGGGTAACTGGGTGGTCAGCATTGAGGGCACGAGGTTGTAATGAGCACTGGGTTTTATTTAAGACTGATAAATCACTGAATTCTACCTCTGAACCCAATAATACACTACATGTTCATTAATTGAATTTAAATTAAAAAATAAGGGATCCCTGGGTGGCGCAGCGGTTTGGTGCCTGCCTTTGGCCCAGGGCGTGATCCTGGAGACCGGGGATCGAATCCCACGTCAGGCTCGCGGTGCATGGAGCCTGCTTCTCCCTCTGCCTGTGTCTCTGCCTCTCTCTCTCTCTCTGTGTGACTATCATAAATAAATAAAAATTAAAAAAAAATAAGTTAAGTCCTTATTGCTGTAATAACATTAGCTTTAGTAATTTGTCATGCTTGCTAAAATTTAGGCAGATATTGCCCCTGCTTCTGCAGCTAAGACTCCACGCAAATGCTAACTTTTTGTAAAAACATTCCTGGTTCCTTCCACCTTCTTATTTGTATAGATCTCTAAAAGAACTACTTATCTGTTGAATGACTTATGTTATTATTCACATTATGCATACTTAAAAAAATTTTAATGGAGATCTCATTTACTACTGTAAAATCTTCCCCTCTTTGAAGTGTAAATTTCAATGGTTTTTAGTATTTGAACAAGTTGTGCAATTATGACCATATCTAATTCCAGAGCATTTTCACCATCCCACAAAGACACTTAGTACCCATTAGCCATCACTCCCTGTTCCCTTCTCTCCCCAGTCACTGGCAACCACTCAACTACTTTCTGCTTCCACGGATTTGTCTAGTCTGGACATATCACATACACTGAAGCAAGCATACGAATTGTGGCTTTTTGTGATTGTGTTCCTTTACTTAGTGTAATGCTTTCAAAATTCATTACGTTATAGTGTATCACTATTTCACTGCTTTTTATTGTAGAATAATATTCTGTTGTGTGGATATCCCACATTTTGTTTATCTGTTCATCAGTTGATGGATATTTAGGTTGTTTGTACCTTTGGCTATTATGAATTATATTATTATCAATAGTGTAAACTTTATTTATTTATATTTTTAAAATAAAGATTTTATTTGTTAATCATGAGAGACACACATAGAGAGAGAGACAGGGACACAAGGCAGAGGGAGAAGCAGGCTCCATGCAGGAAGCCTGATCTGGGACCTGAACCTGGGGACTCCGGGATCACACCCTGGGCCAAAGGGAGATACTCAACTGCTGAGCCGCCCAGGTATCCCTAAATTTTATTTATTTTAAATATTTATTCTTTTCAAGTTTTTGTTTAAATTCTAATTAGTTAACATATAATGTACTGTTGGTTTCAGGAGTAGAATTTAGTGATTCATCACTTGCATACAACACCCAGTGCTCATCACAACAGGTGCCCCTCCTTATTACCCATCACCCATTTAGTCCATCCCCGCCACCTCCTTTCTAGCAACTCTCAGTTTGTTTACTATAGTTACAAGTCTGTTTTATGCTTTGCCTCTCTCTTTTTTCCCATGTTCTTCTGGTTTATTTCTTAAATTCCAAATGAGTGAAATCATATGGTATTTGTCTTTCTCTGGTTGACTTATTTATTTATTTATTTATTCATGATAGACAGAGAGAGAGAGAGAGAGAGAGGCAGAGACACAGGAGGAGGGAGAAGCAGGCTCCATGCTGGGAGGCCGGCATGGGACTCGATCCCGGGATTCCAGGATGGTGCCCTGGGCCAAAAGCAGGTCCTAAACCTGCCTGAAATTCATCTGCCTGAGCCACCCCCAGGGATCCCCTATAGCCAATATTTAAACCTATATTTAAAGTCATAAAAAAAAAAAAAAAAAAAAAAATAAAATAAAATAAAGTCATAAAAAACATGCTGTTGACATTTGGGTTTATCTTCTTTTAGACTTCTCTGGTGACTTGTATGATACTTTCACTTAAAAAAGCAAATTTTGAAACAAAACAAAATAAAGCAAATTTTGTATCAAAATATGCATAATGTTCTATAGTCTACTATTTAGTTTACTTTCCTTGTAGTATATATGGTATATATATTCTGATATAGGATTTTTAATAATTGTATACTTCTCTATAATTTATTTCAATATTAGATTACATTTCTGTATGCTATAATTGCAATTCTTGAGGGCAGTTGCTTTGCTTTATATTTCATTTTATCCATTTCCTTCTCTTCCACTAGAAAGGTAGCATGTATCTAGAATAGTTTTTAAACAAGAGTTTGCTAAAAGTGAATTTATAATATATATGGATTTATAGAATTTCAGATTTGAATAGAATATTAGGGGTCGACCATGAATGGATGATACGATATTTTGGTTAAATTTGGTTTTAACTAAGGACTACAGTTATGGCTTTTAAACTTCATACTTAACCAATATCCTTTGATTAAACCATTTGGAAAGATTGAAGGAAGAGTAACAGGAACAGGAAATTTGTTTCTAAGTCAAATCATGAGTAAGTTTTGCCAACTTCCTGGATGCCTGAATGATAAAATTTGCAATTTGGAGGGAGTGAGTCAGTGATCTTTTTGGCCAGTTTAAAGCTTCTTTAGTGAAAAAATGTATTATATTCTGCAATTATAAAATGGTCAACAATCATTAAAAAAATCTCAACTATCTCCAATGTTGTCTTGTCAGATAGTCACAGGTTGTTTCAAAAGAGTAAAATGTATTTGTTTTGTGCATTGGTACCAAACTTCATATTCTAACATCTTTGTTGAAACTTTGCTGGTGAATCATAGTAACATCACTAACTATATGTTGCCAAGTTGATCTTGTTCCAACTTTTAAAAATATCATTAATCTCAGCTAGATTTTAAAATTGCCTAGATTGTGGTGTTAAAATACTGTTTCCCACTATAGGAATCCAGGGCTTCTTGGAGAAATGGCTGCTTCCATTTTCTGGTGCAGGAAATGCACAAAATTAGCTTGCAGGGATTTGTCATGCCAAATTTGAAGGAAGACATTAGAGACCACTGGGGCCAGTGACCACCACCAGCCAACTTGAAGAGGCCAACTCAACTCACTAAAAATGGGACCACTGGGCTTTAATAAAGATTTTAATTGCTATAGAGTGAACCTTATCAAATACATTTAAATCCTTAAGTTCATAATTAAAAAAAATAATTGGTCATTTTGGAAAGATGATAGGGAGTGGATCTATTGTTTTGAAAACTAGTTTTAGAAAAAAAGTGAGAAAGAACCAACCATTGATTTTGTCTCTCTCATATGAACTGCTCCACTGGTGAGAAACATCTTTTTATAAAAGCATTCCAATGAATGAAAAGAACTAATAGAATTATAATTATTTTGCAACACATAGGAGACAGATAGGTATTCAGCTGTTAACATCACATGACAGAAAATTAGACACGATGTAGCTCCCAATGAAAGCGTACACTACCACCTATGTAGTCTTGCCAAAAGGATCTAATCTAAGACTAATGAAGGCTTTGGACCCTGTGTCCAGTTTGCAGGAAATAGAGCAGAGAAGCTTGCTGAACTTTACTGCGAATGTGGAACCAAGGACATCCAGACAGAGGGAAACCCTGCAGGTTAAATCACCTGCGGTCTTCCATGAATATGCCAGAAGATGAAGGGGGTAGAAACGGACACTGGTGATGATCAAAGTGACTTAACAGACACATCGATTTTTTAAGAAATTGGGTAAGACTAAAGTATAGATGATGTCTGGGGCTTATGTTCATGACAAGACTATAAAATGCGAGGCAGCAATTACTATAAAGGCAAGAGGTGGTTGTGTTTGGGATGGGCCACATAGAGGGTCTAATGGGAGGTGAGTAAAGCTCTAGTTCTTGACTTGGATAAGGGTTTCAAGGGCGTTGTCTTAATTTCCTATTATTGCCATACCAAAGTACTGAAAAACTAGTGGCTTAAAACAACAAAATTTACTATCTTACAGAAGTCCAGGTGAGCTTGACTGGATTCTCTTGACGTGGGCTTACAAGGCTGAAATCTAGCTCTTGGTCAGCGAGGCGCTTCCACCAGAAGCTCCAAATTCGTTCAGGCTTTTGGCAGAATTGAATTCTTTGTGGCTGCAGAGCTGAGGATCCCGTTTCCTTGCTGGCTATCTGCCAAGAGCCTCTCTGAACTTGTCAAGGCTGCCTACTACATTCCTTTTACATTGTCCTCTCCATCTGCAAAGAGCAACAGTGGGTTGAATCTTTTTTATACTTTGAATCTCTCTGATGACTCCTTCTTCTGCTTTCCTCTTCTGTGTTTTAAGGGCTTATGTGATTACATTGGTTCCACCTTGATAGCCCAGGGTAAGCTCCCTATTTTAAGGTCAGCTAATGAGTAAACTTAATTCCATCTTCAAAGCGCCTTCACAGCAGTACCTACATTGCTTGTCTAACCAGCGATGTTTGATTGAATAACCAGGGGGCTAGAATCTCAGGAGAAAGTTTTCAGAATTCTGCTTGCCATAAGATGTTTTTACCTTAGATGTTTGTTTTTTGTCATTTTATGTGTTTAGATTTTATTTTACAAATATAAAGGCTAAAAAAAATCATTGAGACATGCCAACTGATGTCTTTTATGATATTTAGAAGGTATTTATCAAAGGTGCTTACGTTTTTTCTTAACAGGAGAAACTCCAAAACAAAAAATGATTTCTTTTCTTAGCTGAAAACTTTTGTACTTTCACCATATCTAAGGATGCTTAGAAAATGTAAGTGTAATAAAAGCAAATTCTGGAATTTGCCGCCTTTTTTTTTTTTTTCTACTGTAAGTAACTCTAAAACATTTGCAATAAAAGGTCTTAAAATTTACAATTTGTGTGCGGTTATTAAACGTGGCTTTAAAGGTAAATTTTTTGTAGTGAGTTCTGGGTTGATAGGATATGATTGTTTGCATCCATATAAAAACAATAGCTTTTATAAGAGCCTATACTCTTTTGGTTTTCTTGCCACTTCATAACTACTTCATAACTATGACTACGATCATTACATTTTTTACTAACTTAATTGGTAGTATATCAAAACTGAATTACACCAGAGGCAGGCAAACCTTTCCCATAGAAAGGCCAGATAGTAGATATTTTCAGTTTTGTATGCCATATCATCTTTGTTGTAGATATTCAATTTCATCATTGTAGCTCAAAAGAACATAGACAGGGGTGCCTGAGTGGCTCAGTCGGTTAAGCATCTCTCTTCGGCTCAGGTCATGATCTCAGGGTCCTAGGATTGAGCCCTGAGTTGAGCACCCTGCTTCTCCCTCCCACTTGGCCCTCTCTCCCACTTATGTTATCTCTCTCAAATAAATAAATAAAATCTTAAGAAAAACAGAACATAGACCATACCTAAATTAATGGCTGGATTTGGCCTGAGAAACATAGGCTACAGGCCTGTGATCTGCACATTTAAATATTTCTTCTCTTATTGTGTCTGCTTAGCATTTTACTAGTGATATATTTTCATTGCACTCATTTGTATAAGCATATTATACAAAAAGAAAAGATTTTAGCCTTAGGACCACTTTTTTGAGTATGTGTAATACATATATCTGAATTCTTTGAGTTCTTTTAATTAAGCTAAATATAATTTTGCATCAGGCTTCTTACTCATTTATTCATTCCAACAAATATTTATTGAATACCTAGTATGTGCCAGACACTATTCTAGGTCCAGAGATAAGCAATTAATCAAACAAAGTTGTAGCCATCACCATGCATGCACTCTAGTTGACCTACTATTGACGATGTCAGGAGTCCAGGATATAATAAGCTTCCTCTAGTAGCTTCTCCCTGACTAGCAGTAGAATAGCATAAAAATACAAATGTTAATGCCCTTTAATTGTTTTATTTAAATATTGCTTGCATATGTTTTCTCAAAAATTGTTCAATTACTGTTGAAAAAATCTGAAGGGGTATATTATATATTCACTACATTTTGTTTCAAATTATGCTGGGATATGCTAAAAATCAAAATTATTTTGCAAAATTTTATCATGTAAAAACCCACTGAAGACTTGGGTGATGTACCATTACACTTTATTGTCTTCTAGTTGTACTGTGTGAATTTGAGAAACATTGCTTTCATTGTACATACTGCTGTGCTTGAAATCAACCCTTGTTGAAGAATCAACTGGTGACAGTTGGACGTTTTGACAGCTTAACTGGGGCCTTTTCAATTCATCACAGCCATCAGCAAATTTTCTTCAAAATTTTTTCACCAGTGATGCAAACCCGTTTTTGACTTTAGAAAAATTTCTTCTTCTTACTTGGGGCAAAGAAAAAGGTAAAAGGCTCCTAAATTTACCAAAACTCTATAGAGTGGTACCCTTTTGTCCACAGTTTTGCCTTCTGTGCTTTCAGTTACCTGTGGACAACTGCAGTTTCGGAGCCGATGATATTCTGATGTGTCATCAGAAGGTCAATAGTAGCTTAATGCCACATCATGATGCTTGTGTCACTCCTCTCACTTCATCTCATGAAGGCGTTTGATCATCTCTCATGAAGGCATTTGATCATCTCACATAACAAGAAGAAGAATGAGTACACTACAATAAGATATTTTGAGAGAGACAGAGACAGAGCCAGAGAGACATACACATAACCTTTATTATAGGATGTTGTTATAATTGTCCTATTTTATTACTAATTATTATTGTTAATCTCTTACTGTGTCTAATTTAGAAGTTGAATTTTGTCAGATGAATGTATGTATAAGAAAAAAACATAGAATGGAGAGGATTTAGTGCTATCTGTAGTATCAGGCATCCACTGGGGGTCTCTGAATGAATGCCCTACAGATAAGGGGGAACTATAGTTAAAAGAAAAAGTCAAACTTTGACCAGAAATTACAGTAAGTGCACAAAGTGTGAGGCATTTACTCTCTATTGAGTAACTGACAGGCTGTGATGAGAGCTTCCATCCTTGAGCCTTTCCTGGCATGGAATCGAGTGTATTACCTGTGTCCTGCAGGCATGTCCTTCCTCACATACTTTTACATGAGTTGACATGCATAAGCCTAAATGAAAAAAGATGTTGAGCTACAACTTACCTTCTCAATCACGTTTACATTATGTTTATAAATCATCCACAGATATGATTAGAGAAACTTTATTCTGAGATCTGAATAAAAACAAGTTATTCTGATGACATTAGTTTCTACTCTGTTCAGTATTGGTGGGTGTGTGCATGCTTGTATCCACAAAGTGTTTTCTTTTCTAAAAAAATATATTACAGATAGTTAAACTATATAAAAATGTGAACCACAAGTTTGTAGAACTTTTGGAGTTTCTCCCTAAAACCCCAAGGTTCTGTAAAACAGGTCTGAGAAATTTGATCTAAGTCAACCCCTTTATTTTCTGGATGAGGAAAATGGGGCCCAAAGAGAAGGTGTGTCCAATGTGGTGGCCCTGAAATCAGCCCTGGGAGCCCAGGGGCCTCCCTCCTGGTGTAGTGTGGTCTTCATTGCTAGGTTTGACTTTGCACCCAACAGGTATAATTACAGTATGTGTAATTTCCTTAACTACTTAACTACTTACAGCCCTCGTAACATGGGTTAATGCCAGTTAGTTAGGCTTTTACTTTCTGTGTGGTCAGATACAATGTTGGCAGGACAGCACAGTCCTGTGGTGGCAGGTGGCATTCTGAGGGGATGAAACCACTCCAGAAGCAGCTTCTACAGCCTTTTCTGTCCTATATCCTTCTGATTAACCATGGATATTTTATGATTAACATATTGATTCTAAATTTGGGTTTTCAATGCTGACTCTTGTTCATTAGCATGATGGATGTTGGAAATGGGCTCCAGCTATCCCAGATGAAATTAAATGTATTTTGAACATATGGATTGACTTCCACTGTTTTATGAACAGGATAAAAGAATCCACAGAGGCCTGTTGTGGTCTTTTTAGGGATGACAGTCATGGTTTGATTACCTAATTGGCCCCTGGTTCAGATATTGGTTTAGGAGGACTTCTGACTGTCTGGTGCCTCTGGGCCTCAGAAATATTGCTGAGTTTGTTTCAGGTGAACTTTTCATACCCAGACCACCTGCAAGGACTTTATGCAGCCCTTTGTCCAGTACAAGATGTATAAAACTCTTTAATGCTATCTTGTTGATTAGTAAATGTCTGTCTCTACAAAGGAGTTTGGACTGAGATTTGTTTTCATCAAAATCTCATAGCCAGGTTGTGGGAAAGTAGTAGATTCTCAATGTCTCAGCCATCTTTGATAGCCACTAACAAAGAATCTAAGAGCACCCGACCAAACTGGCTTAGGTAAGTTTGCAACTACAGGCTATATCTAATTTTGAGTCAGTGGGGTCTTAAATCTTTCGCCATCTCTGTATAGTTTTTTCCTTCTTTCCTGACCACAGCCTTTTGCTAAATTTATGAAAAAGAGGGAGTTGTGGTTATGGTTCTTTGTGACTTCCTGGGAAATGATCAATTTGTTGTCTTTCAACTTTCTTCCCTTGCTGATACTACTGCTTTTGAGACACAAAAGGTCAAGATCAGTCAGGCCCCAACACCATTCCTTGTAGAACTGGATGAGACCCAAGGTACGTGGTCTTTGCGGTAGGGGTGGGAAAATGGATGTTCGACTTGGAAGCTTGGAGCTCAGGGAGTTTGTAGTTGATCAGAAATTTCAGGTATCATAGGCTAAAAATTATGTCTCCACAAAATTCATATGCTGAAGTTCTAACCTTTAGTAGTGAAGAATGTGACTGTGCTTGGGAATAGGGTCTTTAAAGGGATCATTAAGTTAAAATGAGGTCAGTTAAGGGACATCCTAATCCAATATGACTAGTGTCATTATAAGAAGAGGAGATTAGGACATGGATGCACACAGAGGAAAGACCGTGTGAGGACATGGAGAAGACAGCCATCTACAAGTCAGGGAGACAGGCCTCAGAAAGAAACCAACCCTGGTCCATCCCTTGTCCTTGGACTTCCAACAGAACTGTGAGACAAAACATTTTTATTGTTTAAGCACCCCTGCCCCCAAGTCTGTGGCACCTTGTCACTGCAGCCAGAGCAAACTAGCAAACTAACACACCAGTTCAGTTTATTTCTGATTCCACCTCCCTGATCCCTCTCCTTTATCTGTTGCTGGGGCTTTGGTCTGGACTCTGAGTGCTCACATGGCTGGATTGGGGTTACACCTGTGAGGTGCCTTCCACCATTCGCTTCAGTGCTGGGGTGGGTTCCAGGGGGGCAGTATAGTTCCCAGCTGGCCCCACAGGCAGTGCTGGCTTCAGAAAAGAGTACTTCAGACTAGTAAATGAGAAACTTCCTGCAGGAGCTCCGGGCCCTGCTAGGAAGAGCTAACAGAGATGTAACATTCTGGAATATTTTTATTCTCCTCTCTGCAGGTGAGGAAAACTCTCTCTGGCTCCAAGTTAAAAACACAATCCAATAAATTCTCAAATTTCTGTTCTCAGTCCTTGAGGATGGACTGGGCCCAGGGTTTGTTGCCTTTCCCAGCTCCCAGAGAAGTTATCTATCCCTGAAAATCTGCCCTATCATTTGGAAAGCCAGCTTTCGATAAACCTCAGACTGATCCCAACATTAGGAGGAGAAAATTATACCCATCTCCTTTAAAATGCATCATTGGTCCTCATAGTCTTAAAGTCATATCCAGAGTGAGATTGGGACATGTCACGTCTGTCTTGGTCTTTCTTGTAATATTTGTATTCAACTTGCTCTCTGTTGTCAACGACGGATACCCTGCCCCCACCACCTTCAGTTTTGTTGGCAGTCACGTTGGATATTTAGTTCTCTTAAAAACAGTTAAGCAAATCACGGGTTTTCCAAAAGAGGAACAGTGGGGTGAGATGAATCAGACTGTGGTCTGCCTGACATAATTCATGTGCCTACCAATCTGGGACCTATCAGTTTTTCATCCTTTGGTATTGATGCATTTTTCATTTGGAACAACACATTTAAAGGACTATATTGTTTACAGCAGTAAAATGTTACTATATAACTTCTGTGAATCTTGTTTATAAAAGTGGAGTAATCTACCTGGTGTATCTATCTTCTTACCTAGACATAGAGGAACAAGCCAGTTGTATGGAGGCGCTTGGTAAACCTGTAAACTTTCTATGATCTATCAATCAATTTCAGCTCCTCGGCTCTTGTGTCATTAACAAATCATTCAGGGTCGCTGAGTCTAGCAAAGAATTCATATTGCTAAAATCTGGAGATAAAAATGATGAAAATAAAATGCAAGTGGATAAAAGCAAGGAGTTAGTTGTTGGAGTGAGCCTGAGGAGCTGGAGAGTCTACCCGGGGGAATGGATCTGTTCTACTTCTGAATGAGTTAGGTAGGCTCTTGCATCTCTGAGGTCCTTGCCTGGGGCTATGATTCAAATTACCTGAGTGGTTAAATCTAATGAATGTTTTCTCTCCAAGTCCTGAAGGATGTAGGCAGTTATAAAGCAAGAGACATATTAGCATTTTCATACTTTTTTTTTTTTTTGCATGTATCTTGTGATTTTTCTTGTCATATGACTAGTTTGTATCTGAGCTAAGTGTTTGAGGTAGGATTGTTGCTGAGGGTGTCAATGTACCTTAAGTTCATTTCAGGGATGAGAAAGTGGATTTAAATCCATATCCAATAACACAAGATAAACAGTGTCTGACCAATTTCTGACTGGAGAAAATAGTTGTAAAGATTGGTGCTGGTGCACGGGACACTTACTAATAAATCTGAGGGAGGTGACAGAGAGCCAGAGGAAGGAACTTTGTGGGGGACAGGACTCAACAAAAGGAAGTTGCAAATGATTGAAAATTTATTTTAAAGAGTAAAAGAGAACTAGAGAAATATTTAAAATGTAATAGCAAGGAGAATGGTAACAATTTGAGCTTAGGCTTCTATCTTGGGGATTTACTTTGCAAGAGGGACTACTCTGTTAACATTCGTGCTCTCCTGTTTGAAAACCAGTGTGCACGTTAAAAAATGAATATGACCACTACATAATTGATAGAGTTAGTTGTTATGGTCCTCTGTACAATGGATAAGTCATAGACTTGAGCAATTTTCTGCTTTCTGATGAAATGATAGAAAAGACCATATATTGGCTTAAATATTTTTGCAAATTAAGTTATGAATTAGCACTATGGCAGAATTTATGTGTGACATTAAAACCGACATTTCCAAAGAGTGGAAATGATTCAGAGGATTATGTTTACAATTGTGGAAGCAACCGTCAAATGTAATTAAAGAAGCCAAGAGTCCTAGTGACTAAGGGCATAAATGAGATTTATGGAATTCTAAGATCCTTGGCATTGCTTGTAGTGAAACGCAGTCTTTTGGGAAATAGCATCAAGCACTCTTAATGTTCTAAAAATATTATAAGTAGTAGGTAATTCACCTACCACCCCCACCAACCTGGCCAATTGTCCAGGTTATATTTATCATCTAGCTCTCTAGGCTTCGAAATCAATTCATCTAAGCCCATCAATTGTTGATGTCACATAGAATGAGTATAGAGTTGGTCTTTGTTGATTTCCAGGGCTGGGTATCTGTAGGCGACTCTTCCTTTTCCACTAACCAAAGGAAGAATTTGCCTGCAAAGGGAGGAAGGATGATAGTGTTAACCTGAAACCTTTTTCTCATAATGAAGGCTCATTTGTTTTTTGCCAGGAGTTTTCACCCAAGATCTATTTGGACTTCTCCTTTTCCTTTCCCCAGCCCTCTATTTACCTCCCTCTACTGCCTTTTCTCATTTCTTTCCAAGATGTGATTAATAATTTCCACATTCTATTGTGCCCCTCAAATGACAAAGGTGAAGCACTGGGGAACTATAGGAATCACTGGCAAGATCCAGAGCTGGCTGTAGTCATTGATGCTCCAGTGAAGGCTCCTCCTTGCTCCACGCAACGTGTCTTCCTCCTCCATGGCAAAGTGCTTCCACTAGCCCTAAAGCCCTGAGTGTAGCTCAGATACAAACTACAAGCTGTCATGTCACTTCCTAACAGGACAGAGCTTCCATGATGATTCTTGGTCTCACTAGCTTAGTAGAAACACCACTATCATGTAATGCCAGCCTCCAGGGGTCTTGGGATGACGGAGGCTGTCTGTATTTAAGAAATTTTTCATAAGTCGTGTTATTGAATAGAGAGAAAACATATTCTTGAGACTTAAGACAGCACATAACAGCCAAAAGGGAAAATAGACTCGGTAGGTTTAAAAAATATCCCACATGGCTAAGGTGCTTGGCTGGGAGGGAGACTAAATGCTGCTTTATGTCTTTATTTTGTTTTAGCAAAATAAAACTAAGAATTTAAAAAAATCACATGGGGAAGAGTCATTTGCATCAGACCCTTTGCACATTTAAACAGCAGGCACTGTTTCTCAAGACTATAAATTCTGTATTCAGTTTAAGAAAGAGTATTTTTGATTGAGGTTAACACAGTATTTAAGTTAATGGAAAACATACTTCCATTGCAGAGTATTTCCACCAGAATTGCTGGATTCTGTACAACAATCTGTTTCTATTTTGAAAAAATAAATGGTGCTGTTGTATGACCTAAATATTCCTTTTTTTTTTTTTTTTCTCATTTTACTCTTCTACATTCAAGTGTTTCTTCTTTAGGTATATTCAAATAAATGACCGTATGAATTCAGATGAAAATTTTTCCTAATGGTATATATGCTTAATTCTTCAGAAGAAAAAAGAACATATTATTTTGCTTAAAGTCTGAGTTTTATTTCACTGTAAGGAGCATGAGTTCCCACTACCGCTACCCAAATGATACTGAAATTGGGGAGAGAGAAGCAGAGTGTTTTAAATCTTTTTTTTTTAATTTTTATTTATTTATGATAGTCACACACACACAGAGAGAGAGAGAGAGAGAGAGAGAGGCAGAGACACAGGCAGAGGGAGAAGCAGGCTCCATGCACAAGGAGCCCGATGTGGGATTCGATCCCGGGTCTCCAGGATTACACCCCGGGCCAAAGGCAGGTGCTAAACTGCTGCGCCACCCAGGGATCCCAGCAGAGTGTTTTAGAGAGTGATTCTTTTTTACTTATTTTATTTATTTATTTATTTATTTATTTATTTATTTATTTATTTGAGAGTGATTGTTAAATCCCATGTGAATTCACATTTTCTGAGTAACAAACCACCCTAACAATTACTGGTTTAAAATAGTCTTTCTTGAACTCATATAGTTTTCAGGTAGAAGGCTGGTGGATCTAACTGGTCTTGCCTCGGCAGCTCTGTTTTAACTTGCGTCCTTCTGGTCTTGGATTCTTGCTTGTGGCTAGATTTGTCAATGAATGTTAATTCTGGGGCCCCATCTGGGGAGGCAGTAGCTACTGGTAGAGATTCTTCTCCGGGTGAAATCCAGGTGGGCAAGCAGGAACAGGGTTTGAACTTGGAACTGGCACACTGTTACTTCTGCCCATATATTGTTGGCCGAAGTGGGTTGTATGGCTGTGTCTAAGATCAACAAGGTGGGAAAATTTAGGAAGAACTGCAAAGTTAAGTGGTAGGGATATGGAAACCTGGAAAGAAGAAGTAGGAGCCAATAATTCAATACATCAGAAAGCCCAACTCATTCTCATTTTCCTACAGGTAGGAATATTGTCATTGTGTTATCCTCCCTTCTCCACTAGGGCAGCAAGAGCAGAAGGCAACTGCTCTCAGTAGTGACTTGCTCTGAGCTCTAGGCTGAGTTCTTTCTAGTGATTCTCAGACTTTTGTGTATAATGGGATTACTGGTGAGGTTGGTGACAGTACAGAGCTGGCTCTTATTCTCAAACTTATTAAATCGGAATCACTCTGGGAGGGACAAGTGATTCACATTTTTAACAAGTTCCTCTGGTAATTTTGAGGCACTTTGACATTTGAGACTCATATCACTAGAATAAGGTTAATTGAAGTGGTCAGCCTAGGTCTTGAACTTGATGGGACCCTGGCAGTTTAGCAAGTGTGATAGATTTTGTTATTGTTCAGCAAATGCTGCCCCCCTAACTCCCCTGCACATCCTTGTTCGAAAGCAGTTAGACCTGGTTATATGATTGATTTTGGTGAATGGAATGTGAGCAGATATGACATATTTTCTGCTCTAGTAAGATTTTTAACTTTGTTTATGTCATTAGGCTTTAGCTCCTATATTTCTGCCCTCTGCCATGAGAAGAATTTACTGTAGGCAGCCGTGGGTGCATTAGCCTGTGGGGGTTGTTGGATGTCCCAGGGAGTGACATGAACCAGATGCACAGATCAGCTCACAGCATAGTACTACAGCTACCTCACTGGAACATGAGAAAATAACTTTTAGGTGTTATAATAAGCCAATGAGATTGCAGATTGTTTCTTATATGGCATTATTGCAGAGAAGCTGACAAATGCATCCAATAATTAAACAAGGCAAATACCAAACTGGAACAAAAATGGAGCTTTACATTTCTTTTCACAGACTACTCTCAGATTTCCCAATGCTTTTTAAGGACTTATTCGAAAAAAAAAAAAAAAAAACTTATTTTGAAGCTATCTTTAGTGTTTGTTTTATTTTGATCTAACATACTGAAACACTGGAGAAGAGGAAAATCAGCTTATCTAGATATTTAGCTGCGACCTTGAGCACTCCTAGGATGATCTTGATTCTGAATCCCCCCCCCGCCACCCTCCACCAGTTAGGGCCTCTATCTATTTTTCCCTGACAAAGTAGGATTTTTTGCTTTTTTGCTCTTTGGTTGATCTACAATAATGACAATTAACAATAATTATCGGTACATGCCAGGAAAAATCCTAAATACCTTCTGGGTGTTAATTTGTTTACTTTTCCCAACTACTGTATCACTCTATGAGGAAGAGACTATGATTCTCATTTCATGGACAGAGAGCTGGGCTCATACAGGCTTTATAGCTAGAAACTCACACCACTGGGAAGCCTGACTTGGGAAGGTATTCTCTTGCCTACTTCATTGTTGCCTCTAGATGAAGTTTTCAACACATCACACCCCTCCTTATGTACAATGTGAACACTCTGAACAATGTAATTTCTCCTCCTAGCAAAAGAAGTTGCCTGATTTTTGCCTAGAATACAAAAATTCCCAATCTCAGAGGTAAAGTGTGTGTACAATGCATCCTTGAAGTGAAGGACTCTCCGTTGCAATATTTGTTGCTTTAGTTTGTTTCTTTCTCTCTGCCCATCATTATGGTGTAGAATCCTTCTTTTTCCACTTTTGAATTCTCTCATCAGAGAAACAGATATTATGGCTTTGCATTTCATTTTCACTCAGAGACCTGAAAGCAGATTATATGATTTATAGGATAAAAAATCCTCCAAAACACATTTTTACAGATTCCACAAGCTCATGGCAATGAGAGGCAGCTTTTACCAGGTAAAGTGGTAAAAATTGTGGAAAACAATAGCATCTATTTATTCAGGACCTACTCTGAGGCATTTTACATATATTAGCTTTACTTTTCATAACAAACTGCAGAGAAATTATTATCTTCTTATAGGGGCAAGAAGATTGTGTCTTAACAAAATCATACAGCTATGTGATAGAAAACAGATGAGTCAGATTTTCATGATTGAAAATTCTGTTGTCCTGGCCTCCATACCTTATCATGTCTCTCACTTTGAAGAAAGGATTTTTAAATACCCTGAAATTACTGCATAGAACTAGTTTTTTTCCTATTTATTCCCATAATATAAAAATATCTGAGATGGATTTAGTTTTCAATCTTCTTTTCTACATATTAAACTTAATTGACTAGATAAGAGCTAACACAGTGTCTCCTGATACACATATTGTTAGGGTTAAACCCTGCTTAAGTGTTTAAATGTAGCAAAAGAGTTCTCATTCCTAAAAAGAAGTTGCTATGCTTTTTACTGCCCTTTTCATTTTTGCTCAAGCCTGGGCATATATATTCTAAATCTATGGGCAATCTGCCCTCCGCTGCTTTTAATGATTAAGTAGAGGAAAGATTCTCAACTGTTTTTTCTAGTTGATGTCATTTTGAGTTTCTATGCTACATTGTATGAAATAGTAGTTTGATCTACAAAATTGTCCCCAAATCTATATACCTATCTATACTAATTCACTGTAAGAAGACATTGCATGTTTGCATATAAAATTCTCCAAAGATGTATTTATCAATGTCAAGTCTTCTTTTGCTATTAAGAGCATAAGAAAAATTGTTTGAATAAACAACTGTTTTAAAGCATCTTGAAATTACACTCTGAAGGGAATATAATGAACACAAAAATGCATCCTATAAATCACACATTTTCCTAAATATTAAAAAATAAAGATGGAAGGCAGAATAAGAGGAAATTGAGTTGAAGGCCCAGACAAATGGGAACAAATGCAAAGATCCGGGGCCATTGGGTAATAATATGGACATATGAGTAAGAGCTCTCCAGAGAACCAGGACCATTAGCGCACGTGCGCACGTGTGTGTGTGTGTGTGTGTGTGTAAAGAGATTTATTACAGGGAATCAGATCATGTGATTATGGAGGCTGGCAAGTCCACAATCTGTAGGGCAGGCTGGCAAACTGGCAACCCAGGGGAGCCAACATTCCATTTTTGCCCAAAGGCAGTGTGCAGTAGAATCAGGAAGAGCTGATATTGCATGCAGTCTAAAGTCTCCAGTCTGCTGGAGAAATTCTCTCTTGCTTGGGGAATGGAGTGGAGAGAGAAGCCAGTCTTTGGTCTATTCAGGCTTTCGGCTGATTGGATGAGGACCTCCCACATTATGGATAGCAATCTGCTTTACTCGATGGCCACTAATTTAAGTGTTAATCTCATCCAAACATTCTCATAGGAGCACCTATAATAATTTTTGGCCAAATATCTGGGCATCACATTGTCCAGCCAAGTAGACACATAAAATTGATCATCTCAGTGAGTGTAAAGAGGCCCTAGTCATCCAGCAATGGTGTTCGGGCAGGATGAGACACCACAAGTTCCATGGAGAAGTTGGAGAAGAAAACTTTATTAAACCTGGAAATTGAGAAAATTCTTGTAATAAACACCTGCCAGTCATCAAGGGGATATCCTCAGAAGTTGTGACAAGAGTCAACCATGTCCTGTAGCACCCAAAATACAATTGGGATATCATTCTGAAACATATTTAAGTTCTGAACTTACGAAATAGGAAAACCGTGAAAAAAAGTTGGAACAGAGTATATTTATATTAAGTGGGGGTAGCCACCAGGTAGGGATAATAGACCCTGACTAATATGATTTGAAAATTACTAATTACAGAACTCAAACCAGTTTCATGGGCTCCACGTCGAAACCTTTCTTTGATTTTGGAGGCTGCAACATAGTGTCTACATAAAAGGTTTAGCCCAGCATTCTAGGTCATGACAAAACTGCCTTATTCCAGATTTTATTCCTTCTTACCATCTTAGTCTAAGAAATCTCTGTAAATGGAGAAGATAACATAAAGAATTTCTGCAGGAGATTTCTCCAAAATTGTTTGGGATGATTAGTTATTCAGTAAGTGAGAAACTTTCAGCCTTAGAAAAACTTAGAATTAAGTTTAGAAATATTTAACAGGAAAAAAAAGAGAAATATTTAACAGGGCCAAACCTATAGTATTGATAATTTACATATTGCATTTGAAATACTCTATTACATTGGTATTATAAGTATCATAGTTAAGAGAGTTTGATTACATATCAGTCAAGATGGGTTTGGTTAGGTTATGGTAAAATAACCCCTAAATTGAAGAGACTTAGAAGTTTTTTTCCTGTGTATGCTGTGTGTTCCTCAAGGACAGGCAGGAAAATATGCTTAAAAATTAAACTAATTTTATTTATTTATTTTTCTAGTTTTATTGAGATATAATCGACATGTAGTATTGTATAAGTTTAATGAGTACAAGATTTGATATGTGTATATTGTGAAGTGATGACCACAATGAGGTTAGTGAACATCTGTCACCTTACATAATTACTATTTTTTTGTGTGATGAGAATATTCAAGATTTACTGTCTTCAAAACTTTCAAGTATATAATGCAATCTCACCATGCTGTACACTACATCCTCAGAACTTATTCAACTTATAACTGGAAGTTTGTACCCTTTGACCAACATCTCCCCATCCCCCCCCACCCCCTGGCCCCTTGGAACCATCATTCAACTCTCTGTTTCTAAATGAGAGGCTTTTGCAGATTCCACAAGAAGAGAGAACACATGTTATTTGTCTTTTCTGTCTGACTAATTTTACTTAGCATAATGCCCTCAAGGTCCATCCATGAGGGACAGGAAAATATGGTCATGCTGTCCTCATCAGGGACTGAGACTGACGGAGTCACCACCATCTGGAGAAATGCTGATAAATGTTTCTGCGGGGAGAGAATATAGCACTGGCTCTTGAAGTTTTCTGGCCACAAAACAACACATATTGCTTCTGCTCGTATTTTAGTGGCCAAAACAGGTCACATGGCCAGACCTAACTTCAAAGTACATTCTTACCATGAATCTGGGAGGAAGAAATGTAGATTATTGGTAGTCGTCATGCTAACCATTAGATAAGGATTCTAATTTAAAATATGTAACCTGCATATTTAAACTTGTGGTTTTAATATCAAAGGTCAAAGTTTATGAATAGCATTGGAACATTTAAGAGAACTTGATGTCCATAATATTTATAAGTTTAATTTATTATATATATAGAAGAATTACTTAAACATATGAGACTTTAAATTTTTTTTTGTAAATTGGACAATTAAGTATCCAAATATATAAATGCAATTAAAAATATTTAAAAGTTTAATTTAATATATATATAGAAGAATTACTTAAACATATGAGACTTTAAATTTTTTTTGTAAATTGGACAATTAAGTATCCAAATATATAAATGCAATTAAAATATTTAAAGAAACCCAAACTTACTTTTTAAGTAATTTTTAAAAGATTTTATTTATTTATTTGAGAAAGAGTGTGTACACATGCTCACTCAAGGGTGGAGAGAGGCACAGGGAGAGGGACAAGCAGATACACTGAGGGCAGAGCCCCTCTTAGGGCTTTCTTGCGACCCTGAGATTAGGACCTGATTCAAAACCAGAGTCAGATGCTTAACTGACTGAGCCACCCAGGTACCCCTAAACAAACCTTTTAGGTGTGTTCCTAATTAATCTCAGTTGAGAAGTCACTGTTAATATTTTTTTGAGTTATGAATGGAGTAATGAGTTTTGTCTGTTGAACTTAAAAGTATGAGAATGAATTAGGCTTATGAATGTATTACTCAAATAAATATTAATTTTTAAAAGCAAAGTAAACTTTTGAACCAAAGGTACCCTTTCTGGGTATCAAATTCTCACATTTAATGCTAGTAAATGCTATTATAATCTCAGGCCTCTTTTATTTTCCTTTATGAGCATCTAAGCCGGTGAAATGAGTATTATTAGAGATGTAGCATGAAGGACATAGGAAAAATATATATTGTAACAGAGAAAGACCTGAAGATGCAGTTGGCTAGGTTTCTAATAGAATGATTATCTTTTCTCTTTAGCTTACATAAAAAAGATAAAATATTAGGAGAAAAAAATATCATGTTTTTAATACTCTCTAATATCTCTTTTACAAGAACTGTAATACAGGTTAAGTTAATGGTAGTGTAGGTAAAGTACCTACTGGAATTGGATGGGGGTAGAAAAGGAAGAAAAATATTATATTTGATAAAACCCACTGTGCACACTTTCTTTAAAGTATGGGCGTACATAGTGATTTGCCTCTGATGAGTAAGAGCAAGTAAGATACTCAGAAACATATGACACAATTTATGTAATGTGTGTACATATATTTATTTCTGGCTTCATCTGTACCACAAGAGAAATTGTAATGACTTTGCAAAGATCACAAATCTTTTGCATACAAGTCAAAGTGTCTATTCCATGTGGCTTAGGAATATGTGTAAAGCTTCCATATGGGAAAAAGATTTTCTGATACTCAAAGAATCAAGCATCAAAGCACCTACAGAAAAGTTTGACAAATACCACAAAACTTTGAATTCTAATTTGAATGTCTATGTATTTTGTTTTGCAATATACTTTATCATTTTATATTAGAGCTGTTAAGAACTCTCTCCCAAAGTCTATGGGATTTAATATATGATTATACTGTGTGTACAATGTGTACATATATATGTGTGTATATGTTGGTGTTCATTTCAATTTGCCTCCAGTTTACATATCTTACTAGATACTTCAGTGATTGGTTATTGCCCTCACAGTGAAATTAAAGAGGTTCCAACTCTCTTGAAGCAAGTCCAAAACTTCAGAATAATGATTATATATTTGATTTATATAGTTTATTTCTCCCAGAGTGTTCATTTTAAATTAACTCCACATTGAAATAAGTGATCATGCTAATAGCTGACAGGGTTAGGTTAGGCTGACTTTGTCTTAACGTCATTGACAGTAACAAGAGAAAAAAAAGAAATAACAAAAAGATGAACAAAAAGAATACTAACATAAGAAACCAATATTGTATTAAAATTGGGTTATCACATAATGTTGAGATAGGTCTTCTTTCTTATGGAGCACGTGATGAGATACTCAAGGTCCATATAATGACACAGATCCCATTATGTCTGCATGTGCACTGCATAAGTCCTAGCCCATGGCCCACAGGCTAGATTTGGCCCATTACAGTGTTTCATTTGGCTTGTATAGTGTTTTAAAACTTTTTTGAGCCAACATTTTGAAATTGGAAGCTTTCACATAAAAATCCAGATTTCTGGCATCTCTCAAAAAATTAGGAGATCTGGGAACACTGGATTCACATTACCACACTGCAATCTATGGATGGCTGGGTGGCTGTTGTCCTCTTTAGACACACATGTGTTCTCCATGGTGCCCACCAGTTCCTCCTGCTTCAGAACATTGAGGGTGTCTATTTCCGCTTATTCTTCTTGCTCTATTTCTTTCAGTAGAAAATACTTCTTTCTATCAGTAGAAAATATTTCTTTCTACCAATGTCTTTATCAAAAGTGGGTAAAAATATGGCAGTATGGTAAAAAAATATGGATTTATATCTTTAAATTAGCTTTTTCTTTGTGATTCTCTTCTCTTTTTCTCTCTCATACATTGAGGGGCAATTTCTCTTTTTTGTTATCCACTGAAATTGAAATGAAGATCTGAGAAACTGTTGATCAGTATAAATACAAGAAGGTTCTAAGAGACTTGTTTGCTGCTTTGTTTTTTGTCCCAGAAACCAGATAAGACTGGGCTTGGAGAAAGTAAGAAAGAAGGGGTGAATAGAGAAACAGATAAGAGAGGGCGAAGTTTGGCTCTAAGCTTTGAACTTGCCCTCTAAAGTGGGCTTAGTGATGTTGGGACTCTGCAGGTCACCTTTGGTTTGCCCTGTTAGGTTCTGCTAGTAGAGGATGAAAGAGTATGTAAGACTCTAAGGCTGGAGGAGGCTGAGGGGGCTTTGCTGCTTCTTGGTTTCTGTGAACTTCTTGTTTCCTTTAAGTTCTTTCGAGCATCATCCTACCAACACTCCTTCACCTTGGCAGGATCAATTCCTTTATGACTGGGGTCTGAGGTTTTTCCTTCACTCACCAAACCAGCTTCATTATATGACCCCTTCCCTTCACCTCCATTGCTTTCTTCAGAGGTCTAACTCCTAGCTCATGGGATCCTCTCCTCCAAGCTTCTAAGTTTAAATATTCTGGAGTCTTTCTTTTGGTCCTTCAGCTCTAAGGAAGGAAGTTCTTCCCACAGTTTCTACTTTTATGATGCCATAGAGTTCTCTTTTTTCTCTACTTTTTTTAAAAAAAGATTTTATGTATTTATTCATGAAAGACACACGTAGGGAGAGGCAGAGACACAGGCAGAGGGAGAAGCAGGCTCCCTGAAGGGAGCCCGATGCAGGACTCAATCCCAGGACCCCAAGAACATGACCTGAGCCAAAGGCAGACGCTCAACCACTGAGCCACCCAGGCCATCCTCTTTTTTCTCTACTTAAAAAATTCATAGAAGCACCTGGTGGCTCAGTTGGTTGAGCATCTGACTCTTGGTTTTGGCTGAAGTGGTGATCTCAGGGTCTGGGATTGAGTCCCATGGTGGGCTCTGTGCTCAACGAGGAGTCTGCTTGAGATTTGCTCTCCTTCTCCCTTTGCCCCCACCCTGCTTGCCCTCTCTCTCAGAAATAAATCAATAAATCTTTTAAAAAATTATAATTAATAATTATTTATGTAACTTGTTCTCAGTTCATTTTTTTTAATTTTTATTTATTTATAATAGTCACACAGAGAGAGAGAGAGAGAGAGAGGCAGAGACATAGGCAGAGGGAGAAGCAGGCTCCATGCACTGGGAGCCCAACGTGGGATTCAATCCCGGGTCTCCAGGATCGTGCCCTGGGCCAAAGGCAGGCGCTAAACTGCTGCGCCACCCAGGGATCCCTCTCAGTTCATTTTTAAAAAAATATATTTTATTTATTTATTCGTGAGAGACAGAGAAAGAGAGAGAGAGGCAGAGACACAGGCAGAGGGAGAAGAAGAATCCATGCAGGGAGCTCGACGTGGAACTCAATCCTGGGTCAACAGGATCACACCTTGGGCTGAAGGCAGCACTAAATCGCTGAGCCACCCGGGCTGCCCACTTTTTCTCAGTTCAAATAACTCCTTCCCAACTGGATCCTGACTCCCAGAGACAGGAAGAGTTGATTAGAGTTGTACTGCCCCAAATGCACTACTCCTCTTGGTTATTTAAATATATATTTAATTAATTCAAAAAATAAAATTAAAAAAGTTTTCAATTACATTAGTTACATTTTAAAAGCCCAGTAGTCAAACTGTGGTTACTGATTACTATATCAAACAGTGCAGATATAGAACATTTCTGTCATCACAGAAAGTTCTATTGGACTGGGCTGAAGAAATGAGGGATCCTTCAGAGTGGGGAAGAAACATGAGGGGAAGACATTCATTAGTACTAAGAGAGGTGGAAGGGACTCAGGATGAGCTCTTCTCAGGAAAGATTAGAAAACGTAGATTATCTGATCACAATGCAATTAATCTAAAAAATCAGTAAAAGGCAGAAAACCTGCATACATTTAAGAATGAGTGATATAATAATTAAATTATAATAAAACATTGCATATTTAAATGGAAGAATCTTAATAAAGTAGTATGTACAGGGACATTTAGAGATTTAACTAAGTATTTTAGGAAAAAAACAGGGGGTTTAATAAGTTAAGCATTCACCCCAAGAAGTTAGAAACAGGGCAACATATTTAATAGTAGGTAGAAATTAAAAAACCCCAACAGATTCATGAAAAGATGCTTAACATCCTTTATCATCAGAGGAATGCAAATCAAAAATACAATGAGATATTACCTCACACCTGTCAGAATGGCTAAAATAAAAAACACAAGAAATGAAGGTTGACCAGGATGTGGATAAATAGGAAGCCATATGCACTGTTGGTGGGAATGCAAACTGTGGCAGCCACTGTGGAAAACAGTATATGGAAATTGCTATATGGTACACCTGAAACTAATATAACACTGTAAGTTAGTTATACTAGAATTAAAATAAAAATTTAATTAAAAAATTATGAAACCAAACATATAGAAATAGAAATTAATTAGGTAGAAAAAATAATAAAGAAGGCTAACAAAGCCAAGAGTTAGTTTTTCTGGAAAGATCAATAAAGTTGGTAAATCCCTGGGAAGATCGATTGGGGAAAAGATAGAAAAGACACAGATAATAAATGTCAGTAATGAACAAGGGGGATATTTTTATAGATCCTGCAGATACTAGAAGAGTAATAAGAGGATATTTTGAACAACCCAAGGCCAATAAACTTGAAAATTTATGTGAAGTAGACCTATTCCTAGAAAAAATATTACTAAAACTGACCCTAGAAAAATAGATAATAGAAATGGTCCTTTAGCTCTTAAACAATATTGATCCATGATTAAATATTTCCCTTTTTTCAAAGACAACTCCAGTTTTATCTTCCTTATTCAATTCTGTTAAACATTAAAAAAAATCTTACTGGCAATCATTTACAAATCTTTCCAAAAAACAGTGTGTGGGGGCAATCCCCAATCTCATTTTATGAAAGTCTCTAAACCTTGATACCAAATCAGACAAAAGAGAAAGTTGGACAACCTCACATATTAACAAACGTCCAAAACTAAACAAAATAATCACTAATTAAATCTAACAATATATCACACAGCTAAGTTTTTTTATATTCTAGGAATGCAAGGTTGATTTAAATTTTGAAAGTATATCCATGTAATTCATCACATTAAAGGATCAAAAGACAAAAATATTATAAATATATGTAAAATAATTTGAGAAAATTTATGATTAAAAATATTTTCATTATAATGGTGTCTGGATGGCTCAGTTGAGTGTCCGACTCTTGATTTCCACTAAGGTCATGATCTCAGGGTCAAGGGATTGAGCCCCACATCTGGCTCTATCCTAAATTTGGAGCCTGCTTGGGACTTTCTCTCTTTCTCTTCATTTGCCTCCTCCCCCACTCACATATATGTGTGCTCATGTGTGTTTTCTTGCTCTCTTTCAACACCTGCACCCCAATGTTTATAGCAGCAATGTCCACGATAGCCAAACTGTGGAAGGAGCCTTGGTGTCCACTGAAAGATGAATGGATAAAGAAGATGTGGTTTATGTATACAATGGAATATTCCTCAGCTATTAGAAATGACAAACACCCACCATTTGCTTTGACATGGATGGAACTGGAAGGTATTATGCTGAGTTAAATAAGTCAAACGGAAAAGAACAAACATTATTTGGTCTCATTCATTTGGGGAATATAAAAATTAGTGAAAGAGAATAAAGGAAAAGGAGAGAAAATGAGTGAAAATATCAGTGATGGTGACAAAACATGAGAGACACCTAAATCTGGGAAATGAACAAGGGGTAGTGGAAAGGGAGGTGGGCAGGGGGTTGGGGTGACTGGGTGATGGGCACTGAGGGGGGCACTTGGCGGGATGAGCACTGGGTGTTATGCTGTATGTTGGCAAATTGAACTCTAATAAAAAAAATTTAAAAAAATTAAATATAGATAGAAAATTTCTTAACTTAAATAAAGGATATTTACCAAAAAACCTATAGTTAAGTTTTGCTTAAAGGTAAAGTACAGAGAATTTAGAGTTCACATGAGAATAAATGAAGTTATAATTATTCCTAGATAATATTAATCATTAGGTAGAAAATCTAAGAACCTAATGATAATTATGAGAATTAATTTGAAAATTTAGTGAAGTTGTTATAATTTAGCTCAATTGATTTTATTTTATACCCCAGGAATAAAACAAATGAAAGATAAAAATTAAAAAATACTACCATTACAATAATATAAAAATATCAAACACCTAGGAATAAACCTATCAGAAGGTGTGCAGAACCTCTATACTATAACACATTATCGAGAAGCATATAGGAAAGATCTAAATAAATGGAAAGATATACTACATTTAATATTTCTTTTTGTATGTGTTTTTAAATCTTATTTTATTTAAATTCAATTAATTAACATATAGTGTATCATTGGTTTCAGATGTAGAGTTCAGTTATTCATCAGTTGCATATAACACCCAGTGCTCATTACATTATGTGCCCTCCTAAGTACCCATCACTCAATGATGCCCACCCATTCAATATTTCAATTCTTCCCAAATTGATTTAGGTTCAGTATCATCTCAATAAAAAATTCCATCTCATTATGTGCTTGCATTTATGTGTATGTAACCTGATAGGATAATTCTAAAATGTAAAAATGAGAAAAAAAAGATAACTAATATATTATTGAAGATGAATAAGGTTGATGATGGTAAAGACGGGTAATAGTGAGGATTAATGAGAACTCACCTTACCAGATATCAAGATTAGATATCAAAGCTTGAGTAATTCAGAGAATGGGCTGTGAAAAAATATCCTCTGAGCTGAGATTGAGATGTTCTATTACCTATTATTTCTGTTTTGTTAGAAATATTCAAAACAGTCTTCAAGTCCAATCTATTCAATATTCATTTGTAATGCAATGTTGAACCCAGGGGATATGAATATGGAAGAGGATCCTGCACTTGCATAGTTCTCTTTGGTTTTGACATTTCCTCATAAACAGAGAATATGGCAATGAGCCTCTTACTTCTTTTGACATTTTTTAAATGTCTTGGACAATGATAGAAGTCTTTAAAAATTGGAAGTGGGCAAACACTGCTAAAATCAATATTAAAATCTGAAATTAAAAAATATTTTGAAAACTTTGGATTGATGAGCTTGATTATCAATTTAGAATGAAATACTCCAATGGGTTAGTTAATTAAAGGATATCTTTTGAGCTCCTTGAAAAAACAGAGGTGCTTGCTGTGAGTGATTCTGAAGTTAATTAGAATAAGGTCCTTTTCAAATTCCCCAAATTCTTTTGTTGAATAAAACTTATAGGTTGACTGATGAGAAAAGTACTACAGGTGTACCTGCCTGTTATGTTTATGCAAGGCAGATGTTTGCTGTTATGCCTACTCAACATTGTTGATGTGCTTAGGAGACTTGGGGTTAATATGGACTTTGGAGGTTTTAGTGAATGTAATAGATGACAGAACAGAGATCTAGAGCCAGCTTAAAATAAAGAACTAAGTTTCAGAAGTTGAAGTGTAATAGGGATTAATGGAAACTGTTACAGTGAGTTTACAAATCAACTAACCAAATATAGAATGGATAAGATGTGCCTTAACATTAATTTATGAAAAAAAGGACCAGGATGGTTTTTTTTTTTTTTTTTTTTTTTTTTTTTTTTTGTCAGTTATGAGCTCATGACAAGCCAATGATGTAATATGTCTACTTAGAACTTAATTCAATCTTAGGCTTCATAAATAGATAGCAAGGCCACAATGACTAGGAGGTGAAAAGTAGAGAGTAATAACAACCCATAGCCAGATTTCATCTCCTTCATCTTACTTTATTAGGATGCCACATTTGGAAAGTGATGCTGATAAACTTAAAGCTTTTCAAGGAAAGGCACAGAAAATGATAAAAGGTCTGAAACTTAAATAATACTTAAAAAATTATATGCATTTAGTTTGGAGGAAAGAAAACATGGTGTCATTTGGTGAATTCTTATCAAATAGAAAAGTATTTCTTTCCAGTTTTCCAGGAGATAAAATTAGGAACAATAAGAGATGGATGTACATATCTCCTCTATGGATGGAAAAATTTGTAGCCAGTGGAAATGTTAAAAAAATTGAAGGGTTACTATAGAGACTCTGGTTTCAAAATGTTTGAGTTTTGAATACTATGCCTCTAATATAATTTTTCTCATAAGGCCTGTTATTTTAGTGGTAAAGCCAAACACTCCACTGAGATTAGCTGAGATTTGTCTATACAAACCTATATTTGGCATGCAATTGATTTTTTTGAATCATAAACTTAATTTTAAGAATCCTACACTTTCTAGGATTTTCGTACACAGCACAAATAGTGAGAAATGGTTTAACTCAAAGAACTATTGTTCAAAAAATCCAATGTCCCTATTTAATCAAAATTTGAGGTATTTTAAGAGTTAATTTAATTCACTTACATTTTGTGTTTGCCTTTCCCCCCTTTCATGCATGCATATTACACAGTCAGTAGCCCTGGGGTAAAGAGCTGTTTCAATCCAAGTCTGTCTAGGAAGCTTGGCCTAACATAACGTCATTTATGGTTAAGAAAGATCATTGTTGTGCTAAGTAATTTTTTGTGGTTGGCAGCCTTAAAGGTTGGGATTGCTGGCTGCCTTTTGGATATTATATCATAAGTATGGATGAATTGCAGTACAAACATTGAAAACCTTCAATATGCTTTGTCCAAATAAAAGAATAACCATCCAAATTATGAAGAGATACATCTCAAGTATTCTGACTTCCACAGATATTTTTTTGTCTTTTCTCTCCAGTTATAATTTTTCATGGTGTTGTAGCCTGCCAGTGTCAACAAATTTGTGTTTTCTGGTAGGATAATTGAGTTGAGATTTTTCTCCTCTGACATGAAGTCAGAGCATTAAGTTACAAACCTATGGGTTAGATCTTCGTAGTAGGAAAGCCAAGTCCTCCCTGAAGTCACCCCTGGCATAATTTAGATACAATAAGACTGCTGCCTTTTGGGATAAAGAGTAAATTCCCTATTATTCAGGAGCTGATTTTGCAACTTGTATGTAATTCAGATCTTTAACCTTTCCCTTTTTTAGATTTTGCTGCAAATTCTCGACTGTTTAAGCACCCTTCTGTATCTTTATATTTAGATTATCTCAACAAGAATAAATTGATTATCTAAATTTGGAGATTTCAGCTAATATTTATTATAGAATATTTATGCAATAATCAACCATATATATACCTGGGTATGAAAATAATTTAATATATTGTTGAACATCAGGAAAGGCCATCAGCCAGAAATGTTAATTTATCCATGTCACTTAGAGTGAATATTGATAAAAGCTACTACTTGTTAAGCACTTACTATAAGCTAGACATTTCACATTGCAAATCTTAAAAGTAGTCTTAGAAGACAGGTTTTCTTATTTTTTTTCAGTTGGGGAAGTTAAGATCCAGAGAGATATATAATTTATCAGAGTTCATACAATGGTCAAATAGAAGGGCTAGATTTTGAACCTAGGTCTTTCCTGTACATTGTCTCTGGACAATGGTCTTATCTTGCTTTGTGTTTTAAAGAATTGGCAGTAATGTGGACTTTTTGTCTGTCTTTTCTTTTGTTGAATGGTTAGCCTGTCTTTGGTTGTTTGGAGGATGATTGCATTAGTTTAGGTCGAAGTATTATGTCATTGTCTTTATTTGGAAGTTAAACATGGTTATAGTACTAGGATGGATGCTGAGTTAGTGAGTTAATAAGAGTATTGTATGAACTGTGCTTGGTTGGTTGTTTTCAGTTTAGTACCATCATCAACAGCTCCTGCTAAGGCAGAGAGCCACATTTCCCTAAATCACCTTCCCTGGTGTTGCTGGGTTAGAATCTGTTATTGAGAGAAATTTAAGTGACATTTAAAAGGTGAAACTGAAGTGGAAGCTATTACCTTGAGAAGATCCTGATGGTTAGATGCAGCTGGCATTTAGACCTCTCTATAAGCTCCCACTTAGTGGTTCTGGCACTTTCTTATACTTCCCCAGACTGTGATTGGTCTAGGTTGTTACAGAGGAAGTGGTTTCCAGATCTCTCCACAAGGTCCCATTTCATGGTTGTGGCAACTTCCTAAACTTCCCAGGAATAAATGGCTTTTCCCTTCTCTAGTTAAGAGATACTCCAATGACCAACTTCTGAAACCTTCACTGCTCTATCCTCTCATATTTGTGTACTCTTAATTTCTATATTCCATCCATTTTCCCCTTACTGCTGATATCAACTTTGCTTTCCTGACCAAACACAGATGGTTTGTGTGAAAAGATGTGACTTTTCATACATATAATAGAATGTAATCATGCACTAATTTTCCATTTTGGTTTAAGGGTGAGTGCTGAGGTAGGCTAAATACAAATGAGAAACTGGAAACAAGTGAAAGCTTAAAAGAATCTAAAGTTAATTTTTTATTTTTTTACTAATTGCAATTATTCCTTATATAAAAGTACATATTTCACAGCGTGGATATAGTATTTGATTTTATGTTATTCAAAAAACATTCTTTGAGTATCTACTATGTAAAGCCCTAAGCTGGGAATGCTGTGAAATCCATAGAGAACAACTAATTGAGAACTCTTGATGAGTTGGATGCTTAAATCTTGCATCTACAAGGCAATCCCATCAGGTAGGTAGTATTATCCTTATCTTATAGATGGGAAATTCAAGCCTAGATTGAATGGGAAACCTGGCAGAGGACACAAAGTGGTTGAAATACTTGGGCTGCTACTCTGATTTGTTTGATTTCAAATCTCCACTTTTCTATCCACTGGTCTGAGCTGTTTCCTGCCCCCAGAGAGTTTTTAATTCAATTGAGATGGATTTGGAAAAGAAAACATGTTCCCTACCATCCTTGATGAATTCAAATGGATTATTTTAAAAACTACTTAGGGTCAAATTCACTTTTTTTTCCCTTATTTATAGCAAATTTTTATGCGTTTAGACACTATTATGGTTACAAGCAATTGCAGCTAACCAAATAGTTTTCATTCATTCATTTTTCTCCCTAGGCTGGTTTGTCAAAAACAAATTCCAAATGAGGAACTTATTGTACTCATTGAAACTGGTGAAAATTAGAAGAGACAAATGGAGGAAGGCAAGAAACTCGAGTGTTCCCCAACATGGAATATCTGACATAATATTTCAATAGAAAAAGAAAGACATTTCTAAGATGTATTAGGTACAAAATGTGCCCGAGGAACACCTAGGGTAATTTTTCTATAGTACCCGTCTAATGATCTAAAATTCTTGGGCACATGTTTGAATTCAGATTGAATTAGCATCCAGGTGAGTTCAATAAACTTTGAAGATGGATATTTAGGCAGCATGAATTGAATGATGGAAATAAAAGATGGTATTTTCACAAGTACATATCTTTTACATGCCTGGGCAAGGTAGGTACCCACGTAAGTAGTTGGCAGTTGGCTTTTATATTCAGTACTTCTTATCCTTGGCATAAGGGATTCTAGGCAACTAAACTTATTTTCAGAGATCTACAGTAATCCCACTGCAAAGAACAACTAGGCTAACATATTAACTAATGTGCAGAACCACGTCTCTAAAATTGGGCACTTTATACTAAAAGTATGAATTATGAGCAGATTTCATTTACTTGTTCCAAGTCTGAACCTATAGCTAGGTTTTGGTCTGGGCAGCAATGGGATTCTAAGAAGATAGGAAGTAAAGAGAAGTATGTTAACATATGTATGTTATATTCCTTCTAAATAGATGGAGGTTGGCCCTGGCAAGTTTTACTTGAAAAGCTCCTTCTCAGAAACAATTCTTATGCTTTCATTGACTTGGGTGAAAAGGCAAACAGCTGTATGGATCTCTAAGTTTTGTGTGTATTCTATAAACAAAAAGATTCTCATTTGCCTGAGACTAAGCAGAGAAAGAACATGCTGGAGGTAAGTAAGCATGGAAGCACTTAGTGGACACACCCACTTTTTAGAATGTGTTCAGGCAGAAATTATACCTACTTGCACAAAATATTTGATTCTATAAAAAATTACTAAATTAAGGACTTATAAGGCCATGGGTCATGATAGATAGCTAACTCAGTACTCTTTCATTATAAGAACTTGTTCTGATTGCCTTATTACTTGCTTTCATTACAAGAACTTGTTCTGATTGCCCTTAACAAGAGGGCAAACTTCTGTGACTCAGACCTACCTGTTTTCTCAGAATTTCATCTAATCTTCCTCTTTATGATTGCTCTACTTTCTGCTTTCTTGAGAATTGTTCTTTCTGTTAATGGCTTTCAAATGCCATTCATTGGTCAACAATAATTTCAATTGGTGAATACAGTTTGAATGTAAGTCAATACCTGGACCTGTCTTATCTCAATGGTCTTTCTGACTCACGGTTATGACTCCAATGGACAAGCTGGTTCAAACTTTTTTGCTAATCATGGAACTAGATATATTTTCTTGTGATCATTTGGGCTTGTCCCAGTTTTTAATGATATGTGATTCTGTTGCTAGTATATATGAAGTAGACTTAGTCCAAGTAACATTTGGGATTTTGAACGTCATTATTGTATGACTGAACTAACACAAAGAAGTACATTTATCAAGGGCCTGATGCATCTGCAAAAGTAGTGATGCTTTCATTTATTCATAGACAAGAAAATTGTTGGATAGTAAGAAAGGTTATGCAAAAGTGATACATATTTGACTGAGGAGCTATTTTAGCTTAGGTGATTGAGGGACACCCTTGTGAAGATGTTTCATTTAAAATAAGATCTGAATTAAAAGTGGACTTTAGTTGTTAAAAGATTGGGGGATGACCCTTCCAGGAGTGGTGAGGAGCTAGGGCAAAGTCCTTAATTTGGATGTAACAGTGATGGGTTCAAGGAATAGAAAATAAGTCTTGTGTAGCTAGAGTCTAGTGAGAGAGGGAAAGAGTGGTCAGACATGGGTCCAAGGGTATGGAGGGGACAGATAAGGTAGGGTTTTGTAAACCAGGATGAGGGGTTTGGGTTTTATTCTGAGTGTGGTAGAAGGTATTGGAAGATTTTAAATAAGTGATATGACCTGGTTTATGCTTTAGGAAGGTCACTCTGGCTTCTGTGGGAATATAAATTTTAGAGATAGCAGCAATAGAAGCAGCTAGAAGGTAATAATAGGGATTCAGGTGAGGGATACTTATGGTGACTTGGATTACAGTGGTACTTGTGACAAAATAGAAGAATTTGAGATGCTTGTGAATGTTGAATTTCATTGGTTGTGAGATTAAAAATATGCAGCCAGTGCCATAAGGAAACTATGTGTCTTAGAGGACTAACATGTGTCATTGGTATGTTAGGCCCTGGAAGTTCTAGTTCTAATCTAGTTAGATTATATTTGATAATTTAGCTATACTGTGCTTCTGTATTTTCAAGTGTATTAGAAATATGTCACCCAACCTGTGAGGAAAGAATGAACTAAATACACAATGCTGTTTTTAAAAATTTAGGTAAATTTACTGTATCACTTGAGATACTTTTGGCTGTATATAGCAGAAAGTCCTAACTCCAATGGACTTACATAAAAAGGACATTGATTTTTTTTTCCATTTCTGGTAGTCCACGGGGTAAAGTGGACTCCAGGTATAATGTAAAGCAAGTTAATGGAAGCATTGAAAATTCAAGTTCTTTCTGTCACTCTGCTGTCATTCTTGGTCTTACAACTGGTTCTTCTCAGGGAAGCAAAAATGATTTTCTGTAGCAATGGGGATTTCATGTGCCTTGTTCATGTCTAGCAGGAGAAAGAGAGGGTAAAAGCCTTCCTCTCCAATTTGATTGGGCCAAGCCAAGCCATAGGCTCATCCTGGGACCAGTATCAGTTTTCTGTGCACTGATATGTCCATAATTGACTTAGGCTAATCAGGATATCCTCATTAAAGAGGATGGGGTGAATGGCTGAATACAATCAGGATTCTGATAGAGCGCATGGTTTCTGGGTAGACAAGCAACATGATCTATGATAATTACTTAACATTCGTTTTAATAAAGTTTTAATCAAATCAGTAAACACTATTTGCATTTTAAGATCTTAGAGGACCAAAAATATGGTGTGAATAATTCCTGAAATAATAATAAGCTTTACCTTAATAGGAAAATATGTAGTGAAGCAACCTCAGAAACAGTTATTCAAATTAAATTCAAAGACCTTAAATTGAACAAATGTGGTACTTTAGTTTTCTATCCCAAGCTAAAGGAAAATTTATGAGACAGGTATAATGTGGTATGTTGTGGACTGCTGGAATTTGAACAAGTTGTCTTACTTGATTTTCACATTGTGATATGTTTTTCTTCCCATTCCCTCCCCCCTTGCCCCTTTCTTTAAATTCATTACAAATTTTTTTCTTTTACAAAATAATGGCACATTAATAACATGGCAGACTTAATTTTCTATTTCTCTGTAATGACATTAGCAGAGATCCTCTGATTTGATTGATGTTGAGAAAGAGTCCAAAGAAAATGATGTGTTTGAAAGAATATGGTCTGACCTTCATGATAATGCTCTACGCAAGATATAGTATATTTAGTAATCACTCAGTGCAGACAAAAATGAAGCCTATTATTTTGATAGGTATTAATTTTGATTGGGGTCAGACCACAACTTTCAATTAAAAATTCATAGGTGATCATCCATTTAAATGACAATGGTTAAATACTAAATAATACTACTTTATATACAGAGGACATACTTGATACTGTCAATTTTGTTCAAAGTACCCTATTTTTAGTGCACTATTTCATTATCTTCCTAAAAGTCTTAACTCCTTTCAACATAAGCAGAATACTTTTTGTAGCTTTTCTTTCATTTAAGTCACTCTGATAGATTCCCATTATAGCTAAGTTCACAAGTACAGTGATTTATTAAATTGCTACATTCTTTATCCATGATTTGCATGGAATCAGGGGGCAGGAGAGAGGGAAAGAAATACCTCCAACTGTGAAATAGGTCTTTATTGGGTTTAAAAGTACTGGTATTTGGCAGTTGGCAAAGTTTCATTATAGCAGAAAACTATGCATTTTGACTGGCACAATTATATTTATTTCCTGAACGATGATGCAGGACTATCCTCCTGAATAGAATTTACTCAATCCACAGAATCTTAACCATACAAGTCTAACTATGGTCAGCTCTCCTTTTGACAGTATTTTTGACGTTCTTGACTCCCTTCTCTCATCTCCCTTCTTTCATTCTTGACTCCATTCTGATGTAATACCCTCTTTGGATATTCCTCTTATCACTCTGCATCACCTTTTGCTGGCTCCTTTTTGTCCTTTCACACCTTAAATGAGATCATTCATAAAATTCTCTTTTATTCATCTTCCCTGCCCTCTTCTCATCCTTCCTCTTCTGAGCCACCTCATCCACTCACACGGACTTGACTCATTTATATGCTTATGACTTCCAAATCTGCATCTTTACCCCTTTCTTCTCAAAACCAGATCTCAGGTCCCCACAGTTGGCCAAGCAGCTCTCCTTGACTACTCCTCTGATATCTGACCCTCCAGATATCACCTAAATTGAATGCAACTCACAGAATTGCTCCTCCATATATAGGCTATTGATTCCCTTTCCACCTCAGCACATCCCACCCAATTTGGAATCATAAAGTTTTCCGACTCCTCCCCTCTCTGAACTCTTATATCTGATTGCTCACTACATGTATTATGTTTCCACCCCTGAAATGTCTCTTAATTCTCTTTCCTTTCCATGACCAATGCTGCTATGTTAATTCTGCTTCTCTGTATTAACTGGACCAGAGCAATCAGTACCTTTTATCTGGACTCCCGTCTCTAGTCTCTTTATGCTTCAATCCATTCTCTATGTCCATCCATTCCTACACATTCCTTTATTTCTCATTATCTAAAGAATAAAGGCTAGATTATCAAATGTTCTTCCCAGCCTCCCTGACTTGTTTTTTTTTTTAGCTTCATCCCATCTATTTTATAGTTCATCTATGTCAGAATTCCTTGTTTCCAAAAATGCCATATACTTTCATATTTAAAAATGTATTATTACTATTACTATTATTATCATTTTGCTCTCCCTCAAGCTGTTTCCTCTTCTTTGATTTCCTTCTTTACTTTCCTCAAAATCATACTGCCTCTAAGCCTTTGTATTTGCTGTTCCCTAGGCATGGAATAGTACTCCCTAGTGTTTAGCATGTCAAGCTCTTTCTTGTGATTAGATCCCAGATCAATTATCATCTCCTCAGAGAGATTTTCCTGACCAACCACTTCAAAGGAAACTCTTTCCCTGTGGCGTATATCCCATATCCCAGCATCATGTTTATATACCTCAGATTACTTCTCTCAGAAGTTCTCCTGTTTATGTATTTGCTTATTTCTGCCTCTCCAACTAGACTATTCTACTTGAAGAAAGGACTTTGTCGAATTAGTCACTGCTCCTCAGTGCTTTAAACAGCATCTCTCACATGTAGATGCTCAATAAATATTATTGAATAAATTAATAAATTATTTTTCTCCACCGAGGTGATAAGTTTTGGTTCTTTGGTATACCACGTACGTATTGTTGAGTCAGGTCAGACAAGAGCCCCCTAGCTTCCCTTATTACTTCTAAATGGGTTTATTTTTGGAAATTATATTCTACTTATGAACCTTTAATTATATGACTTTGAGGGGAGAGGTAAAAAGCAAGGAAATATTGTTGCTACTAGCAACTGTGGCAGGCTGCAACCATCATGTGAGGTCATTCTAGGTAATCCAGCTGCCAGCCAACATACCAGCTGACCCCTAAGACATGAGAGCCAAGTAGAATCAGCTAAGTTGCCTTTACCAGAAGACCTGCCCTCATGATTATGAGCTGCACAGTCATTTTTTTAAATCTCTAGGTTTTGAGGTAATTTGTTATACAGGACAAGCTAACTGATACACCATTAGAATCATGAAGAAATAGAAAATTTTTACAGATCTGGAACTAGTAATGAGGTTGAATCAATCATCAAATACCTCCTAACAAAGGAAAGCTCAGGACTAGATGACTTCACTGGTGAATTATACCAAATATTTAAAGAAGAATGAACATCAGTTCTTCTCATACTATTCCAAAAAACTGAAGAGGAGGGATCACTTCTAAACTCATTTATGAGGCCAGCATTACCCTGATTCCAAAGGCAGAAAAAGACATTACAAGAAAAAATATTATAGGCCAATATCCTTGAAGAACATAGGTACAAAAATCTTCAATAAAATACTAGCAAACTGAATTCAGGTATTCAAATAAAAAGATTACATACACCATGACAAGTGGGATTTTTCACTGAGGTGTGAGGATGGTTCAACAAGTGCAAATCAATGAATGTGATACAGCAAACTAACAGAATGAATGACAAAATCACATGATCATCTTAATGGATGCAGCAAGAGAACTTGACAAAATTATTTTTGACAAAATTAAAAAAAAATTGATCTTTCTTTCCTTCTTTCCTTCCTTCCTCCCTTTTTACTTAAAATAACAAAATGCTTTCTATCACCTGCTGTAAATAAGGTGCTCAAGATTTAGTTCTTTCTGACCTCTGTTTACCTATCTCTCATAAATCTCCACTTCATAGTTTTCCCCTTGCAATATGAAATACTTTAATTCTTCTTGTGTGCCATGTTCCTCCTTCTTGCCCCTTTGTTCTCTTCTACCTCCTTTTTATATACGTACCTCCTACTTGTCCTTCAAATCACAGATCAGATTCCACCTCCTCCAGGAAGCCTCATGGCTTGGATGCTTCTCTTTGTGTTCTCCCTATCACATCCCTATCCTGCACTTAAGGCTTGGCTTTAAAATAGCCCCCTAGGCTAGGCTATGAGCTTCTTAAGGGCGAAGTTTGTATCTTATTCTTGTATTTCTTCTATCTGGCAGGTTGTCTGATGGTGGAATAAATGCATTTTCCAGTTTTCAGGAATGCAAAATGAATAAGATGTAGCAGAAAATAGCACTTACAGCATGCGGCTACTTTTTTTAAAAAAAATCTTCTAGGGATTAGTAATAAACATCCATTTTAAACCATCATCTCCATTTCTCTGATTTCTATTTCTCTCCTACCCAAAGAGATGCTTCCTAGTTGATATGGACTTTATTGATGCAAGCAAAAGAATACAGAAATTTTTTTCCATTCACAGCAGTTGTAAATGATCATACTCACATTAAAATGCTCCAAAATGAAGGACTTAGGGGTCAGACTTGTGTCTTTCTTTTTCATAATTCTCAACTCACAACTGAGTTCACCTAGTTTGGCTTTTTGGACAAATTCTAAAATTAGTTTTAAAGTTCACTTCTATGCACCCATACAAACCCACCCAGCAGGGAGACTTGTTAGCTTTCAACATTTATGATCTGTGAAGGTCAATTTTGACCGAAAGTCTTTTCCTATCTTAAATCAGAGGAGCGTTTGTGTGGCATGAGAACAGATCTATGGCAGCCAGATTAAAAAAGATTATCTCCTGATTCTCAGGTCTCTTGAGAGCAACACACTGAACTTCATTTTTTAAATTAAAAAGTATTTTTTCCTTTCTTTTAAGAGCTAAGAGAAATGCCCTCTATTATATTAATGAAAAACTATTTGTATATCAAAATTATCTGTTAATCCCTTTGACTCATTGTGTTCCCCCAATCACACAAATGATAACCTATGAGTACATGAATAGGAATGAAGGTGGGAGAGAAAAGAGAATCCAATGAAAACAAGAGAAATCAAAATCTTTCAAAATCACCACCCTAATGTCATTTAAAAAATCAACAAGATAAACCACATGACGTGTACCCATTTTGCCTACAAAATTGTGACAAAGTTGAGTCAGTCTACATTCAGAAAAAGATATGAATATTCTGCTTGGAAATCCTCCTCTGAAAACAAAGAGAGGAAATGACTTAGCAAGACATTTGCACATGAGCTACTCCATGGACTCCACAGTACTATGACAGAGGCTGTGCTGCCCACAGTTCCCACTGACTTCCCTTTTAGAAATCACTGGGTAATCACTATGCTGTATCTTAAAAGTTTGTTTAGGAGTTCAAGTTTGTGGAGTTTCTGTCATGTGGCTTCTAAGCAAAATTATTCCAGTAGCTATTTTGTAAATGATGTTTTGAAAATACTGATTGTGAGTGATTCTGTGCTAAGGATTTGGGTGAAAGTGACAGAGATCCTACTCTTCATCCTGCTTACAAATGGGATGGTGCTTGTTTGGATAGAGCACAGATAATGAATAACATGATGAAGCCAAAGTGAGATTGAGCAGCAAAATTTGTGGATTATCATGATACAAGTGAAATTGTTTCCTCCATTGCAAAATAGAGTTAACTCAGGAGATATGTGCTTGTTTTTGGATTTTTTTTTTTTTTTTTGGAGTTATCTCTGAACTTGTCTCACATTTGCCAAATAACAGTCATGGGGAAATGGGGTGTAGGCTGAGGAAGGGAGGACTGGCCATTTGCAATCAGACAGGGATTTCCCTGCTCTGGGAAATTAATTTTATAAAGTAGAAATAAAGCAAAAGCATAGTTTGAAGGGTCAAAGGAGAGACAGGGTTTGTGGTATTACATAAAAAGTGTTATGATGTCTCTTTCTTTCCAACAGGGCTTCATTTTCAGTTCAGACCCTAATCAGAAAGTTGCTAGTTCTGCAAAAGATAGCAAATTTGAACTCCTGTCCTAACTAGAGAAACATGGGATGTGCAGGTCCAGAAAACTGTCCACATGGGACTGATAGCTAACGAATAGTATCTGATATTGAACAAAGACAGCAAGAATTCCTTCTTAGAGCAAGTGGTAAAAAGTCAAACAATGAACCATAATTAGTGGAGTACTTTGGAGGCAAAGTCTCCATTTACTGTATCAGAAAAAGGCCATTAAAAAAAAAAAAAAAAAAAAAAAGAAGGGACGCGTGGGTGGTTCAGCAGTTGAACCTCTGCCTTTGGCTCAGGGAATGATCCTGGAGTCCTCTGATGGAATCCCACATGGGCTTCCTGCATGGAGCCTACTTCTTCCTCTGCATGTGTCTCCACATTTCTCATGAATAAATAAATAAATAAAATCTTTTTCTTTTTAAAGAAAAACAAAATTGTAATAAAATCCTGAGTGAAGGAGCTGCAACCAGTGTAGACAAATGTGAGCCAAGAACAGTTTGGATCAGAGTATTTACTAGTTTTATTTTGTTTTGTTTTGTTTTAGTGGAATTAGCCCTTTAGTAAAGCAATGCAATATGGTAGCCTACACTGCGGCATACAATAGAGTAACCACTGGCCACATGTGGCTATTTAACATTAATTTAAAATAATTAAAATTAGATTAAATAAAAATTCTGTTCCTCAAGCACATTCACCACATCTGGGTTCTGTGGCCACAGTATTGGATGACATGGATAGACCAGTTCAATTATTGTGGAAATTTCCACTGGGCAGCTCTGGAGGAGCATTGCCTTGGGAGCTGGGGATTGAATCCTGGGTCTGCAACTTGGCAAAGGTGTGGCCTGCTTCTTCATATTTAAAGTCGTGCGAGGTAATAGCATGCACCTCCTGGAGTTGTTAAGGAGGACTGAATATGGGAGCTCTTTTCTTATAAATTGTGAAGAACCACGCCTGGCATTAGTAAGTGCAATATCAATGGTTTCTAAATGAATGGATATCCACCGCCTATACTCTATAGTTTGCATAATGCGTAGGCTTCTGTTAATTTTTAGTTATAATGATGGCTAACATTAATTGCACACTACTCCTTGTGAGCTAAGTGCCTTCTTTACCTGCATTGTGTGCCTTAAGTGCCATTAAGATCCTGGGAGGAAGTATCTATTATTATTACTTAATAGTTGTGGACACTGAACTCCAAGATCACTCAGTGAAGGGATGATTTTTGAACTCAGCTGACTATGACCTGCTCCAGCATTTTCCACTGTGATGAGCTACCAGACTCCAGAGTCTATGCTGTACTGGCTTTTGTCCTATAAACTAGAAGCACCACATGTTTCTTCTGGTCTTAGTTACAGAAATGTTTCAGTGATAACCTACATAACAATAATAATAGCTAACCTTTGCACAGTATTTAAGGTACGCTACACACTGATCTGGGTACTCTACATATACTATACATATTAATTTAATCTTCATAACAATCCTGAGATAGGTACATTATCACCCCATTTTATAGCTGGGCAAATTGAGGTTCAGAAAGGTTCAGTGTATTGCCTTTGTTCACACAGCTAGTATGTCACATGACTAAGCCATTAGGACTCAATTCTGTTTTTAATGTCTTTTTTCCTGACCATTCTGCTTCCTGTATAGGGTTTCAACATAGAGTACAAGGGTACAAAGATGGTTGGCTTAGGAGAATGCTGTCTCACCAGTGCAGAATTGTCACTGGTGCTCACAATGGACAGAGCCAAGTAACTTCAGTTAATAGCTACTGAGCTACTTAAATAAGGCTATTTCAGTCGTGCATGCTATGCGTGCATATCCTGACTCGCCCTTTCCTTGGGGGAAAATAGGGAGAAAAGTGCGTACATGGAAATGTACTAATTGCTGCTGCACCAAATTTGGCAAGGATGGTGGATCACAGATTCTCTGCAGAGGAACACCTCGCTGCCTGCAAAGGCATGCATTTCTCAAGCTGAGATCCACAGGATCCCCTCCAACTCCTGCTTCCCAGGTTCCCTCTGCAGCAGCTGGATCCCTGTGAGAAAAGGAAAAGTGATGTTATTTGGGAAGTCAGATCTAAGCAAAGACCAACACTCTGCTTGCAGTTCTTAAAATAATTTTCAATGAAATAAAGCCTTCTGAGTCAGAGGATATGACATTCTCATTTGCATGATTCAGAATGACAGTGACGCCACAGGCAGTCATTGAGAGCAGTTCCCGAATGTGGAAACCTTGAACAATGAAACGGGTACTGTAGTTGGCACCAAATGAATAATCTTATATAACTGAAGCCTTGTTCCATTGGCCCCAGCGCAGGAAGCTGGTGGCTATCAGAACTTCACAGTAGGTGACTCCTGTTACCTCCCCCTAGGTTTTCCTGGAGTGGGGGTGGGGGGCTGACAGCAGATGGTTTTCTGAGTGGGACAGGAGTTGCTGAGCTGCTTCTTCTTCTTTTTTTTTTTTTTTAGTTGCTGAGCTTCCAGAGTTTACAATGTTTAGTACATACACCATTTTTCTTTAGAATGGCTCAGAGAATACCCATATTATATTAGAATGGGAATTTGCAGCTTGGTAGCCATATAAAAGAAAATCTTTAGGGGATCTTATGAATCCTGGAAGTTGTATGCAGAAGGTTGTTTTTGTGTCTTGGGAAAAGTGATTCACAGATGGCCAATATAGTCTTAATAGGGGCCTCTGGCTTCTAAAAGATTAGAACCATGTTCCTGATACAGTTAAGAGATTATGAAGAAATTTGTATTGCATGCTACCATGAAGCAGAATTTTACAAGTTGGACCACTGATTATATGTAGCAGAATCTATTGCAAGTAGCATCTTCCTCTCTCAATTTAAAAAATCTTGAAGCTCTCATGTGTGGATGTATATTTGTTTAAAGATTTATTTATTTATTTGAGAGAGAGAGAGAGAGAGAGAAGGGGATGGTAGGTGGGGAGGGACAGATAGAGAGGAAGAGACAATCTCCACAGACTCCGCACTGAGCATGGGGCCTGACAATGTAGGGCTCCATCTCATGACTCTGAGCCCAAATCAAGAGTCAGGCACTCACTCACTGAGCCATCCAGGGACCCCTCATGTGTGGATATTTTTAAAACACATGGGAATGTGGTCATGACAGTCATGCTCCACTTAACCAACAGCAGCTCACACAGTGGCCTTCTTGTTCTGTCTCTTCCAATCCATACAAAGCTTGCCATGGTTTTGAAGAGAATTGCTTTGTGCTTCTCCAGGAACATTTTCTACCTAAGTCAGAATTGAACGTCTCACATGTGGATTTTCGATAATGAATGTTGTCCTTGAAAGGTGTGGCATTGAGTGCCCAGGCCTGTGGGCTGCTCACAAGGTTACATACTCTTGTGTTAGGAGGACTTTTGACAATCAAGGGCTGCGCTGTCCTAGCCTCTGTAGAGACCAGCCTCTCTCTCCCTGCACTCAGGTTCACACTTGCTTTTTCTCAGGCCAGGGGGAGCAAAAGCTTCTTTGATAGCAATATCCATCACCAGAATCCCATCCCATATGTGAGCATATCATTGTGAGAGTTTGGTTGTCGGTGTTGGAATAATGCTGAGAACTGCCGAAGATGGCTCAAATCAAGTGTCAATCATGATGGTAGGAGCCATAACAATGGAAGGAAATGAGACCCTGATTAGAGCTTTCTTTTGTGATACATTTACAATTGAAATAAACCACTCTCAGCAAGAGAAAACCTGTTAGAGCTGCTTCTACTTTTCTCTTTTCTTCCTTATCCCTCTGTAAGACTCCCCTGCTGTCTTTCCTGGGATGATTCACCAAGGAGATATTTACTGCCAAGAAATCACTGATTTTGGCTTTGTGTTAGCTACTGTTCACTGGCTTAACCCAAACTGTACAGCAAGTGTTGGAAGAGAGAATTAGAAGGAGGTATCTTGATGAAGTTTTCTAATAAATGTAATTTCCTTCCCTGTAAACCAGAACTTACAAGAGCAAATAGTATGATTTTTATTTCACTATGGGGACTAAAGGAGAATTGGTAATGTTGACATCAATAGAAAATGAAAGGGAATTCTGGTACTTACCCTAACACTTCTTTCTACAAAACAGAAACTGTACTCCCCAGAAGAGTTGGAAAAAATCAAAAGATCTTACACTGTGTTTGAGAATGATGGATTAACAAACTGTTCTGTTTAAAAGAAGATTTTAATGTTTTTAATAAGCTTTATAGAATTAGAGTGTAAGAATATCCACTTTCAACTACAATTTTGCTGCCACACCGAAGCTCTAGTTTCTGCTGTTCATCAAGAACTTCATGTGACACACTAAAGCTCACATTTAGAGCTTCCCAACTGAGATTGCTAACAAGCTAGGAGCTTGTTAGAAATTCAGATTCTTGGGCTCTCCTCCAGAGAAACTGAACCAGATTCTGCATTTTAACAAGACTCTCAGGGGATTTGTATGTACATTCAAATCTGAAAAGCTCTGGTTTAGGGTAATATTTCCCAGGCTTAGATCATCATCCGAATCACCTGTGTGTGGCGATCTTAAAGAAATAACGTAGAGATTCTGTTAATGAGCCTTTATTCAATGCACTCTTTGGTTTACAAAACTTTCTCTCTGTTCCAGTAAGACGTACTGACCAGTGCCCACAGCAAGGTGACTACTCCTGGCTTGTAGCCCATTCTCTAGTATTCAACAGCACTTCTGCCCAGTGTACTTGATGTATACACTGTGTTTGTTCCTAAACCTGCTAATGATACAATATAAATAATGCAAACTGATGAGTGCAGAGAAGTAATACTGATTTATCTTTGTATGTAGATGAGGAAACTGTGATAGGAAAAATTTTAAAAATCTAAAGACTTATGTTCAGATTTCCTTAAAAATGCCTTCAAGTCCTTGATCTATTTCAAAGGAACTAAAGCTGAATATCAGATACTTGTATTGTGGGTATGAAAAATGCAGTAAAGATGGGTTTATGGTTCAATCAGTAGACCAATGTGAAAAAAAAATAGGTCTTCACATCAAAAGTGGGTCAAATGGGTATATTTATATGTTTTAGTTTCACATAAACTATTGTGCCTTAGAAATGTGAGTATACCATATATATACATATATATATATATATATTTTTTTTCTGATTCTTTGCTTTCTGTAACTTTTGTGTTGAACCAAATCAAATACCAGTTATAATTTTGTCAGGTAAGAGGGTTTTTATTCCACATATGCCTGTATCTCATCCCAGGCTACTGAATTAAGGCAAGGCTTGGAATATATATTTTTTAAAAAGATCTGGCAATTAGCAATGTTTGGAAATTATTGAGTTAGAGAATTCTAACTGACCAACAGTTACAGAAGGAGGAAGAATTCAAGAGTTTCAGATATTTAAAAAATGTTACTAACACATTTATTTACTAAAGATTTTCCTGGACTTTTATAATGAAAAAGCCTCAGCCGACTTCACAGATAATATTTTGGATATTGTCTACATTTCCTGGTATGATGTTTTTGAAGTTTTCCTGGGATTTGACCAGCTGGCCCCTCTGAAACAGTCCATCTGTAAACCAGGAAGAGGGGGAGTTTGGATTGTTGTCAATTTCAGAATATTTAAATCTCCTTCTGCACTCTGACCCCTCTGACGTTGGTCAGAATGGCACATATATTTACTTTGGAGAGAATCATCACTTTCTAGTGACTTCCTGTTTCCTAAGTCCCTGGTAAATTGACTTGGAAAATGAGAACAGGGGATTTTGAAGAGACTAGGGTGTATTGATTCTCAGGGGACTAGTGCACCAAGTTTGTCCTTTGACCTCCAATCTTGTTTATCTGCTCACTATATGCCTTCTAGACTCCTGAGGAAACCTGAATGTTGGTAGGTCATTGATTTATGGAAAGATAAACAACCTTTTATCTTACAAATTACAGGAGGACTGGAAAATGAGATTATCACCTGCTTCTTAAATTAGAGATGACAGCTATGGTCATACCTGGATCGGACGTGAGAGTTGTCTTTAAGGCTTTAAGAATGTAGGTTTTAAAAATGATGTTTTAAATGAGCCGTCTTCTGGACCTGTCACCCCGCCTACAGTTGACTCTCATGGCTGCTCTGCATAGCTCAAATATTTGGCTAACAGATACATACCCAATGTCCACAAGCACATTTGCTTCCATTGAGACTCTTGCTTTGGAAATTCACATTCTGGGTATTTTGGATAAGAAATGCCATGATTTATTTTGATTTTCAGGACCCAGGTTTAAATATCTGCCTGACGAAGAGGTGATTACTTGGCAGTAATGGACAACACCACAGTGACTTCATTCTTGGCCCCAGAATCTGACTGTCTGGTTATAATTTACCACCTACCTTCTCCCCTCTAATTTCCAGTGAGACTTTAAAGAAAGTGATAATCCAAATCTGAACACATTAAATGAGTCAAATCTTTCTGAGAAGCGAACTGCCGGGACTCTGAGGTAAATTCTATGGTTTTTCACAATAGGCCAGAGTTTCACAGACAAGCCTCATCTTGAAAGTCATTGTGTGTGGCATGGGCTGAGGGAGGGCTGTACTTGAAGAATATAGGCCCCCAGGCCTTCTTTCTGGTGATTTTCACTTACTAGGTCTCTTGTGGGGAGAATGCAGTGGTTGCTTATGAACAGGCAAGTTCAGAAATCACTGCTTTAATGTCGTAGGATTTATTTCATGCTGATGTCTTATGGATAATAAATGTTAAGAGAATGATGGCTAGTGATGGTGGCAGGCATATTTGGCATCAAAATACAAAGGGAAAAAGATCAATCTGACATAAGATAGATGATGCTCACTTGTTCTGAGCAGCAGGAGTATGCAAGAAGACTGTTCTGCAGAAACTATGATCCCATCTGGACTCAAGAATACCAAAGAAACCAAAATTGGCCTTGTTTATAATAATACAGCAGCAAAAGCAACTCTTGATTCTTGGGGATTGCAGAAATTAACTAGAAATCACCTTGCAACCATGAAATAGAAAACCTATTTTCTGGGTATTTTTAAATATAAATACTATTAAGTTAGCATGTCACAGAAAAAGGAAGTTAGCTTTTTTTTTTAATAAAGAATACTCTTTATATAGGTATGCATGTATATATGTGTACATGTCTATGCAGATGTGTTTTTCCATACATGCTAATATATGTATAGGTACCGAGATAACACCAGGTACAGGAAGTTTCTGAATTGTGCTTGACTTAAGTTACCTTTAGCATTTGAAACTGCTCAAAAACTTTAAATGGAAGGGAGCTTACAAATATTGATTGCAAATGCGTCATTCTATCCATCAGGATATGGACACTTGGAAAGGAAAAATGATAGTTATTGTAGGAGGGTGAATAAGAATCATTACTAAAAATGTGATATTCAGAGCACATTTTAATTTTCTTTAAAATCAACTTTATGAAAGTATAATTTACATGTCATAAAATGCACACATTTAATGTACAGTTCAGTGAGTTTTGACAAATGTATTCACTTGCATAACCACCATCCTAATCAAAATACGTAACATTTCCAATGCCCTGGAAATTTCCCTCTTGCCTTGTAATCACCTGTAATGTCAATCACCTGCATCCCCAGCCCCAGGCAACTGCTGCTTAGATTTCTGTCATTAGAGATAAATTTTGCCTATTTTAGAATCTCATATAAATAGAATCATACAGTATGTGTTCTTTCGTGCTTGGCTTCTTTTGTCCATCGTAATGTTACTGAGACTGATTTGTATTGCTGCATATCTAGGGAGTTGGCTTCTTTTTCTCGTTGAGCAGTTTTTTATTAAATGAAGATGCCACAATTGGCTTATTCATTCTCCTGGTAATGTACATGTGGATTGTTTGTAGTTTCTAGTCGTTATGAATAAGGCTCCTATTGACATTCATATACAAGTGTTTCTATGAGTTATATATTTTCATTGATTAAGTGCCTAGCAGCAGAATTTTTGGGTCATATATTAGGCTTATGAGTGGGTTTGAAGCAGTATATCACAGTGCTTATTTAAAAAATTGAGATCTGGGGATCCCTGGGTGCCTCAGCGGTTTAGTGCCTGCCTTCAGCCCAGGGTGTGATCCTGGAGTTCCGGCATCGAGTCCCACATGGGCTCCCTGCATGGAGCCTGCTTCTCCCTCTGCCTGTGTGTTTCTGCCTCTTGTCTCTCTCTCTCTGTGTCTCTCATGAATAAATAAATAAAATATTTTTAAAAATTTAAAAATTGAGATCTGACAATGAAGAAATGTATATAATTAAAGTGTACAATTTAATATACATATATATTGTGAAGTAATCATCACATTCAAGCTAGTTCACATAGCCATCAGGTCAACTACCACTGCTGTTTTTCCCTGATAACTAGTGATCTTGAGCACCTTTCACATGCTTGTTGGCCATTTGTATTTCTTCGTTTGTTTGTTCAAATCTTTTGCCCATTTATTTATTGAATTGTTTATTATTATTAAGTTGCAAGAGTTCTTTTATTATGATATAACCCTTTGTTTGAATATGAATATCACAAATATTTGCTTCCAGTTGGTGGCTTCCTTACTATTTTCCTAACAGTGAATTACCAAATATTTTTTTAGTATCTATTTTATTTGTTCTGTTGGCTTCTTAGCTGTATTTCTTTTTATTAGATTAGTAGTTGCTTCTAGCCTAAAATTTAACAAAGTTTATTTAGAATCAGTGTTAGACTACCTCACACTTCATGGATCCTAATTAACACCACTTCTCAATGCAATTACCTTACAATAGAATGATTCTATTCCTATCATCCTTTGTACCATTTTGTGGTACCTTTTACTTCTAAAATAAAAAGTCTACCTTTGAATGCTGTTTTTGTTTTAAATGAGCAGTTGTATTTTTAAGGAAACTATAGGAAGAACAACAAAATGTTTTTGTATTTACACACTTATTTACCATTTCTAGTGGTTTTCAATTCTTGTAGAGTTGAGTTTCTGTCTGATGACTTTTTTCCCCCTGCAGCTTGAAGAATATACTTTTTAACATTTCTCTTAGTGCAGATTTGATACTGACAAATTAATTCAGCTTTTTATATTTAAATGCCTTTTGGACCGTTGCTTTTAAAGTATATGTTCAATGGATATATTTACCCTTGTAGTTACATTTCTGGTACTTAATTCTCTGCAAATCCATATGTCCAACTGGCATCATTTTCTATATACCTGAAGAACTTCTCTTAACATATTTTTTAGTGTGAGTCTGCTGGTGAGGAATTACATAAGCTTTTGTATATCTTAATAAATCTTCATTTAGCTATCATTTTGAAAGATATTTTTGATAGGTATAGAATTGTAGGTTGACATTTTTTCCTTTCAATACTGTGAAGGTGATTCACTTCACTCTTTTAACTTCTGAAGAGAAATCTGCCATCATTCTTATTCTGGTTCTTCTGTATATAATATTTGTTCCTTTTTTGTGTATCTCTGGTATTGAATAATGTGATTATGATATGTCTTGGTGTAGTTTTCTTTATGTTTCTTGTGGTTGAGGTTTGTTTAGCATTTGTCAGCTTATAAATTGTATCAAATTTGGAAAAAAAAATGGCCATTCACTGTATACATATTTTTTCTTTCCTCTCCTTTCTTTACCATTAGTGGTCAAATCTCACATATGTTAGGCTGCTTGAAGGTCACTGATGCTCATTGTTCATTTTTAGTTTTTTTTAGGATTCCTTTTTTTCTGAAGATGTATTTATTTATTTTTTAGTTTAGAGACAGAAAGCAGAAGCAGGAGAGGCAGAGGGAGAGGGAAGGGAGAACCTCAAGAAGACTCTACACTGAGTGTGGAGCCCCATGCAGGGCTTGATCTCACAACCCTTAGATCACCACCTGAGCCCAAATCAAGAGTTGGATGTTCAACCAACTGTGCCACCCAGGCCCCCTGGGCATTCCTTTCTCTGTGTTTTACATTAGATGGTTTCTATTGATATGGATTTAACTGTATTATTTTTTGCATCCATAATATCTAAATACTGTTAATTGCCTCTAGTACCTTGTCCTGTGAACTAGCTATTTTAGTCTTCCTAGACTCGTAGCTGTGTCCTCAACCCAGGGAGTCTGCTGGTCTTTGCATATGGTTTAGCTTGCTGTGCCACAATCTAGAAAAATCTCTCAAGGCAGCAATCTGGGCAATTGTTTCTCATCTCTCATCTCCCATTGCCTGATATCCAGTTCTCAAAAACTGTGTTTCACATATTTTTTCTGTTTTTAGTGGTGTCAGGTGAGAGGGTAAATTGGTTCCTATTATTCTATTTTGCCTGGAAGTGGAAATATTTTAATTGCTTTTGCATGTTGCTCTTTCAATTTGACAACCCTCAAGCTATTTACAGGTTTATTTCTAATTATAAGTAGTAACAATAACAATACCTTATATTTGTATAGCATTTTAAAGTTTATGTGTTATTTTTAGGGGTGCCTGGTGATTCAGCTGTTTAAGTCACCAATTCTTGATATCAGCTCAGGTCATGATCTCAGGGTTGTGAGGTCAAGACCCACACCCCCTCACTCCCCACTGGCAGGCTCTGTCTGCTTCTTTCATTCTCCCTCTCCCTCTGTCCTACCCCCAACTCATGCTATGCTCTATATCAAATAAATAAATAAATCTTAAAAAATAAAGTTTATGTGATATATTCAGTTTTCTAAAAATTTAAAAATCATGGCATAATTATATTTGACAAATAAGGTCATAGAAAAAAATCTCTTTGAACTTCAGTTTTCTCTTAAGCAAAACAAGTGAATTGGACTGGAATAAATGTAGGGTTTCTACATGTTAATAATATTTTCAAAAATTTTTCAAAAAGTGTGTTTTTATTGCTGGGCTTGTTTTAATATGAGTTCCACAAGTATCTGCTAAGAGCCACTCTCTTTCAGAATTGCCAACTTTTTAAATAATTCTTTTCCTGAAATAAACCTTATTCTTGAAACAAGATAGCTCTGCAAAAGAACTTACCAGTTTTGTTTTCCAATCAAACTTCTCTTACCATTTTCTACTGATGTCTAGTCAGAGCTCAGTGGTGATGTCATTCTTTTTCAGCTGATTTCAGTAAATTAAGTGAATGACTTAGCAAGTGGATTTGTAAAAAACTAAGGGCCTTTTTAATAATGAACTAAAATATGGTAAATACAAACTCTATCCACTGACTAAACAGAAGTGGATTCTCTCCCCAGTTAAGCTGAACCCTTGCATCTATGGGTTTATTCTGCTTAATATAGGAGAAGCCCAGACCAACCACAGTGTGTGGTCTATAGCTGGCTGCTGGGTCCTTCGTGTAGTCACACTGACTCATGGGTCAATCTGAGGGCCCCAGGTGCAGACAGCCCGTATGGCACCTTGTTTGTTCAGTTGGCATGTCTAACTTTCTGCCCTGGGTTCCTGGTTAGTGTTGTTAGTCCTCACTGGGCTCTCTTCCAGCCTCTAGCCCAATAGCCTCTAGCTCAATAGCCAGGGACTTGATAGTCTGCTCAGCTTTTTCCAGAGTCCTGTCTGGAGTCCATAGATCTCAAATAGTGAAAATCCTCTCCTTAACTTGTTGGTAGACTGATAACAAATAGACTATTAGCTAACTTGGAATGGTAATGGCACTGGCACCAGACCTGTGACCATGAGTTTGGTCACTGCTGGGAAACCATTGCAGCCACCTTCCTCTCGTTAGATTGTATTTCTCTTGGATGTCAACAGTCTCCACATCTCTGTTTTTGTCCTTGCTCTCTTATCCTTTATTTTAGATAGAAATGGGAGAATGTGACTTCTTATGTTTTATAGAGAGAAGTGTTTGATTTAGAATTGTGTCACATAGGAAATTTTATGCTATCTTGAAAGTGATGGGACATTTTGATGGACAAAAGGGGCTCCTTCATCATGGCATTCAAAATTCCTGTAGTTTATGTTAGCATAAACTTTTTCCTGGATAAAATCCTAATATGTCTGTACTTTAGTTTTCACAAAGCCTAAAAATAAACATTTTTTTGTTGTTTCCTTTTGGAAGGAGGATCATAAATTTTAGTTATGCTGTTAACAAACATAAATTAAAACAGTTTACTGATAAGATACTTTTTCTGAGTTTCACAGACTTCTTGTTTTTCATTGCTCATGACTCTGAAACTGCTAGCATTTGCTTGGCACTGCAAGTTGGCATTAGAATTTTAAGACATTTCCTTAGATTTACTGAGTCATATGGTGTTTATCTCAGATTATGGTTTGTTGGAACATAGTTCTTTAATGTTCTATTGATTTCGTGTTATCCTTAGTCCTTAGCAACCCAAACCAGAATTTAAACCATATTACTGTAATAAGAACATTAATTATTGTTGACAATGGAAAATAAAGGAAAGCACCGAATCAATAGTTCTATTCAGCCCTTTTGTAATGAAGATAGTCTGTCCATGCAGTGTTTTAAAGGACTGCAGAGAAGGTGTAATAAAGGAGAGGAGGGATAAAATGAATATTTTAATGGTAGCCAATGGGTAAGAAAGACTAAGAATTTTTTTTTTTATTAGTCTATGTTAGTCTCTTTGGGAAAAATACCAATGTGAGGTAAAATGAATATGGCCTAAGTATCTGTTACAATGTCATGTGATTTGGTGAAAGTGAATTCGGTATATAGAATGGTTGGAAATTTGCCTTAGCTTTGATTCGTTATTTCAATTTCTTTATGCAACCTTATGGTATTTACTTTATGTGCTCTAAAGATATGTTGCCAGAAAATGACTTTCATAAGACATAAAATTATATGAGCTTTAATTCTTATCTGAAACCAGTGTGTTAATTCTCCTGGCTGCTATAATAAGGCATCACAGACTGGGTGGCTTAAACAATAGAAATGCATTTTCTCACTGTATGTACTGAAGGCTAGAAGTCTGAAATTAAGGTGTTTTCAGGGTTGGTTCCTTATCTGTTAGAGAAGGATCTGTTCCAGACCTAGCCTCCTTGGCTTGTAGATGACCATCTTCTCCCCATGTCTTTGCATAATCTTCCCTCTGTATGTGTCTACGTCCAAATTTCCTCTTCTTATAAAGACATCAGTCATAGTGGATTAGGGCCCATCTTAATGACTTTAACTTAATCACTTCTGTAATGTCACTAAATATTAAATACTGTCACATTCAGAGGTACTGGGGGTTACAACTTTATATGAATTTTTTTTGGAGACACAATAACAACCAGTGCAAATTCATCAAAAAGTTAGCTTATGATTATATATAAATTTAAGGTCAGAAAGTTTAAGAACTGAAGTCTAAAACTAGTTATATGAGTTAGTGTTAAAAATGTTCACCAGTCTTCAGTGAGATATGTGTCAATGTATGATCTAAAAGTAAAAGTACTTTCTTGAGGGCAAGTGTTCTCATGTAAGTGCAAGGATTAGTTATGGGACAGTGTTTATAGCACCACTGACAGATTAAAAACTGTTTTTTTCCCCCAACAATATCAGTTTGCATAATGATTTTGGGGAAAAAGGAGATCAGTCCAAAATATACAGTTAAGGGAGGTTTATCTGTGATTCACCAGTATTTAACCAGTGAACCCAGCTTTGTTCTAATAATCAGTTCAAAATAAGATTCTAAGTTGTTTGGACACAAATCTTTTATCTATAGTAGAAAATGATTTAGAAGCATAAAACAGACTATGAAATTATGTGTCAACATATAAGTCATTAATCAAGGAATAAGTTCTCAGTAATTACAAGAGAATAGGCCAGTAAGTTCCTTTTGTGAGAAGTTCAAACAAAAAACATTTTTGTTTTTGTGGCTATAGGATTGCAAGTCGTGAAAACTTGAACATTTTATTTTTAAAAGTGAGATGGCTGAGAGAGACTTATGAGGGATTTGAAATTCTCAAGTGACATTTCAAGCAAAACTCATTTTAATATGCTCATTGCACCACTCATACCATAAAATTTAAATTCCTATCCTAATTTTGATACCACTTGGTTTTATTTTTTCTGTTATTCTTTTTGTAACTAAGACACTCAAGAATTCCTAATAACAGAATTATTAGATACTGGTTAAGTTTTTATTTTGCCATTTCCAAGAAGTGCCTATAATTTTAACTGAAGACATTTAGAAATATTATTTTGTCCAGGCATTGAATAAGACAATGTCATGTGATCGGCTTCTAGGTTGTCTAGAATCAGCAGATTCTCTGGATCATGAAGGAATAACTTTTGCCTGCCTCCATGTGGCAATGGTCAAATGCTATGTAGAGAAGAGGAAAATACTGTAACTAGAGATGGCATATCTTAGAACTTACATAAATGATTGGATGATTAAGATACAGAAGTAAATAGTTTGGAATGTGAATTGGAGGAAGTGAAGGATCTGGTATTATTTGACATACTTAAGGGTCTTCAGTATAAAATCAGCACAAAATCACATATTCTTACAAGATCCTTCATTATTTGTCCTGTTTGCTTTTCCAACTTTATTTCTTACTGTTCTCTCTTCTTCCCTTCACTTAGCCCTGCTCAACTTGCTTTGATTCTTTAATGTTAAACTGGTTCCTCAGGGCCTTTGCACAAGCTGTGTCTATCCCTGGCAGGTTCTTTCCCCCAATATTAGCATAAGTCTAATCTTCCTTAGTAAGGCTATTCTGAATGAATCATTTCAAATTAGCCACTTTCTTCCCTATCTCCTTATTGTACTTCTCTATCTGGCTTTTACATCCATGTCATATTTCTTGTCTGTTTTTTCTTTATTTATTGCTAGCTAATTGTGGCAACCTCGCTGGAATCTAAGCTCTATGAGAGCGGGAGTTTATCCATCCTTTTTTCACTGTACCTCCAAAGTCTGACAAGTGCTTGGAACCTATTAATTTCATATTTAATGTTTATAGAATATATGAGAAAGAAAGAAAATTATTGTACTCCCTGCTACACTGGTTAGATATCATCTAAGGATATTGTGAGTTCTTAGAGTGAGAGAGGGGCAAAGTGAAATCTATCCAGAGAAGTGTGTAAAAAAACACCAAAAAATAAGAAACCAGGTTATAGGAGGAACTGGTAATAGTCAACCTAGAAAATATTTGAATGACTGGGAAATAGAAAAAGAAGTTTTAAGAACACAGTAATCAACTTGTTAAAAGAATTATCTGATAATTTTGAGCTGTCCCACAAAGAAGAAATACAGCAAATTTTCATGTAAAAAATGCATGGCAGGGGATCCCTGGGTGGCAGCGGTTTGGCGCCTGCCTTTGGCCCGGGGCGCGATCCTGGAGACCCGGGATCGAATCCTACGTCGGGCTCCCGGTGCATGGAGCCTGCTTCTCCCTCTGCCTATGTCTCTGCCTCTCTCTCTCTCTCTCTGTGACTATCATAAATAAATAAAAATTAAAAAAAAATGCATGGCAGGGTGCCTGGGTGGCTCAGGCAATTGAGTGTCTGCCTTTGGTTCAGGTCATGATCCTGGAGTCCCAGGATCCAGCCCCATATCAGACTTCCTGCTCAGCGGGGAGTCGACTTCTTCCTCTCCCTCTGCCTCTCCTCCCCACTCATGTGCACATTCTCTTTCTCTGTCTCTCAAATAAATAAAATCTTTAAAAAATTCATGAGTATGTACCATGGAAGTTTTAGAGATAATTTAGTAGGTGATAGAATTCAAAAACCTCTACAGTTTATTACAAATCTATTATTATAAAATAACTTTTTATACAAAAAACACAATTTCTTCTCAAATCTAAAACATGAAAGGAGAGCTTTATTTTATATAAAATAATACTCAACTGGATGAGGTGAGGTCAACAACATTTTAAAATGTCTTGCTAATTGTGGTGGTACCCTTATTATCTTTAGTGAATATATTTAAGGCAAGGTTCATCCCAGAAACTGATGAATGTCTATCCTTATCTCAAATGACTTATAAAAATAGTTATAAGGATTGGAGATCAAAGATGGTGGCAGAGTAGGTGGACTCTAGGCTCATTTGATCTCATTAACACAACTAGATAACTATCAAGTCATCCTAAATATTCCAGAAATTGACCTGAAGACTGACAGAACAAACTTCACAACTAAAGAGAGAGAAGAGGCCACACTGAAGAAAGTAAGAGGTGCACAGACATAGTTTAGGGGAGAAATGGATCTGGGTGCTATGGAGGGGAGGGAGCCATGGTCATGAGGAAGAAGAGAGAGAGAGAGAGAGAGAGAGAGAGGGAGAGAGAGAGAGAAGCATATAGGGGAATGCCCAAGAATATTTCCTCAAAGCCATTGGCTTGGAAAACAAGAGGGGCTGAATTACATGAGTCCTTGCAACCAGTGAGACTTAAAGCCTGGAGTTTTATTTATTTTATTTTTTAAATGATTTTATTTATTTATTAATGACACACACACACACACACACACACACACACACACACACACACAGAAAGGCAGAGACACAGGCAGAGGGAGAAGCAGGCTCTGTGCAGGGAACCCAAAGTGGGACTTGATCCGGGGTCTCCAGGATTATGCTCTCGGCCTAAGGCGGCACTAAACTGCTGAGCCACGTGGGCTGCCCAAAACCTAGAGTTTTAATGGTTAGTGAGCTTGGCTAAGATAGTATGGCAGACCACTCCCCGTAAAGCCAGCATAAGCCCCTGCCCACACCTTATCTCCAACCAGAAAGTTCTACAGGGCCTCAGTTTTGGTGGATTTTGTGTCAGGTCTCATTTTACAGGCAGACTTGGGTATACCTAGTAAAAACAAGCGACATTTAGGCCAGGACTGCATATGTCAGGCAAGAAGAGCCTTTGCAGACAACTGGCCTAAAGAATGGAGCAGCCACAACACAATAGCATAGTGCACACAGCGCACAAAATACTCCCTGAGGCAACAGGCCTTGGGTACTACATGACCTTTCTTCAGGAGGCCATTACTTTCAGGAACAGGAGGCCTAATTGGATTTTCTAACAAACAGAAGAAGATAAAGACTTATACAAAATGCCAAGATGGAGGAATTTCTCCCAAATGAAAGAACAAAATAAGGCCACAGCCAGAGATCTAGGCAAAACAGGTATGAGTAATTTGCCTGATGGAGAATTTAAAGCAACAATCATAAGAATACTCACTGGGCTTGAGAAAAGAATAGAAGACATCAGGGAGACCTTTACCACAGAGATAAAAGAGTTCAGAAAGAATCAATTAGAGATGAAGAATGCAATAAAGAAGAATCAAAACAGGTTTGATGCAATGAATATCAGGCTGGAAGAAGCAGAAGAACAAATTTGTGACCTAGAAGGCAAAATAATGGCAAATAATGAAGCTGAACAAAAGAAAGAAAGAATTATGTTACCTGAGAATAGACTTAGGGAACTCAGTGATTCCATCAAATGTACCAACATACTCATATTACAGGAGTCCCAGAAGAGGAAGAGAGGAAAGGGGGCAAAAATTTATTTCAAGAAATAATAGCAGAAAACTTCTCTAATCTGGGAAAGGAAATAGACCTTCACAATCTAGGAAGCACTGAGAACAAAAGCAGGCCAACACCAAGACATACTGTTTTTTTTTTTTTAATTTAATAATTTAATTTAATTTAATTTATTCATGAGAGAAGAGAGAGAGAGAGAGAGAGGCAGAGACATAGGCAGAGGGAGAAGCAGGCTCCATGCAGGGAGCCCCATGTGGGACTCGATCCCAGGACTCTGGGATCATGCCCTGGGCCCAAGGCAGATGCTTAACTGCTGAGCTACCCAGGCGTCCCAACACCAAGACATATTGTAATTAAATTTGCAAAATATAGTTATAAAGGGAAAAATCTTAAGAGCAGAAAGACAAATGAAGTCCTTAACTTTCAAGGGACAACCCATAAGGCTAACTGAAGATTTCTCAATGAACCTTGGCAAGCCAGAAAGGAGTGGCATAGTACATTTAAAGTGCTGAATGGGAAAAATCTGTGGCCAAGAATACTCTATCCAGCAAGGCTATCATTCAGAATAGAAGGAGATAAAGAGTTTCCCAGACAAGCAAAAACTAAAGGAGTTCGTGACCTCTACACCAGCCCTGCAAGAAATATTAAAGGGGACTTTTTGAGTGCAAAGGGAGACCAAAAGCAAACAAAGACAAGAAATGATCAGAGGAAATTTCCAGTAACAATGACAAAACAAGTAATAAAATGGGCAACAAATACATACATATATATCTATCAATCATGAGTCCAATCAAAAGACATAGAGTGTCAGAATATGTTAAAAAAACAAGATCCAACTATATGTTGCCTAGAAGAGATTCATTTTAGACTTAAAAACACTTGCAGATTGAGCATGAGGGGGCAGAGAGACAAATGGATGTCAAAAGAAGGTTGGAGTAGGACTACTTAAATTGGACAAATTAGACCTTTGTTCTTGTGTTGTTTTTATCCTGCTTTGGTAACAGGGTGGTACTAGCTTTATGGAATGATTTTGAATAATTTCTCTCTATTCCATCATTTGTAAGATTTTGATAAAGACTGTCATTTATTATTCTTTTAAATGTTTGGTAGAATCCACCAATGAAACCATATGGTCTTGGGGGTTTCTGTTCTGGGAGACTTTTGATTCCTAATTCAACTTTCATTCTTGTTACTGATGTAAGATTTTCTATTTCTTAGATTTAAGATTCATAATTCAATCACGGTAATTAGTGTGTTTTTAGGAATTATCTGTTTTTATTTTCCCCCCTAAGTTATCTGATTTCTTAGTAGGTAATCATTTATAAGTAATCTGTTAGCATACTACGTACTTTTGTGCTTATCTGTTGTATTGTTTTCTCTTCCATTTCTCATTTTGGTTTTTGAATCTCTTTTTTTTCTTAGTTAACATAGTTAAGACATTGCCATTGCCAGTTTTGTTTATTTTTTTTTGGAAAAAATAGTCATTACTTTCAGTGTTATGTATTATTTATTCTGGTCTCTATTTTATTTATTTCTGATTTTTCTTTGTTATTTCCTTCCTCTACTAAATTTCAGCTAAGTTATTCTTTTTCTAGTTTCTTGTAATGTTAAATTGTTTATTTGAAAGTCTTTTCTTAATACAAGAAGTTATAGCATAAATTTCACTGTAACATCTACTTTTGCTGATTCCCATAGGTTTTAGAATATTGTGTTTTCTTTTGTTTTGAAACATACCTTGATTTGCCATTTGATTTCTTATTTGGCCCATTATTTGTGCAGTACTGTGTGTTTAATATTTATGTATTAAATATTTAAAATTTACAATGTAGATTTTCCAGTGTGTTTTTATTGTTAATCTCTAGTTTTGTACCATTGTGGTTGGAAAATATACTTGGTATGATTTCAGTCTCCTTAAATTTGTAATATTTGTTGTGTCTTTTTTTTATGTGATTTAACCAGGAGGTTCTTCTGTGTGTACTTGAGGAAAATGTATATTTTACATATTTTAGAACAATGTGTTCTGAAATGTGCTTCAAGTAAAAAGTGTTCTTGTTAAAAAAATAATAACTTTAACTGAGGGCACTCATTTAAATTAAAGCATATCAGAGGGGAGGTGGGTGGAGAGACGGGTGAAATAGGTGAAGGGGATAAAGAATATACTTATGATGAGCACTTATTAATGATGTATAGAATTGTTAAATCAGTATGTTGTACACCTGAAACTAATATAACACTGTATTTTAACTATACTGGAATTAAAACAAAAAATTTGATAAAAAATTAAAATAGTTTCAATTGCAGGGCTTCTTGTCATATCTGATGAAAATTGCCATTGTTTTTTTCATTTCACTATGTGATTGTAAAACAGCTTGTCCCAAAGTAGGAGTTAGCGCTGCCATTTCCTAGTTACTTGTATTATTAGTACTGTCTCCAATCCCCAAGAATCTTTTAAAGCTATGTTCCCACTTTGTGAGGATTAGAACAACTGTTTCAAAATTGATCCATTTGATCATAATTTGAAAGTGATCACATGAGTGAAGGTTACACTGCCAACTCCTGTTTGCTTGTTATGATGAAATGCCCTTCTGGAGATTTCATGTATTTAACATGATAAGTGGCATCTGATATGTGGGTCTAGTGAAATGTCATTATTTGTATTTTAAATATTAGTTGAAATTAATTTTTCCTTTTTGATATAAAAGTCAACATACCTTCTTACATGTCCTCATGTCTCAATATCTTATACTTCATATCCTCTGTTATTTGTGGGCCCTGCTTTGGAGATTATTGCTTTAGTTCCTAGAGAACATATACTATTAAAAATATAAGAAGCCCCAAAATATTGATAAACCCTTTCATTTAAACTTAATTATAAGGTATTAGTGAAAAAAATCCCAACCTTACAGAAGGGAGATGAATATGAGATCCCATATTAGATGAGTTATAATTCTAGTTACTTCACTCTGGGTCTTCCAGTACCAAGTTCAAGCAAGGGAGCAATTAAAGTGCTCCTGCTCCTGGTTTTGAAATAATCACAAAGCAAATACAATTCCTGTACCTTTTTTTGGAGGGGGGGGCACAGATATTTATTGAAATGAGCAGAGTTCTAGAGCTCAGTCCATTCTTCTGCTGACTCTTTGGTGCTGATGTTGGAGTGCTCATGGTCCCAAGAGCTCGACATTCCCCTTTTCTGGTCCTGCATTTTACTCTCATTGTTTGAGGGACAGAGAGAGAGAGAGAGAGAGGGCGGGAGAGAGAGAAAGAGAGAGAGAGAGAGAGAGAAAGAGAGAAGGAGAAGAGGAGGAAGAGAAGGAAGGAGAATGGAGTAGGGGAAGAAAGAAAAGGAGGAGAAATACACGAGAGGGGAGGAGTGAGGAGAGGAAGATAGCTCTAGTAAAATACTGAAGAATGTGTTTTTCATCCCCTTTTCCCTCCCAGCATCTTCCTGCTTCATTTGGGATTATGAACTACAGATTTTTCTAAGAATCACCTAAATGTAATCACTCTGTGCAGGAATTTAAGCAGAAATTGTATAGTTTTGAATGAAGATGTAGGAGATCCTTTATTACCCTTGAATCTCATCCTGTTAGGTCATGCCTACTCCACACTTAACAAAGTCTGTCCCTGTGTACAAGAAGAGACTTTTTAAAAATAGATTTTATTTATGTATTTGAGAGAGAGAGGGAGAGCACAGAGGGAGACTGAGAGGGAGAAGCAGACTCCCCACTGAGCAGAGAGCCCGACGTGGGACTCCAACCCAGGACACTGAGATCATGAGCTGAAGGCAGATGCCTAACTGACTGAGCCACTCAGTTTGCCCCAAGAGACATTTTGAACTGGGCATTCCTGAGAAATACTGATGGTTAGGAAAGATTTAGAAAAGAATGCTTACCTTGTGCTCCAAAATGGAATTCCATATAGGATTGGAAAGACTTCACTCAGAAAGCAATGCTTGCCAGATTGAAATGTGTCACTCATTGTCCAAAAGCATTTTCAAAACTCAAAGAAGAACCACATTTGATGGAATTTTAACTTATGGAATTTAGACTTATAGGATTGAGCAGTTCATGAAATATACAAATATTGAATCATTATGTTGTTCACCTGAAACTAATAGAATGTTATGTGTCAATTATATCTTGATTTAAAAAAAAAAAAAGAGAGAGAACTATTTGTGTGCTGTCATCAGAGGCTGCTGTATTAGCTAATTCTCTAGGTAAGACTGTGCCATGCACCATGTGGAGGCACTTGAGCTACTTCCGATAACAAACTTCTTGGATGGAATTGAAGTCAGATGTCATTCATTAAATTCCATATTCTAGTGGTTCATGTTTCAGTGAAATGTCACTGTAATCTAATTTATCTAAGGACATTTTCTTCCAAAAAATATGTCATTTAGTTTTACAAATTGCCTATCATGTTTTTCTTAATAGCCTCAGAACCCAAGAAAATGGTGAAGTCTCAAGTCAAAATCTTGGCTTTCACTAAGCCATTTGATCATATTTTTCACTGAAAACTTCTGGAAAACTTTTTATTTTAAGGTTTTGCTAAATTGCAAAATGTTTGATGGGCAAATTTCAATATGTTTTTTTCTGTGTGCAAAAACCAGAAAAGTGAATTATAAGCAGCAATTCTAACCAAAAATTTACTCCTTCACCAAAAGTTGAAAAAAATTAAAAGTACTCTGATAGAAATATTAAAAAGTCAGATTGTAAGAATATGAATATAGTTTAAAGGATGTATGTGTTCATAGTTTATAAATAGGACTAGACATCTTAAATTGTTTTGATTTTCTAAATTGTACATGATTCATTTTTTTCAATTACATGACTTGCTTAGAAGATTATGGACCTAGCACCATGATTCTAGATTCAGTTCTTGGAGAGAAAAAAAATAGAGAAAGAAATAGAGAAAGAGAGAGATATGAATTTTATTACCATTAACACACATTTCCTCAAAAGAGCCTCATAATACATATGTGCAAGAGACAAGTATTTTTTTGGTAGTTTTTCATGAAAATGTTCCCACTGTGAAGAACATACTACACTGTACTTGATGCCTGGAGGAAAGTCAAGCATATCTTTCTCTCTGAAGAAAGTATAATTTTACAATTATGTTTTCCAATGAAATGTAGATACTGCCCAGCAGGCTTTATCAGTGTGGTAGCACAGCAGCTTGGATTTAACGACATTGCTATCATTCCTAACTCAATTTCTTGTACTTAAAAAAAGTACCATATTAGGATTGAAGTCATAGGGATTTTTAGTTTACTTGAATATATGGATTGGCTAATGTAGTTGATTCCTCCCTTAAAGTGAGTTTTTAATAATCAGAGAATGAGCACATTATTAAACTGATCTGGTTTTCACTTGAAAGCTTCTCATGATTTTTCCATATGTTTTACTGAATATTAGACATTTACATTTCAATATCCTGCCTTATTTTCAAATCCAACCTGGCCATGATTGAATTTATTATATCCTTTAAACAGGTGCTGTATTCAATTCTTGGATTTTGTTATTGGTATCAGCATATTTTGGCTATTTAAAATTGGAAGAAGAAGGGCTCTTGGGTGACACAGTCACTTAGGCATCAGACTCTTAGTTTCTGCTGAGGTCATGATCTTAGGGTTGTGGAACTGAGCCCTGCACAGGGGCTCTGTGCCTGGCATGGAGTCTGCTTGGGTTTCTTTCTCTCTTTGTCCTCCCTTCCTCCCTTTACCCCACAATCTCTCTCTCTTTCTCAAACAAATATTCAATGTTTATAGTATCTTTCTTTGTTTCATATCTATAATTGTAGTTCAAGTCTTCATTATTTCATGGGTCTATATTCAGTTGATAGCTTCATTAATTTATACGTTCAGTTATTCAAGCTATATATTGGGCAACTACTATGTGCCAGACAGTATGCTAAATGGTACAATGGTTACTATGATAAGACAGAAATAGTTCCCACCTCCATGAAATTTACAGTCTAATGACAAAGATAGACATAGAAGAAGTTTAAGCATAATAAATGTAATGAAAAAAGCAGAGCACTACATTGACATGCATTAGGTAAACCTAACATAGTCTTGGGTGTCAGAAAACCTTCTAGCTAGTCTCTTTTTGTCCTCTATGATGATATTAGTTGTCCTGAAATGTCATTTACACCATATCATGTACCATATTTATACCAAAAATTAACTGTATCTCAGTCCCCAGTCCAATCTGAATGCTTTTGAACTAAATACTTCATAGGCTGGCCTCATCCTGCTCATTGACATATGTTTCTCAGGACACTGAATTCTAGTGAGAAAATTTTCTTCCATACTTTTCCAATCTCTATATCTCCCTTTATAACATCATCACCTTTGTCCTTGACTCCCACAGTTTTTCCCATCCTTAAAAGTCCTGGTTAAAATGAGTTCTCAGTTTTTGGTTTGAGTGGCTAACCATGTTATAATGCCATCTCTTGTATATCTCTTACAGGTCTAAGTTTACCTTCTATATTTGTCAATTTTTGGATGTTCCAGTTGGCACTTCCAATACTCCTTTCAAAGGTGATAACCAATTTCTTTTTTCTTATCCTGAAACAAGTAGTGTGAGTGTGTATGTGTATATGTTTCCTTGAGATTTTGCTTTAGCCAATTTGGTCAAAGATAATTTATTATACTTGAAAAGTCACTAATAGGTCAAGATGGGAATTTATAGAATTAAGTCTTTGTTCAAAATACTGTAAATACCTATAGTGGAATATAATTAATCATAATTTTATTTCCTCTTTATTTTGGCATTAAAATAGAAACGTCCTAGTTGGGATACTTACTAATAAAGTATTTAGGACTTACCATGTAAAACTGGCCTTGAAATGAACATTTCTCATACTTGGTATTGTTATAAACATATGTACATATATATATGTATATATATATATATACACATAAGCATACACATTAACGCACATTGATACATATATATAGACTATCTATTAGCATAAATATATGTGTTAAAATATTTAAACATGGGGAATTTGGATTGGCCATTCATGAGGATGGAAAAATGTGGTTTTCATAATCGAACAAAAGCTTCCAGATGCATTCAATTGTGTTTAAAGAGCTAAAAAATTGGCCTAGTTAAAAAAAAAAAATCCCAACTTACCATGGCCTTTATTCTTAATTAGAACAAGTGTCTTTGACATATTTGAAGACATTTGACTTAAAAATAGCCAAGTTGAAAGTATTCGAGAGTGACACATGAGTGCCATTCTTGATTGCACTCTGCACTCTGTATCTGTTACAGGCATCCATCTCCTCGACTTCAAAGAGAGTTCCCCGGAATGAAACCACTATACAGCAAAACAATCTGTCCATCTAATGCTTCCACTGTATTTGAAACTCAGCATCAGTATCTGTGTAAAATTGAGCCCAGTGAGTCTTGGCTCTGACAAAACTTCCAGGACTTTACCACACGCCAATGTAGTTCCTTTGCAAAGCTCCTGGTTCCCAAATGGAAATCCTGTCTTGGCTCTGTGGAGGTACTGAATAGCCGTGAGCCAGAGCAGACCAGGGCCTGGATGTGCTTTTGTTGACATAAGTGCATTGACTTGTGGATAAATTTTGCATCGTCCATGCCCAAAGTCATAGTGAAGGCAGTGTTCAAGGACATATCCTATCAGCAATACAGACTTAGTACAGTCTTTTTCACTTAAAACATTGGCACATAGACTTGTACAAGAAAAATTCGTGATCAAGAGCAACAGTCCTGAGTCCTGGTCCCAATACTTCAAAAAAGGCTTCAACTCTGACACTCAACTGTACTACCAAGCTAGGAGGACAAAGGCATTTTGAGATCTGTGCAAAGCTAGAAAGAAAGTGGTATGGGACTTTGAGGAGGTAGGATGGTATGTAGAATTTAGACTTTGACAGCAGACAATCCTGAGTTTCAATCCTGGAAATATTCTTTACTGTACAGTCTTAGATTACGTTATTAAAACTTACAAGCTCTGTTTTCTCATATGAAAGATGGAGAGAATAATATGGATCCCATTGCTTTGTTGTGAAATTAACAATAATGGCTGGCACATCGTAGGTGCTTTCATTAGGATTCTCATTAGAGAGAAACAATAGTAGATTATATGTATAGAAATATAATAAAATATATAGAATATATTTATGTGTCATCTACAAGCTGGAGACCCAGGAGAGCTCATGGTGTAGTTCATCTGAATGCTGGCAAACTTGAGACCCAGACAGAGCTGATGTGTCAGTTTGGGTCTGACAGCAAGAAAAAACTGATACACTGGTTCAAGGCAGGCAGACAGGAGGAATTCTTCTTTATCTGAAGAAGTGGCATCCTTTTGGCTCTACTCAGGCCTTCGAATGTTTGGACAGGATCCACCCACATTAGAGAAAGCAGTTTACTCAGTCTATCAATTCAAGGGTTAAACTCATCTAAAACACCCTCAGAGAAACACCCAGAAATAATATTTGAGCAAATATCTGGGCATCCCATGGCTCAATCAAGTTGACATAGAAAATTTACCACCCTGTGCTTTGTAAATGACAACTTCTGTTAATAAAAGTCACTAGAAATGAATGCAGTTTATTTCCTTTCCTGAGCTCTGTTTCTGTGTAAAGTTATGCTGAAACTTAAAACTCATATTTCTCAGCCATTAGAAACGACAAATACCCACCATTTGCTTCAACGTGGATGGAACTGGAGGGTATTATGCCGAGTGAAGTAAGTCAATCAGAGAAGGACAAAACAGTGTATGTTCTCATTCATTTGGGGAATATAAATAATAGTGAAAGGGAATATAAGGGAAGGGAGAAGAAATGTGCGGGAAATATCAGAAAGGGAGACAGAACATAAAGACTCCTAACTCTGGGAAACGAACTAGGGGTGGTGGAAGGGGAGGAGGGTGGGGGGTGGGGGTGAATGGGTGACGGGCACTGAGGGGGGCACTTGATGGGATGAGCACTGGGTGTTATTCTGTATGTTGGTAAATTGAACACCAATAAAAAATAAATTTATTATAAAAAAAAAGAAAAAACCTCATATTTCATTTTCATCTCAATTCATTTAAATGAAAAATAAAGAAATATTTAATAGTTATTTTGAAACTCCTAACAAGTGTTTTTGTTACTAATAAAAGTAGTTGCTTAAATCATGAAAGTACTAGAAGTTGAAATAAAGAGAATCATTAAAATCATCTACTATTTATAAATTTATTTTTTACTGAAATATTCAATAGTAAAGAAAAAATATAACACTTGTTAGTGAAGGTCAAAAAGAATGCAATTGGCCATATAACTTTAATGCATTAGAATTAAGGAGTTTCCATTTTATAACTCTAAGTAGCAGTGCCTTCCTCTCTCCCCCTCATTGCTGAGCATGTTGCACACGAGGTCATTTGCTGGTCAACGCAGTATAAAATGGACATGTCTAACTTCACCCACTGTAGACATTCACTGAATGAAAAGCCAAAGCTGTGACTCATCTGGAAGATCTCCATCTGTCTTTCCCATATAGGGAGTGGTAAAAACCACTCCTGTCACAGGCAGAACTTAAAGGGGCCTTTTTCGAGTGAAAGAGACAAAATCTAGTCCTGTATGAAACAGGGAGATGGGAGTATAGACACCCTGGTTCTAATCTCAGACCCGACACCAAAATTTCCTACTACCTTGAGCAGCTTCAATTTCTTCACTGGAAAGGGGGGGGGATTGGATCAGTATGGCTTGCATGCCCCCTTAGCCATAGAATCCTTTAATAATTAAGAGCTGTATTCATCTCTCACTATGACAGTTGGCCTGCCCAGACTGAGTGAGGGAATAGGGCTTGCTCTGTTGGCGAGCTCAGACAGGCTGCCTGCATGGCTCACCACCGTCCTCTGGGTAGATGCACATCTTGGAGTGAATCAGGTGGAACTTGAGGCCCTGCTGTGAAGATGATGCTGCCGTCACCCCATCTTTGAGCCAAGAGAGAAAGTACATTTTTTGCAAGTGCAGGCTCAAACTGAGCTGCTGTAACTAAACACCCTGGTGAGAGTGATATCATGACATTATGAGCTCATTCAGAGGACAAAAAAGTGAGAAAAGAAAGCTTCCCTGGGGCTGGGGAGTCATGTAAATATGAAGAAGGAAATACGAAAAGGAATCACTTCTCTATAAGAACAATTAATATTCCAGAGCATTGAAAGATTTTGTTTAATTTTCCCCTTGCAACTTAAAACATACAAACACACGTATATGTTTTCTCAGTAAAAAATATTTTCGAAGAAATTCTATAGGTTGCCTGCTGGGCAGCAGGGAAGCAATATTGTCATTGCTGTGTCACTAAGAGTTTACCTATGAATTCCCTGTTATTGTAGAGTAAGAAAAGAGGGTCTGGAGAGGTATGCCTGGAAGTGAGTGGGCTTCCCATAAGTGGACTTTGAGGTAAGTATTGGTGGCAGATGATTTATTAGGGAAGTGTTCCCAGGAGAAATCTGTCAGAGGGCAGGGGAAGCAAGGCAGGGATAGAGATGAAACTAGTCAATTGTGGAGGACATTGAGAGAATCCCCTGATTTGGTAGGGGGACTCTCTTGCCCCTAGCTGGCAGTCACTGGCTAAGGGATGCCTCAAGGGGTTGAAAACACCCCAGCACTTGCTGCTGTCCGGGATGTCTGCAGGCAAACGGATTCTGGGAACCCCTGAGAGCAGTTCTCCAAAGAATGTGTCAAGTGAGAACCATTGGAAGAAAATAGGCACCAGTGTTGGGAGGTGGAACTCACAGACACAGTACAAGGGATCTTTCATTCCTGAGGAGTCCAGCTCCTAATTATTATGCCCTTCTCAAGCTGTAGCTGTAATTTCTTATTTCATAGTACAAGCTTAGCGTGGGAGCATTAATACATAATTGACAAATTTGACTGATAAATAAAAATTTAAGGTGTCCAATGTAACATTTTGATATACCTAACCATTGGGAAATAATCACCACAGTCAAGCTATTTAACACATCTGTCACCTCACAAACTCATCCTTTTTCTTCCCCTTCCCTTCCTGTCCCTCCTTTCCCCTCCCCTCTCCCTTCCCTTTTGTGATGAGAACACAGAAGATCCATCCCCTTAGCAAATTTCAGATATGCAATATGGTATTGTGAACTATAGTCACCTTGACTTTCAGAATCACAATAGAGCTCCAGAACTTATTCATCTTGCATAGCTGAAACGTTTCTGCAATATCACACTTATTTGTGTGTCTTAGTCTGTTTGAGCTGCTATAACAAATTGCCATAGTTAAGGTGGCTTATAAACAACACAGATTTATTTCCTCCAGCTTGGAAGCTGGAAATTGAAGATCAGAGTGTTACCATGGTTGGGTGTGGGTGAAAATCCTCTTTGGGCTTGTAGACCACTGACTTCTTCTCACTGTATCCTCTCATACTGAGGCACTGATCCCATTCAAGACGGTTCTGCCTTCAGGACCTCATCAAATTCTAATTATGTCCCAGAGGCCCCTCCTTCTCATACCATCACATCAGAGAGTAGGGTTCAATATATGAAGATTGGGGAGACACAAACATTCAGTCCATAATTTGAGGACTCTAAAATAGATTCAGAGTAGTAGGGAGTAGAATGGTAGCCCTCCCAGGGGCTTGAAGGAGGGAGAAGTGGGGAGATGCTTATTACAGGGTACTGTTTTAGTTTCAATTTTTATTATAATGAAAATTGAAGTACATAAGATAAATTTGTCAGTTTTATTGAGCTATTTAGTACATCACTTGGCACATACTAGGCACTTACTACTTGATAATTAAATAAGTATGTTGTAGGTGTTCAACAAATATATGTACATCTGAACAACAAAAAAAATGATTTTAACAAGATATAGCCCATACATTTAAGTTACCAAAGACGAATAATAAAGCCTTATTTTCTAGGAAGAAAAACATCCAAAATATTCTTTTTCCTTTGTACTTAAAGGAATATCAAGAAAACTTTTTTTTTCTTGTTTGAGAAGCAAAAATTCTTTCCACAAAGAGGAAATATTGGACTTGAACAAGCCATGATTTGGTGAGAATACAAGATTGGAACACTGAAAGTTTCACTAGAAGCATAGTGTTCTGTTGAGAAGCAATCTCTAACACTTCTTGCTTCCTGATAGGTAATGGCTGACTTTCATGATTAACCTACTGATTATGGACCGATTAGCCATGATACACTCTCCATTGCTTTTCAAACATTCACTCAGTCAACAAATACATTATCTGTAATTAGTGTGAGCCAGCTTCAATTCTTGGAGCCAGGGAAATAGCAGTGAATAGAAAATCTTCCTGTTCCTCAGGACTTACATCCTCCAAGAGGAAGGGTCATCAGAAACATGTGTTTCACAAAGAGAGAATAGCATAAGGTGACAAGTGCTAGGGAAGAAAAACGAAAAGCAGGGAAGCACTACGATTATCAGGAGCTGAGGTGGAAGGTACCGTTGCTTCTAGATCCTCCCAGCTGTCAGAGAAGGAAATTTTAAGTGTGTGTACTAATCCATGTATCTGTACATATCTATAGATATTGATGTTATATGTATCCACCTTTATGTTGGGCTGAGCATGGGTTCATACTAATGGCACCAACTCCAATCTGATATACCACAGGGATCGTGAAAACCTTCCCCACCTTGCTGGTCTGTAAGGTTCATGCCAACTCTGAGAAATTTGGCTCCCACTCGCCACTACTCATTTCTTAATTGCTTAGTTTCAGTATGCATGCAGAGTTGTTTCAGATTTTTTAATCCCGTACCCCTGCGGGAAACAACTTTACCAACGAAGAGTACCATACCCTTGCATACCTACTTTCCCAAAAAGTCTCACTTACAGCCTTCATTCATTTCCAGAATACTGAGGTCGGTACCTTACTTTACCATCCCCTTCAGTGAGGTTATTTCATGCATTTGTAATACAGTTAGGTTGGTTTGTCACATTGTGGGATCCCTTGACCTCCTAGTTTTTAAACACTTGCGTACGTTAAAATCCCCTCTGTGCTATATAGTCCTGGGTTTTTGTAACTACATGCTGTCATATATCCATCATAACAAATCATACAGAATTGTTTTGCTGCCTCAAAACATCCCCCGTTACTTCACCTGTTAAACTCTTCTCCTTCCCCAGCAGCCTGGCAATTACTGATCTCTTTACCAAGTCTAAAATTCTGCTTTTTCCAGAAGCTCCCATAAATAGACATATATAGCATGGTTTTTCAAACTGGTGCCTTTCAATTAGTAATATGTATTTAAGATGTTTTTGTGTGGCTTGATGTCTTACTCTCTTTTTTTTAAAAAAAAAATCAATGAACAGTATTCTACTGTATGGATATACTTCAGTTTGCTTATCCATTCACCTACTTCAATACATCTTGGTTGTTTCCAATCGTTAGCAATTATAAGTAAAGTTGCTGTAAATATTTATGAGCAGATTTTTGTGTGGACAAACTTTTCACAGCAATTAGATAAATATCTAGAAGCAGGATTGCTGGGCCATATGGTAAGACTGTATTTGGCTTTGTAAGAAATGTCCGAACACTCTTCCAAAGTGGTTGTACCATTTTTCATTCATACCAGCAGCGAATGTATATTCCTGCTGCTTTATATATTTGTCAGCAATTGGTATTCTTAGTTTTTTGGATTTTAGGTATTTTGACAGGTGTATAGTGATGTCTCATTATTTTAAAACTTTCTGGTTTTCAGTTCCTGCAAAGTTGCTAGCTATGTTCCCTTGGTCAAATTACATAGCCTCTCTGGGCCTCATTATTTTTTTAAGTTAAATTTTAGTTAGTTAACATACATTGCAATATTCTAGAGTAGAATTCAGTGATTCATCACTTGCATACAATATTCAATATTCTCATCACATCAAGTGCCCTCTTTAGTGCCCGTCACCCATCTAGCCCATCCCCCACCCACCTTCTTCCATCAGCCCTCAGTTGGTTCTCTCTTATTAAGAGTCTCTTATGGCTTGTTTCCTTCTTTTCTTTTTTGTTTTCCTCCTTCCATGTGTTCATCTGTTTTCTTTCTTATGTTCCATGTATGGGTGAGATCATGTAGTTTTTGCCTTCCTCTGACTAACTTATTTCACTTAGTATAATATACTCTAGCTCCACTACATCATTGCGAATGACAAGAGTTCATTCTTTTTGATGGCTGAGTAATATTCCATCACACACACACACACACACACACACACACACACACCACATTTTCTTTATCCATTCATCAGTTAATGGACATTTGAGCTCTCCGTGCAGTTTGACTATTGTTGATAATGCTGCCATAAACACTGAGGTACATGTACCTCTTTAAATCTGTATTTTGGGGCAGCCCTGCCCCAAATGGTGCAGTGGTTTAGTGCCACCTGCAGCCTGGGGTGTGATCCTGGAGACCTAGGATCGAGTCCCACATGGGGCTCCCTGCATGGAGCCTGCTTCTCCCTCTGCCTGTGTCTCTGCCTCTCTCTCTCTCTCTCTGTGTCTCTATGAATAAATAAATAAAATCTTAAAAAAAAATCTGTATTTTGTATGATTTAGGTAAATACCAAGGAGTACAATTGCTGGATTGTATGGTAGTTCTATTTTTAACCTTTTAAAGAATCTCCAAACTGTTCTCCAGAGTGGCTGCACCAGTTTACATTCCCACCAAAAATGCAAGGGGGTTCCCTTTTCTCTGCATCCTGGCCAACACTTGTTTCTTCTGTTGTTAATATTAGCCATTCTGATTGATATAAGATGATATCTCCTTGTAGTTTTGATTTGTATTTCCATGATTATGAGTGATGTTGAGCATCTTTTCATATGTCTGTTAGCCATCTAACTTTTTCTTTGGAAAAGTATCTATTCATGTCTTCTGCCCATTTCTTAACTGGGTTATTTGATTTTTGGGTGTTGAGTTTGACAAGTCTTTATAGATTTTGGATACTAAGTGTTTCTCAGATATGTCATTTGCAAATATCTTCTCCTATTCTGTGTGTGTGTGTGTTTCATTTTGTTGATTCTTTCCTTCACTGTGCAGAAGCTTTTTATCCTGATGAAGTCCCAATAGTTCATTTTTGCTTTTATTTCTCTTGCTTCTAGTGACATATCTAATAAGAAGTTGCTATAGGGGCACCTGAGTGGCTCAGTCAGTTGAGCATCTGCTTTCAGCTCAGGTCATGTTTCCAGAGTGCTGGGATAGGGCTCACACTGGGCTGCCAAATCATCAGGGGGTCTGCTTCTCCCTCTCCCTCTCCCCTGACTTGTGGTCTCTCTCTTGCTTGCTCGCTCTCTCTCTCCAAAAAAAAAAAAAAAAAAAAAAAAAAAAAAAGTTGCTACAGTCAGGGTCAAAGAATTTGCTGCCTATGTTCTCCTCTAAGATTTTGATGGTTTCCTATCTCACATTTAGGTCTTTCATCCATTTTTTATTTTATTTTTCTGTACGGTGTAAGAAAGTGGCCCAGTTTCATTCTTCTGCATGTTGCTCTCCAGTTTTCCTAATGCCATTCATTGAAGAGACTTTTTTCTGTTGGATATTCTTTCCTGCTTTGTGGAAGATTATTTGACTGTATAGTTGGGTCCAATTCTGGGTTCTCTTTTCTGTTCCATTGATCTATGTGTCTTATTTTTGTGCCAGTACCATACTGTCTGGAAGACTACAGCTTTGTAATATAGCTTGAAATCCAGAATTGTGATTTCATTTTCTTTTTCAGAATTGCTTTGGCTATTCAGGGTCTTTATGATTTCCCATAAATTTTAGGATCGTTTGTTCTATCTCTGGAAAATGCTGGTGGTATTTTGATAGGGATTGTATTAAATGTGTAGATTGCTTTGGATAGCATAGGCATTTTAACAATGTTTTGGTTCCAATCCATGAGCATGGAATGCTTTTCCATTTCTTTGTCCTGTTCAATTTCTTTCATAAATGTTCTATAGTTTTCAGAGTACAGATCTTTTACTCTTTAATTAGTTTTATTCCTAAATATATTATTGTTTTGGGTATAATTGCAAATGGGATTGATTCCTTTTTTTCTTTTTCTCTTGCTTGGTTATTGGTGTATAGAAATGCAGTAGATTTTTGCACATTGATTATATCCGGCAACTTTGCTGAATTCATGTATTAGTTTTAGCAGATTTGGTGGAGTCTTTTGGGTTTTCTACAGAGTGTCATGTTGTTAGCAGATTGTGAAATTTTGACTTCTTTGCCAATTTGAAAGCCTTTTATTTCTTTTTGTTGCCTGATTGCTGAGGCTAAGACTTCCAGTACTATGTTAAATAGTAATGGTGAGAGTGGACATTCTTGTTTTGTTCCTGACCATAGGAAAAATGCTCTCATTTTTTTCCCCATTGAGGATGATTTTAGCTGTGTCTCTTTCAAAATGGCCTTTATGATGTTGAAGTATGTTCTATCCTTACTTTGTTGTGGGTTTTTATCAAGAAAGGATGCTGTATTTTGTCAAATGCTTTTTCTGCATTTATTGACAGGATCATATGGTTCTTATACTTTCTTTTATTAATGTGGTATATTGTGTTGATCTATTTGCAGATATGAATAATTCTTATAATGTACTGTTGAATTTGATTTTTTAGTGTTTTATTGAGAATTTTTGCATTCATGTTCATCAGGGATATTGTCTGGTTTTGAAATCAAGGTAATGCTGGCTTCATAGAATGAGTTTGAAAGTTTCCTTCCATTTCTATTTTTTGGAATAGTTTGAGAAGAATAGATGTTAACATTTCTTTAAATGTTTGATAGAATTCCTGTGGGAAGCCGTCTGGTGCTGGACTTTCGTTTGTTGGGAGATTTTTGATTAGATTCAATTTCTTTGCTGGCTATGGGTTTGTTCAGATTTTCTATTTCTTCCTGTTTTAGTTTTGGTAGTTTATATGTTTCTTAGAATTTATCCCTTTGAGATCACCCAATATGCTGGCATATATTTTTTTCAGAATATTCTCTTACAATTATATTTGTGTGGTATTGGTTATGATCTCTCCTCTTTCATTCATGATTTTGTCTATTTGAGCCCTTTCTCTTTCTTTTTGACAAGTCTGGCTAGGGGTTTATCAATTTTATAATTCTTTTGAAGAACAAGATCCTATTTTGTTAATCTGGTCTTTTGTTGTTTTTTTCTATATCGTTTATGTTTATTTCTGCCCTAATCTTTATTTCCCTTTTCTTTGGCTGGCTTTAGGTTAAGTTGTATATCTGAGACTTTTCTTGCTTCTTGAGATAGACTTGTATTGCTATATACTTCTCTCTTAGGATTGCTTTGCTGCATCACCAAGGTTTTGGACTGTCATATTTTCATTTTCATTTGCTTTGGTGTATTTTTTTTATTTTTTTATTTCCTGGTTGTCACATTCATTCTTTTAAAAAAAAACATTTTATTTATCTATTTTAGAGAAAGAGAGAGAGTGAGCACAAGTGAGGGGAGGAAGAGGGACAAGCAGACTCTGAACTGAGCACGAAGCTTGACATGGGGCTGGATCCCAGGACCCTGTGATCATGACCTGAGCCAAAATAAAGAGTTTGATGCTCAACCCACCCCAACCCATTCATTCTTTAGTAGGATATTCTTTAACCTCCATACATTTGAAGTCTTTCCAATTTTTTTCTTGTGTTTGACTTCAAGTTCTATGAAAGTTGTGGTCTGAAAATAGGCAATATATAGATGAATCTTTTTTTTAAACCCATTCTGAAACCCTATGCTTTTGATTGGAGCATTTAGTCCATTTACATTCAGAATGATCATTCAAAGATATGAATTTAGTGCCATTGTGTTACCTGTAGAGTTGGTGTTTTGGGTGATACTTTCTGATCCTTTCTAGTGCTTGTAACTTTTGGTCTTTTTTCCTCCATTTGAAGAGTCCCCCTTAAAATTTCTTGCAGGGCTGGTTTAGTGATCACAAACTCCCTTAGTTTTTGTTTGTTTGGGAAGCTCTTTATCTCTCCTTCTATTCTGAATGACAAACTTGCTGGATAAAGAATTTTTGGCTGCATATTTTTCCCATTCATCATGTTGAATATTCCCACTACTTTTTTTCTGGCCTACCAAGTTTCTGTGGATGGATCTGCTGCAAACCGATCTGTCTTCCCTTGTAGGTTAAGGACGTTTTTCCCTTGCTGTTTTCAGGATTCTTTCCTCATCTGTGTATTTTGTGAAATTATGAAATGCCTTGGTGATGGCTGGCTTTTGTTGGATTTAATGAGATTTCTCTGTGCTTCTTATATTTTTATGTTTGTGTCCTTCCCCAAATTAGGAAAGTTTTCAGTTATAATTTGTTCAAATAAACCTGGCCTTTTTTCTCTCTTCATCTTCTGGGACTTCTATGATACAAATGTTTTTACATCTTAATGAGTCACTGAGTTCCCTAAGTCTACCTTTGTGGTTCATTATCTTTCTTTCTGTCTTCTATTTGGTTCATTATTTTCCATAATTTTATCTTCTATATCACTGATTTACTCTTCCGCTTCATCTATCCTCATTTTTTTTGGCCTTGTTTTTGGATAGCATTTATAATTTCAGCCTAGGATTCATCTTTAAATAAAGATAGTGATAGTGTCTCCTAAATAGAGATAGAGATAGTGATCTCTTAAATGGTTGTTGGTAGGTAATGGTTAATGACATATGAATAGTATTTGGAACATATTTAAGATAAATAAGTGCTCAGTTAGCATTATTTCCCTTTAGGCTAGGAAATAATTTCACTGGATGAATATACATAATGGTTTGAAGTTAATTGAAATTAGCTATTCACTTTAAACCTTTCCAAATTCATCCCATCCCCCCAAATGTATCAAAAGTCTGCTCTGTACATTTTAGAATATGGTTCCCTGAAATGTTGCTATATATATAGCATTCCTCATTTTCCTCCAGCAGGATTATATGATGTCTTCACATATAAAACTGACTTTTACTTTCTAGTTGTTGCCCCTCCATTCATGCCACATTTTGACATCTTTGCCTTTCAAAATTAAGCTCACTTTCACTAAACCCAGTTAATATGTCATTTCATCCATGGAGTTCCTGTTTCTCTATATCCTTGCTCCTAGTGTTCTGGATATTTGCCATTCTAATAGATAGGTAATAGTAGCTTACTCATGTTTTACTTTGCAGATCATGAGGTTAATAAAGCTATAGAGTAATTCTTATTTGTTTCTATCCCCCAGAATGGTTTGAGAAATATTTGTGTAATTAATGGCTTTATCAAATTATACCATATGAATGTTCTATTTACAATGATCAATATTTGACATGTTTTTAATCACTTAATGAATGTTCTTAAAATCTGAGACACTTGCTTTATATAGTCATATAAAAGATACAGGCTTGTAGGAGAATATCAATGACAAGACATATTATGAGGATCACAGCAGAGTTTTTGGTTTCTGCATTTCTGGAGTGGTCGTATTGATGTCTACATGCAAAAATTGACTAGAGATGGTTACTGTGGTCATGACTTTCAAAAGATCAGGCTTTGGTGTTTAGAGCCAATATTTCTAATTATAGGGATATGAGTAAGGTGGTTTTTCCATGCCTGAGAAATAATATTTTAATAAAAATTTTGATGTTTTTTAAATCTTCATTGAAAATTATGTAGTATAATTTGTACTAAAATTTTTAAACTCTTCTATTTAATTACAGCCAAAAGTATTAACTATTCAATTCAGATGAGGTATGCAACACTTTCTCACCATTATAGATTTACTCCAAATATATATTGAATGCTGGATAGGTACTTTTGGAGAGGACTTCTCTTTATATTTATGAGCATTACAATTTTTAAGTAGGAATATATGATACCAGGGGATAATATGTTGAGCCTTTAGCTTTTTGGGCAAATAATTTATTATGAGTTTTAGGAATTTAATATTAAAATCTGATTATTTTAATATCTCACCTACTTAATCACTGGATGTTGAATATTCACACCAATGGACTTTTCAAACCAGGTCAATCCCTATGTAAGTCTGTTAGCATATTATATGTGTTATACATGTTTATGTAAGATATTACATGTATAACATTACTTACTGCTCTTAGATGTAATAATGACCTTATGTACAGGTAGAAGGATGTCCTTATCTATAAAAGACATTTGCTAAATTATTTAGAGTTTAAATGTCATATTGTTTATAACTTCCTTTTCAGTTTGGCAGATTTTTAACAATTGGTGAACCTAGGTGAGACATATATGCTGTCCATTGGACAAGCCTATTATTTTCTGCAAAGTTTTGAAATTTTTCAAAATAGAAAGTTAAGTGAGAAAAAAGCATCATAAAATAGTTATTTCATGTTCTCAAGTTTTAAAATTGCAATTATTGAAAATTTTTTTCTTTAGTCAGAAAAAATTGGCATTTGTGTCATCATAGAAGAAATTGGCTTTATATGCCAATTAGGCAGAAAATTTTCATTTCTTTTGGTGGCAAGATACTTCTTTCAGGTTATCTCAAGTCATTTTTTTTTTTTCCCTATAAGGAGCTACATGGAAATCAATAAGCAGGAATTAGCTTCACGGCCAGGTTTGAGAGATGCCAGGAGCAGCTGTAGAGCCTGTTCTTGTGGACTACTCTAGTCCAAGAAATGGAGGTGTCTAATGTGGTGTCTCTAATCGACAGAGTACCTTGTTATTTCAGCAACAGGAACTTGATTTTCTTCCAAAGTTCTTGATTCTCTCTCTCCACCATTTTTGTTGCTACCAAATAACATTTATCTCCCATACTCTGAAATTTTTTCTCCTTTAGTTCTTTATTTCTTTGCCCATGGTTTCTATTGTATCATGGCATCTATGCTGCTCATTCTTTGTATATTTTTCAACTTTGGCACCTTCTGCCTATTGACTCATTTTCCTCTTGCATTTCTGGTTTGAATTCTCCCCCAAAGGAAAAAAAAATACAGAGAAGTTGATTATCATTCCTGGTTGAGCAGAACTTTTGTTTAGCTCTGATCACCTACTGGGTGGGATGGCAAGCCTTGAGATAGTCGTCAGTCCTCCTACCTTGGCCCATGCAGGTGTGTTGGGTCACAGAAAAGGTGTGTGGATGTTACCTAACAAAGCCATCTATATGTAAAGAACTCCCTAGGGTTACTCCTTCGGTAGGGCTTGTCATATGAGGGTCAAAGTTTCCCTGAGAATGAAGCAATGGAGTTTGAGGGGCCTTAATGTGCATAAAATCAGCTTTTTTCTTACATTTTGTTCACCTTGCCTAAATATTGCTTCAAGAAAGTAGAGTGTTTTTTTACAATGTGAGAATTTTATTTGCCACATAATTCATAAGTCCAACTTTCAAAGATCTAGGAGGTTGTGTTTTGAAATCTGTGAGCTTTTCATTATTCAAGAGCTTATATTAGTCTCAGATGTCCACTGGGGAGAGAGAAAGAACATTATTGCATTTAAAAGTCCTGATCTTTCTGCCAGCTATGGCTGGGGCTGGCATGGAAGTGGTCTTGCAACATCATTTCCTTATCCTTTGTATATCCTACATGCAGAGAACACCAAAGTGGACCATTTCTAATTTTGACAAGCAAATGGGTCACTTCTTGGGGACTTGTGATAGTTAACAAAACTTGGACAATTTATTTATCTATTTGGACTTAGAAGAATTTCAGGATAGTCTGAATTTTGGATTTCTGGAATACCCATTATATAGTAGGTATAGAGATGCTGGACTGCAAATAAAGTGTTTTTTGCTTTTTGTTTGTTTGTTTGTTTGTTTGTTTTTAAGTGGAAAAAATCCAACATTGGCATTCATGGATAGTTGGAAATGTCATTTAATGGGGGTAGCACTAAATTATTAAGAAATGGGTCTAGTCACTCCAATTAGTAATGACAATTGGGAGCTTATGAAGGGACAGGGTAAATAGCCCATGTCAGAAAGAAAGAAGAGTTTAAACGTGTAGTAAATCTATTTTGTAGGCTGCCCGTTACCAAATGATTATTCTAGCAATTTGCAGTAGTAATTTCACACAATAATTTTATACCAGTAGTAGATTTTTAAAAAATCAATTGATCTATCATATTTATTAATCTACCATACCAGTATATAATAATTATTATAAGGATTAGAGAAAGATAATAATAAGTCAATTTAATACAACCTGTTTTTGTGAGTATATCTTACATGAGAAGCATCAGGCTTGTTAAGCAGACTAGGAGGCATGGAATCATGGAGCCTAGGTTTGGATCTTAGCTCATGTTCTAAATAGACATTGGACTTAGGGAAATGACTTAACCTCTCTGAGTTTTGGTGTGCTCATCTCCAAAACAAGAGTGATACTGAGGATAATCTACCTCATAGTGTTGATGATGTGAAGTCTTCACAGTGCAAGTAAGGTACTTAGACCCTGACTTTTAGTACATAGTTAATAAATATTATCTATATGTTATTGGCAGAAAAGTGAACACACATGAACTCCTGCATTATTGGGAGAAAAATAAATGTAACAAATATTATGTGGCAGAGTAAAATAAGTGCCAACAAATTATTAAGGAGATTGAAGAACAGGGAGCAATTAATTCCAACTAGGGTGACCAGAGGGAACTTTATGGAACTATATTGTCATTTATACAGAAGGAGGTCCCTCAAAATTTTGGTAAGTCTATATATTATTACATTCCCTTAAAAACTCTCATTTTGCAAATGCAGACAGTGAGGCTCAGAGAGATTAAACAACTTAGGTTTAAGCAACAAGGTCACACGGGTGGGAAGCAGAAGCACATTAGGAAACTTACATTTGTCAGATTCCAGTGTTCTTTCTATAAGTTAAAAATGTCACTTTAGTTATCTTTTAATATTTTGAGTATGTGTTAAGCTTTTTTTCCCCCTAAATATTTGTTCAAGCTATAGACATTACTTCTACCATAGTAATTGTTTTAAGTCATATAAGGCAGATACCTGTACATAAAAGAACAGATTTTTAGACCATATCAATGTTTTTATAGTTTGTGCATTAGCTTTCTCCCTCACTTATTTTTTTTCCAGATTTATTGAGATATAATTGACATTTGACATTGTGTAGGCTTAACTTGTAGAGTGTAATCATTTGATATATGTATATATTGCAAAGTGATTACCACGAAAAGCTTGGTTATTACATCTATCACCTCACACAGGTTCAAATATTTTTTTTTTTTTTTGTGATAAGAACTTGTTCAAGATCTACTTTTGTAGCAACTTTCAAAAATTCAATACAGTATTGTTAACTATGGTCACCATTCTGTTGCATCCCCAGAATTTATTCATCTTATAATTGGCAGTTTACACCCTTTGAGCCATCTTCATCCATTTTCCTCACTCCCCTCACCATCCCTTTCCCCCAACGGTTACATTTACATGAGCCTGGAAGGATAAGGCATATGAACAGATTTATTTTACATATTCTCACTGCAAAAAGGACTTTCCTTACGTTCTGCATGTAATATTCTATGATAAGTCAATTCAAATGTACAGGTAGAGCCCAAAATACGTTTGCAATTTGTCTTTTGAAAATTAGTTGGAAGAAATACTCAAGAGGGTCAGAATTGACTTCATGAAACCATTTGGAAAAAAATAGTAATTTCCATGATTTGGTTCACATGTTTGGAAAGTGTATTTAAGTAATAAAATATCAAGTATGCTTAAAAACATGATTCTTGGGCAGCTCCGGTGGCGCAGCGGTTTAGCGCCGCCTGCAGCCAGGGGTGTGATCCTGGGTACCCGGGATCGAGTCCCACATTGGGCTTCCTGCGTGGGGCCTGCTTCTCCCCCCTGTGTCTCTGCCTCTTTCTCTCTCTGGGCCTCTCATGAATAAATAAATAAAATCTTAAAACAAACAAACAAACAAACATGATTCTTAAGACACACTTCTAGTATAACCTTAAAGAACATTTTCTAATTTATGTCTGGGGCTTCTAGGGCTAATGCAATGGTAAATACTTTAATAATTCAGCCAAGAGACATAGAATGATAAAGTGTTAATAGTAGAGAGGACATTGAAATTATCATTATTGTTATCATTTTAACAAACCCCTGTGTAATGCTTACCAGGTGCCAAGCATCATTTTACATGCTTTATAAATGTTAACACATTTGATCCTCCTGACAACCATATGAGTGTTGAATAACATCATTATTTTCACTTTACAAATGGGGAAATTGAGACCCATAGAAAGGTTAAGTGCAGTGCAATTCTGATACTAACTACCTGGAATTAGGGCAGATTTTACAAGTTAAAGGTAAATGATTTCTGCACAGATTGTCCTCACTTTATTGACTAGCTGCAAGCTGTGGGGGTCCTCATACCACCCACACTTTTGACAAATAGGTACAAATCTGGGGTTCACAGAACTCAGGAAAGCACTATATTATGGCCACAGTTTTGTTATAAGGGATACAAATCAGGACCAAATGAAGAGATGCATAGGGCAAAGTTTGGGAAAGTCCCAAATGTAAAGCTTTCATGTCCTCAGGGTATGCCATCATCCTGGCACACGAGCATCACTAACTAGGAAGCTCAACCCAGCTTTTGTGTCCATTATATAGGGATAATTGATCAAATCACTGGCCACAAAATTGAACTCAGTCTCTGTCTCTTTTTGTCTCTCTGGAGGTAGGACTAAAATTACTTCGCTCCAAGCTCTGTCTAGCCACAAAGTTTGTCTTTCTGATATGATATAGCCTACCTCCCATCCTGAAACTGTTTTGAGGTCCATCATGAGTCATTTTGCCAGAATAAGCTCTTCACCTCAAGCAATGCTTTTCCAACATCTGCCTCATTCAATTCTCTTATTGAACTAATTGTATCTTATTTACTCAATATAAGAACTTTCAGGGGAAATGTTATTCCTATTTTATAGAAGACGTAAAACAAGATTCAGATAAGTTATACTTTCATTTGTGTAAGGAGGCCATAATCCAGGCTTTCAATGTTTAATGGGCATGCCCAGAGAAAACATTTGTTTCTCTTCATCATCAGTTGGTAGCACAGGCTATTGAAAACATTCTATAAAAGTTAAAATCCTGATTTTCATGCAGATAAAACGAACACATGTTAAAGACTTTTATTTAACTCATTATCTTGAGAGATTGAGGCAGAATTTACAAGTTCAAAGAAGTAAAATAGCAGAGGTATTTATGGATCAGAAATACAGAATGGAGTTTACAAAACTAGGTCTTGTTTTGTTTTGTTTTGTTTTGTATACCTAAAGGTAAAAGTTATTTACATTGCCATCAGTGACCTACCAAAGGCAACAATAAGGTCAAGAGCTTCCTATGAATTAGATTCAGATAACAGAAGGGTGTGCTCTAAAGGATGGGTAGTTTTACATGAAGGACAAATGTTTGTTTATGCCATCCAACCAAGATTAATCAGGCTACCAATTTAAGATGACTTTATCTTTTTCTACAAATGGAAACACTTAAGAACTCAATAATCCTTAAGCTTTTTAATTCTAGTATAGTTTTGCTTATTCCTTAATTGTGAAAACTCATGTCTGAATATGTGACTTGGCTCCCTGGAATTTTAAATGAAATATTCCAAGAAACCTGGGGAACTTCTAAGAATGTATAAAGCTAAAAAAGTAGAAATAGTTCTACTATTTGGAAATATTCCCAGTATATCATTAAAAAATTTAAAACTGACCCAGAATTGCCTTTACAAGATAACATCTATAGGAGTAGAAAATTCATGTAGGACAGCGAGGTAAAAATTAAAAAGATCACACTTATCACCCACCACTGGCTTTACAATATTAGGTGCTATTGGCAATGTAGATATCGTTTTTTATTAACTGAAAGAGATGATATAATACTGTGTTCCAGAACTTATGGTTTTAAAAATAGTAGTATATCTAGTAGAGTTTTCTTCCATGTTTTTTAACCTCATATTTCCCATATATATATATTTTTCAGATTTATCATAGAACTCACTAATTTTCTTTTAGCTTTCTATTCTTCTGCTTTATATTGTTTTATATATTGTTTTAAATTTTATCATAATTTTCATTTCTAAAAGTTATATATTTTCCAAGCTGCTTGGTGATTTTTTATAGTTTTGGTCTGATTCGCTCTGATTTCCTTACACATACTTACTCTATGTTCTTTATCTCATATTTCAAGTCTTTATTGGTTTGGTTTGGTGTTTCAGCTGATTTTCACTGAAGATGTTTTGTTTCTTTAGATTACTTCTGATTTTTTTAAGGTTTTATTTATTTATTCATGAGAGACATAGAGAGAGGCAGAGACATAGGCAGAGGGAGAAGCAGGCTCCTCACAGGAGCCGGATGTGGAACTCGATTCTGGAACCCTGGGATCACACCCTGAGCCAGACAGACACTCAGCTGCTGAGCCACCCAGGCATCTCTACTTCTGATTTTTTTAAAGAAAATGTGAACATATACTTGCAACCACCTCTGGGAGTCCTGTGAAGCTTGAGTACAGGTGTTTTGACCTAGAATGGAGTTGCTCTTGATTCTACCAAATATTCATGACTATTATTAACTAGTGTTCACTTTTAACTGAAATTCTCACTTTGGGCCTTTTGTATAGTACATGGTGTTACTGATATGGTAGATGGCTTAGTTGGTAGATGGCAGATGATTTCTTTTCTTTTCTATCTCTGTTATGCAGTTTTCTTCTATTTCATTCTTTTTCTCAGGGTGTGGCTCTCCTTCAGGCCCACCTGTATGTATGTTGTTTCTTCAGTCGGCTTCCTTCTTCTGCCTAGATCCGAGGCTTAGTCCTAGTACTCTCTCTTCTCCATCCATCCATGCCCTTTGACCACTAGCCCACAGGTCTCTGATGGTGCTCTTGGAGTTCCCATTGCTGAAATGGTGTTTTCACTTCAATGTAATGTGACCCCTCTTACTTCTTCATATGGTCTTCTACTAATTTCAAAAGTTTTTTTTTCCCCCTGGCTTTTTTTTTTTTTTTTTTGAGATATATTTCAGGAGGATTTTGAAACCTTTAGTCAAAATATTACTGGAAACAAATTCCTCAACTTGCTTTATACATCATGAATTCATTAAATTCTCTATCTTCCTCAATTGTATGCAAAAGTTTCAAAGCAGAAGTTTTGTGTTCATTTTATTAGTAAGTACTGGTTCTACTATTACTGGTATGAGTTTGCTACAGAAAGCAAAATCTTTACAACTTGTATTCAAGTTTCTGTCTCCTAATTTTGCTGGGAATTAATACAAAATAATGTACTATGTTGAATTCTAGCTTCATCAAAATATCACCAAAACAGTTGATAAGTCAAAGCAGAATTTATTTTTATTGTGATAAAAGGAGGACTATCTTTTCACTGAGAGAATCTTAACTAGTGTCTTAGATGGGAGAGGGCAAAGTTGGGATATTCATGAGATTTTGGAAATCTGATTTATAACAGGTCTTTCAGTGCAGAGACTTGGTTTTCATTAGGTAAGGATCATAATATAATTGCTTAGGACTGGTGTGCACAGGAAGAATTTTCAGATAATGGTTTCAAAGAGTTTTGGGCTGTAAATTGTCTTTTGATTCTTTCTACTGAGGATTTGATGGGTCTTTCATGAAGATCCTGGAATGGTAAATGAAGTGCCTTTGCAACTTTGATATTCCTGGGCAGATGTTTTTATTCTTAATAGTAAAGTCCTATTAATAGTAAAGCTTAACAGTAAGCTTCATGGTGTAGATGTTTTCAGCTATCAGGCATAAAATAGTAGTAGTTTGAGAATACTTTATAAAATGGTACAACCTAATGATAAAGGAATATCATCAGAGACATGCAGTGCTGTACAATTTGGAAAAAAAATGACTGGGTGCTAAACATTGTTTTCTCAACAAGATTACCAATTGTGGTAAAAGGATAGAAGTGTTCTCTGAAATGATTTAATGGAGATACTCTCAGGCATTCTGATTTGTACAAAAACTGAGGTGATGTGTTGGGGATACTACTTTATTGAAATGTTTGTTTTGAAGCCATATTTTGGGGGTCAGTTTTCTTCTGCAATTCTTTCAATGTTCTCAGACTGTCTCACACAGGGGCCAACAGAGGACAGAAAGGCCTTATGCTCAGGCTGCAAGCTTTGGATGAATAGAAGGAAAGAAGAATTCCTGATGGGACTTCTGGCTTGAGTCTTGCTCTTGTGTCCAATAACCTAAAGTTTATATGTGATTTGAACAAAGACACCATCAATTGGAAGATGATTCATCATTTTATGTACCACTAACAAACCTTGCCAATGGAACTAACTCTCATCACCTAGAATTTTCACTTTATAGTCATTAAAATAGCTCTTTTATATTTAGAAATTTACTTTTGTCCCATATTATTCTTGAACATTGATAAAAAGGATATGTCCAAACAAATGTATTCTTAAAATGCTTTCACATTTAGATAACAACTCCTCAGAAATAACTTTTGACTGATTTGAGTCATTGATGTTAGTGTTTTTCCAACAATATCATCACCTGTGCCACCAAGAATTTTTTTCTATCATCTCTTTAATTTTCTTTCAATGATACCCATTCTTTAAACTTTGATGCTGGTACCCTTTTAGATCTTATGAGTTAATATCAAAGGAAGGTTTTCAGATAACAACCAGGATCCGTATTTCTTCCTCAAATGGTTTACTTGCTGATATTTATACCACCAGGAAAAATAACCAAGCTGGTTCATATGCAGATTAAGGTAACTACATTATGACAATAGCCTAGCTGCTAGTGATTATAAAATGTCATTACTTGTGTATCTTGAAATAAATGAAAAATAGCATTTTGTATAGAAAAAGCTACTGATTGTAGTATTTCTTCTTAATCCTTCTCAATTTATTCTTTATTATTTAATTTTGTTAGCCTGATTTTCTTAGCCCTCTAGGAAGGCTTTATTTTTCTTTAAATATTTAACTCTAGGACTAAGTAACCAGGTGGATCCTCTGCAGAGTCTCCTTTCCTATAAAAGTCTCACCCTGAAGGCCATAATGTACAATTTGCTGAATGGCATTTTACTGGTAAAACATACTTGATTCCCAAGTGGTATAACTGGAAGTTTCAATTCCAAGCTACATGACATCAAATCAAGGAACTGGCTTTGGAGAGCTCACCATTTGAGAAAGAGAAGTAATATTAATCTGTCCCTTCTGGGCTGAGTTATATAACTCCCAGGGCGTCCATGTGTGTGAGCTGGACTACTGTCTGGTCCTGGAATGAAGTGAGACTAATAAATTCATTTAAAGTGTCAGCTTCAGTTTTAACTACATGAACTGAGTGGTCCCCAAACAGAAAACCCAATAGTTCAATCCTTTGCTATTCAAATTTCTATTATACTCAGCAATAAACTAATCTCTAACTGTGGGAGAAACCTCAGTGGTTGTAAGTCCTTTTTAATGAATCTGGATAATATGCTGCTGACTGTAATATTATAAGGGAAAGCAGAAAAACAAAGCAATGTAGTTTACATATTTCAGAAATATATTCTCTAACCTTTAGCAGCATTGTAAATGATGACTTTAAGGCATTATTATTGCTTTTTTTCTTAATGTATTAGCCACTGCAAACTTCTATGAAGCTCTTTTGCATTTAAGCATTTACTAAAATCACTCAGTTCAATTTTTTCTTTTAATTTTGCTAGTATAACGAATTCTTTGTTTTTGGTATTGAAGGGCAAACTATTTACTCCTTGTTCCTTTTCTGAAGTTAATGTAATAAGATTCATTGGTTCCAGAGCACACTGGGGATTAGAGTGTGTGTAGGTCATCATTATTAAAGCCTCACATACTTAAGGATCCTGATCAAGGCAATAGTAAATACAAAAGGCAGAGCCCTTGGTTTCCCAAGCCTTCTCTTTGAGTTGACTTTTTAGTTGAAGAAGGAACACACACACACAAGCTTGTGAATAACAACAGAAGCAGTAAGTGCATAAAACAGGATGACAGGGCAATAGCAAGAAATGCTTGTAGCTATTGAGGGCATAAAATTGTTGACTGTTGAGTTGGAGGGGGTTTCTAGCGGGGGCAGAATTTGTGGTGAGTTTCAGGGACTTCTTTCATTGTCTTTATAAGCAACAGGGCAAGCATTCTCATTTTGCATGTTCAGGCTTTCTTTAATTCATTCGAGGTTTCTCATTGTAGCAAAGCCAGTTGGACTTGGCACAAATGACTAGGATGGTGCACCAGAAGCCAGGGAATGCTGTCATTTTTGTTAAAATGGGTGCGGAGCGGGGTGGGAAGCTAAACAGGATTCAGCAAGTAACTTGTTGGGGTGCTCTGCCCAGCCCATCCTAGCTCTTTGTCCAGGTCACATTCTTTTTCTGAACTGCCTGACCTTGCGGGTGCCACACTGAACAGCTCACTGCCCTGAGGTGGAAAAGTATAATCCACTGGGTCTTATCATGTTGGGAATGAGGCCAAGGGAAGGTATGGGGAGTACCTGTCCAGGGTCTTCCTTCTCAACATTTGTCATAACTAAGAGAATTGATTGCTTCTTTCTCTGCAACGAACTTCTCTGCCAACCTATTTCCTGCAGCCACTGCTTCTCACTATCTACATAAGAAGTACCCAAAGTCTGGGATGCCTGGGGGACTCAGTCAGTTAATCATCTGCCTTGGGCTCGGGTCCTGGAATCCAGCCCCGCCTCAGGCTCTTGCTCAGTGAGGATGAGCAGGGAGCCTGCTCCCTCTGCCTCTGCCCTCCCCTGACACCTGGGTGCTCTCTCTTTCAAAATAAATAAATGACAATTAAAAAAAAGTGCCCAAAGTGGTAAATGCTCATTCACATATAAACTATATTCTGAAATTGATGATGTTCATTTTTGGCAATAAAATCTCAGTTTTTGCTTGCAGTCAGGTTTCTTAGTGCTGTCTCAGAGATTCAGAATTGTGATCTAGCAACTGTTTGTATAAGAAGACTTGCTACCAAGCTTCTTTTATGCTTTGTCAGTCAAAATGACGCGACATTTTCAGTCATGACCTAAGGTATGCTCAGGATAAGGAGAGCTTTGGGATAAAGCTTCTCAAAGAGTTTAGTTACCCGAGTGAGCAGCCAAACTTTGTGAAGAAAAGCAAATATAGGGCCTTCTGCACTCCCTGCTGGTAATGTTCTTGAATATTACTGAGCAAAGAATTGAGCCTGAGCCAATGCCCTTACTGCTAATGTGGATTAGCAAATATGCATAATTTTGAATAAAAAAAAAAATCCCCACCCTTTCTTAACTGACACATGTTTTTCTCTCCCATTTTATTTGGATTGTAGTATGTCTACTTAGCTTAAATATTTATCACTTCAAATTTACAAATTTAATAAAATTTGCAAATTTAATAAAAGCCTATTATAAAAAAACCCAAATAAGATTGAAGTTTTAACACCTCATGTAAGACAACATTTACATTTGAGTATATTTGTATTTCCTTCTCTAAGATAGGCTTTAAAATTTTTAAATCATGATTATCTTTATTGCTAAAGTATAATTTTCAAAACGTGAAATCATGACTCTTATGAAAATGTAAACATGTATCAAAGATGATATTAAACTCCTTATTTAATGAGAAAACCAGTAAGATATTCAAGCTTGTTCAAATGAGAATATGAAGAATATATAAATTTGTATATTATAGATATATATGCATGCATATATGCATTTCTACATATGCACTTATACACAATCAGGGATGTTGATGGGATGCCTGGGTGGCTCAGTGGTTGAACGTCTGCCCTTGGCTCAAGGTGTGATCCCAAGGTCCAGGATCGAGTCCCACATCAGGCTCCCTGCATGGAGTGTGCTTCTCCCTCTGCCTATGTCTCTGCCTCTCTCTCTCTGCATCTCTCATGAATAAATAAATAAAATCTTAAAAAAAAAGAACGTTGAAATGAAATTTTTCATTTCAATTAAAGTCTTTGCTAAAGATTTTATTTATTTATTTATTTAGAGTGAGCAGGGGTGAGGGGAGTGGTAAGAGGAGGGGCAGGGGAAGAGGAAGAGAGAGAATCTCAAGCAGATTCTGAATTGAACCTAGAGCCCAACACGGGGCTTGATCCCACAACTCAGAGATCATGACCTGAGATAAAATCAAGACCTGGTTGTTTAACCAACTGAGCCACCCAGGCACCCCATGAATTGGCTAATAGATGGTGCAAACTGATTTATTTCCCATAGGAATAAAGTGTAATGATGGATGTTTAGCATCATCTAATATTTCTGCCAATGAAATTTATTTGCATTGACCTAGATAAGAATTATTTACATTTAATCAATTTTCTACAATTTGAATTCCATCCCTAAAGAGTTTTAAAATATAGCCTGATCATTAGAAATAGCATCAAAAGTACATAGTTCAGTAGCAGCAGAAAACCCCTGGAGGACACCCACTAATCTCATTTTTCCCATCTCCAACTCTTGGATAGTTTTCCTGGCAGCATGTTTAATTGCATTTCTGAATCTGGTGAGAAGTAAATCTAAACTTTTTAGGTGCCATTCCAGAAGGAGGCATGAACTGTCATACATACATGAACTAATAAACTCATTAGTTATAACATGTAAGGCCTAAAATTAAGGCCCAATATCAGGTGCTGCCTTGAAATTTGCTGTAAGTCTCTTTCCTACTCTACAGCCATGGATAAGGACACTTAGCCAAACAGCTTGACTTATCTAGGGGACTAGGCACAGTTCCTGCTAATCCTCACATGTAGGGGATTCTCGGCCAGCTCTGTTCACTCTGGTGCTATGTGGCCTGTGAGATATTCTCTACCCCCACGCTGTCAGTTTATGTGACTGATACTACTGTCAGTCTCATCTATCCAGTGTCGAGTGTTTGTTCAGCCATCCCCACAACCAGAGGGTGAGATTGACTCCTTCCCAACAGGATGAATCAGAGACATGGCAACATTAGCGTGGAGAATTGAATCAGAGCTGAACACGGGGAAGGAAAAGCACATATATGATGGCAAACCAACTGCAATCCAGTTGAAACAGCTAGTGAAGCTTATGGGCTGGAAGAATCTGCTATTTTTTTTTTAAAGATTTTATTTATTTAGTCATGAGAGACACAGGAGAGAGGGGCAGAGACAAAGGCAGAGGGAAAAGCAGGCTCCATGCAGGGAACCCGATGTGGGATTCCATCCTGAAACTCCAGGATTATGCCCTGAGCCAAAGGCAGATGCTCAACCGCTGAGCCACCCAGGCATCCCAGAATCCTCTAGATAGAAGAAAATTCATGTGTAAATATATGAACCAAAGGGCAGAGTTTAGCTTTGTCAAGAGACTGAAAGTTTTCCAAAATGGCTGGAATGTGTGGAGAGTGCTCGATCCTGATTACTTAGAGATGAACTGGACAGTTAAGATGTAGCAATGATGGCCAAGTTCAGTATTTTATAATTTATCTGAAAAGCAATGGGAACAATCAAAGGGATATGTCATCAGCAGGTTTGTGTTTAAAAGAATCATTATGACTCTACCAGAGAATGAAGAGCATTTGGGCTAGACATTTGAAGCCAGTTAGGAGGTCTTTAAAACAACCTGGGTATAAACGTGGTTTTCTATCTGCTTTTTCAAGAGTAGAGATAGAAAGAAATGGACTTGGAGTGCATGGGTTGTGCAGTCGGCTAAGTTTCCGATTCTTGGTTTTGGCCCAGGTTGTGATCTTAGCATCCTAAGATTGAGCCCTATGTAGTCTGCTTGAGATGCTCTCTCCCTCTGCCTGCCCCCTGTGCAAATGAATAAATAAATCTTTAAAAAAAAAGGAGAAACAGACTGAATTCAGGAAATATTGTGGAAGCAGGATTTAAATGGTTTGGTGATGAATTAGATGCAGGTGGGGTTGCCAGATTTAGAAAATAAAAATCCAGGACATTCAGTTACATTTGAATTTCAGATAAGGTATAAGTATCCTCTGTGCAATCATTGGGGCATGTACTAAAAAATTATTCATTGTCTAACTGAAATTCAAATGTAACTGGATGACCTGTATTTTACTTGGCAACCTCAAGTGTGTGGTTGAGGAAAAAGGAAGAGTTGGGATGACTTTCAAGTTTTGGAACTAAAAAGTTGTCAGAGGAGTGAAACAAGGGTTTTCTACTTACCCAGAATGCTAATTACAAATCTGACACTCCATGAGAGAACCCCCATCAAAAACACATCTTTCTGAAAGTGATTTTACATTATGTTCCTCATAAAACATGGTATGAAAAAAAAAAAATGGTATGTTTTGAATTATTTTTCTTTGGAAAAAAAGAGAAAAGGAAGAACTGTCTAAAATAGAATAGAGAAGAAGATGGGAAGACAAAGTTCCCAGTATAAGTAATAGTATATGAGCAAGTGAACAGGGTCTAAGGTTAAGAAGATCCTGACCTTGGATTGTTTCGATATTAGGTAACTATAATCATGCTTGCCTCTGCTTTTCAATATGATTGTATGTGAATTTTACTTCAAATTAAGGGAAGTTACCCTACTCAATACTGTAGTAGGGTTTCTGAACTTTTGAGGGCAAATAAAGGAGATTCTGGATATTAAATCTCAGCATCTAATGGTAACGGGTCACAAAAATTAATCTGGGATGGATTATAAACTCAAAAGTAAAAGCTAAACCTACAGAACTTCTAAAAGAGAGCAGAGGATATCTTCACAATCACAGGTTAAATAAAAGTTTCTTAAATAAGGTGTAGGAAGGAGGAAACTATAGAAGAAGAAAATTATGTTAGATTTTATAAAAATTAGAACTCTATTTGTAAAAGACTATGTTAAGAAAATGAAAGGACAAGCCATAGTTGGGCATAATATTCAGAATACATATATCTGAGAAAGGACTTGTATTAAGACTATTCTTAAAACTTCTAAATCTTGACTTTCCTTTTCATTTTTTAAAGATTTATTTATTTGTTTGTTTGTTTGTTTGTTTATTGAGAGATAGAGAGTTCAAGCAGAGGGAAAGGGAGGAGAGAGTGAGAATCTCAGGTCGACTCCCCGATGAGTGCAGAACCCGACACCAGCCTCCATCCCATGACCCATGACCTGAGCCAAAATCAAAAGTTGGACACTTAACTGACAGAGCCACCCAGGAGCCCTGTAATATGATTTTCTAACTCAAGCAAAATGATATTGTAAGAAAAGAGATAGCACATGCCAAAATAGTAGCCCAGCACCAAATGTGATGGTGAAAACATGTTATCTTGGAAATTAAAAAGAAATCTTGAGGAGGCCTTTGAACTGAAATAGAACCTAGAATGGTCTATATTCACTAAATTTCAAGAGACTGGGCTACTCCATCTTACTGCAATCTGTGACCTTTCCAAGCTTACTATTTTTCATGGGTTTCCAACTGTGGCTTCTAGTTATGTAATTATACCATCTGTTATAATTGCACTGGTGTTTTCTTCTCTTTAATATTTTTACATATCATTTGTATTTAGATTGTATTTCACCGACTGGTACTTACAGAAAAATGTTAAATAACCACGGAAATTATGGGTGTCCTTGCCTGCTATTGAATTTAATAGGAATGCTTTTAATTTCACCATTTGACACAACTTTTGCTTATTTTTTTTATTTTGCTTATTTTATTTTATTTTTTCACATTAAATATTCATCTATTCTTATTCTAAGTCTAAAAGATAATTCAGTGTGTAAAGCAAATATTACATATTAAGTTTTGGGTACCTATTAGGAGACCATACACTTTTTCTCCTTTGATATGTAAATGTGATAAACTATATTTAAAAGTTTTATTGCATGACTCCATTTATAAATATTTTATTTAGAATTTTAATATCCATATTCCTTAGTGGCATTTGTTATAATCTTTTGTGATATACGTAGTTTTGATGTTACTTTACATAAAGATTATTATTTTTTCTTTTTTATGGAATAAGGAGTAGTTTGGATAACACAAGTTTTACATGTCAAACATTGGAAATCACTCCCCTCTGAAACTATATAGATCATGAAGATAGTTTTTGGTAACATTTTTAACTTATTCTACAGTTATGATTTTCCATGAATTCACTTACCCATGTTATTCAATAGGGATTTTGAATTGTTCATTAATATTTCAGATGGCTAGTGTTAACATTAAAACTAGGAATTTGATCTTAAATTTCATAAAATATACATGCTGCTTTTTAGTCTTATTAATGAAGAAGCTATAGTTGTATTACCATTTGACATTCATGTTGAGTAGAATCAAGCCATGTATACAATATATAGTCAAAATAGCTTGTTGATGGAGCATGATAAAAATATATTCCTGTCCAAAACTTGGGCCATGTGTCCCTCAGAAAACAGGAACTGTGGTTTACTCATATATGTAATTTTTATCATCTGTGCCTGGCATACAGTGAGTATTCAATACATATTCATTCCTCTACTGTAAACATATGGGTGCATCAGCCAACATAAACGCACCTTTTTTGGGGGGAGGGCACAGTTGGAGGAGCTATGGCTGAAGACCATGCACAGGGAATCTTACTGGCCCCATCTCAGCCTTGGGAGCCAAAGCTTGACCAGAAACAAGTATTTCCATTAGTTTTTCTCTTAGAAACTGAAAAATACATTAGGCTGGCAACTGGCGCTGAATTTTTCCTGATTTATCTTATCAGAGTTTCATCATCTTTAGGGAGAAGAATCTGATGTTTTGTTTTGGAAATAGGAAAAAACAAAAGGAAGGTTAAAAGAGCAGTAAAATGTTAAGATTTCCCTTGGGGAAAACATATATTTTATATATGATGTGTTATATATTAAATGGAGGCTTAATAAAAAAAAATATTAGAGAAGTGAAAAGCAACATCCTGTTTAGACTTTTTACTTTTAATTATAATAAAAATTACCATTTATTATGTTTGTGTAACAACAATAAATAGTAGCTTGTTGTCTTTCATTTTTATCTCATTTATTATACACGTCAGTTCTATGAGCAAGGGAATCTTTTAGCCCCTCGCTTCCAGCAACATTAACTGAAGCTAGAGAGAATATGTTCGGATGTTATATGCGTAGTGAGTGGGAAGGTGGGCTGGAAATTCACATGCACCGGGCTTCAACACCATGCTTTTATACACTACACAGCATAATTTATTTCTCTTTTACTGAGATAAATGCCTTTAAATCTTCTGAGTTTCTTCTATATCTCCCTAGTCCCTTCCCCATATTTAATCACTTCCTCAAAAATCAACTGAATTTACCCTGCTCCAGGAAGCCTACTCTTAATTTTCTACCTTCTTAGCTTTTATCATTTTGTATGCTTCATCTTGCCTACTTCCATGGCCACGCAGAATTAAATTTTGTTCTTTTGACAAAAAGACCTCTGCTTTTTTTTTTTTTTTTTAAATCAATCATTAATACTATTCTGGGTGCTTTTAACAACAGAGTTTCATTAAAGGAAAAAATTAGTACCCTATAAACAGTATGGAGAAATTTTATTAAAAATTATTAGCATGTTCAAAAATAATGATCATGTGTAAAGCCTTTTAATTTCCTGATAAAACCATCATAAATCTAAGCTACCATCATTTCCTTTTGCAAATTTCTGGAGCAGTAAATGATTTTTTCAAACTGTTAGTCTAATTTCAGTTTTGGAATAATAATGATTTCTTTTGTTGTTTACAACACTTGCCTAGTTTTCTTCAAAACATTCCTGGACATTTTAAGCTAGCAATCTTCCCAAAGACTGAGTACATGAAGGGTCACACTGACCCTGACTTATCTGAACATTTCCAAGTATTCCGGCTCACCCAATAGGGCTTTAGATAACCCAGTGGCTACTCAGCACATAAAAAGGTCATTGCCAAAGGCATGTCTTGCAACATTTTCCTTTCTTTTCTTTTCTTTTTTTTTCCTGGAGTAAATTTCTGTCCATATGAGACAAAGCAACTTTTCAAATTCTCCCAAACTAAAACCTCATCCCTAGAGAAACTCACTTATTAATCTAACTCACCCAGAATGCATATGTTTTGGGAAATAAAGTATTAAAACCTACGAGAGTTTTATAGATCAAAGCAAAGTGTCTGAATAGTATGCAGTAATAAAATAGAATAATGAATAATGAAAAATAACTATAATAATATATAAAGTAATTATATACTATAATGATAAAATATATTCTATATAAAATATATAAATATAAAATATACTATGCTCTATATTCCATTTATATATTATAATAATATAAATAGTACTAAATATAATAATAAAAATAAATAGAAAGAAAGCAAGAAAGTATCATGGCCCAAATACTAGTTGAGCTCAGAAGAGTATCTTGTATGGTAGAGTGGCAGTTAAAGTGAAAATGATTCCTCTCCCCTTTGTCATGTCATATTTTGCTGACTCTGATATTAATTCAATTACTATATTTTAAAAATACAGTAAAAACATACAGAAAGAAGTAAAAATCACTTGTAATTTTACTACCCATAATATTATAAGAAGAAAGAAGTGGAATATATCTTTTTTTTTTTTTTTTTTTTTTCAGAGAGAGAGAGAAAGAGAAGGACTGGAAGGACAGTAGGAGAGGAAGAGAGGGAATCTTAAGCAGGCTCCACACCCAGCATGGAGCCCGACACAGAGCTCCATCTCACAACCCTGAGATCATGATCTGAGCTGAAATCCGGTTGGATGTTTAACCGACTGGTAAACCGACTGGTTTAACCCAGGTACCCCATGAAAATTTATGTTCCACCTCCCTGGTTCTGCTTGCTGAAAGGACCACTGTTACTAGTTTATAGTAATTTCTGACAACACCTCTTGTAGTGGCTGCAGCCTCATCACCAGAATCTCTGGCTTTTCTATGACCTGTCAATCTATAAAGGGTGGTGAGCCATAAATGGGAGTGCAGAAACAGTACTCTGTTTAATGCCTCAAGCCATTGCTTGTCTGTCACGTGTATGGGAGCTCTGCAAGCATCCACTTTCCAACTTCTTGGCCTCATGGTTCCTTCTTGGACCTAAACTGTTTCCATGACTGCTTCTCTTTAGGAGCAGGTGACAAAACCACCTTCTGTTGACTCCATCTCTACTGGAGAAAGACTCTAGTTCTACTCTCCATTCACTGGCTTCAGTGTGAATGCAGTTCCCCCAAACCCCACTTCCCTGCAGCTCTCAGTAAAAGCACACGAGTTCTTTTTGTTTCAGGATCTTACTGCAATTTATCACAGGGTGTGAAGGATGCTCTCATAAACTGCCAGTGTTCTCCCTGGCACTTATTCTCCTGCAGACAGTTCATAGCTGAGTCCCCACAGGTATTGCCCTTTTAAAAGAAACAACCTTGCCCCTGGTTATAGTTATACACCTTAGAAGTGGGACAACTCACATCCAGTGTCTGATTGATGTGAAGGGTGGAGGCCTCAGTTTGGACCATCATTAGAGGGATGATCAGCTTTAGGTTCCCTGAGGCATTGTGAGAGCCACAGTTGCAACCACAACTACTCCCTCTGCTGCATTATGCTGCCTCCACTTCCTCTCAGGTATTCCCAAGGGCCCTCCTTAATTAACCACTTGTACACAAATCCCTGTCTCAGTCTGTTTCCAGAGGAATAATAAAAGAGCCATATGAAATCTATTTTCTAGAAGGATATTCTAAAGAGAATCTGAATGGTAGTTTATCTTTTGTTTGGCAATAGGTTCTCTAGGACCCTGCCCTACCCAAGAAGGATCACCTCTTAAACTTACTTATTATCCCAACTGGCTAGTAAATGGCCATGGGAAAAATTGATCTATGTGTTTAAAGTGAAGGCTGGCCAGTAAATTGTGGCTTATGGGTAGTAGAACTATCATGCAATACTAATTAACTGTGAATTTACTTGCAAAATGTAAATGTAATTCAAGACATATTAAGTTTTGGATTTCATAAGGCTAATAGCTCCTTGAAGGGCAGAGACCAGTTTTGATGGTAGGTACTCAGTATACATAGATTTCATTTACGAATTAATACTTCTCTTCTACCAGGAGATAATGGTCAAGCGCAACGTGGAATTTGCTGATAAATATGGTAATTGACAAAGTGTACTGACAATAAGTGGATATTTCTCTCATCCTTTAGCATAGAATGACTTTGACATTAGGGGCATTCTGAATATCAATAATATTCCTTAGGATTTGCTCTATATAGAATCATCCAGTCTCTAAATACATCTTTATTTCCTTCTTTCCAATCTTAATGATCTTACTGCATTTTTACAATCTTATTTCATTGGTTAGGACCTTGTGGACAATATTAAAGTAGCAAAAGTTGGGGATCCCTGGGTGGCTCAGCAGTTTAGCGCCTGCCTTTGGCCTAGGGCCTGATCCTGGAGTCCTGGGATCGAGTCCCACGTTGGGCTCCCTGCATGGAGCCTGCTTCTCCCTCTGCCTGTGTCTCTGCCTCTTTCTCTCTCTCTGTGTCTTTCATGAATAAATAAATAATCTTTTTTTAACTTACATTTTTAATAAATAAATAAATAAATCTTAAAAAAAGTAGTAAAAGTTGATATCTTTGATCTTGAAAGTGTTTAACATTTCACCATTAAGCACTATGGTAACTGCAAGTTTTTGCAGATGCCTTTCATAAGATTTGGTTCCTTTGTAGTTCTAGTTTATTAAGAGATTTTTAAAAAATCATGTATTAATGTTAAATTTTGTCAAAAACATTTTTTATGTGTATTTAGATATTTATATTACTTTTCTCCTCTATTCTGTTAATCAATCATATTGCCTGGTTTATAAACATAAGGTCAGTCTTGAATATTTGGTCATGAGAATTATTCCTTTATATATTGCTAGATTTGACTTTTTTTTTGCTAATATTTTTATAGGAATACTTGCATTTATGTGAGGGCTATTGTTATGTAACTTTTTTTTTTCTTGTAATGTCCTCATTAGCTTTTAGTATTAGGACTATGTTGACCTCATAGCATCAATTGGGAAGTATTCTCTCATCTTTTATATTCTAAAAGAGTTTACATAATACTTATAGTAAATATTTGATAGAATTAATCAGTGAAATAATCTTGCTCTAAAGCTTTCTTTGTGGCTTTGTGGGAAAAATATAAATTATGCTTTAAGTTTTTTAGTGTTGTTAAGATTCTTTCTTGACCTATTTATTCTGTAACTGGAAAACTTTATCTTCCACTCCTTTTCACTCATTTTGCACACTCCCTATTCACCTTCCCTCTGACAACCATCGGTTTATTTTCTGTATTTATAGATCTGATCCTGCTTTTTGTTTGCTTGTTTATTCATTTATTTTGTTTTTTAGCTACCACACATGAGTAAAATCATGTTATTTGTCTTTGTCAATCTGACTTATTTCACTCAGCAATATATATATATATATATATATATATATATATATATATATATATCCTTATCCATTCCTCTATTGATGGACACTTAAGTTGCTTCCATATCTTGGCTATTGTAAATAGTGCTACAGTAAATATATGGGTACACATATCTTTTTGAATGAATGTTTTTTATTTCTTTGGGTAAATACCCAGTAGTGGAATTATTGGATCATATGATATTTCTATTTCTATTTTTAATTTTTTGAGGAACCTCCATACTGTTTTCCACAGTATACCAATTTACATCCCTATCAACAGTGCACAAAGCTTCCTTTTTCTCCATATTCTCATCAATACTTGTTATGTCTTCTCTTTTTTATTTTAGCCATTCTAATAGGTATAAGGTGATAGGGTGGTTTTTGATTTGCATTTCCTCGATGATGAGAGATGTCGAGCATCTCTTCATGTGTCTGTTGGCCATTTATATAACTTCTTGAGAAAATGTCTATTTAATTTTCCTCCCCATTTTTCAATTGGACTGTTTGATGCTTTGGTGTTGAGTTGTATAAATTCTTTATCTAGTTTGGATATTAACCCCTTTTTGGATATATATTTTGCAAGTATCTTCTCACATCCAGTAGGTTGCCTTTTTGTTTTATTGATGATTTCCTAAGGAATATGGTCGGTGATATTGTAATAGTGCTGTATGGTGACAGATGGTATCTACACTTGTGATGAGTATAGCATAACATAAAGAAGTTGAATTACTATGTTGTATACCTGAAACTAATGTAACATTGTGTGTCAACTATACTGAAATAAAAAAATTAGGAAAAATAAATTACAGAGATGAAAAGTAAAGATAAAAAACTTTTTTTAAAGACAGATGACACTTATGTTGAGAGTGAGTAATGTGTAGAATAGCTGAGTCAATATGTTGTACACCTGAAACTAATATAGCATTATATGTTCATTATATGCCAATAAAAAATCAAAAAAGAATTTCTTTTTTTTTTTTTTTGTTGGTTTTGGGAATCTGTGCTCTTCATGGAATTTGACTATTGTATCTCGGTTGTTGAATATACTGAATTATTTTGAACATAAATTTATTTAAGGGGCACCTGGGTGGCACAGTCAGTTAAGTGTCCAACTCTTGGTTTCAGCACAGGTCATGATCTCAGGGTTATGAGATTGAGCCCACCTTCTGGCTTGCTGCTCAGCATTGGAATCTGCTTGGGATTCTCTCTCTCCCTTCCTCTGCCCCTACCCACTGTGCTCTTTCTCTCTCTCTAAAATAAACAAATCTTTTAAAAATGTGTACTACATACATATATATATATATATGATGTAGCAATGTACATCATATATATATACATACATGCATGTAGCTATATACATATATATATATATGATGTAGCAATGTCCCTACATTCATTTCTAATATTGGCAATTGGTTAATGTGTCTTTCTTCCCTTCCTTCCTTCTTTTCCATCTTTCTTTCTTTTTAAAAGATTCATCCTTTGGGGGGGTTTAGAAATGTTGTTAATTATTTCAAACCAAACATTTGAGTTTTGATTTTCTCTATTATATTTTTCCTATTTTAGTAATATCAACAATTTTTTATTGTGTGCCCACCATGTGCATTATGCATTTTATAGAATTTATCTCTAATTCTCAAAAATAATATTACTACTCTTAGTTTAAATGTGTGGAAAATAAGGTGCAAAGAAGTTAATTATTTTGTTGTTTTATAAATATGAGGGGCTATATTTGAATTTAGGAAATATCTCAAAGATGATGTCTTTTACTACATCATAGTGCTTCATGGCAAAAATTGTAGAGTGTCTGAATACAGGAATTACAATTCTAAGTCCAGAGCTTGCCACAGCACTAATCAATACCACTGAAACTATCAGCATCGAAACATTTGGGATGCCTAATTTGCATAGCTACAAAGCCTACAGTGAGTTTTGGTGGGTTAGTTAAACCAGCATATATACTAATCACATCTAGAACAATATTGGTATTTTTAATTTGTGATAGTGTTTTTTTTAAATTTATTCATGAGAGATAGAGATAGAGAGAGAGAGAGAGAGAGAGGCAGAGACACAGGCAGAGGGAGACTCAGGCTCCATGCAGGGAGCCCAAAGTGGGACTCGATCCAGAGTCTCCAGGATCACACCCCGGGCCGAAGGCGGAGCTAAACCGCTGAGCCATTGGGGCTGCCTGCGACAGGCAGTCTTATCAAGGGTATGGACAGCAACATTCCTAGAGGAACTAATCACAGACTGGAAGTTTAAGAATATTTGCCTTTTATTTCTCCATGGCAATTCATTCCACGGTAGCACAGTGTGCTCTCCCTCTGCTTTTCTCTATCTGGAAGGAAAGGTTTTGGAATTTGCCCTAATGAGACATTTCCCATTGGATCCAATCCACAGTGATGGCCTTGGAAGGTGCCAGGAAGACAGAATCAATCACATTTGATGGATTGCAAAATGACCTCAAGTCTTTACGCCTCAGAGACCAGTGCACCATGTTAGGTACCCACCTAGGTGCCTTTACCTCTACCTTAATGGAATATGGATGTTGGGTTGAGATGTGTATCAATAGGAATATTTGGTCTACAAAGATTAAGTTATTTTATTTTGAAGAATTCTTTAATATAGTGGGATAAGCCTATGGTAAATATAAGTATTTGAAAAGGCTACCTCAGATTGGTTTTCTGCTTTCTACATCGAAGTCAGTGGAGTAAATCCAATAATGGTTTACTGTAGGTCTTAGACTTCTACAACTTTGGTAAAGGCACATAAATATGACTAGCAGGATGGCTTCTATTTTCCTTTGAATGTTTCATCTGCCTGTGAAGTTATATGTATTCCTGTAGTTCTGACTCTTCCCATCCCTCCCCCTTTAGTGCTTGTAGTAGGAAGTATCCATTTCTGATCTGTCCTTGACTTTTTCTGTCTCTGCTCCCAATTTTCTAATAAAATGTATTTATCTGTTTTCCCATTCATATGAATTCTAAGATGAGAGAAGAGAGTCAAATAACTAAATCCACTTTAATAATGGCCAGAACCATCTTTGATACACTTACCCAAGTACTAGAAAAAGATACAAATAAAAATATAAGTGCTAGGTGGGGGCTATTTCTGCCAATATATGAGTCTGTATATACATTTTATAAAGTATATAAACAAGGATGATAAAGTTCAAATTAGTCTAATATTAATTTGGCTTCCTAATCTGTGAAATCAACATAATAATATTATTTTTCTTTTAAGTTTGCCAGGGTGATAAAAATGAGGTGACACATAAAAAACTATTAGTTTCGTGCTTTTGCCATATTAAACACTCAACAGACATTAGCTACATTATAATCACTATTCCTAGAAACCTAGCAGTTTAATATGTAGATCAAGGTAAAGAGATCACAATTTAATCTCTTTTAAAACATAATATCTTCCCTAGGAGAAAAATGCATTCCTAAAAGTAAACATGTACAACTGTGGTTTTTCCATTTTTTGCAATTAGTATTGCCTCTTTAGCGCACATTTCAAGAGTATAATATCAATCGATCCTATTTCAGTATAGGTTTACCAAAAAAAGGTCTGACTTGAGGAAGCAGGAGAGTCAAGGTCATAAAGAAAAGGAAGGAATCTCCATAAATCAAATAAGGCTGACAGTTAGGCAAGTGGAAGCCAGATGAAGAGAGATGGCCTCTATAACACAGACGAAAACATTTCCAAATACTGACTAATCCACATTTGACTTCCTTCAAATGGCACATACTAATTTTTATAAATGTCATGTTTATAAGTGCCTTTATTACAAAACAAAAATTTCTAGACTTATCATCATGAAGGTACAAAACACACAAGGAATTAATAAAGTCCCAAATCTACAAGGGATATACAGGCATGTAATAGAATTAAGACACTATGGTGTAGTTAAGGTGCTGGGACTGCCAGAAGAAAGAAATTAAACTTGGTTGGGGGCCTTCACTCTGTGTAGGAGATGACACTGCATCGGGATTGCACAGCATAATAGGAGTCACTGAGTAAGGAATTAGGGGTTCTGGGGAAATTATCCTTTACTGAACTTGTCTTACATGTTATCCTCTGATATTGTGGTAAATGTTACATGACTACTATCTTCATGAACCATATAACCACTATACGGGTGCATATTTTATCCTTATTTAACAAGTCTTGAAACTGATGGTCATAAATAACAAAAGACTCAACAGTTAGCTAGAGGCAGATGTGACCTCCAAATCTAGGACTGCATGACTTGATATATTTTCCATTTCAAAACACTCCCCTGAGGATATTACAGGAAAAGATCCTAGAGTGGCAAAGTTAGGGCATTTGGGGACAGAATGGTGAATTGGAGAAAAAAAATAGGTCAGGGTCATGAAAGCATGTAGTTTTGGGAAAGGTGTTGCAAAGAAATGAAGTTGAAGGATTTTCCATATTCCATTCTCTTTAAGGCTTATTCTTTATTTTCAAAGTTTTTATTCACTCATATCTATTCACTTATAACCTTCACTTTCAATTCTCATACCTGCAAATTCATACATCACATCAAACTACAAGCCCATGTTCCTAAGTTTATTCATTCTCTCTTCCACTCTCTGTATCATCTCTAGCCTCATGAAAGACTTATCACAAACATAGTGGGCTTTTAGCTAAATATTCATATTAAAAATATAGACATTCTGTTTGCCCTAAGCCCCAGAGTCCATCTTATTATTTTGAACTTAAGAATGAACCTTAAATGAACTAATTGCAACTAATCTGTAGCTTCATGTCTTTTAGGAGCCAATTTCTTAAACTTGATTTACACTTCTGTTGAAAAGCACTCTGGCCAAAATAAATTAAAGGCTAAACTCTCTATTTCAAAATCCACTGGCTTGTTAATTTGCAGTGGCATCCCATTTCACATAAAGATGGTTTGGCCAGCCCTAGTCCTGATCTAGGTTGCTCATCAGAAGTTCCATGACATTGTTTTTGAAAGAGGAGTGTCATTAAGGAGGGCACTTGAAGTAATGCGCACCAGGTGTTATATGCAACTGATGAATCACTAAATTCTACCTCTGAATTAATTAAGTTGAATTTAAATAAAAAATAATAATAAAAGAAGTGTCCAGCTTAGAGTTTTGGACACCTTCAAGGTTAGGTTCTTAAATTCCCTTTATGGCTTTTGATAGTATTCTTGGTTATTTTATCTGTCCTTTCTTTGTATTGTTGGGAAACTTGCCTAAATAGTCAGCTACACACATACACTTGTGCATGGCACTAAGATCCAAGTCGTCAGGTCAATAGATTTGGGAGATTCCTATAAAGTACTCTTATGTTAATAAGTAGGGAGTCTCTGGGCATCCTTCTATTCTGATATCTATTGCTGTATTACAGATCATTCCAAAATTTAGTAGCTTAAAACAATAACATTTATTTTATGAACGTTTCTTCAATTTAGGTGAGACTTGTGAAGACAAATGTTTCTGTTCCACTTGGCATCAACTGGACCAACTCTCACCTTCAATTCTCATTCCAGACTGGGTACTCGAATCATCTGATGGCTTGCTCATTTGCCTGGCTGGGTGTTAGCTGTGGAATTATACTACCGGGTTTGTTTAGGGAAGCTGACTGGGAGGCTGCTACTGCATCACATAGTGCCCTCTCCGTGAGGGCCAATGAGTTTTCTTAGGTGTCTCAACTAGAAAAACGTTTTTCTGAAGGAATGACTGTTTTATTCTTTGCTTTGTTAACTAGGAAACTGAGAGTATAATTATAGACCAGCTATATAAATAAGATTCCATATTATGCAGTTGGGGGCACTTGTGGTGGTTAATTTTATGTGTTAGCCTGGCTAGACCATAGTGCCCAGATATGTGGTCAAACATTATTCTATATGCTTCTGTGAAGGTGTTTTTGGATGAAATTAATATATAAGTTGGGGAACTTTGAGAAAAGCAGATTGCCTTCTTTAATGTGGGTGGGCCTCATTCAATCAGTTGAAGGCATTACTAAGAAGAAAGACAAGACTTCCCCAAACAAGAAGAAATTCTTCTTGGCTTTCGGACTTGAACTGCAACCTTATATCATTTTGCATTACTAGACTGCTGACCTATCTTGCAGAGCTTGGACTTTTCAGTTTCCATAATTTTGTGAGCTGAATCTTTAAAACAAATCTCTTTCTAGTATAAGTTCAAAGAGAATCCTGGCTAATGACCAATATTCCCTTCATACTTTTTTTCTTTTTGCCTCAATTTCTTCACCTTATATTTTATACTGCATATTTTTCACAAATTCTTTTAAAAATTAAACATAGGGTAAATGTATAATTTAATAGGTGCAACATAGAAAGGGTGACTTCTAAAAAATGTTCCAGAAAAACACATGTTTATAGTGCCTTTTAGAATAGGGCTATTTTCTCAACCTTGAAAGAACAAACTTCCATGCTGGGGAGACCACCAGAAATGGTAGGGAATGGTGAATGGTTTCTTGTTGATGAGAGCGTCTCCCCAGTGAAAGCCAGCAAAATGGTAGAGATCTCAATCCTTTAGCTGTATGGAACTGAATTTTGCCAATAACCAGAAGGCTTGAAAGAAGACCACAAACTTTGAAGGGGTCATAGCCCCTGATGACTTCTTGATTTACCCCTAGTGAGACCCTGAACAGAGGATCCTGCTAGAGTGTAGACTCCTGACCCGGGAATACCAAGCAAAAATAAGTTTGTATTGTCTTAAACTGCTATCTTTGTGGTAATTTGTTACACAGCATTAAAAACACTGATGCAGATAAAATCAACCCAGATTTACCAAATCAAGATAAATTCTAAAAAAGGAATTAATAATACAGATACATCAGATTATCATCTGATTTGCTTGTGTCAATGCTTTATGCCAGAAGGTAGTGGAATTACATAATTATGATGTTTAAGAAAAAATATGAGCTGAGGTCTTCATATTTGGCCAAACTGCCTTTCAACTAAAAAGGTTATAGACAAATTGCTATGAGCATGTGAGAACTCAGAATTTATTGTTCTCACGAGCCCTTCCTAAGGAATTTACTGAAGAACAATTTTTAGACAACAGAAAGACTGAAGAGGTATTGAAAAAAAATTAGTTGTGACTTTAAAATGTTTACTGAGTTATGGAATTTAGACTAAATTATGGCAAAAGAAAATATGTGTAATAGCTACATCCTCTGGTAATGTACATATACAACACAGATATAAAAAATAGAGGCAGCATGGGGAAACCATACAAAATATAGAATACAATTTATTCACCTTATCATTAATAACTGAAAGCAAAAGATAATACTTCAAACAATGGTGAGGTAGAGGGAAAAGAGGGAAAAGGAATACACTGGTTAATTTCAATTTTGTTTGCAGTGGGAAATTCATCAGCAAAGTACACATGGATTGTATGTATTATATTATATTTGTATATATTTGTATTGCTCATAGTAGAAATCAATTGATAAGGACCAAAAATGGAAACCAATGGAATTTTTAAAAAATATTATATTTTTTTATTCATGAGAGACAGAGAAAAAGAGAGAGAGAGAGAGAGAGAGGCAGGGGGAGAAGCAGGCTCCATGCAGGGAGCCTGATATGGGACTCGATCCCAGGACTCCACTCCACTGCCCTGGGCCAAAAGCAGGCACTAAACTGGTGTGCCACCCAGGGATCCCCCAATGGAATTATATAAAGATATTAATATAGGTTTTTCTTAGGAAAATCAAAGAAATTTTTCTACATGATCTTTATATACTACTGTGGAGCTATTATCTGGATATATTATTAGGTGGAAAAAGTGAGATGAAACCAAGTTTGTAGTATACTGTACTGCTGTTTATCTAATACTTTGGGAGGTACAAGTATATCATGCATATGTATATCTACTTTTATTTAAAATAAAGCATAAATCATAAAATTTTAAAAAGTGACATTGGAGATTGGAGGAGAAAGAAATTAGGCTTCTTCAGATGACTACATCTCATATTGTAGATAGAATTTTGGCATTATGTAAGTAGTTTGTGTAATTATAAAACAAAATTCAATTAAAAATTGGTTTCTTGGGGGATCCCTGGATGGCTCAGTGGTTTAGTGCCTGCCTTCGGCCCAGGGTGTGGTCCTGGTGTCCGGGATCGAGTCCCACATCAGGCTCCCTGCATGGAGCCTGCTTCTCCCTCTGCCTGTGTCTCTGCCTCTCTGCCTCTCTCTGTGTCTCTCATGAATAAATAAATAAAATCTTTTAAAAAAATTGGTTTCTGATCAATTAAACTTCTAAAAGTTAAAAATAAAACCAAACAAATGAACATAAAAGTATGTCCAGTGGATGAACAGTTGTATAGAGAAGAACTTTTCCATTTGGGTTTTAAATCTGGCAGTTGTTTCTATAATCCAGTTGGGTTTCCACATTCCTCGTGGGGCATACATGAGGACAAAAAGAACTGACAAATGAATTTTCTAAAATTTTTTGGGGGTCCTCCATCTGTGATAGTGTTGGTAGTATCATTTGGTGCCCTCTAGGTGTGACCTCATACCTGAGTTATCTTTCTATATGGTTTGACTCAAGAATAAAAAGCTAGATTCAGAGGAATGGAAATTCTTTTAAAAAGTTTCTCTCTTTTTTTTTTTTTTTTAAAAAAGGTTTTATTTATTTATTCATGAGAGAGAGATAGAGAGAGGCAGAGGGAGAAGCAGGTTCCACGCAGGGAGCCTGAGGTGGGACTCGATCCCAGGACTCCAGGATCAGACCCTGGGCTGAAGGTGATGCTGAACCACTGAGCCACCTGGGCTGCCCTTAAAGGATTCTTTAACAAAGACAGTAGAAGAAAAAATAAATATACTGGAAAAGGAATTATTTTTATTTATATACTTATTATTTCTCTCTCCTATATTTATCCCTTTTCTGTTTATCCTGTCAACTTTTAATGTCTCTTCTTTGGTTTGAGAAGAATCTAGTCAAGTCTTGTGACATTAGGAAAGGTCTTCTACTGTTCTGGGTAGGAGAATTCTGTCATGGGAGGGGAAAGAAAAGGATGTAAAGTGCAACAAAAAGCTATTGACATATATTGGTAAAAAAATTCCCCATGGTTTTCCTTGCATGTTCCTGTGAGTTCATTCTTTTTCTGATCTATTTCTCTTTTACATTATGTTACAGTGTTATGAAAAGGAAGAAAATATAGTGTTTCTTTTTTGGAGTCTGCCAATAAGTCCCTCATTTTCTTCCTTTTCCCTCCAACTGAATCTCTCAGCCTTAGAGACCTAGCTTGCTTTGGAAATCATGTAATGAGACCATCTCAAACCAGTTTTCCTTTACTTTTATTCCTTTATGAATTGTGCATTTATATGAAAAACCTGCTCACTTACATTGTCCTTAAATAATATATATCAAATGTGTGTCAGTTCATTTGCTTTTATCAAACAGTGACTTTTGTAATCCAATGGAACAAAAATTGCTAGAAACCATAATCATATTCCCTAAATAGTTGTGAAATGCAAAACAAGCATCTGAAACAATTACTGGTGTTTGTACTGTTGCTTCTTTGAAAGATATGTGTTGAGCTTCATCTTAAAATTTTTTTTCAAGCAAGAGTTTGTAGGAAATGACTACTGGAAACTCCTTTTGGATTAGACCAAGGCCCACTGATTTAATTGAAGGTGATATGGAAGGGGGCCCTTTCCCAAATATTTCCCCACTTAAGAGATTATTTATTTCATCAAATGGGGTAAATGTAAAAGTCCATCAGATCTTTCTTCTCTTCACAGCCTTTACAACTCATCTTGGACACTCTCCCTGTTCTCTCATGGGTATTTCAAAGTTCCCCCCAGCCATCTTGCTCTTTGTTGCCATCCCCCCTGCAGAAACCTTACACAAACTCCCAACTTAGATCAACCCCTCCTTTATTTATTTATTTATTTTTTTTCTTATCTGAGTGTAGGATTCCTCCATGAGCACTCAGTTGATACTTGGCAACCAAGACACAGAGAGGTCTTAGAGGTATTGGGTGAAGGGGTAAGAAGGTTTTATATGTGGAGAAGATATGAACTGCTATAATAGGATGTCTGCAAATATGGCTGCCAATTCTCCTCAAGTCTGTGGTTATATGCCACTGTATCTTCAAGAAAGGGAAACTATTCTCCTTTCTACTGAATCTGGGCTAATACTTTATAATTTTTTTTGGAAAATATTCTCTTTATTTAGAGAGAGAGAGAGCAGAGGGAGGGACAGAGGGAGAATCTCAATCAGACTCCATGCTAAGTATGGAGCCCAATCCGGGGTTCCATCTCCTGACCCTGAGAACATGACCCCAGTTGAAATCAAGAGTCAGATGCTTAACTGGCTAAGCCACTCAGGTGGCCCATAGACTTGGGTTTTAAGGAGATTATTGACCTTTTGGGATCGAGCTCTATGTAAAGAAGCTTGAGCTTCATCAACCCCCAGAATTTTAGTCACACCAAATAAGTCACCAGATAATCAGGAATAAAGTGATCTAAGAGTTTCAGGTCCAATCCAGCATCCTGTAGAATGCACTGCAATATCATGAGATGCAAAGAAATCACCTGGCTGAGCCCAAGCAATTCACACAATTATGAAAACTATGTAAAACTCTATAAAACCTATAAAGCTTGCTGTTCCTTGAAGCCACTAAATTTTGGGATCATTTGTTATGCAGCAATAGGTAATTGATACAATCATCAAGTCCAAACATGGACTTGATGCTTTCAGACACAATTCCCTTATGGGAGGGGACATAGAGCATTGTCTAGTGAAATAATTGTTGGGGACTATGGAGCCTTTCCCCAGTTTCTCCCCCAATTATTCCCATATACCCTTGTTAAAGAACAAAGTCTGCCATTTGTTATAGATCGCAAAACTGATTGTATTCAGACTCCTGCAGTAGGCACAGAGATTCCAGTATAGATGGAAAAGTTTTAGAAGGAGAACAGAGAGGAAACAACAGAGGACTATTGGGAAGTGAAGAAGGTGGTGGGGGTGGGGGGGCAGGAATTAGGAAGTGGAAAAATCACTGAAGATGGTAGGTGAAGAATTACTGAAAATGGTATGGCAAGATGGGGTAGGAAAAAGTATATTTTGTGGTGTGGCAGCACTGTGTTTTCTCGAGGAAAGATTCAGCATGGGGGCTGGGGTTACCTTGAGGGTCATGGCTTAGTGAAGGTGGAAGCTAGGCTCCAGTTAGTCAAGTCTGTTCTTACAGTCTTTGAGCAAGTCATCTGTGCCACATGGGAGTTCACAGTTCACACTCCTCTATGCAGATGACCTCAAGTACTTCTTCATCGATGAGATAGGGCATAAACCCTTAGCCTCCACAACCAGTACACTCTTCATGGGAGGATGAGGTGTTCTTCTGTTTAAATTTTCCATCCCTTCTCTTTTTTCTCTCCCATCCTATCTCCTTATAGACTTTGCTTCACGAAATAACACTCCTTCCTCTATTTTCTATCATAACCTCTGCAATAGCTCCTTCTCAGCGTCAGGTCTCTACACTATTATGGTGAACTCTTCCTACGTGTTGAACTATTTCTAACTTCTTTTTCTTCTCTTTGCGTCATGATTGAGTTCTTAGAGGTGATTATCAACACAGACTTTCCTCCCTTCTTATCATTTAGTCTAAGTAGATTTCCTTCTCTGCTGAACCTTTACTGGGACAGCTCACCAATGATCTTTGAACCTCCAAATCTAGTAAGAATACTCATCTGGAAACTTTTTCTTCTCATTCCTTTGTTTGCTTTCCCTGTCATCTTTCTGTTTGTTTCCAGGTTTGTTCATGTTTTAACTGCTTATCAATCATCTTTTTCATGTAGTGGTTGTTGACCAGGGTTTTCTCTTTGAGTGTCTTCTCTCATTAGACTCATCTTGGTTTAGCTCATTTATTCCTATGTTACATGCTGAGAATTATTAAGGTATGTCTTTGGTTTAGTACCTGTTATTGGATTATTCTATTGTTTTTTGTAGCTGTCTACAAAAAGAGGCAACAGAAACCCAATAATTCTCTGTTACCACTGCTGATCCTTGCCAATCCTTGGCTCCTTCTACTTTTTGTTTGGTGGCACAGTCCTTTTGCCAAATGGATATGTGGGCTTTCTCCTACTCTGCTACACTTTTCCTTACCTCCTGGATCTAATTAGTTTCTGTGTCTTAAATATATCTTGATTTCCTCCTCCTGTCTTCATTTCCACTTCCATTGTCTTAGCTGAATCCTCTTGCCTGGACAATTTCAGAAGTCTTCAAACTGCTCACCAGTTGCTTTCCCCCCTTGTTAATTTCCAATCTCTTTTTATCTGTACTGATGATTTTTCCAAAATAAAATTTTTTTTTAAAATTTATTTATGATAGTCACAGAGAGAGAGAGAGAGAGAGGCAGAGACATAGGCAGAGGGAGAAGCAGGCTCCATGCACCGGGAGCCCGACGTGGGACTCGATCCCGGGTCTCCAGGATCGCACCCTGGGCCAAAGGCAGGCGCTAAACCGCTGCACCACCCAGGGATCCCCAAAATAAAAATTTGATCACACTGTACTTTACTCTTCAGCTGCACTCATGGCATTGCTGACATGTCATTTCCAGTATGAAGCCCCCACCATTCTTTCTTTCTCACTCTTCCCTCTCTCACTCTTCCCCCTCTTTGCTCCCTACCCTCTACCTTGCAGAAACCTCTGTTAATGCCCTTAGGACACCATTTTTCAGTTTACATGTTTTAAGGTCTTAAGAACTGCAGCTTCCTTTGCTGACTTCTTTGAACCCAACACCATGTAAAGAAACTTGGGCTCAGTGAGCCCTCAGACGTTTCAGTCACAATGAATGAGACACCATATATGAGAGTGAAGCAACTATAGAAGTTCCAGTCTTAATTAAGCACCCTGTTGAGTGCACCTACAGGAGTGACCCCAACCAAACACCAGGAAGATATATTTCTAGGTTTTTTTTTTTTTTTTTGAAGGGTTGTTGCTTGATGTTTGCTTACCTCTCATCTATTAAAAGAGATGGCAAAGTATACCCATGGGCCATATGCATCCTACTTCTTTTTGTAAATAAAATTTTATTGGAACACAGCCATGCCTATTTGTTTTACATACTTTCTGTGGTTTATTTCATGCTACAATGACATAATTGAATGGTCACAACATAGCTCATTTAGCTCACAATGCCTAAAATATTTACTGTCTGACAGATACTTTATCTTATAGAAAATAATTGTAACCTCTGTTTGTGAATGAATGGATAAAAAGTGCCATGAAAAGGCTAAATCACATTATAGATAAAGGATAGTACATTACTTAGGGTAACACTTGCTGATACAATAAGTAAGTGCCAATATTTTTGTAATTTAAACAAAATTAAAATTTCTGTGTGGTGCATGTAACAGTTCACAGGTTAGCAAGGAACTTCTGCCACAGTCATTCAGGGAACCTGACAAATATCAGTTCCTCAATGTGCAGTTTCCAAGTAACCCTCAATGCAGAAGAGTCCATATACTCAGGAAGGAGAGCAGAACATATTTTGGTGAACAGATAACAGACTCTGCCAAAAATAGTATCATTGCTGTTGGTATAATTTTATTAACAAGTGTCCCCTCTATGCTTATTCAAGTTAATTTATTAAGTAAACACGTATTCACATTAATTATTTTAGTAGGCTTCTTCTACCAAACATCAAGGTGAGATAAAGGGCACTTTGGTAATGATGGTGACTTTGGTAAGAACTCAGCTAGTGGTAAAAAAAAAAAGCAAGTTACTTTTGGAATGAGGAGAATTTTGAAGAGAGTATAGTTCTCATATTGTGGGGCTTTTGTTATTTGGAAAAAGCATTAAAGCCTTGAGTTCTTAGGGGGTTGAGGAGAGAAGTGACCAGAAGGTAGAAAGAGAAGCAGAAAAGGAAATATGAGGGTCTGGAAGAAAGTTTCACATCTTTTATATGGGCTCTTCACAGCACAAGGTTTCAGGGAACAGGTAGCAAAGATGACCGGGCATTTAGCGAGTGTCCTGGAGAGGCAGCTTTGTGAGGCTACCACAACGGAGCAGGGTCCAATCTCTTTTCAGGCAAAGTGACTCACTTCTCTTTTGAAAGGTTTCCAAAATAACAGTAATAACAAAAATGATGGAGAAAGCAGATTATAGAGTTCTAGAATTTCAGTGATAGGAATGTGAAAGCCATTAAATTGGAAATGCTTTCTTCTGGAAGATCAAGATGCAGTTATATGGTTTAAGTTCTCCATGCTCATTGAGTTTTGGGGCTCATTGAAGTTGAGCCTTGGAGAAAGAAACATGGGATATACTGATTCCTTAAGAAGGAAGTTCTCTTTACATTAGGGTGGGGGGGAAGGAGTGGTAGTTAAGGAAGAAACAACTTTGAAGAAGACTTATTTGTCTAGAAATTTCAGGTTCCAAATTGGTTCATGGACTAATTAAGTATATACTGAGCCAAAAAAGAAAAGCTAAGATATACCATATTCCTTCAAGTAGTTTAGTTTATGGTATAAGGATATACTATAGTCTTTCAATTCACAATGTAAGACAAGGTACAGTGAAACATAAAAGTGTAGGATTCATTGTAAATACATAATAAATTCTCTGGGGGGGTCTTAGAGGAAGTGCCAATAAGTTATGTATTGCCAAAATAATGCTGAACAGTGAACTATCTCAAAACTTAGTGGCTTAAAACAAAGACTATTTGTTATTTCTCAGAAGTTTATAGTTTTGCTAGGTGGTTATTTTCATCTATGCCAGACAAATCTGGTCTTGGCTGGATTTATTCATGTCTTTGTGGTCAAATGGCAGGCCTGCCAGGGGTGGGAAATCTGGGGTGGCAACAGCTGGGCTAGCATGGCTTTCTTCCCTGCGGTCCTTCATTTTCTCTAGCTCAGCAGTTCTCAAACTTTTTGATCTCAGGTATCAGGACCTCTTTATATTCTTAAAAGTTATTGAAGATCCCAAAAAGGTTTCGTTTGGGTTAGTCATGGCTATCGATGTGTATAATTAAAAATTAAAATTGAGAAATTAAAAAATATTTATGACTATATTACAATGCCACTAACAAACCAAAGTCATCAATAATGATTTTTTTACATTAATGACGTTTCCATGAAAACAATATTTATTTATTTTTTTAATTTTTATTTTATTTTTTATTATTTTTATTTTTTGAAAACAATATTTTTTTTAAAACAAAAAAGATGTGATAATGTCGGTTTACAAGTTTTTGCAAGTTTTTTAAATGTCTAACAAGAGAACATAAATTCTCTCTTCTGCCTCGTTTAATCTATTTCAATGTTTTCTGGTTGAAACATAAAGAAACTTTGGCTTCACCTAAATCTCTAGATGAAATTGGGAGGAAATTGCAGACTCACTGTAAGGGTCTTGGAAACCCCTAGGATTGCTTGGACCATGCCTGGACAACTGTTCTAGTCAAATGCTTCATAACATTCATCACAGCAGCCATTGGGAAAAAGTGCTAAGAATGCAGAAAGGGCATGCCTTATAATAAATTGAGATTCATCCCCCCTCAAAGCAGGCCATTCAGAATGGATGGTAAAAAAAACCCAAAACTATTTCCCCTAATTTATTAATTAGTTGTATAACAACAACAACAAAAACCAACAAATCCCCCCCCTATGATTTTTGGTCCACTGCCCCAGATCACTTAGCTTTCATGCTAAAAAATGCAACAAATAAAAATTTGGGAAAAAGCTTCAGAGGATCTGAATAAATGCCTAGGTTGAATTTGATAAAACTGTGACCTTACCTCCCATATACCTTACTTTATTCAAGGGATATTTTTTCACTACTCAAAAAATTCCAGCCAATTTCATTGAGATTCTTCTTGTTCCAGAAACTTCCTCAAGCTGACCTTTTCATTCCCTAGTGACCTGGGTAAGAATTTCTCAGAAATCAAAAGCCTGGCTGCTCAGTCAGTTTGGGAGTGGCATTTCCTAAGTTTTGATTGGAAAAGAAGCCTTGAGTTCTAACAAATTCATTTCAAAAAGAATAAGCTGAATTTTCTTTGCCAAATGCCTTATACAAAGCTCATTACAAATTCTTGATAAAAGTAATGCAATTAAAGAATGTGAATGTCTGTGAATTATTAGTTCGGATTTTAAAATCCCATTATGTTATCCATATATTTATGCTCTACTTTAACAAGTAGCTAATGATATTAGCATGCATTCCAATGCTTATTTTAGGCTACACATGATAGAATAAATGAATTTAAATAACAAGTACCTTAGAATCAATTTAATTTAATTTAGTTTAATTTTTAAAGCTTAGAATCACTTTTAAAGCACAGACAACTCAATAATTATGAAAAGCACACATAAGGGAAGATAATCATACACAGTCTTCTCCGAAAGTTACCATTACCCCAGTTGAAATTTCCCCTCAAAGCAGTTTATTTTGTTGGTATTATTAATAAAAGGGTATCTTACTCTGATTTTACAACTTTTTATTTAAGGCATATGATGATTTTTCCCCCTTGTGATTAACAGCAGAGGTAGTTTTTAAAAAAGCATACAGTGTGCTTACTGAGAGAGACTCTCTATGTTTGGACAAGGACTGTGGAAGGCGTTAAGAGTGACGTCAGAGGGAGAGGGATGGAACAAGTCCCCTAGGAAGCCTTAGATCCTCCCAGGCAGCCATGGCTCTGCATTTCCTTCCTATTGCCCTTGAGAGGAACGTGTGGTTTGTGCTGTCCTCCGGGTTTAGCCCTCCTGGGAGAATAATTCTGTCATTTCCATTAGGAAGATGATTTATTGAGGGCAGTTCCTTTTTAGGATTGGACAGGAAAATCAGCCTTGCAACCTGATGGTGCTTATTTCCTCTGTAAAGCCCTTCAGTGATGAGGTGGTAGCAATTATGTTGGCCTTAAACTGAATCACAGGCACCTTTCTAATTGCTTCCGTAACCCTATCTGGTAGAGCACAAAGGTAACCACTGTGTCCTCTTGGTTTTGGGGTGGATGAGAGGCTGAGAATGTAGCTCCCAGATTTCTCACTGGAGAGCATCTAGCCCAGTAACAGATATGCCCTAGGGAAATGCTAGAGAAGCCGGATGCTGAGTGGGTTACAACTGCACATGCCCTTGTAAAAGCGAATATGACTGTAGCTGGAAAAGAATTTCCTACGAAGCATATGGCAAAACATTTTGCTTCAATCTACCAGTATCTCTGGCATGCCCTCTTTATACCTCACAGAACCTTAGGGAACTTGATGGTTCAGTTTCCCTATAAAAGGCACAGTTCAAGGAGGAGCCTCTGTATCCCAGCAGAGGGCAGTTTCCTCAAGCCTGTAGTGCACCACCACTGCAGGGCTCCCTCCAGCTTCTTAGTCGTGGTCATTGACACCTTGTCCTGGGGAGAAGTAAACTTGTAGTAAGGGACCTGGTTCCACAGCAGCTTGGGTGGCACTAGACTGGTCATTCACACAGATGCTTCCTTTGAACAAAAACGAATGTAGTTGTGCTTGAGAAGAACGTGCACCATGGTGAGGGTGAAGAGGTCTGTATTTCTGGTCTTGGATTTGTTACCAAGTAGCCATATGATGTTAAGTAAGTCACTTTAGCTCAATTCTACATCTGTAGTGAAGGTTTCTGGACAGTATGACCTAAAGATTTTAGATGCAGTAAAATTTTCATAAAATGCCCCTATAGCCCTGATAAAAACATGTTTCAAAGCTGAGAGTTGGAAGTCAAAGAAATAGTGGTATCTCTTTAAAGCAATACTGATTCAAATAGTTTAGCCAATTCATAATATAAACTTCACAGCTTGTCACCACTCTACCTATGACAGTCAAACTAAACAATCTTTTAGAACGATTCAAATGGGCATGACATTATGGGAGTGAGACCTGATTTCTGGTCCTGCTTTGGCTTCTCTTCAGCTATCTGACTGGGCATATCACCCCAGTGATATGCTAACTTTCTCCTTAGCGAAACAAGAGGAGTGAACTAGATCAGTGTTGGCTAAAAAAGGACCAGTGACTGAATAAGTCCAGGGAAAGACGAGTTCAAGATAAACAGGGGCTTAAACTGCAGCAAGTCTTAAGCCTCTTCCACAGAGTCATTCAACATGTATCCACAGCACACCCTTTCCCAGGGTGACATTCAAAACATTGGACATCTGGTCAACCTCTCACCTCCCAATTAGGATGAAGCCTGGATGCAGTTCTAAAGTTACTCTCAAGCCCCCCAGGAGCATCAGCCAATTGCTACTGGGTTCTGGGGAGGTCTGGAGAGGAGCTGGATTACTGAGGAGAGTGCACACTCATCCAATGGCTGTTTATTAGTTTGTATGAAGTTCAGTGGTCCCCTCTTATCCATGCAGGATACATCCCAAGATCCCTGTGGATGCCTGAAATCCCAGGACAGGGGGTGAATGAACCCTATGTATGCTATGTCTTTTCTTATATACACATATCTATGATAAGGTTTAATTTATGAATTAAGCACAGTAAGAGATTAGCAACAAAAACTAATAAAAAGATAGAACACCTATAAGAACATATTTTAATGAAAGTTATATGGCTGTGGTCTCTTTCTCTTTCAAAATATCTTATTTTTGTTGTACTCACCCTTCTTCTTGCCATGATGTGAGATGATAAGATGCTTATGTGATGAGATGAAGTGAGGGGAATGGCACAGGCATTGTGACATAGCATTAGACTACCCCCTGATGACATGTCAGAAAGAAGGTCATCTGCTTTGGACTGTGGTTGCAACCAGCAGGTACCTGAAATAATGGAAAGCAAAACTGTGGATGGGGGGGACCTACCCTTAGGTCAGTATTTTGACTACTGGCCTAGCCCTATAGAAAGTACTTGCACACTACCACCTCTGTACTGCTCTATGGTACATTGGTCTCTATAATATAATCTTTCTAAAAATGTGATGGCTGGATCAACTGCAGCAGAAACAGCCCATGGCTGTTCCTTAAAAATGCAAACTCCTGGGATCCTGCCAGATGTCCTAAATCAGAAGCTGCATTTTTTTTTTTTTATATATATAACCTGAAGTTTTTTTTTTTTTTTTTTTTTAGAGATTTTATTTATGAGAGACACACACAGAAAGAGAGAGAGAGAGAGAGAGAGAGAGAGAACGAGAGAAGCAGAGACACAAGCAGGCTCCATACAGGGAGCCTGATGTGGGATGTGATCCTGGGGATCATGTCCTGGGCCAAAGGCAGGCGCTTAACCACTGAGCCACCCAGGGATTCCCCAGAAGCTGCATTTTGACAAGATCCCAGGTGACTTAGTATGCACCTTACAATTTGGGAAGTGCTAGTATACAAAACAAGTCTGGTTTATAAAACAGGGATTTTAGGTGGTGCCACAGATAGTGACGAAGAAGTGCATTTTCACCGAGAATAAGATATAGTAGTTTCTGCTAAGTCCTTCAACTCATCTTGCTATTGGTTGTCAGGCACACAGAACAGGCCTTTTCTTTAGTTCTCTATGCTCTGGCTGGAGACTGTGAACCATGGCTGCTCCTCTGGTTCCCTGTGACCAGGGTAACTAGTTCCAAGGAGCTCATCACAATCTTCCCTTCTCATAACTGGAGGGGTTCTTGATGGGCTCAAGGCTCTACTTTCTCAAATTCTAAGCCTAGGAACTGGCTCTCCTGCGCTAGCTTTGAACACTGCCAAGCCATTTACCTCTCGTGGAGTTTAGTCCTCTCAATTGTAAAATGGCCTGAAAGTCCTGTTCCTCTCAGGCAGGGACTGCTATATAATTTGTGGAACGTGATGCAAAATGAAAATGCAGGGCTCCTTGTTCAAAAAATAAACTAAAAAAAATGCAGTTAGAGTAAAATATAAAGTTTTCCTTTAAAATATTTTGTTACTAATAAAATATAAAGGGGTGGTATTGATAAATGTGCAACAACTTAAACTTGCAAAAGCAAAATAAGTATTTTTGTGTCCAAATAGAATAGTGATAATACTTCTTTACCATCAGATGTGGTAATCTTTACATTTAATTCATATTCCCAAGCCTGTGGATATTTGCCTTGCAATTTTGTAACCAGTTTCAGAACCTAAGCTCTTTGAAGAATTCTAATAGCTCCCTGATATGTCTTATTGCAGGGTCCATGTGTACACTTTTACTCTGTAATAATTTACTGACAAAGTTTATTACTTGTGTACTGGAAGTTCCTGTCCCTGTGTTTAGGCCAGAGAGTTAATATTTGTGCAGATGCTGCAGGGATAAGCTCCAGGAATTGTCGGGCCAGCTGGTCTCCCACCGAGGGTCCTTTCCCATGGGAGGCCCCTCCCCTCCTCCTGGGAGGTGGCCAGTGGTGTCACTGCTGTTGTTCCTGCTGTTGCCGCTGTCACTGTCAATGCCAGACTGGAGCCTGTTCTCACTGTGGCTGCCCTGAAGGCGCTGAGGTGCCCAGGATGACTCCATGTATGCACAATGATTGGCCAAGCCAAATGCTCCATGCTGCGCACTTCCACCCACGAATGGACCTATGCCAATGCATGTCCTGGCTGCCTCTCAGTGTATTATACATCCTCTGCTCTCACATGTGCTTCATTGCCTCATCACATTAAACTTACAAAATCCAGGTTTGAAGATTGAATTATTAAAAATTTCAAGATGGCAACAGCAAGGCATTAAACCAAGTGCTAGGTCCCTTCTGAGAGCGGGTTCCTGTGTAACTACGTAGCTATATCATCCATGAAAATGGTCATACTCTTAGGGATAACAGAAATTATGCTTCCAAATGGTTTCTATATCATTATTGATTCAGATAAACCATTCATTCTTTATGACCGTACTAATTTTATAACCTTTCCTATGGAGCCATTGATATTCATGATGATGGATTCAAATGAAACATTTAACATCGCTTTTGCAATTAGAAATTTGCAGTTAATTAATAAACCACTTCAAATTCTGCGGTCTACAGAATATATTATTTTCTTGATTAAACATTTACTTTCCTATAGGAAGTTAAAGATACTTGGCATATTTGAACTCAGGCTAATTTTCTTGTTGAATCTAGATGTCTGAGCCAGGCCCTTAATGAAAATTGAACGAATGTATAAAGGCCTTTTTGTGAAAAGGGTGGACAAAACTTTAACTCAAAGTAGTTAGAATTTGGCTCAGCTGTTTTAAGAATGGTGGTTTCAAACTGCCTAGGGCATTGAGAATCATTTGAGAGCTCACAAAAAAAAAAGGAAAATACCCATGCCACTGCCCTCTAAAGGCTTCTGACTGGACAGGCCTGGGGTAAGTTCAGGGATTTGTATATTTAAGCAGAGTGCCAGGTGATTCTGATTCAAGCGATCAGTGTACCAGCAAATTCATGGTTTCAGGTCAACATAGGGGTTGGGGATTTTATCCTTTAGCAATAACCAGATTGAAAATTTAATGGGATTGGGCAGATCATAAATAATGAATAGAGCAATCAATTTCCTGCCTATCAGTTTTTGGCTCTGAACTGAAAGAGTATCCCTTAGTTCTTTTGATCTCTAAATGTTGATATTTCTATGTGCTTCCACATCGAAATGGAAGCATAAGTTTATCTCGAAAAGACGTCATGGCAGTAGGTCATGCTTTTGAAGAAATGCATATCTTAGGTAGGGTACTGGTATAAGAAGGAAGTGGAGAGAAATAAGGATGAACATGAAAATGAAGGAAAAGGAGAAACAATGAGAGTCATAGATTGGTGAGCTTTGAATAAAACGTGAATCCTGTATACTTATGCCAAGGACTGTGTCAGGCCCTGGGGCATCACAAATGGGAATGACTCAGTTCCTAGAAGAGGCTGCCCACAGAGAGAGTGAATGGGAACACAGAGGGAAGTACTCTGCTCTTGGCCTTTGTAAATAGTTTGTGACAGTTACATTCTGAGCAAGGTAGTTTAAGAATCTTCTTGAGTGATGTCTACGAGTCTCCTACTAATAGTCCCCCAATTGCCAGTTTCAGGATCAACTGGTGTGCTGCTGTAATACAGATTTCTGGGCCTCACCCAAGAGGCCTGGAAATCTGTATTTTAGGGTCATATAAGTGAAGTGGTCTAAATCTGAGCACCATAGTACTGTGTGTGTGTGTGTGTGTGTGTGTGTGTGTGTGTGCACGTGCGTGCGCATGTGTGCCAGGCTTCACACCATAAGCATTGAGATGGAATCGAATTCAGGTTGATTTGGGGTGCACAGAAGTTCCTTTTGAGTTCAATTTTTTTTTAATTTCACAGATTGCATTTTTTAATATAGCATCTTTCAACAGTTCACCAGCAGTAAGTTTATCAGTAATTATACAATGAAGAACTTTCTTTACCTGATTCCAGCAATAATTGAATAGAAACACATCTAATGCAGATTTTGATATGGTTGTGATACTAACTTTATCTTGAAGCAACCTTTTTAAAATTTATTTTTATTTTACGTAAATTCAATTTGCCAACATATAGTATAGCACCCAGTATTCATCTCATTGTGTACCTTCCTTAATGCCCACCACCGAATTACCCTATCCCCCACCCATCTCCCCTTCTGCAACTCTTTGTTTCCCAGAATTAGGAGTCTCTTACAGTGTTGTCTTCCTCTATAATTTTTCACCATTGAGTTCATTTTTTATTCCAAAAGTACCTCAATAAACACATACTTAAAACATGTTGAAAAAAATGTCTCATAAAATGGAAGCCTGAGGCTTGATCTTGCTTTGAGATGGGATCTTCCTTTTTTTTTTTTTTTAAGATTTCATTTTATTTATTCATGAGAGAGAGAGAGAGAGAGAGAGAGAGAGAGGCAAAGACACAAGCAGGCTCCATGCAGGAACCCGACGTGGGACTTGATCCTGAGTCTCCAGGATCACAACCTGGGCTGAAGGCGGCACTGAGCCACTGAGCCACTGAGCCACCCGGGATGCCCATCTTCCTTGAGTGGCATTTTCATCTCCTTCCAGAACTTTCTTTCTTTTTTAAAAAATTTTATTTATTTATTCATGAGAGACAGAGAGAGGCAGAGACACAGGCAGAGGGAGAAGCAGGCTCCATGCAGGGGGCCTGACATGGGACTCCATCACGAGTCTCCAGGGTCATGCCCTGGGCCTAAGGCGGCGCTAAACCGCTGAGCCACGGGGCTGCCCCAGAGCTTCATTTTCTTGTTCAAAAATTCTGCCTACCCCACCTCCCACCTCACTCTTCCTTCTTCTTCCCTATCCCAAGAGAATCAAGATTCATGGATAGAGGAAGAAGTTGAAACAAGGGAAATGAAGAATATTGTACAGGGTTTTCTTTCCTGCTGTTGTGTCTCAGCCAACTTCAGACATTCTGGATTTCCATTATTTTGACCTACCGTGAAAGAGGTGAATTTTTAAATCTGCCTAATATGGACTCTATTTAAGTTGCTGCAAATTAAAGAGTTTCTGATTTGAATAAAACACAAATGACAGTTCTATTATATTTCAACATTTTAGCTTGAACATCCTGTTTTTTTATGATTTCTAGCCAAATATGTTTGATTTTCTAAGCCTTTGCTTTCTGTTGAAATGATCTGTAAGCTGAATAATTATTTTAATGGGCTCTGGTGGCTAAAAAGAAAAGAAATTGAGAAGTAAAACATTGCTGTTTTTATAATAGGATGACTTCTTGAACACTTCAGAATCTTTATTTCACCAGAGTTCTCATTTCTGGTGAGATGATTGAAAACTAATGATGTTAAGCTTTTTAGAAAAGCTACAGATTATCTAAAAGGTAAAGGTAAATATTGCTGTATTTACCTAAACTTGGTTTTTCAACTATTAATAATTAAAAGCTAATTTAAGAAATAATAATTGAAATCAGTTCCTTTTAGTGGATTATATATATATGCCTTTACATATAAAAAACTTTATAGAACTAGTATTTGCTCTACACTCAAATTCATCAGTCAATATGAGAATCTACTTCTTTATTTTTTATTTATTTATTTTTTTAGAGAGGAGATGGAGAAGAGGCAGAGGGAAAGGGAGAGAATCTTAAGCAGTTTCCACACCCAGTGGGGAGCCTGACATGGGATGTGATCTCAAAACCCTGAGATCCTGACTCTGAGATCAAGATTTGGATGCTTAACCGACTGAGCCACCCAGGCATCCCAGTATGATAATCTACTTAAAGGTGTTTAGAACTAATGTTTATTTGTAAAATTTCTTTACATAAAGTACTTGAATTCATCTGAGGCTACTGGATGTGCAAACATATATATTTTGAGGTAAGAGTTGGAAAGATTATAATGGACCTGTTGGATCACAGCATCTTTTTGTTGATGTTTATTTTTGCAGCTCCAACTCCTAGCTCAAGATACCTCAATATGTTCATTGAATAAACATTTATGTCCTTTTGATTTAATGTCGAGTATGCTTTGAATTTGATACTAAATTTGGTCTAAGAGGCAGTTCCAGGCCTCCCATGCAAAATGCTAGATGTTGCCAAAGTTCTTTAGAACACTTTCTGAGTGTTAGCATTGTGTTCACAAGCACACCCAGGGTGTTTCCAGAAAGGCAAAGATATAGAACTTTGCGGAAATTATTTGGGTAATTCATGGAAAAACAAGAACAACACAGAACACTGATATTGAGGAGAAGAAAGGGTTAGGGCCTGCATTAAGTAGACTGTGTGTGATATAATATGTGATTACTACTTTTATTCTTAACAATTATAACAAATCGTGTAAATGATCACTTAATTAAAACAATTTTTTGGACCAAAGTTTTATCTATTCATAACTAAATAAAAAGAACTTAACCTCATGGATTTTATCAATTTGATTAAACCCAGCCATGTAAATGATCTATTTATTTCTTTATTTTGTGCAGTCACAGAACTAGTCCTGGGGAAAAGCAATATCATTAGGTAGGTTCTCAACCCTCCCTATGCCTCTCTTCCCAGTTCTTTCTTCCATCCATTACATGCTTTCTTCTTGGCACTATTTCCCAGTGTGCTCCTCCTGGCACTCCTGCTACTTCTACTTGCTTACTTTCTCCTTAATGAGGAGATGATGAAGGTAGAAAATGTTGCCAGGTGAAAGTACTTTACAGCTTTGTGAAGGCCATGCTTCAGGTGGCTTTGACACTTCTGCAAAGAATATTGAAAATAACAATACAACATTATTGTACTTTACACATTTCTAAACTCTGGAAGTGACTGTAAGGTTCATATAGCCCTGCTGCCTGATACATGAATTTTCTCCTCAGCTCCTATAATAATGTCTTCTATTTTACATTTGAATGTCTCTAGTGTAGGGAAACTCATACTTCTTAAAGTTCTATTAGAAATGTCTTCCTTTTTATAGAGCCCAAATCTATTTCTCTGTTATTTCTACCTGTTGATTCTACTGTGTGTGTGTGTGTGTGTGTGTGTCTGTGTGTGTCTGTGTGTGTTTGAGGTAATTCAGGTAGTAGTTCTAATCCTGCTTCTACAGATCAATTCTTGAAGTATTTGGTGACATCTATTCCATCCAATCTAAGTTGTCTGTTCTCCAGGGTAAATACCGTCAAATTCCCTCAACTATTCACTATATGATGTGGATACAGCTCATAATTTTAATACTTTCAAAAACATTATTTCAATTTATCCTCACAATAACCTTGTGAAGTAGTTACCTATTTGTAAGTCTACATTTACAATGAGAAAACTGAGGAATAAAGATATTTTGGTTGGAAGAGAAAAGAACATTTACACTAGCTTTTTATATTATGATCTGTTTGTGGCATCTTTAAAAAAATTAATTGTAAGAAAGGAATGGTTTACCTTGGACAAAACTTTGAGGTCACAGAAAATTACATTAAAATTTTGATTTTTGGGAGTCTCAATGTTGAATCAAGTATATAAACTGCTAGAACCCCTGGATATTGTTAGTAAATCATAAGAATGTGAGACAAATCATTAGTTTTATTTATCCAGTGTTCTTCAGGAAGTATGTTTTGACTGGATTTTTATATTCCTAAAAAAGTTTCTAGAGTTAAGTTTAAAAATCTATACATACTATTTCCTTAAATAAAATAATCCATCCTTGCTATATTTTTGTATAGCCTTGATTTGCACTGCATCTTTTTTTTTTTTTTTTTGCATCAAGAATCCTAGAGTTTTACTAGTGAGCTCATGAATTTCCAGTCATTTTCATCATTATACATGATGAAATAGAGAAAGAATACTATTGGTCTCTTTTTAAATAGAAGGTGTACTTTCTCATGGGAAAAATACTTTTACCTGAGAGGTACAATTTCATTTTTGTAAACTCTCCCTTCTAAATGTTACTTTTCATGCTGTAATGAATTCAGGAGGAAACTCTACCCTTTCCTCTAAATGACTCATGATGTAATGCCTTTATAGATTAAAAGCACAATTTGACTAATGGGCCTCATTTTTACTTGTAAGGTTTTATATATTTCATCACGTTCACCCTATTGGACACACCACAGACTACATAACTTGTTCTAAAAATAGAATGTATGAAAAGAGTTGATTCAAGAATCAGAGGTCTCATTCTAATTGAGTGCTTAGCTTGAGACTTAAACATTAATAGTGCTAAATGATAATTTCATGTAATTACTAATATGGATGGGAGGGAGTTAATAAATAAAGACCATTTGCAACATTACAGAACTGTTTAAAGTAGATATTATCTCTATGAATTGTTGGATTAGAAACAGTAATCATAAACCAGGTGGCAAAATGAGCCCACTTGAAATAATGCCTACCTTCTGACATATTGATTATTTTGATTATTTTATATGGAATTCATACTTATTTTGATAATAAAGAAGATAGCTGATCATATCGTTTTTTGTTATATTTGTCATTTTACTATTAAATTGACACATCTTAACCAAAGCCTTCACAATACTTGATATACTTTGAAGAAAATCATATAGTTTTAGGCATAACCACAGAACAAGAACAATTAAAACTACATAAGGCCTTAAAATATATCCACGGTATATATTATTTCAACATTCATTGATTTAAAATTAGACTACTGTTAAATTTTATTTTTATTTTTCCTTCATTGTTTTATTCAGGTAGGATTCATTCAAGGAAAGCAACTTGGTTTTTGTATGTGTTTTGTTTTTTACTACACTGGTTAATTTAAAAGTTATGAATTAAATGTTCTTTTATCTCCTGTATCCAGAAGTGAATCCATGAAATTCTCACATAGTAAGTAATCGAAAACAATCAGTCATATTAAAAACATCCATAGTGGAAAACGACCAAATAGCCACCCTGTTTGTAGACAGCTGATGATTTCTGTTAAATTATTTGAGCCTTAAAAATTCTGAATAATAAAGTAAATAAAGTAAATGATAAAAGGAAAGCAAAAACAGATGGGGAGAAGGAAGAAAGACATGGGAATTTGGGGAGAGAATGGCAAAATCATAACACATAATAAGGTACTTAATATCATTTTTTTTTACTTAATAATGACCCACATATTTAGGAAAATCAAAGAAGCAAGCAAGCATTAGAATATTCATTAAGGTATCCATGTTCTTCTTGTCATGTGATTCATTTAGTTATTTTAAGTAGCATATTCTGTTTTTGTATTCACTTGCTAAACATATTTTTTCAATAGACACAGAATCATATTTAGGAATCACAGATGCATGTTTCATTTTGCTTAGGTTACTGAAGAATTGCTTCAGTTTAGACATATGGATTTGATACTTCTGAACCATTTGAGCAGAGGTGTCAGTCAGGCAGACTTGATGGGGGAGGCAGAGGAAGAAGCCTCTGCTTGTGTAGCCGTGAAACAAGCTGGGATTACCTAAGAACAGTAGAGACTGTCTTATAAAATCTCAAAGAGCTTTTACAGAAATGACAATTCCTACTATATTTACATAGTCATTGGAGAGAAACTGCAGATTTAGGTCTTCCTGCCAGGCCTCCAGAGCTTAAGGAAGCCAGATCTATAGCTATAATGATTTCATTTTTCTAATGAGACAGATGATAATTATGAGCTTTCTATATTTCCACATCCTCTGACTCTTCTCCTTTCCTTTCTCCCAGCTTACTGAGAATTTTATTTAGAGATTTCTTTTCCTAAGAGTTGTATTTAACATAATTATCCTATGCTTAAGTTTCCATGAATAGCAGTGGAGGAGTGAGAATAATATCCAGTTAATACAATGCAACAGTAATCGTATTTTGTCCCAGAACTTTCTTACTCATAGCTTATATTAAGTAGTTACCATTTATATTGGTTGAAAATTCTCCTATCAAGATTATAAGAAGCAATGACCAAATATTCCTGTATTAGGGACTAGTAGTTGAGGATGTTCCTGCTTCCCCTGAACACATTTGGAAAATGATTTCTATTTATCAGAAAGGATTTGGATGGAAATTTCCGTGAAGAGATGATAATTTTGGAATATTAATTGCTTATTAGTAGACTATTCACAGTTGAAACAAGAGAAAACTCCAGGAAATTTGATTAGAAAGGGAAAGCCCCACCTGTCCCCTCCCTTTTTATAGGTCCTTGGAAAGGGTGGGGACAGGAAAATGAATGATATGTGTTCACCATATTAATTAGAATGGAATATAAAATTGAACATGCTGTTGATCATGAGTGGCAACAATTCTATTATGTACTGACCTTTAGAGGAAGAGGTGAAGGAGACTTGGACAGTTAGTACTTGGGCTCTAAGATAAATCAGTTCCTATTCCAGGACACAGGTTTTCTGTACATGTTCAGGCTTATCCAAGATATTTGCAGTAGAAAAAAATTACAGAATTTAAAGGATCTCAAATCAAGGCTCTGACAAGAGGTAGTGGTGCCTCTGTACAATGAAATGGATTGTTGAGAAGCTAACCACAATGTTCTCATAACATCAGAAGGGTCTAACTCCCATCTGTGCCCTTTGGAATATTGTTATGTACCAAACAATGTGTTTAACAAACATCAAAAGGTAGTCCTCCGCTTTGTCTCATAATCTAAGACACTCATAAAACTATTTCCTGTCAAGTGAAGGACGCTATGGGATATTAAGTTACCAGCCTATGTTGTTCAGTATGGTACACTATGCTCAGAATCAGCAGATCTTCATGTCTGAGAGTTGTCATTTATTAACTTTGAGCAAGTTACTTCATTTTTATTTGCCTAATTCTTTTTTTAAAGACTACTTACTTGAGACAGACAGACACACACACACACACACACACACAGCATCGCTTGATTTTTATTTGTAAGACGGAGGTAATGCACAAAATAATGTGCAAGAAATAATGTACAAAAAAATCACTTTGTGAACTCAAAGGTTTCACATAGTATTACCAATCTTGGGGACAAAAAAAAAAAAAAAACTAAAAAAAAAAAAAAAAGTTGTCATAGAATTGAGTTTGCTTATCCAGTGAAGGGAAAATGGAAATACGGTTGGTTTAAGCAGAAGTGGGAAGATCATAGATCACCTGGGGTGTTTGGAAGCTTTTGTTAATGATGAAAAGTGGTATAGGGGGTTATCGTTAAACCATTACAAATTCTCACCTGCAGAAATTCAATTTTGTTTTATTTTATTGATTTTATTTTGAAAAAATTCTTGAGGGGGTAGGGACAGAAAGAAAGGGAGAGAGAGATTCTTAAGCAGGCTCCATGCTATCATGGAGCTCGATGTTGGGCTTGATCTCATGACCCTGAGATCATAACCTGAGCCAAAATCAAGTCAGAGCCTTAACTGACTGAGCCAACCAGACACCCCCTAGTAATGTAATTTTAAAAATAACTTCTCTATGCCTAAGCTTAACTATAACCATTGAAGTTAATATAATCACTCTGCATTAAGTTATTATATTTATGTACATTATATACATTTATGTATATTTGTTACATTTATCAATTTAGTACTTAAACTCATCAATTCAAGATTCTTTCTTTCCCATTTTCCTTCTTATTTCCTGGAAATAAATTGAGTCCCAGGATGGACTTATGTATCATTTTGGCTTTCATGACATTTGCTTCTGCTCCAAATTTACCAAATTTATCCAGCACTTCAAGTAACTTTGTTCCAGGCCAGTATCTGTCCAGGATTGCATAAAGAAAGCCCTCACTGTTACTTCAATGATTGAGGGAAGAAAATGGTAAAGGAAATGAAAAACTATGAGAACAAATAATGAAATATAAAAATATTATTATGCCTTAGAGGGAAGAGAATTTACACTTTTTTGGGGGGAGTCCATTGCACCACTGTGCCAAGGTCACAGCGATGCCTGACGTCTAGAGCCTTCAGATGGACCTGACTTGGAGGGGATGGCTTTAACAGAAGAGGCCGTGGAAGGAGAAGAGGTTTTGCAAAAGCTCTGTTACTGCTCTAGAGATGGTGGAATGGAGCAGTGATTAGTAATCAGTAATGACCTTGAAGAGACAGCAGGGATTGTAGAGTAGAGGTGGCAACATCAAAATAGTGGGAGAAAGCTTGCTCCCACTGATGCTAGAACAGTTCATCAGGAAGGTCCTCTCAGTGATCATGGAGTCAAAAGTCAAAGAAAGCTTCATGAGAGAGAAATACTTAATATAATTCAGTTGTATGTTTCCTCCTTTCAGACAAAGCAGTGATTCTCCACTGGGGCTGATTCTGCCCTCTAGAGGACACTTGGCAATGACTGAAGACATTTTTGGTTGTCAAAATTGGGAGGAGAGGCATGCTACTGGCATCCAGTAAGTAGAGGCCAGGGATGCCTCTGAACATCCTAACATGCATAGGACAGCCCTTTACAACAAAGAATTATCCAACTCAATAGTGCCCTGGGTTAGAAACCTTGAGCCAGAGGAAGATGTTTTCAAGGGCTAACACTCTACTGATCCACTCTGTAGAAGGTTGTATACATTTAAAATACAGAATAACGCTTTTTAGACAATGTTATGCAAGAAAGTACTTATTATAAACACTCAACACAAGCTCAAGTGTTTAATTCAGACTGTGTCTGCTTAATATTTTCAAAATGAATAAGGGAAAAATAGTAGTCAATGGTCCGAATGTTCTTCATAAGTTCCAAAAGAATCAGAATCCATGGGACGCCTGGGTGGCTCAGTGGTTGAGCATCTGCCTTCGGCTCAGGGGGTGATCCCGGGGTCTGGGGTCAAGTCCCACATTGGGCTCACTGTGGGGAGACTGTTCTCTCTCTGCCTATGTCTTTGTGTCTCTCATGAATAAATAAATAAAATCTTAGAAAAAAAGAATCAGAATTCTAATTTAGGCCTACATATTTTCTAATTTTGTCTGCTTATCAGAATTACCTGTGGAGATTGAATATCTCAGAAATTCTCACTCAGTAGTTTGTGTGGATCCCAGGTATTTATATTTTTTCAGAAGATCTAGACAAGATTCTGATGTATGATTGGGATTGAAAACAGCTGTTTCATAGTCATGGTAAGAAAGTAAACTGGTTTAAATAACCTTCTCACTCTTGTTCCTCTGCTTACTATGTGGGAGAGAGGGTCACGGGTATGTAGAAATGCATATCACTCTCTCTTCATTCTGTATCCTATTTAGAGCCCAAGTTTAAAGATCTATAATGATTTGAGGATACATGGACAAGGTGTACCTATAAAGTCTCTTCTCTTTCTTGCCTTTAATAGTGAATTCTCCCCAGCAAAACTGTGTGGCCCATTCAGACTTGATGAGATATTCAGGCAATCTGCATTACTATCCTTAAAGCTATGCTCCGTATTTCCCCTTTTGCCCTCTTGACCTCTGTTTGACTCCCTTACCCTCCCTCATTTGAATAAAGTTACTGATGAGGAAACAGGGTACAGAGATTAAGGTCTCTAGGTTACACAGGAAATCAGGGGGCAGATTGGGATCACATTTCTAGCAACCCATCCAGAAATCCCACCTAAGTAGTTCATCCGGAATTCTGTAAGGGCCAATCCGTGCCAAAGCAGGTTTCAGATGAAAGAAAGCACAAGCTGGTTTGCCCATTTGAAGAAAACACACACAGAGAAAGGCGTCCACACACATGTGAGGATTTCACTTCTAATTTCAATTCTCCTCATTGTTTATTATCTCTTGATTTCAAGAGTTCACTGGTCAGGACAATAGGAACCAGATTCAAATGAGCACAAGATCAAGTGTTAAATCTTTTAAATTATATCTTTTCCTGAGTCTATTCTAAAGACAGTGCTTGTTTTTTCTTTGTTTTATGCTTCAAATGATGATGTTTTCTCCTTTTCCTGTTGTCTTCTGGAAAGTCTGATCCCCTCATGTTACCAATACTCAGAAATTATGGAGGGGGCATCTTTAATTCTTTGAAAAGAGATACAATATTATTTTAGATTTTGCCACTGAATCTACTGCAAGCACAGCTCAAATTATTTCAAGGCCTCCTCATTTGCATGGAAGAAATGACTAAAAGTGATTAATGTGAGCTCTTTGAGAACTTTTTGATGACAAGTTTATTGGGAATGTGTATATGGAAACTGCTATCATTTCTGTTTCTAAAAACCATTGCCATGAAAAGAGCAAAAAACATTATCGAGCCCAGAAAAGCTTTGCTTTTACACCAGAAAGTGAAAATGGAATAAAAAGGCAAGTCAATATAAACATTATGTGTTCCAGATGAGTTTTACCACATGACCACAGAAGAGTGAGACAGGATTCTGAGAAATAAGTGACAGAGATTGAAGCAATTTACACTGTAAGCTCTTTTTGTATTATCTGAAAAAGAATGTCACATTTTATCTTGTGACTCTGGAAAAATGGTAGCTGATAAATATACTTTATCATCAAATGCCAAAGGCAGATGTGACTGTCAAGATGCTTCTTTTTGCCTTTTACTCTGGGACTTATAAGCAAGCAGGATAGTCTGGTGGGTGAAGAATTGTTTATTCACTTGTTAGTTCTAAAAATGGGCATAATCTAAATTTAAATCACCGTCTATAAAAAGTTCAGGCAGATTTGAAAATACAGGAAATATAGATCACCTGGAACAAGGGTCACTATTATGTGTTTTGTTTGCAGTTTATTGCATTATTTGTCAATAGAAAACTAAGGAAGACCACAATTATGACTGCCCTCTACCGTTAGTAGGTAGAGGTAGCTCTGAGCCACTAACCTAGAGCAGAGGATTCTTGTACCTGGAGATGTTCCTGGAGACTATAGAGTAAAGCAATTTGGAAGTTTCAAAAAAAAAAAAAAAAAAAGGAGAACTTTTAGTATGTCTGAATATGAGGAGCATATTTTAGAACTTCTGGACAGGATGTTCCAATTTGAACATCCCATTATGCAAGGCCTTTCTGTTCTGATTCATCTTAGCATGTTATGTTTGAGAATGCTTGTGTAGAGATCCCTGTGGCATCTTTCTTTGTATAGATGCCTGAGTGGAAAGGGTAGAGGTTATTCTAGAAGCCAGAAAACAGTAAGTCATCTCCATAGAGCTTGATCAAATTAGAGTTCCAGAATGTAGAGCGGAGCCTAGAGCCAGCTTCTGGGACTCTTGAATGGAACTTTAGCTTGGTTAAATTCTTGGTAGAGAATATGGCATAAGAAAAAGGGTTATGGTCATATAACAATGATTATGTTTGGTTTCAAAACATTTACTTACAAAATGATCTTCAGGGGCATGTAATCACTGTGAAATTATAGTGTAAGTTTCCAATCAAACTGTATATGATCATCAAAGCAAAGAAAGGAGTGAAGGCTGTTCAGGGTAGATCTGTGAGCCAAGCTTGTAGGAGAAGACTGGATTCTAGGAGTAGATATTCTTCTGTTAACTCTGTGTTGACAGTTAAATCACTACACTTTCAAATTCCCAGTTTCTTCAGCTGAAAATTCAACCTAATGATGTACACATCTAGCCCAGAAGACCTTTGCAGGAAAAGACTAAGGAAGCGGGTTTTTTTTTTTTTGTCCTCAAAAGGGAAGGTTGTTATAAAAAGGTATAAGAGTAATTAGGGCTTGCTGTTGGCCTACAAAATAAAATATATTGTTTTCATTGATACTGCAAAGTGATTTTTTTAAAAAATTAAGTATGATTGACACACAAGGTTATATAAGTTAAACTGCAAAGTGATTTTTATATTACCTTACTTTAGAAACTGACTATATGTTCTGTGAAGTACCTGGCTTAGAATGTGCCTTATTAAAATATTTTTAGTGTAAAAATAATAGCAACAGTAAATGTCACAATGTCATAGCACTGTGAATGCTGTGCCAGACACTGTGATAGCATTTTATATGCATTTACCTCACTGACTCCCGAAAGCAATGGCAAGGCGATCTGCTGAGGAGAGATTATGATCTCCAAGTATAGACATGGAAAGACTGGTAGCGTGGAGAATTATAGATGCATGTTTCAAACCCATCTGTCTTTGGTTCTTGAGCCCTATCCTCAGGTCATGGTTATAGGTAGAATTACGTCCTCCCAAAGCTCATGGTTATAGGCAGAATTGCATCCTCCCAAAGTTCATATGTTGAAACCCTAACCCCTAGTACCTTAGATTCTAACTATATTTAAAGAGGTAATTAAATTAGGTCCCTAATGATGGGCCCTAATCTAATATGACTGGTATCCTTATAAGAAGATGAAATTTTGACAGATGCAGGAAGGCCATGTGAAGACACAGCGGGGAAGACAGTCATCTGCAAGCCAAAGAGCAAGGCCTTAGAAGACACCAACCCTGTTGACATTTTGATTTTGAACTTCTACCCTCCAAAATTGTGAGACAATAAATTTTGTTGTGTAAGCCACCCAGTCTGTGGTATTTATGGCAGCCCTAGCAAACGAATACAACCACCATTATATCTTGTCAACTCATTAAAGGAAAGATGTTCAGCCTAGAAATCCTTAGTTGATTTGAGAAAATCATCAGGTCAGAGACAAATAATTTCAGCTCTTTTCTATCTCTACCACATGCCATCTGGCTATAGAGACTTCTCATCCTTTTTGTGGTACATCCTCTCGTTATTCAGCAAATATTTACTTTCCTCATCTCCAGGGAGCAGTGTACCTCTGCCCTACTTACGTTTACTTGGTTATGTTATTTATTGTAGTCAATTAGGTGTTGCAATGATGTGAGATGAGCAGAGGCCTGAAATGTGTTTGTACACTAACCTTGGCTTTCTTGCACCTGAAAGTCAGACCTCAGAACAAACACATGTGCCAGCAGACTTGAATCTACCCTGTAGCTTGAATCAAGAGTCCAGCCTGGCTCAGGCAAACTGTAGACACTCAGACCCATGACAATAAATTATTGTTGTCCTAAGGTACTGATACTTGAGGTGGATTTTTTTTTCATTATTGTGGCAATAGCTGATGCATCTATTATTATTTTATCCCATGGTATCTGTTAACATGCTATATCTGGATCATATTGTATAATGAAAGTCCTCATTCATTTTCCAGTTTGATTTGAGGAAAATGCATACCAAGCTTCCTCCAAAAGTTTCCCACATCCTGGATTTCAAGTCTAGAGATTCATTCCATTAAATTTCAATACTCCCTGGTCTTCTGGAATCTCCCACTAAGAGAAGCTTGGGAAGAAGAGTAACTTCCAAAGACCAAATCAGCAAATCTTATTGTTATTAAATTGTAAAGCAGCTGGGGCAGGATAAAACCAGCCAGAGAAAAAAAGACATTGAGGAGGGAGGAAAATGTATAGCAGAAAGCCAAGAATGGGCAAGAAGCAACATCAAAGACAAACTTCATGCTCTTTACTCTTTTGTCAAGGATCAAGCCTGGTCCCAGGATAGCATAACCCCAATTGGAAATTACCAAATATCTACCCACAGTAGAATGAATAAAATAAATTGTGGTACATTTATACAATGGAATATTTTATAACACTTGTTATGGTTTTAATCTTGTTCCCCCACAAATTCTCATGTTAGAGTCCTAAACCCCAGAATCTCAGAATGTGACCTTATTTGGAAATATGGTCATTGCAGATGTAATCAATTAAGAAGAAGTCATATTGGAGCAGGTTGGGCCCTTAACCTAAAATCCCTGGTATTCTTATAGAAAGAATGCCTTGTGAAGAGAGACACAAACCAGGGGAACACCATGTGAACTTGTAGGCAGAGAACAGAATGATACATCTACTTCCAAGACTGGGAGTGCCGGAGATTGCCAGCAAACCACCAGAAGTTAGGAGAGAGGCCCAGAACAGATTCTCTCTCATAGGATATTGACTTCACTAACACCTTGATCTTAGACTTTTAGCCTCCAAAATTGTGAGATGATAGATTGCTGTTAAGCCACCTAGTTTGTGGTTATAGCAGCCTTAGGATATGACCACAACAATGAAATGAATGCACTTTTATTGCATGCAACAATGTGGATGATTCTATTGACTCTAAGTTTGAGTTGGATGAAGCTAGACAGTAAGGAAAACATAATATGAGAGTCAATTTATACAAATTTTGAACACAAGGAGAAATAACTTATAGTGGTTTCCTTTAGGATGAGGGGACTAGAGTTTAGGGATGCTTTCCAGGCACCATCACATTCTATTTCTTGACTATATAGTGGGTACTTAGGTATGTTCACCTAAGTTTATTGAGCTGTACTCTTAATTTGTTATGTTTGGCATGCACACTGCATGCCAATATAAGTGAATTTTAAGAAGATACTGATGGGGAGATATGGTGGGGAGAAAGATTGAAGCCAGAGTATTTAGAAAAAATACTTGACATTGTAGATAAGTATATGAGAAGGGGGAATGGAATAGCATCCAAAGCATAGTGGAGGGTTTGGCTCAGATAGGAAAAAGACACTTCTGGGCCTGATCAGAAGGCCCTGGGCACATTATAACAGAAGTGGGGTTTGTGAAGTTTCCACTTTATCAGAGTTCTCTTCTTTCCTTTGTCTCAAAAAAAGCCTTGAGTTTAGTATTTCAAAAATATTTTTTTTGGCAAGTCTCTTTGCATTTTCTGAAATTCATTTGAAACACCATCCATTACTCTGGCGAAGCCAGGGAGCCCTTGTGTCCATATGACATGCCTCCTGTTGCTATGGTAATTGAATGTTTACTAGAGAAAATATTACCAGTTAATAATAGCCTGGATGGAAATAATAGCTACTGCTAGGCCCTTCAGAGTTACACACCATCAATTTCCAATTTGCTGAAATAGGTGCAATTGGCTTTTTGAGTTTCAAAGTATTACTTTTTCCAGGCCTCTATGATTCTCCCCCCACACCACGCACCACAGGCCCACACCCACACACCCAAATGCTTCTAAAGAATGTTCGGCTTGTCCAAAATGATGATAGAGGGAAGCTGTTATGTTGGAGCCTTGTCATAATTTCAACAGTAGGAATAATGAATAAATTAGAAGGTTACTATTTATTGGCTTTGGTTAATAGTGAAATCACAGAGGGAATAATCACAGAAGGAGAGTATAATTTATACTACTTCGTATACTCAATCTTATCCAGAATCTCATTCCCAAAGAGGAAACCAGCAAGCAGATGTGTTGAATTACTCCATCAAAAATCATGCCTGTGCATAACAAAAATGCCTTTCAAGATATTTAGTACACTCTTTTGCTTACTCTGGGCTATTTACACATTCGTTTGCTTATGGATTGATTGCTTCCTTCCATTATTAATTAATTCAGCAAATGTTTAGTGAGCCAGTCATTATCCTAGTTCTCAGGGAAACAGACCTTGCCTCTGCCCTCAGAGGAGCTTGTGATATAGTGAATGCAGTGTTTTGATGAAGTCACCCCTCCTGCCACCAGCCTTCCCACTGAATGCCAATAGAGTGCAGCTGGAAGGACGCGGCTCACGACTCAGGTTCCATGTCCTTCCACAACTGGCCATCTTTCACCCACATATGGGAAGCTGTGTGAAAGTATGGGGGTGAGGAGCTGTGCGTAGGCTTGTGGGAGAGAAAACTCCTCCTTCAAAAGATCAAACAGCACTCCTGCGAGTCCAAGTTTATGCTTCCAGAAGGAAACATTCAACTGCCCTGATGACCATCAGATCTAAGAGGGTAGGAAAATCAGTGAGTGGATCAGTTTGACCTCTTGGAACATGAAACAAGAGGTGCAGATCATCTTTGGAGATTGCATCTGGCCCTTTAAGCCAGTGGTATCCTGGACCACTTAGTATACAAGAGAATTGGTGGGTGGGGGAGGAAGGGGGTTAAGAAATGGAGGAATGCATATATCTAGGCCCCACCCCTGCAGGGATTATGATTCCAAGAGTGAAACCCAGGAAAATGCACTGTGACTAGTCCTCCGCTTGTTCTGGTTATGATGTTCACCAGCTCACACACCTGTCAAAGAAGGGACAGGTTAGTGTTTTAGGCAAAAAAACCCCACTCTAATGAGAGAGGGCACATGAAATGAGGGAAAACTGGTAGGCAAGAGAGAGATGGGTTAAAAGAAGCATATTCTAGGTTATGGATAATAAGCCTGTGTAGCTGCAGTGGGTTTGGAGAGGAAGGATGGACTCTGGAGAGACTCAGGACTGAGAAGCAATGAAATCTTTGAGAAAGATTACGTCAGGAGGTAGAAGAGTTACAAGCCTGATCATCAATATTGCTGGGGACAGAAGTCACAGAGCAAAGATTTCCGCTTTTACATTTATCATCTGGGCCTGTCTGGACTCCCTCCCATCCCGATGCCTGGCCATGGCCACCAGATTCTTACATAGACCAACTGAATGGAAGAAAAGTGCCCTATCACTGGAGTCTTAGGGAGATGTGTACAAGGTTAACTCTGCACTGTGGACTTTTAAAGACTGTAACCCATGTTGGGGCACCTGGGTGGCTCAGTCAAACATCTGCCTTTGGCACAGGTCATGATCTTTGGATCCTGGGATTGAGCTCCATATCAGGATCCCTGGTCAGTGAGGAGTCTGCTTCTCCCTCTCCCTCTGTACTGCCTCCATTCATGCACACAGTATGTGTGAACATGAGTGGGCTCTATCATATATATAAAATAAAATAAAATAAAATAAAATAAAATAAAATAAAATAAAATAATAAAATAAAATAAAATAAAATAAAATAAAATAAAATAAAATACTGTAACATGTAGAAATGGAGAGATTTTTAAATTTGCTTTTTGTTTGTGTGTTTTCCTCCAAGAACATGGTGACAGGTGATGCCAGGAACCAATATTTGGGAGGATCAAGGAGGAGTCCAGAAGGTGTGAGACACCCTGACCATAAGTGTGCAGTTGTGGAAGAATTTCTTAAGTAGACACACTGATTTGACACTACCTATTCCAGAGTGGTGTGACCTAAAAATAACTTGGATTATAATTTTCCTGCTCCTTCATGTTTCCTGGTGGATCTTGCCCCTGCTGTTTAGAGAAAGACAATGACAAAAGTTCGACAGTGGTGAGTCTAGAGCGAGAGGTGGGAGGGTGGAATCATCAGTTAACTGAAAGGACAGCCAAAACACCTACAAATGATGAGTAGGCAGGGCTGGGACACAGGAGGTGATACGGGGACTGAGTCCCTCCAAAGTAGGAGAGCCACAGTCTGGAAGTCTTTGCACCAGGAATCATGTGCCATGAGCTCTTCTTTCCTTCATCAGAGCCTCATCTCTGATCACTCAACTTGAGAGAGAAAGTAGGAGAGTTGACAAGCAAGCACCTCTTCCAGCAGGGCTACCAGTGGCAGTTTGGTGACAGCTGAGCCTGCTCACAAATGTGTGGGACCGTGGGACAGAGAATACATTGCACTTATTTGGAATGTACAGCATTTCTACTGTTGGCTTTATAAGCTGTTTCTTAGGTAAGTAGTTTTTGTGGTAGCTCAGATGAAAGTCAAGGGAATAAGGTACTCTCAAGTATGTTGTTTGTTCTCCTATATCCTTATTTTGGTCTCCACATATCCCTATTTTGGTACTTTGTTTTTAGAATAGAGAATGGCAAACTCCAACCTGCAAGCCAAGCCTGACCCTGTCCGTCTGTTTACAGATCCTCTCTGACTGCTTTCTCCTTACAACAGCAGAGTTTCAAAGTTGAAGTCACTGTATGACCTGTAAAGCCAAAATAATTTACTAGCTGGATTCTTTTTTTACAAAATTTGCCAACTTTAGAAGAATCCTTTAAAAAGCTAGCATCACCAGAATGTCTTTCTGTAATTGACATCAATGAGCAGTGATAAATTTTGATAATTAAGGTGACTAGTGTTTATAAATTGCTTTCACATACATGTTAGCCACATGATCACCACAAAAGGGCTCTGAGGTATGTTTCGTGAAACCTATTTCATGGATGAATACATGGAGGAGAAGAAATGAAGCAGTTTGCTTGACTCTCACTTTGGGATACCCAAGTCAGCACCCCAATGTCCTGCACCTAAATTTATATGATTTCCATCATTCTAGCTCCATCCTAGAGTTGAGTCTCTGCTCATGGAGAAAATCCACCTAGTATAATTTCCAAAGTGCTGAGCAGACTTTTGACTGCCTAGACATTTCAGCCCAAATCCCAGCATTAGAAATTCATTCCTATGGATCAACAAGTTCCTCTCTGGAGATGTAAAATGCCCCTGGGAAGGTGAGCATGTTAAGGCTGGCTACAAGTCACTTGCATTTTCAGAAGAAGTCTTAAGTGAATGCTTTTCTCCTAACAAGGAGATATGATGCCTATTGGGGAAAGGGACTGCAGGTGTGGTAAGAAATACTTCTGTGCATGGCCAGGGATATAGGGGGACAGATCTGGGAGGGGCCCAGATATGAAATGAAAAGAGAAATGAAAAGGCCAAGTCTCCAGAGTATGAACTAAACTCCTTTCCTTATTCACAGTTCTTGTTCTTATTAGTACCATAGGGAGAGTGGTGTATAGGCAAATCATCATGGGTCTGATTTATTATAGTGATTCTTACGTTCTTATCATGTTTTTCCTGCTGCCCTATGACCAGTCTCATGTTTCATCTCATGGTTGCCTAGATATCCACAGATCAAGTGTTGACAAGCTTCCCAAAGATGAAAAGTTTAGTTTTGTGAGAATTCTAGAATTATATCTCCAAGGAGGCTTCTTGACACCAGAGCGTCCCTGGAGCAAATCTGCGGACTCTAAATATTCTCCAGCAGATTGTAAATTTTGGATATGGTACTAACAAAGAGAAGAAGGGACAGCAGCAAATGTCAGGACCACATGGTTTCCAGTTAGATTGTAGTCAATGTGATATTTTGTATGATACACTGTGTTCCCTGATCAAAGATATTCTCAGGGCAGAGAAGAAAGGTTGCATGTTTCTTTTGTGCCAAGTAATGAATAATCAAGGGGGGGAAACTGGAATGGAAAATCAGTTTTGGGTTAATGTGTTAGAAAAAGGCTAGAATTGTGAGCCCTTATGTTGGTGGCACCCTCTTAACGAAGTGGAAATGTGTTGTTTCCGTCTCACTTTGCAGTGATTGACAAAAAATGGTGTTCCAACCTGATATGTACATGGTATGGAAATTTCCATTTCTAAAAAAAAAGAATCTTCTGTAGATAACAGAGTTGAAATATATGCCCTGAAAACATGAACTTAACCTGATAAGTATATTAGTTTTAGGCCATCAGTCATTAAATATAAGAAGCAACTTCGACAAATGAAACCCAATGACCACTGAATTTCCATAATGATGCCATCTATCTCTACTTTTTGAAGAGTTTCTTTAACGTGTGTGGATCTTCCTTCATATGGTGGAGAGAAAACTGAGCTGGGAGTGACATTCTTTGGGTGCCATCTTGGTTCTTGCTTTTTAAAAATTTATTTTTATTTTTATTTTTTTTTTCGGTTCTTATAATCAGATAGTGGTCATTGTGTTTTTCTTACTTGATTTTCTTATATGCACAACGAAGAGATTGAATTAGACACCTCCTAAGTTTTCTTTTACTACTCAGAATGTAACTCTTGGCTTTACTTGGGCAATAGACTCTGGTCAACATTCCTCTTCTTTTGATCATCTAAAATGCATTTTATTTTGATCTGACTCCTTAAAATTAAATTATTTTACCCCAGATTCATCATCTCTCATTCATTTTCTTTCTAGTCATTTTACCCTCTGTGTTAGAATCCTGACTTCACAGAATTTGAAGACGCATGGGCTAGAGTCTCACCTCTTATCCAAAACATTCATGACAGATCATGATCCCAAGTCTTTGCCAGGAACAGAGAGCCAGTTACTTCCAAAGCTCAATGCATTTATGCTGGCTTAATTTTAATTGTGTCAAATATGACTAAAATCTTATATGCATCTCTGTCACATTCAATTTAGTTAAAGGTGCAGCTATTCTTTTTCTTTTTTAAACCCACTTATTTGGGTAACATAATAGGCTTTTTGCTCCTTCAAGAGTGTATCACACAACCATTCTAACCAAAGCTTATGAATCATTGTGATTTCATCAAGTTTGAAGAGGAGGAATGGCTGACTGGTGGTATGAAGCAATGCCAAAACAATCATAAAACGCACAGCTCTGTTTTTAACATTTGTGAAAGTGTTACATGTGTAATTTGCTTCAAAGAGAGGGAGGAAAGGCAGGCAGGAGAGAGACAGAAAGAGAGGGAGAGAAGGGGAAAGGAGAGGGAGAGAGAGAGAGAAAACTGGCTTAGCAGTGATGGTGTGCTGCACATTATAATGGAGGGACGTGTGATCCAGGCTGCCCTCAGGGCCCACTCAGAGCGAGATGTCTGCTCATAACCCCGTGCCCATGTCTATATGAAGCAAATGCATTATATGATTTTGCTGCACACAATTTTCCCTTCTTCATTCCGATTGTCTGGAGAGCGTGCAATGAGAATAGTGTTAAGTCACCAGCCCACAGTGACATAGAAGCATTTAGCCAAGACAAGGATTGCAGTTTGGAAGCTCTTTTTATGACATAATGGGTTCATTTTTGCCTTTGAGAAAAGTTTCTTCAGTCCTGGGAATCCTTCTGGGCTTCCCTGGGAAAGCTCAGCAGTGGTGCATACATGTGCACAGTGATCAATCTCTTGATAATAAAACATTTGTGAAAGCCCAGTCACCCTCCTGAGACCCCTTTTGAGTCCAAGGAGCTCCTCATGGTGGAGCAGATGGCTTACGAGCCTGGCTGCATGAAGATGGGACATGGTGATGCTGGTAGACCATTTCAGCTGCAGTATTTCTACCGAAAATGCATCATTTGATCTTCAGCCCTCTGGTACTATTTGAGTCAGACCGTTTCACCTAATAACATTATGTGCTACTGATTGTCTAGTTTTAATGTCAAGATTCCAAACCCCATGTCTGAAGACACTCATCTTCTTTTCTCCAAAACATGTATGCATATGCATTAAAATGCATATCAGTGAAAGGAAACAGACCATCCATCCGTTCAGACAAATCGAAGTGAAATCCAGAGGAGGGAGAGGTCATGGAAAGCTGGAGTTTTTAAACTGGGCCTTGAAAAAAATGACCAACAAAGAGGAAGAAACAGTTCAAGAGTATCAGGACAAGGGTATCTTAACTTCTGATTTATTTCAAACTTAGCTGACTTGGGAGCATGATACAATCCTTCCTCATCTACATTTGTCCCACAAATGTTTCCTGTATTAAAAAAACGAGAGGCATCTTGGCTGTGTGTTTGGGGGGGAGGCTGGAGGGGGGGTGGAAGATAGCATTTCCAGAGGGTTTTTCTTTTCTGCCTTTCAGTTTTTTGCAGTTTGTGTTATAGTTATTAAGTGTTGATATGCCAATCTCATTTGTCCTCAAAGTGGGCTATTTAGAATGTCCATCTTAACAGTCAAACAGATTTTCTTGGCCCCCTCACCCAGTTAATCCCCCAAATAAGAATCCCAAGTAAACTCATATGCAATAATTGTAGACAACTATTTTCAGCAATCACAATAATCTATAAAACAGGTTACCTTGGGGTCACAAATTTTCTCTTGGAGTGTCTTTTAAAATTTTTCATCTCAAGTGGATATTTTAATTGCTGCAAAGTTGCAAAGTTAAAAATGAGCAGATAAATTGATTTTGCCAGAGTTAAAAATTCCTGTGTGATTCGATGGTTTATTCTATTGTTTGAGAGATTTAAAATTAGGAATTTGGAGAAAGCCTGAAGATTTTGGTTATTTCCAGGCCAAGATTCAGGTTTTGTTTTGTTACTGTATTATATTGATTTTTTAATATTGATTTTTGGCATGTGGTGTCCATGAATGGGAGAAGGAAAGGAGAAAGAATCTATAGCCCTCAACTGGAAACTGTGTGGACCATTTACTGTGCTGATTAGAATTTTGTCATTAGATAGGATGTAGACCTGCCTAGAACAAAGCAGATGTTCAGGTCAGCCCTTCAACAACCTGTCTTCAGTCTCTGGGCACTTAGTTCCAGTTTTTTCTTTTCCAGAGCTCTCCTAAGCTGAGCCTCAGATTGAGAAGTTTCTTCCCTGTCACTTTTGCCATCTGGAACACACTCTTTTGCATTTTCATCCCTCATTCCACATCTCAGCTGGGATCTATCTTTTCTCCCTTATTTTATGTCACTCATCTTCCTGTGTGTGTTGAACAAGTGCCCACAAGTCAGCGAGCAATGGGGTCCAACTTTAGTCTGTCCTGTGTACTTTGGAGGGAGCCAGTCTAGCTTCAGCCTTGACCCAGCACCTGGGCAAGAGCTGCCTGGACAGTCCAAGGCTTCCCCTCGGTAAGCACTCTTCACTCAGTACTTTTGGAGAAAAAGTCCTAATTCAGAAGACAAAATTTACTTTATGGGAATCAATGAAAGAACTTTGTGACAGGCATGTGATTACCAAGAGTTCTGGGTGTCCCAATCTTCTCCTGAGTTCCCTGGTGTTTTAGGAACAAGAGGAAGATGTATTTCCTTTCCCCAGGGCCTGCACATGCACTCCTGCTTCTGTCCTTTGTCACCCAGGCTTGGCTCTTAGATTTCCTCTGGTTTTGAGCCCACTTTAGGTTTTTCCTTCCCAAGGTCATCCTGGGTCTCCTTCTATTTTCTCTGTCTTGGTCATCCCAGATTCCTGCATATTTCTTAGGTATATTTTTAGTTGTTGCTGGTAAAGGCAGTCACTTTCTGCCTAGCCACACACATTTCTCCTTCTTCCGGTGGCCTCCTGAGCTTCATTCTTCCTGAAGCAGCAGTTTAGAAGTATCCTATCACAGTGCTTTTATCTATTCCTTTTTTTCTGAGCTACAAAACAAGCTGTATTGTCTATCCAATTTGCAATCCTGTTTCTGCAGAGTAGCGCTTCTCAAAGCTGAATGTGTGTGTGAGTCACCTGGAGAGGTTGGTGAAAAGCAGGTTCTCAGTCAGTAGGTCCTGTCTGAGCCCCACAGTGTTCTCAGGTGGTGCAGAGGCTGATGATCCCAGGATCATACCGGGAGTAGCAAGGGTTCATTGTTCTTTATTTTCGTTCCTTGGCAGCTGTACTAGCTTCCCAGGGCTGCCATAACAAAGTACCATAACCCGGGTGGTTAAAACAACAGAAAACTAGTGTCTCACAGGTCTAGAGATTAGAAGTTCAAAATCAAGCGCCGTGCTCTTCTGAAGCCTGTGGGGGAATCCTTCCATGGATTCTGATGCATTTTTAGTAACTTGGTGTTTCTTGACTTGTAGAGTCATCAACCCGGTCACCTGGCCTTCTTCTCCCTGTGTGCTTTATGTTGTCTTACCTCTATGTCTATCTGTCTCTGTGTTCAGTTTTTCCTTTTTATGAGGACACCCCATTTTAACTTGATTATCTCAATATAGACCCTATTTCCAAATAGGGACACATTCTTACGTACTGGGGGTTAGGATTTCAACATGTTTTTCTTTGGGAGTCACTATTCAAGCCATATCAGAAACCTACTTCCCACTTAAAAAAAAAGTGTAAGACCTTTTTTTCCTCTTTAGTTATTCTTGTCCTTAAATAAAGTTTGCTCTATTTGCTTTGATCATTAACTAGCTCAGTTTGCTTTGATCATTAACTAGCACATGAGAAATTAAGGGTCTTTAATTTAGAATGGGATAGAATGGGATAGGAAATGTATAGATCTGGAATCACCAAGAAAGGGGTACCAGAAAAGAACTATTGAAAAGAAAAGTCTGGGTGCTCTTCCAGGACGTAGTAGTAGAAACAGCATAGTCTTTCAAGTAGGCCAGTTCTAAAATTTAAATCCTGACCTGTCATTTACTACTTCTGTGACTTGGGGGGCAACCTACTTGTTTCTGCTTAACTTCCATTTCCTCATTTAAACAATGAGTGCAATGACACCTGGTTAAAAAAGGATGGGTGAGAGGATCATTAAGGCTTTCAAAGCACCTCACATGTGGTAGACATTGAATATATGTGATCAGTAGTTCTGTAGTGAAAGTCTACATTCTGAATACTACAGCAGAACTGTCAGTGGTACCTAGCCAGTCACTCTGTGGACCCTGCAGCGCTGCTATCTCAGCTGGCAGCAACCTCTACTTCTCTCTCCTCCTCCCTGAGCTGCAACAGTGGCTCAGAAAAGCAAAATGGGCGCAGGGATTGCATTTCATTGTTTTTCTGTGATTTCCCATCCTGGATCTAAAAGAAAAATACTATTTTATTCTATGTGCCCATATGTTGATGTATACCATTATTTTCCATGTTACATTTACGTTTTTAAATAAAGGATTTCCCTTAAGTGGATGCCATACAGAGATCTTTTCATCCTTCAGTTGTTTTTGTATAAGGATGTATCTTTGAAACGTGGGTGCTTCTAAAATGAATCTTGCAGGCCTTACTCTGATAGAGGTCATTGCCCTTGGTGCTGGGATGAAAAATGACATTTTTTTTTGTCACTAGTCCAGCATCTGGACACTCATGGCAAGGTCACCGACATTAGAAACAGGATTTCCAAAATAGAGTTTGAAAGAAAAATGGGAATAGTTAACAAGGCTAAACTAGAGTTGCAAATAATCCATTTGTTTTCTAGATTTGAATCTTACACTGTAAAAGTAAAAAGACAATTAATGCTTAGGCTAGGTCGGGGCTCCAAGTTGAATCTGGAACAAGTATTACGCGCCTCTCATATGCCAACCACATTGGAAGCTTACATACCCAAACACAGTGTATGTGAAAATGGAAAACTTTGTCCTCACGTTTCTGTTAATGTTAAGGCAGACATCATTCCTGAACTGGCCTATTATTATAGGTCCATATAAACTACAGTGACCTAAGAGGATATTGGGTGTATGTGGGTGAGCTAAGTATGCAAACAATACACATACATGTAATGTGCATACTCATGTATTTTTGTATTATTTTACAATTGCCAAGGAAAAAAATCTTGTCTTTAAGAAATAAAGGTAAAACATTTTAAAAGAATATTTGATTTCCCCCAAAAACAGCTAGTAAGGGTGGAAGCATTTGAAAGACTATCAGAAGAAAAGGCACCCCTAGATGAGGGTTTACTTGAAGTGAAGTGAAATTCTGTTTCATAAGGAAAAGAGGCTGAAAGGAACTAGCAGGACGCTTTGGGTGCTTGCATCTGGTTTGATTCAAATGGTTTCACATTCATGGAGTTTCAAATAAAAATAAAGTTCATAGCAAGAAGAAATGCTATTTAAACCATGTGAACTGGAGCCAGTGAAAAAATTCATCCTTATAACCGCAATGTGTGAAGTTTTGCTTGGTAAGTAATTTTTCAGAGAAGGTATGCAAAATTAAACCACATACACCTGCATGCTTGGGTTAGTTCTTGGGGTTAAATTAGGTCAGCTTTTCCCATTTAGTGTCTCAGTGCAGAGTTTGGTCAATTTTCCTTTCTGCAACAACTATTTATGGAGCTTCTGCTGTGTGTGATTTATCATCATAGGTATGTCAGTGCTACAGTGATGGTATATGCAGCATATGGTGCATGCCCTTGAGGAGTTTACACTTAAGTGGTAAAGAAAAAAACACATGTTTTTATGTGGTAGAATAATTTATTGAGTACTATTGAAGCTGATAAAAGAATGAAAGAAGTAGAATTGGTTGCTTACCCCCTTAGGCCAGAAAGCTAGAAACAGATGTTTCTTTGACTCCCCCCGCCAACCCTGCCCCAGAACAAATGGGGATTATTTTGTGTTGTAACAAATGGGGATTATCACAGTTATGAAAACCCTAAATTGCTACTTTGCAGGATTTGGGGAAAATTATTCCATAGCTAATCACAAAATCTACCTGGATCAGACACCCTGAAATAGGCATCATCTCTGTATATTAGTCAGGGTTCTACAGAGAACCAGAACCAGTAGGATGGAGGGAAGGAGAAAGAAAGGAAGAGGAGGGAGGGAGAGAGGGTGGGGGAGAAGGTGGGAGAGGGAGAGAGAGATTTAAGAAATTGGTTCACATGATTATGGAGGGCTGGGCAGTCCAAAATCTGCAGAATGGGTTGGCAGCCTGGAGACCCAGGGAAGAGTTACAGAATTCCTTCTTGCTCAGAGGAGGTCACTTATTATTCTAGTCATGACTTCAACTAATTGGATGAAGCCCACTCACATTATGGAGAACAATCTGTTTTAATCAAAGTCTACAAATTTGATGTTAATCTCATCCCCCAAAACACAACCAAAATAATGATGTTTGGCCACATATCTGAGTACCATGGCCCAGCCAACTTGACACATGAAGTTAACCATCACAATGTCTTTGACAGTCTGGAGCACATGTGGGGATATGTTGTCTCAGCAAAGACCAGACTCCATAACGTGCTTAGATAGAATCTTGCCTAGTTTCAAAGGAAAAGTATTAAAAAGTTATGACTTATATTTGCTGGAAGATGGCAGCCACAAAGTCTAACCAGAGACAGTATCATAGAAACAAAATATTGAGTGTCTCAGGAAACCAGAAGGTGATTGGACAGTGGGGTTGCTCTGGTCCCAGAGGAACCTCAGTTTGATGGTAACTTTTCCTCTGCTTGCTTTGGAGAGCCAAGATGGGATGACTGGAGCTAGACCCTGGGTGTCTGACTTGGTGAGTGACATGTGTTGCAGGGATCAGTATGGCTAGCCAGCCAATGTCTTTTATGTTAGTGAGCACATCATTCCCTTTCCATTTCTTGATACAAAAATTTTCTTGGTACAAGAAAAAGTCTTGACTTAGTGATAAAGAATTATGACTAAAATTGGAGTCAGGTAGAGGAATGGCCCACCCCTTGTTCAAACTGACTCAATACCTGTCTACTTTTAAACCTCATAGGGTTGTTCACCCACATCTTCCACTTTCTACGTTCTATGTAATTAAGCAAAACATCACAGATACTTCTGACCTATAGTACTGAGACATTTTATGGTCACACAATTTAAAAACTTTTCACTTCCCTCCTCTCCATTCTACTCCCAGCCCCTTCCAGATGATAGTTTAAGGACATTCTCTTTTTAATTAATTTTCCTCCTTAGAACTTATCCTTATGTGATATGTAAACTCCAGGAAGGCAGGGAGTTTTGTTTCTTTTGATCACTGTCTTATTCTCAGTGCTTAGAGTAGTGCCTATCACATAGTAGGCATTCAATAAATATTTATTGAATTAATAACTAAATAATTCCTCTGGTTGGAATGTAGCTAGTGGGTTTGGAAAGAATTTCTCCAAGGGGAGATAATACTTTTTGGAGGCAGAAAATACCTAATACCTAATACCCTAATGCCTAATACCCAAACTTACCTACTCAGTATTTGGAAACATTAGGACAAATAAAACCTATCCAGACTTTGAGTTCTGGGTTACATTCTTAACTCAGAATAGAGACTTGGTTCCATCTTGTTCTGGATGAACTCTAGATGGGTAGTAAATTTTCTTTGTGGGAGGAGGAATGGTTGTTTGATGAGAGAATAGATCAGGCTTTTATTTTTTAAGTTTTAAGAATTTTAAAAAGATTTTATTTATTTATTTGAGAGAGAGAGAAAAAAGAGAGCGAGGGAACATGAGTAGGGGAAGAGCAGAGGGACAAGCAAACTCCCTGCTCAGCACAGAGCCTGACTTGGGGCTTGACCCCAGGACCCTGAGATCATGACCTGAGCCTAAGTCAGATGCCTAACTGATTGAGCCACCCAGGCACCCCTATATTAGACTTTTAAAAAGCTAAAGTACTCAATTGCTTTTTCCTTTTTTATTTTTTTTCCATTTCAGGTAGATAGATTTCTTTGTGCCAAGAGGAGTTGCATATTATGTAAAAGCCAAAGTCCATCTAAGAGACTATCCTGAGAGAAGGAGAATAGGGAGGGATAGAGAAGTGGAGAGACCTTTGAGAATCACTTTGGGGTAGAAGAAAGGGAGAATGGTTAAGAATCAAAAAGAAAATCGGGAATAAGTAGAGGTTTCCAGAGAGAGCACAGACCCATGTCCTTCTGGTTGGTGTTGCCCTTAGGTAGCATACCCTAGAGGCTGGGTCTCAACCAGCACCTGGAATATGAGAGCCACTAAATCACCCCTGGGTAGAAATAAAAAAAATGTTAATCATGCCATGATGGACAGATGGTGAAAGACTTCTTTTTCCATTTAGAAATCCAATTAACACCCTTGATTCTGGACCTGCCTTGACACAGTAGGGGCTCTAGGACTGTTTGGGATTTACTTTCTTATCATCATCTGTGGATTAGGGACTCTGGAGCACATTTAATTTGATCTATAGTTTAAAAAGATACTGGGTTTAAAGTTTAAAAGAATTAAAGTTAAAAATGGGTTGGGTCTGTACACTGAGATTCAGAGCTACCATATTTATAAAACTAGGTGGAGAAGAGAGTACTGAAGGGAAAGTGAAGAGCAAAAATCCTTAATCTGAAAAAAAAAAAAATCCTTAATCTGAACATCAAGGGAGACTTGATTAAGAAATTAGTATCTGAGTTTGCCTTGATGACTTGGCAAAGTGAGGGCAACTCACTATTACTCATCCTCTCAGAGTGGAAAAATTAGATCTTTTTCTGCCACCTCAGTTTATCTCCTGCTGTCCTGTGACTTCTTCCAAGCAACAGAAACTTACAGACCATGCATCCTTCACCTATCTCCTCACCCTGTATATCTCTCTTCCTCTGTCATGCCTTCTCACTGTGTTCATGGCACTCTAAGATTATTATTCTAGAGCTCCATATTTAAGCCCCAATGACTGTTGATACATACAATTTTTGAATTTTTAGAAATGGACATTCTCTTTTCTCTATTTATTCCTTCTCTTTCTTCCCTTCTTATTCCCTCTTTGCTTTATCAGTTTAGCAGGACTCTATTTAAAAAAAATCTCTTCTCTCCAACCTCAACATTAATTTTCATCAGTCCAAATAACTAGAACCCTACAGTAGATCTATAGTTAAGTCTTGTCATAGAAATGAGGTAATAAATATGCAGAAATTTTAAAAAATAAACTATGATATTTTACTACATATACAAAATTTTAAAACACTAAATAATATTTTTCAGATCACTACAGAGGCAATTTAACAGAAGATACAATATGAGGTGGTAAGAAGTTCAGATGAAACAGGAGTTTAATGGTCACCACTGCATTGGAGACATTGAACTATATTCCTTAAAGCATCAGTAATACACAGTTTTACTTTAAAGTCTGGATGATAGAAAGTTTATTGATCACAACTCCTTCACTTTCCCAAGAAATTTTGTCAACTCTCTTGTCTTCGTATCTTCACTTGGCTTCTTAAGGACTGATAGAGAGCAGTTTCCTCTTTACATATGTTATTAGAACACTTTATCATAAAAATCAAAGACACTGTTATTTGATATTTTTTAACTAGGAAATGTCTACGCATTTTTTTTCCAACCTAAACTTAAAGAAGAATTCATGTCAGTATTTCTCAAACTATTCCAAAAAATTGAAGAGGAGGAAACACCTCCAAACTCATTTTACAAAAAAAAAAAAAAAAAAAAAAAAAAAACTCATTTTACAAGACTAGCATTACCCTGATACCAAAGCCAGGTAAAGGAAATACAAGAAAAGAAAATGGCAGTTCAACATCCCTGATGAAGATAGATGCAAAAATTCTCAACAAAATTCTAGCAAACCAAATTCAACAGCATATTAAAAGAATCATACACATGATCAAGCAAGTTTTTTCCTTGTGATACAAGAATGGCTTAACACATGGAAATCAATAAGCACAATATACCACATTAATAGAATAAGTAATAAAAATCATATGATCCTCCTGATTGATACAGAAAAAGCATTTGACTAAATTCAACACCCTTTCATGACAAAAGCTCTCAACAAATTGGATATAGAAAGAAAAACATACCTCAATATAATAAAGGCCATAAATGACAAACCCACAGCTAACATCATACATAGAAAAACTAAAAGCTTTTCTTCTAAAATCAGGGATAAGCCAAGGATGCCCACTCTTACCACTCCTATTTAACATTGAGTTGGAAGTCCTAGTCAGAGCAATTAGATAAGAAAAAGAAGTAATAGACATCCAAATGGAAAAAGAAGTAAAATTGTCTTTGCTTGCAAATGACATAATATTACATATAGAAAACACAAAGACTCCACCAAACAACTGTTAGACTTAGTAAATAAATTCAATAAAGTTGCAGGATATGAGATCAATATACAAAAATCGCTTGCATTTCTATATACTAACAATGAAACATCTGAAAGAAATAAATAAAGCAATCTAATTTACAATAATATCAACAATAGTGAAATACTTAGGAATACATTTAACCAAGTAGATAAAAGACCTATACATTTAAAGCCATAGACACTGATGAAAGAAATTAAAGAATATGCAAATAAATGGGGAGATAACCATATTCATTGATCAGAAGAACTAATATTCAAACTTCTATACTACCCAAGGCCATCTATAGATTCAATGCAATATCTTTCAAAATTCCAATGGCATTTTTCACAGAAACAGAAATAACAATGCTAAAATTTATATGAAATCATAAAAAACCCAGAGTAGCCAAAGCAACCATGGGGAAAAAGAGCAAAAGTAGAGGCTTCACACTTCCGGATTCCCAACTGTATATAGTAGTAAACTATAGTAATCAAACAGTATGGTACTGCCATAAATACAGACACATAGACCAACAGAATAGAATCAAGATCCCAGAAGTAAATCCATACAAATATGGTCAACTAATTTTGACAAGGGAGCCAAGAATACTCAACGGAGAAAAAAAGTCTTTTCAATAAATGCTGATGGGAAACCTGAGTATTCAAATACAAAAGAATGAAATTTGACCCCTATCTTTCACTACCCACAAAAATTAACTTGAAGTTGATTAAAGACTTAAATGTAAGACTTGTAACTGTGAAACTAGTAGAAGAAAAGTAGGGGAAAACTACTTGACATTGGTCTTGGTGATGATTTTTGAATATGACACCAAAAGCATCAGGAACAGAAACAAATATATCAGGTGGCACTATATCAAACTAAAAAGCTTATGCAGATCAAACAAAACAATAAAATGAGGCAATTATTTCCATGGGAGAAAATATTTTAGAAAATATCAGGTAAAAAAAAAAAAAAAGAAAATATCAGGTAAGGGTTAGTATCTGAAATATATAAAGAACTCATATAACTCACTGGTTAATAAAAATAATCTGATTAAAGTGGGCAAAGAACTTGAGTCGACATTTTTCCAAAGAATACCTGACCAACAGGTACATGACAAAATGCTCAACATCACTTAGCAAGAATGTAGAGAAAGGGAAGCCTTGTGCACTATAGGTAAGCATGTGGATTGGTACGGCCACTATGAAAAATAGTATGGAGGTCCCTCAAGAAATTAAAAATGGAACTGTCATAAGATCCAGCAATCCCACTTTGGGTTTATACTGAAAGGAGATAAAATCACTATCCTGAAACTATGTATGTACTCACATGTTCATTGTAGCATTACTTACAATTGCCAAGACATGGAGACAATGTAAATATCCATCAATGGATGCATGGATAAAGAAAACGACACATATATAAAATTATATATATCATATATATGTAAATTATATATAATGGAATATTATTCAACCATACAAAGAAGGAAATCTTGCCACTTGTGACAGCATAGGTGGACCTTTAGAGTATTATGCTAAGTGCAATAAGTCAAACAGGGAAAGAAAAATGCTGTGTGATTTCATTTATATCTGGGATGCAAAAAGAAAGTTTGGCTTCTTAGTCTTTTGGCTTTACTTACGATCTGGCATGTGTGTACTGGAGGGTACAATAACAAGAGTGTTGGGTTCAACTTCTTGTCCTTCCCTTTTCTTAGATTCTCAAACCTCAATTTGTCTGTCTTAATAGACCTTCAAATATTTATATATGTATGTATTTATGCATATTTATAATATATTTATATATATCTATATATCTCTAATACTTTATACATCTTTTCTAGTTATTTTCAGTGGAATGGTTAGTATAATATGAGCTAATAAAATTACCAAATGGTAAATTAAGCCAGAAAATTCTTGTGTTAAATGCTGGATATTTAAGGACATCATAAATCATAAGCTAAAGTTTTAAATATTGTGATACTCTTGGAAAAATAATTTCAGTCTTAGATATAACTAATTCACAATGATGGATTCTTAAAATGGGGTTAGTAAGGCAGAGATGGGCATTAATACAGATTTCAGATAAGATCTTAGGCTTTCTAGTACCATAACAAAGTAGATGGATAAAACAATTATAATTAGGAAATTTAAAGCAAAACCTTTAAAAGATCTCTGTAATTTATTTCCTCACCAAAATAACATATATTTTTTGCTCAGCTTTAGCACATAGCATACTATGATCATGACTGTCCATTTATAGCCAAGAAAAAAAAATATAGAGAGTTGATTTGAATCCTCTAAGAATTATCCAAGAACATATACTTCATTTCATTTTTCTTTTTTTTTTTTCTTTTTATTTCATTTCATTTTTCATGCTATGCTGCAATTAATTTTTTTTTGCATTTGAATACAACGTTCTAAAAATGTGAATATCTATTGCTTAAGACTAGCGCACCATATGGTAGTGGTAATCAAGATAATTAAAAATGGTAGGCATTCTGGGAACAAGTAAACACAAAAGTAAAAGGGTCAACGAGCACCTGTTTTGGAAGGTGAAGATTCAAAATCTCACTTTTCTTGAATCCAATCTCTTTACTTCAAGACAGTTTCCTTTTCCAAAGCAAAAATGTTGCCCATCAGTCAATTGGCAGAAGCTTCTATAGAATATTCTTTGCAGTATGATAGTGCCTTAAATTAGCATAGACAAAAGGACAGGCAAAGATGCGGGCAAAGCATACCCTGTTTATCTACTTTATTATAAGATTAATTTTCTTTCTAGAATATCTGTGAATACGGGACTGAATTGCTCTTTGATATGAAGGACAGAGCACAAAAGACTGTCCACGCCTGCTGAAATGGTCCAATAATTAGATACCATTTTTAGCTCCAAAAATTTGAATTTATTTTTATTTTACTTTTGCCCTAAGATTAGAAAGAAGCCAATCTTCTCATTTCACATATTGGAAGAATTAGTCTCCAGAATCCTCAAAAAGACTGAATAGCATCGGATGATTAGTGCCCTACATTGCTGACCTACTTTGTTTTTTCTGTTTAGTTCCCTTATAATTATGAACTATTAGAGCTGCCTGTAACTTCAAAAAGCAGTGTTTATGATTCTGTAGAATGGAATTTTAAGCTTCACGTGGATATGTGGTCATAAGATTGTATTATTTTTCAAAAAATATTTCCTATTTTGGTGGAAAGTTTCATATTGCCCACTTTTGTTGAGAAATTGTAAATAATTGGTTTAGAAAATAGTCTGTTGAAAAATAATTTTATTTTCTGAAGGGTCATGGGTGACTTTTTCATGGTTCCTTAGTCTTTCACAAGATGACCATAAAATACCTTTACAGCCTTCTTTCCTGACACTTTTCTTTATCACTTCTGAGCTGTAGCTATGGTCCTTCCAGCCAGCATCTGAATACATCCTGTTTGCTTGCTTGCTCCAGACTTTGCACTTGCAACTTCCCTGATGTGAATATTCCTTCCCCTTCACTCTCATTCTCCCAGACCAAGCTCAAATTGCATCTTTCTGAGAACTCCAAGTCTTTACGTAAAAAGTCATTCCTATATTTCAACAATTAACACACACTGTGTTACAAGTATTGTGTTTATTTCTCCCTGTAAAGTTTGAATTCATGTGGAGCAAAGACAATATTGTGTTATTATTCTTTGAATTAATGATATTTAATGTGGTGTTAGGCATAAGTAAATAATTAATAAATCTTTACTGGATAAAACAGAATGAATCTAAAATCCCAAAGGCCAGCATTTCTTTCAACAGAATATAACTTAAACTTAGGTTTTCTTTCTTCTTGTTATTGCTTAATTAAACTCTATCTTGAAAGAACAGAGGTATATTTTTTATTAATACATGGATCTCTGAAATATCTGATACTTGATATTCTATTATTTCTAAAGATATACTGATTTTAATTACTATAACATATTCTTTTGAAAGAATGTCCATATGGTTGTGCCTAGATAGACTAAATTAACCTCTCATCCTTTTAGTCGTTTTGAGAATATGTGTAATAAGTAATGGCAACAGTGCATTTACTCAGTCTTAACAGACTGTCACATCAGCTCACTTGGGATGGAGCCCTTTGGAAGCATCAGGAGATGGGAAGATATCAAATGTCTTTTGGGTGGGATATTCTTTCTCTCTGGCATCTTAGTGTCACTATTTATCAGAAAAGAAGGAATTGGCTGTCTGTTCTCATCATGAAAAAAGAATTTACATTTCCCTAAAGTGAGAACCAACTTCTAGTTAAAGGATTATATTTGGAGATTATCACCACCTTGTTTGGTTACAGTAGAAACTAATATACTATTCAGAACAAGGCAATATTCTCAATTATCATACCCAGTATTCTGTGAGAGGAATTTCACTATAGTATGAAAATTACCCAGATCAAGAAATAAATACTGCTCTTGCTAGTAAAGAAATTGCCTTCATAGGAAAAATAATGGCTTGTGAAGAAAAATGTTCTGAGGTTACTTAGAAATTTTCTTATTAAATAAATATTGTATGTTTACTATATTTATTTAGTACTTCTGTGCATAGGGCATTGTTCGCCAATTTATTAATTCTGGATGCTACTCAAGTGCAACCTACAGCCAGATCCTTCAAGTTTGACAAGTTCTTCAGAATCATTAATATTTCTCTTATGTTCTCCAGCATTTTAGGTAATCATGCATATCCACAGCACAGGCCAGGGAATCTATTAAGGTTCTATAGACTTCCAACTGAGTGTGCTACTACAAGAACATTCAGTTCCTAGAAGTTAAAAACATATCTCTAAACAGCTCATAAATTCTGGCTTCAGGTTTAAACTGATGTCAGATGCCAGAGTCAATAACCCCCTAAGTTGGTGTGATCTCAATTCCATATGGTCCCATGGACTTGCTTGATCTTAAAGTGCAAATGTGCTACATAGATGATGATGTGAGTCACTCATTCTTATGGGGTGGCAAGGATCTTCATTTCAGATATATAAAGAGATATTCATTACTGAAGTTTGAAGGTTATTTTCTTTACAATACGTGGAAATACTGAAAGCAGTCAAGCTTGTGGATCTCAATATTGAGAGTTCATAGTATTCATGGGTAGTGGTGGTGGTTAAGATGACCTACCAGAGCCCCAGCCAGAGATAATCTGGTTTAATATCCTAAATTGTGGTTGCAGATCCTGGTGATTGCGATGTAGCTGGTCCAAAGGTGATATTTTGGGAGACACTGCCTTGAGACTTCTAGTCCTTCATCTCTCGTAGGCTTGTGAGCCAGCTCCAGAACCACAGAAGCTGGTAAAGAGATTCTTCTGAAGAAAGGAACACTCAGGAGAAGGCCATCGGGCTCAAGGAGCAGAGTACTCGGAAGGAAGTTGGAGGACCTAAATTTTTTTAATTCACTTTAAAAATATTACCACTTATCTGTGTTCATAATTCACAATGAGAAACCATCTGGGATTTTAATCATGTTCTAGTGAAAAGCGATTGTTGAAATAATTAAGGGTTAGGGTTAGTTGACTTTACATCAGTGATGTGTTGGTGACTTTTCTCTTTGGTGATACTGAAATGAGATTCCACTCACTGCACCAATCAAGCTTGTATCCTTGGATCAGACTCTGAAATGAATCTAGGGAACACTCAGAGCTCATTCGCTGTGTGTAACTCAGCTACTGTCTTTTGTTCATTCATGCATCTACTTATACGTACAATCATTCTTTCCTTTGTTGATTCTACTAACATTTCTTACAGGTTTATACATGCCAGGCACTGTACTAAATGATGGAAATAAAATAATAACTGTGGAATTTATTCTAGTGAGAGAAACGGATGATGACAGGTCATTACACCACTGGATGGTAGGTGCTGTGCTAGATAAGTATGAAGCACTATGGGAGCACAAAGGAAGGGAACTTTGCTCAGAGTTGAGGAACTCCAGGAAGGCTTTCCAGTGGCAGGAGAATCTGAGCCCTGAAGGATGGGTATTATTGGTCAAAGAGTTGAAATAATAGTGTTGAGACAAATTTGAACATCCTATTGCTTAAGATTAGCACACTGTGTGAGAGTCATGTGACTCTCAATTCATGTGAGAATTGAGAGAGATCATGGAGCAATCAAGTAACCAAAAAACCAACACGTACACGGAACACCCTGAAACCTGGGTGCATATGCAGCATGGGGTGGACTTTTGTGAGCATGGAGAAAATGAAACATCCTTAGTTCTAAGGAATTTATAGATGAGTAATGCAGGCCACTACCTCCAATAAGTTCATATGGGGGGATTGATTTTCTCTTCTATTTTTTACAAATTTATACATAAATTGGGAACCACATATGGCCCAGATTCATTAGACTCCATCCATCAATTTAGATCCCAATGCAAGCAAATTTAACTATATATTTTATTGAAATTGTTAATCTGTAATTAAACTTAACTTTAAGCTAAAAATATCAAAATGATGAAGTTATATTTAATAGGTGATACACAACATACCTGGCCTCTATGTGCTAAATAAACACTTTTCTGAACGAGTTGCAACTATTGCTATATTTAATTTTTAAAACAACTTTGAGTAGACATCGTTATTATTTTCCTAACATAGGTGAGGAAACAGAAGCATCGAGAGGTTAAGAAACTTGTTCAAGTTACAGCAGAGCTACTCACTGCAGAAGAAATCTAACTCCAGAATCTATCCTCTCCACTCATATTATACAGGCTCTCTGATTTCAGAAATGGCTGTGCAAAAAAGCAGAGTGATAGTATCTCTCTAATGGGTGAGAAGTATGGTTAGGATTCAAGGTGACTGGCTTTAGATCAGAAATAGAGAAGTTACCATCTTTACAAAAAAAAAAAAATGTGTGCAGAGGAGGCACATCTTTCATAACTCTTGGATGTCACTCCAAAATCTTGCAGCCCCATCTACTGGCACAGACACTGCCCCAGAGCACTTGGTTTTCACCAGCCTTGTGCAGATGGGATCTGATAGCATCTCTCCTTGGGTCTGCATGGACACCTCTTGCTTCCTGCTGCAAGGATTCCTGGTTGTTGCTGTGGGAACTCACTTGGTGCTCACACGTGTGCACCCTGGACATTCAGGAGAGTTAATTCCATGGTATCATCTTGAATCAGTGAAGGGTAAGAGACAAGAGATCAGTGTTTTCTCTTAGTTCTAAGATGCATTTCATAGGGTTTATCTGCAGCCCTGTTGGTTTGAGCCCCATCTGTTGGAGCAGCTCGCTATCATTTAGCTCCTGGTCCCATCAAAAAGTGGTTATAAGACTTGAGAAAGGTAATGCCTTCATAGTTCACTACCTCCCCTTTCTGACTGGAACACTGGTATGTGGATGATTGTCACTATCTATCTCCACAATACTTCCTAGGGTTGTATTTATAACACTCTCACTGCTGTTTAGAATAAATCCTTTGGTTAGCCACTTGAAGAATGTCTAGAAGTGTGAAGGTGGGGAGAGTTTTACTCTACTTACAAACTAACATATTAGCCTGCCCCAGATTTTTGGATGCTGGTGGAAAAGACAAGATCCCTGGGTCCGAGATGAAGGGCAGTTTATCACTCACAGCAATAGCAGTAGCTAGAAGATCTGCATTTTGATGCTGGTTCTTCAGGCCCAATTCATAGGGCCAGGTGCATATATACTTATGTACTGGGCTGCATTACAGGCAGTAAACTCTGAACTTAGAGAACTCCAACCTTTTATAATGGGAAGATGCCTGCCCTTTGCTCTGGAGAGGTGTTATCTTTACTAATCTGGACAGCAAGCAAACATGTCCTTTACTTTGGAGGGAAACATTATCTTTATCTTCTAAGGCAAACCTACCCTTGGCTCCAGGGGCAAATACTATTTCTATCTTCCCAGGTTGCCCACTGCCCAAACATCCTTGAAAATACAATTTTTAAAAAAATATTTTATTTATTTATTCATGAGAGACAGAAAGAGAGAGAGAGAGAGAATGGAAGAGACACAGGCAGAGAGAGAGAGAAGCAGGCTCCACACAAGGAGCCCGATGCGGGACTCGATCCTGGGTCTCCAGGACCATGCCCTGGGCGGAAGGCACCGCTGAGCCATCCAAGGATCCCCCGAAAATACAATTTGGATGAAAGAGCAGGGCATGTAGAAATTTTAGAAAACCATGGAATACTGTCTCCCAGAAGCTTTTCAAAAGAATTGTGTGGGGAGGTTTTCAGGATCAAAAACCACAATGAGATCCCACCTCACACCAGTGAGAATGGGGAAAATTAGCAAGACAGGAAACAACAAATGTTGGAGAAGATGTGGAGGAAGGGGAACCCTTTTGCATGTTGGTGGGAATGTGAACTGGTGCAGCCACTCGGGAAAACTGTGTGGAGGTTCCTCAAAGAGTTAAAAATAGACCTGCCCTACGACCCAGCAATTGCACTGCCTGGGATTTACCCCAAAGATACAGATGCAGTGAAACGCCCGGACACCTGCACCCCAATGTTTCTAGCAGCAATGGCCACAATAGCCAAACTGTGGAAGGAGCCTCGGTGTCCATCGAAAGATGAATGGATAAAGAAGATGTGGTTTATGTATACAATGGAATATTCTTCAGCCATTAGAAATGACAAATACCCACTATTTGCTTCGACATGGAGGGACCAGTAAGGTATTGTGCTGAGTGAAATAAGTCAATTGGAAAAGGACAAACATTATATGGTCTCATTCATTTGGAGAATATAAAAATTAGTGAAAGGGAATAAAGGGAAAGGAGAGAAAATGAATGAAAATATCAGTGAGGGAGACAGAACATGAGAGACCCTAACTCTGGGAAATGAACAAGGGGAAGTGGAAGGGAGGTGGGCGGGGGGTTGGGGTGACTGGGTGATGGGCACTGAGGGGGGCACTTGGCGGGATGAGCACTGGGTGTTATGCTATATGCTGGCAAATTGAACTCCAATAAAAAAATTTAAAAAAAAATAAAGAATTGTGTGGGGAGTATGTGTGGTATGGCACTTGCCATGGGACATATGCCTGCTGTCTGGGACAGGAGTGTTTGGTTGCCACAAAATAGTCATACTGATGTTACCCCTGCACAGATAGGGAGAATATTTTATTATCTCATTCACAAAAAACCAAGTTGCACTGTCTATTGTCAGGAAATGCTATATATCAATATATGTATATTTATAGTAACCAGCTATATAGTTAGAGATAAGTGTAGGTGCATAGATATGTAATTGAACTCTCCTGATCTCACGACAAATGTATACATGATTTATTTTATTATTGTTGCTTCCATTTTAAGTAGTTTTTTACCTGTATTACATTTCATTTGTGGTAATTTTTGGAGTTCTTATGGCCGTCAGGAAGAAAGATACTACCACCTGCTAAGTTTATATGGTAATGATTTCACAAGTCCTTCACCGCAGGGAAATATAAATATTATTTGGGTAATATACCCTGGAGAAAGAGGAATATGCAGACATTTCAAGAATGAGTGAACATGGGATCTGAGCTGACACCAATACTTAGGGACTAGAGCATAATCGTATTCCACTGGTTTGGGGGGAACAAGTAATAAATGGAATGATAGCTCAGGTCAGGCTCATAGCAGGTGGGCTGCTTCCTCATTTTCATACAGTGGTCATTTCCCTGGTTCCTCAAATATATAATTGGAATGGTTATATTAGCCAGAAGTTCTAAGCCTGGAGGTGAGGTGGGATAGTTTTTTTGATGCAACTTATATGTCAACTTGGTGTCAACATCTGTTAGGGTGGTGTGCGATGGCACACCAGGATATATTACTTAACCTAAATCAGTGACAATAATATGAAGTTATTTTTCTAGTAGGTTGAAAAAAAGGGTCTAGAAATCAGGGAAAGGAGAAGCCAAGTATACCATCACTCCTGTGATCCACTTGAATTTTAGCTTCCTTTCCCTTCGATTTTAGGCTCTATGGGCTTAGAGGTCCTCGTTCTCAGAGAGATGGTGTTTTCACCAGAGGACATAGTGAAAATGATATTGAACTTTAAACTCTTTCCACTGCCTGGTCATTTTGGGTTTACAATGTCAACAGGAAAGCAGGTAAGGAGAGAAGGTGTCAGGGTAGTTGACCCTGATTATCAAGTGATTGAAGGGTTGCTGTTTCACAGTGGGGGTAGTTTGGCACCACTGATCCACTGGTGTGTCTCTTGGGAGTTCAATGCTTGGTTGTGATAGGTAACAGGCAAGTGCAGCATCTGTGACCCAAGAATTTCATGGTGGACAGGGGCTTAGATCCCCTCAGAGATGAGAGTTTGGTTTCTCACAACAGGTAAGCAACCCAGACAACAGCTGTACAAAGCTGAGGGTGAGGAAAATTTAGAATTGATGTCTATTATAGCCTTGAGACTAGTGAGAGTGCTTAACTGAGAGGACTGTAGTTCAGTGTACTAACCTTCTTTGTATGGGTTTCATTGGAAAATGAGACCACTTAGGATCCTAAGGAAGATGTTCTTAGATGGTGAGAACTTATTATCAGAAGCAAGTAGATACAAACATCTTAAATTAGGGTGCACAGTAGTGGATACTATTATATTCCATCCAGATGACCCCTGCAGATCCAAGGCACTCCTTCTTCAACCCTGAATACGTTGACTACTCATGGCTCCAAGCTACCACCTAATCTGGGAATTGCCCATGGTGGAAGGACATTCTTTCACTTAAGGTTATGCTTTCTTGCTTGGCGAAGTCAGCATTCAATTCCTGGTCATCTAGGAGTTCAAATGCTTGTTTCCCTTGTCTCAGCTCGGGACATCTCTGAAGGGCCATCCTAGACTTAGATTTCCCCATGCTCTCTATGGGATAGGCTGAAGTTTGGTGTAATTAAACCGAAGTTCAACTTTTCCCTCTGCAAAATCCTGCTTCCATCACTCCATTACATGTGTTATTCCTGAGAGGATGTACCAATAAGCGTACACGAGCGTCAGTGTCTGCATCTAGGAAACCACCTTTGGTTTAGTATTTACTTACTTTGGAATGAGGGTGAGAGATTTCAAGTAAGAGAGAATACAGATATTACAGAACTCAGTAGTTTTTTTGTGTGGTAGATGATCAAATAAAGGGAAGGGAAAGTGCACCTTCTCTCTTTGTAATAATTAAAAAAGAAAAAAAAAAAAAAGTAAGAAGATGCCCTCCCTTTTTTGAGGCTCTGGTGCCTGCAGAAACCTGAAAGAGAAAGGCCACTCTGACTTGGGCATGGATAACTTTGTCTTCAGCACATGAAGGGCAAAATTGGGTCTGCAGGCCTGGAAGAGAGAGTAAGCGTCTCTCTCAGATTTCACACTGAGCTGGCTCATCCAGTGCTGTGAAGCTAATGAGCTGTGTTCTCATTCTGAGTCAGTGTGGGCCACACACTTTTCAGGCCACTTTTACATGACAACGATGAGAGAGAGTGTATGTATTATTAGTAATCACCTGTTTTGTGTTCTTGCAAATTAAGAAATGTTGGATAAAAACCCTCTTTCACTCATTTCTGGACAATTTAAATTTGAAGCATATTTTTACCATCATGAACAGCAGACAAGAAATTCTGATCCTTGACTGTATTTATTTATTATTAGATATTCTCTCACTATGGCAATGTAGTGGAGTGGCCGGCCGCCCGGGACTACTCATTTTCCCCTTGCTTCCAGGAAGCAGCACAATGATGGTTAACAGACATGGCTGTAGAAAGCTTTCTTTTTAAAATTCCTGTGACTACATCGAATTGTTTGCCAACTCTATACCTATGTAGAACTAAAAATGTGAGAAGCATGTATTTTTCCAGTCACATTTAATTGCATCAACATGGAGTTCATATTGGCTTTTGCAGCAACAGCTAATGAGCCATATGTGGAAGAATCCAGATGTTTAGATTATATGCTCCTTCAATCCATTATACAAATGTCCATTTATGACAATGTCTTGCACTGTGTGGAAAGGAGAACGGCATCATCAATGAGGAAATACAACTGAAGGCTAATTACACAGCTGCTATTTGCAAATGTTGGGGGAGATTTTCCTGTTGAAAGTATTACTTTCAGTATGAAGTGGTAGGGTTGGGAGGAGGGATTCATGGAAATCTTGTAACTGCTGTTACTTACATGACCGTGTGTCTGTTTCTTTAACTCCCAAATATAGTCACATTCATTCACGCGTGTGCACACGCGCACGCACACACACACACACACACACACACACACCACTAAAATGTGGGGAACACAATGCATGCTTTAACAGAGATACAAAGTGTTCAGGAGGCACAGAGAGCTTGACAAGTCATTCCCTCAAAGACAGAGCAGGGACAGCTTCCTAAAGGGGTTCCTGGGGCTACATATTGAAAAGGGTTTTGACAGTTGCAGATTGGGAGGGGGGTAATTACAAATGGACAGAATTTAATGAGCCAAAGACAGGTAATGAAAAGGCAAAACATTTGAGACATTTGCTGTATTCCTTTCAACATGTAAATATTTAGGTTCTTTTTGGGACTGAGTAGGGGTGGCACATTTTAACACATCCAGTTGAAATCAGTTAATGCTATCAAGCTGTAAAGCCCAGTCTCCTTTAGTGGGAAGTCACTATTGCATTTTCTCTAACAATGAACCACACACTCCTCCCTCCCCAAGCCTGCAACTGGCTTGACACCTACTCTGAGAAATAGGTGAAAGTTGGGTCCATGGGCATGACCACAGGATAATATGAATAATATGAGCATATGGGGTCTCTGAAGGGTAAGGAGAGAGAGAGCAAAGCTTAGAAATGCTTATATTAGGGAAGGTCATAGAAAAGACATGGTGCTCAGATCCCAGTCACTCTCCCGGTCGGTCCCTTAGGAGCAAAAATCAGCAAAAGCCATATTGATTTTGGTCTTGGAATTGTTAATGCTTAAGCAGAAAGCAAGATGGAGTGGATTTACAGATGTGTGCTTTGGGTCTTCTTTCTGCTACAACTTCAGTAACTCTTAGAATTTGCTTCCTTCCGTCTTTGGCATCGTATTCATTCTTGGCATTCCAACAGTCACCTAGTGGTCTACAATTTCTGAAAGTCATTTAAATTTGGGTGAAAGGGAATAGAAGGGAAGGGAGAAGAAATGGGTAGGAAATATCAGAAAGGCAAACAACATGAAGACTTCTAACTCTGGGAAACGAACTAGGGGTGGTGGAAGGGGAGGTGGGTGGGGGGTGGGGGGGAATGGGTGACAGGCACTGAGGGGGGCACTTGACGGGATGAGCACTGGGTGTTATTCTGTATGTTGGCAAATTGAACACCAATAAAAAATAAATTTATTATTAAAAAAAAGTTGCCAGTTGTCTAAGTGCCTTTTGTATTTGAAAATTCAGCCTATCCCTATTGATTTCAAAATTTTCTATTTATCCTGTTTAAAATAAAACATTGGATTTTGAAAAAAAAAAATTTGAGTGCTTGGACATCTTTCATTTCAAAACTCCAGTCCCTCAATTCAGGGCCCTGCTGGCCCCAAAAATCTTGGCTCCTTATCTCACCATGTACCCTTTCCACATGCTTGCTTCCCCAACCCCACTTCCGCATCCTGTTGACCCATCTCTTGGTGCCAATTTGCTACTTGTTCTCCATGGTGAAAGCTTTGACTCTATGTTCAACTCTTCTTTCTCTGAACCTTAAATAACCAACTTTAGTTGGTTGTATTAGTCTTTTTTAAAAAAGATTTTTATTTATTTGAAAAAGAGAGATAAAGAGAGTAGCAGAGAGAGAGAGGGAGAAGCAGGGAGCCCCATGTGGGGCTTGATCTCAAGACCCTGGGATCATGAACTCAGCCAAAGGCAGATGCTTAACCCACTGAGCCAGTTGTTTTTTTCAATTCTATCATTGAAGTGACTTACAAATCATCCTTTCCTTTCAATTCTAAGTATTAATGACATGTATGGAGCTTTGATTTGTCCCAGTGTGTGCTGGTAGTGAGCTTCTTAATTGCTTCTTAATCCATTTGCTCAATCCTTGTACCTGTACACTTTCTAAAACACAAATCTGATATGATGATGATGATGATGATGATGGTGATGATGATGATGGTAACAACAGCTAAATGAGGGGAGGAAGTGTAACTTCCTACATTATTCACTTGTTATGAAAATTGAACAAAATTATGTTGGTAAATAATTTAGCATAGTGCCTGGAATGTAATACATCCTGAATAAATATTGATTACGGTCTTTCCTCATTTTAGAAACACTGTATGTGTATATTTCAGTTTCCAAACTCACTCGACTCTCCCTCACATCAGGGGCCTCTCAAGTGTGTCTCCAGAACATTCCTCCCCTCTCCTGCATCCTACCACCCTGCCTCTCTTTAATAGCTGTTCCCTATTCGTTCTCCAGTCTGTTCAAAAGCCTGTTTTCATCTGAGTCTTCCCTGAGTACCCAGACCTGTTTAAACTACTTTGAAGTGCTTCTGCAGAACCTCGTATTTCCAATCTTGCACTCACTGTGCAGTGGAGTAGAAAGTCTTCACACCAAAATGCAGATGGGTAAGGAATACGAGGTCCTACTCAGTAAAGAATTCTCACATGCTTTTAACGGTACTTCATCTTTTTTCTAGGTAATTTTTTGGTTGTCATTTGATTTCTTCCCTGTTTCCTGTTCCTCCATGAGCCTCCTGGCCCTCATGGTCGTTCCTGTGGACCTAACATTGTCTTGGCTTTTAACATGCTTTGCAGACATAAGCTTCAGCCACATGTTATAATGGCTGCCACTCCAGGATCAACAGTTTTAATTAATTGTCTACTTTTGGAAACCTCTGCATGGCACACAATGACTTTTGAGCCATCATCCCACCACATAGAAGCAGAGGGAACCTCTAGAGTGTTATCTCAGGGTTTTCTTCTGCTTAACCATCCTTGAAATAATCTGCAAAGTCTGATAAGCTTACTGGACTCGAAGTAAGGAAAAGGTGTGACATTAGAGTAGTTCATCTAGGAGAAAACAAGCTGAAATGGATATTTTAAAACTTTCCCTTTCAATCCAGGGGAGGTGGGAAGGATAAGAAGTGAAATGAGGCCTCATTTGGGGTTCTAAGATGAGAACACCTCACACAAGACCTCCCTCCCCAGATTATGGCACTTTTACAGTAGAAGTAACAACCATATCTAGTCTGAAGGAAGGTCCATGATCACACTCCTGATCCTTTTTCTGCTCAGAGCATTTCCCAATACTTCCTTTCCTCTTTGCCTCCATTTTACCTTATGTATTTTCCATCATTGCACAGTATAATTTTTTGCATTTTTTTAATGTCTGTTTCCTCCTTCTAAACCAGTAGTCCTCAACGGGAAGTGACTTGGTCCTCAAAGGACAACCGGCAGTGCCTGGGGACAGTCACAACCCAAGATCTTACCTTGTGCACGACAGTTCTCTACAACTGTGATCTGTCCCCAACGTCAATAGGGCTGGGGTTCTAGACTGTAAATTCTTATAGGTAGTAATTATGTCTTATTTATCTCTTCACCTCTAGTACCTCACATATTGTCTGGTACATAATAGAAACTTAAGAATTGCTTATTTAATGACTAAATAAATGCACAAAGGGAATGAATGAATGAATGAATGAATGAATAGCAAACACTTAATTTTTGGATCATCTACAAATCTCAATTGGTTTTGTGTGTTCTGGTTAGTATGAAGTTAAGTTTGTTAGTTGAGCAGAATACCTATCACACCTAATCTCTTTAGAGATACAGATACTGGAAAAACTGAAAATTCATGTATCTTAAAAAGGAGAGGAGGGAACTAAAATGGCAAAATATTTGCAATCAGCAAGCCCTTACCCATTCCTCTGCCATACTCTCCCCACAACAAGTGTCACAGTCTAGGAAAGACTTTTCTTGCCTCTACTGGAAGAACAAAGCTTACTACTGCATACTACATTCAACAATTAAAAAGTTTCACTATAGATGATTCTATGGGTGCCTAGCATCTGGTTTCAACAATGGCAATTGGTAGTGAAATTATGATCCACATGGCATGTGTGTGCCTCCGAATGGTTTGGCTGCATGAAGATCATCTCCCAAAACAAACCCTGAATGAGACAAATAGTGCAGAATGGTGGTTGTGTCAGAAGCAGAGTTGATAAGCAGTATAGAATTGATGCAGCGACTCTGGGTTTGCATTATTCTCAGATGGAGTTATCAGTTATTATGTCCACCAAGGCCGTAGCTCACGCCTACACATCCGCAGTGCCCACTCTTAACTAGTTTGCAGAATTTTCTTCATCATACTTCTATCTGGCAGTTCTAGATATTTTAAAAAATATTTGACATTCCAGTTGATCTTTTGTCAAATTGACATGCATGAAGAAAAGAAAAAAATATTGAAGGGATTGGGAATTGTGTGAAATTATTAGGAAATTTTCTGACTTCCCAAGTGGTGCTTTATATGAAAGAATAAACTTGGTTATGAGAGGTTTATTCTCATGTGAGGGTTACTATTTTAAGAGTAAGTCTTCTACTGTATAGAAGATGGATACAGTACTTGGATAATCCAAGACATATTTTTAGAATTTTAGAATTCTAAAATAATATTAGAATAATATTAGTAATATTTTAGAATATTACTAATAAATGTATTAAAATTTGTCTGTGGAATGAAGAAATTTGCAAGTACCTATTTCACAGTATCCTTAGAAATTAATAAGCACTTTTTCCTTTTCATAAAGAGAGCGATATTTGCTGGGAAGAAATAATTTACATCATGAAGGCTTCTATCAGATGAAGAGCAGAGTGAGAAAGGAAGCATTCACAAGAATGGGAGGCCAAATGCCTGATCATCCCTTGCCAACCCTTTATGATTTCTGATCCTCAAACAATCCCAGAGAGATCTCCTAGGAAAGATATTTATTCTTTGTTTAAAGGTTAAGGAAAAGTAAGCAGGGAGAGTGATTCACTAGCCTCAAACCATACAAGTAGCACCTTGTATAATTCAAGCTTGAATGCCCATATATGGAAAAGTTTCTTCAATCAGCCTCCTGCCTTCTCATAAGCAGATAGAGAGGCTGGTGATTCTCCACCCAGGTTGCAAATTACCACCACTTGAGGAGCTGAAAGAACACTGGTGCTCTAGTCCAATGTTTGGTATAATTGGATTAAAGGTAGAGACCCACAGATCAGTTTTGTTTCAAACTCCCTGGGTGATTCTAAATTGTTACGAATGTTGAGAATCATTGGCCTACCCCCTAATCTTCCTGCAATGTGTTTTACTCCTTGTATCTGAGTAAGTTTATTTATTTATTTATTTATTTTTGGACTGTTTCATGGTACTTTTACATGAAATTTACAAAGAACTAAGTATTCTATAGTTTGAGTGACACAGAGAAACTTCTTTATTATTTTTCCTAATAAGCCAAGATATTTTTTATTAACCCAGCTCTAGTAAGTGGGATTTACAATTTAGGCTCGGGGTTAATCAAAGATTAGCAATGTGAAGAGTCAGGCATTTTTTTCAAATTACTATATCATACCTTTGGAATTAGTTACCAGTGGCCTGGCTCACCAATGGAGAATTCTTAAGGCAACTGTAAAACCACACACAGCTGACCAAGGCCAGGAGCCAGTTAGTCCTGGCCCTAGGCCATGTAAACGCTTAGGTTGGAGGTGTCTTCAGTTTACTGCATTCATTTGAAAAATGCATTTCTTATACTGGAATGCCTCTGTTTGTGTTTTCCTCTCTAGGTTAAAATGTTTGAAAGCCATACTGTGATTGATGTTTCTCATTTTGAAGTGTAAATCCAATCACGATATGTTCTATGAGGAATGGTCCCATGACTGTGTCTTCCTGAACATGGAATCTCCATGTCCCCTAAATTGCCTTTCTTCACTTGACTTCTTACCATCATTCTTAACACCTGCTCTTCTTTATTTTCTAAGCTTGTACTCCCACCCTGTCACTTTTTGTCTTCTGATAGGGATTTGTGATGTCACCTATGACTTTTAGTCATCCTCAGCGTGGTCAGCAGGGCTAAAGACATCAGTTATCCCTGAATTTAGACATCAAATTCTTTCTGTTTTACAGTTAATAGCTATACATATTAAGGGAAATGTACATCTGAGTTTGAGATTTTAGAAACAAATCATGTAAAACTACAATTTAACAAATGGTAAAGTTATGCCTCAAAACAATATACTGTAGACTAACCTTTCAAAGAAATTCAACTTTAATGTGTCCATCTTATAAAGAAAAACCCTAAACTAAATGTGTTTATTAAATACTGAAAATATATTAAACACTGAAAATATATTACATGCTCCGCAAGGGGGCATGTAATAAAATGAAATAAGACAAGTCTAACCCATGCATTTATTGAAAATGGAAACACTAACATTTCCAAGAGCTTTATTTTTCTAATAAAAGTTATTTAGTTCTAATAATAGTTCATTAGTATGAAAATGAGTCAATGAATTTGAATGACAAAGTTCTTTGTATACATTATCCCATTTAAATCCTCAGCTGATATGTTCTCTTTATTTTATCTAGGGATCTATGAGACCTTTAGAAAAGGTGGAAGAATTGGACTATGAACTCAAGGCTTTTGTTCAGACCTTCTCATAGTATGAGGTACCTTGAGATGGCATTAGCTTAGCCCCTGGAGTGGCCAGGAGCTGTAGCCGAGCTCACCCCAGAGCTGTCCCTGTCACCATGCTGCCACACTCACAAGAGCAGAGGTTGCATTTTTATAATTTAGATAACTCTAAGAATCTCTATTGGCCAATCCCTTAAACTAAAAGTAATTTATATAAAGATATCCAGATTAAAAGAAAAGAAAGTACAACTCTTCATAAAACTTGAGAGGGCAAGCTGTCCAAATTGGTCTCACTACAGAGAAAATGCAGCTCTACATTTTTGATTCTTTTCTAAAGGAAAGGAAAATCTAGGTGATATTTTGAAGTTTTCCAGCCTGACTGAGACCATTGAGGTTCAACCGTTGAGAATGCTGAGACCCAAGGAACCCACCTCTAGGACATGGAATTCATGCTTTCTGATTCTTGGGCCCGGACTCACTGATCCCTTTCCACAGCTTTCTTCCTCTTGTACATGTACATCTATCTTGGAGCACCCTTATCTCCTTAATCTTTATTTTTTATTTTATTTTTTTTTAATTTTTATTTATTTATGATAGTCATCAGAGAGAGAGAGAGGCGCAGAGACACAGGCAGAGGGAGAAGCAGGCTCCATGCACCGGGAGCCCAACGTGGGATTCGATCCCGGGTCTCCAGGATCGCGCCCTGGGCCAAAGGCAGGCGCCAAACCGCTGCGCCACCCAGGGATCCCTCCTTAATCTTTAATTTCTGCACCTGCCATCTGAAGTTTCCTGATACATTTTTATGTTTAATGGCATATGACAGGCTTTATGCATATTTGATTGAAGTTTATATAACACAAAATCTCTTTTCTACATCGTCATTATTGTTGCTATTATTACTGTGATTAATATTTTTTGAATCTAGATCAATGGTGTTGAGATGAGCTCTGACTACTGGTTGTAAAGTTCCTGCTAAAGAAATTTGTTGAAATGTAATCTCAAAGGGTGTAAAGTACCAGAAGTACTAGATTTATGGCTGTAACATGCCACCAAAATAATTATATGCATGTATCTTTGGTTGTGTTATTTTTTCAGAATTTGGGAACAGAATTATTTTCTAACAGTACTTTTTCCTGAAATTGATTGCTCGTCGTTTGTTTAAAGTTTCACAATTACATACTGTCCATAAGTGATGGGTTACATTTAAAAAAATCTTTTAGAAACTATTGCAAATGAGTAGTTCACTATGACCTTATTGGCTATATTGGACTTAAATTAATGTGGAGGTAGGGATGGGGGTTGAGAGGAAAATAAACCACCTCCCAGTAGTCACATGGAGGTGTTAAACAATTTTGATCCTTTTAAATGTATGGCCCCTGCATGTGGTCTATAGGGAAGAAGAAGTCTAGAACATGGATGTGTATGTTTGGCGATTGGAGATTGTGCACAAAGCAGATGTCATCTGATGGAAAAGCTTTGTGGAGAAATTAGCATATATAAAAAAAGAAATTAGCATATAGTCTGGCAATTATAGTTTAGCTTGGAGTTTGATGGATATAGGTGCACAAAGGAAGACAATAGCGAGAACAAGCAAAACCAAACACTGAATACAAAGTCAGGGAGCTGATAAATCCTTATAAAGTGCTCACTTGGAGAAGAGACTCAGTTCACTTGGAGAAAGGGATACCTATGAAAAGGGTGCATTGAGAAATAAGATTGAGAAAATTGCTGTTGATGACTGGATTCCCAAGGATGGTGGGAGATGATGTGCTATTTCTCTGCTAGTAGACATCTGGGAGACAATTTTTGGTATGAAATGCAAGAGAGTTCATTGAGAGAACTTGAGAGAGTTCACCTGGAATTTATGGATCACTCGGTCCAACTTTTCTCTTCAAAGATGGTGGTGTCTTTGTGTACTGATCATGAGAAGAGTGTTGGAATTCAGAAGTGGAGGGAAAACAGACTCCTAATATTGGCTCCACGTGGGACAACTCTGCGAATTTGAGTGAATTACCCACCTTTCCTAAGCTTCCTTTTCCTCATCTGCAAATCAAAAATAAAAAAAAAGGCTGTTGTAAGAATAAGGGAAACCATGTACATAGTCCTTAGCTTAGTGGTTGAAATATAGTAAATGCCCCCAAAGCAATATTGTTATTATTACTGGCGGTGTAAGTGTTATTACTCATGGCTTCAAAGCTACAGTTTCACTCTTCCTTGCTGTGTTTTTACTAGAATTGGATGAGTTGACTAGAGTCAGTAATCAACTATCCTGACCTCAGGATAATTTGGTAAATGCAGAGTAGAAGGGGCGGAAACTCACCCAGAAGTTGGCAGGCAGTGCCCTGTAAGAATTGGTTACCTGTGCCATGCTTCCCGTCATGATTTCTTTTCTGCATTGGGCTATAGCACTCTGGCCAGAGGTGGTATTCAGTCAGAATGGGATTGGTAGAAGTAACATAGAGGTAGGGATATTTTATCCCCAGACTCTCTTCCTTTTGAATTTTGCTGACATACATATTTTCTAGAAATCTTCATCAGCCTTAAATCTAAAAGAATAAGGCAAACACTTTTCTTTCTTTCCAACCCTTAAAATGCTTTTATTAAGTCATCAGATGAGTACTTTCTAAGGGAAAAATAGTTTATGTGTGGTTTGGACACTAAGCATTGACTCAGCATCAGGCTTGTGAAGGAGAAGGCCAAGCTACGCCTGCTGACACACAAGTAATAATAATGGAAAAATTAAAGACCATCCCAAGTTTGCTAAATGAAGCCATACGTTTGGAAAAGCACAATGCACCAAACCCCTTATATGCTTCTTTTTTCTTCCAAGATTATTCTCTTTGTTGCCCACCAGCATTATATTTTTTTCCTTCCAATACACATATTTTCCCAAGTTCCACTGTTGCCATAGGCTTCTCCCATGTGTTCTATATTTTTGTAAAGTGCGAGTCACAGTTAGGTAATATTAAGCAATACTTAGGAAAGCAAGCTATTTCAAATGACTTTTGAGGCTAGGAATTTCATAGAGGCTATATGTAGTTGTTCTTCCTACTTTAGGGATTAATTACATTTATAATACAAACAATGACTGCAATATAAGCTCTGAGAGACTGACTCACTAAGGAAATAAGACAGGTTTCGGAAAACGGATCCCTTGCCATTGACGCACACGAGAGAACTTTATAAAAAAAGCAGTAATCTGAGAAATTTAATTGCCATGTAACAGTTCACATAAAACTGATACTATCAGTACGTGGACCATAATGAGATATTCTGTGATTACATGCCAGTTTCAAAAGAGCCTTGTTGCACAACCAGGTGTTTTGATTTCTTGAAATGAAAGAAAAGGAAATCAGTGTTCAGCCTCCGGGAAGTCATTCTGCAGACCTAGAAAATGAGTTAAAGATGAGAAGACAAATTTAGGTGACGATAAAGCAAGGGAGAAATGTTTGTCTGCTGTGTACCACCTTAGCGATGTTGGAGCCTTTCATCCATCAGCCTTGTGTCCTTCCATTTGGAACAGGGAGGTACTGTTGCGGGCCAGTGCTCTGGGGGTGTATCTGGAATTCCCTCATGCACCACTACAGATAGGGGTTGAGAGAGCAAAGCAACCCAAGTGGACTTCAACTAGGACAAAGTCATGCTTTCTATTAGATTTTTACTGATTTAAAACAACGTGTTCTTTGGGAACAATATTTTGTAACCAGTGGACCGCTGGATGATTTCTGGGTCCTTTGCAGCATTAACGTCCTTTGACTGTATCTTCAAGGACTACTTAGAGGCACCTCAGCAAGAGGAAAGGAAGATAAATTTAAAAAAAAAGTAAAGAAATCTGTTTCAGTTAGTAATCCCTAAAATGGGTCTTGCATTACTTTTTCTTTTCTTCAAATATTTATTTATTTTTGTTAGTTTGAAAGGACAATGTCTCGGTTGCAAAAAGGTGAAGCAAAGATTTCACAGACCCACACCTTCTCTTGCAGATTCTCTTCTCTACCTTTCTCAGTGTGACACTTTAGATGACAAGCTGCTGAGGCAAATACCCATTTTTAAAAATTCATCATTCATTCTTATCTTGGCTTTCCAAGTAATAAGTTCCATTTTCTTTTTTTTTTAAAGATTTTATTCATTTATTCATGAGAGACAAAGAGAGAGAGAGAGAGAGAGAGAGAAGCAGGCTCCATGTAGGGAGCCTGGTGTGGGACTTGATCCCGGGACTCCAAGATCATGCCCTGTGTGGAAGGCAGGTGCTAAACTGCTGAGCCACCCAGGGATCCCCTAAGCTCAGTTTTCTATGCCAACGTTGGGATCTTTCTATCAGTGAAGAAAAATCCTGAAAGCTAAGACTTATGCCCACAGATGTTTACATTCATATAATGTAAAAAGAAAAAGAAAAAGAGTTAAACACTCATCCAACTTCATTTCTACGTTTAGTATGTAAGTTATGGTTGATGGGCAAGTGGTGCAAGTGTTTGTGCGTTTGTGCGTGTCATGGGAAGAAAAGCAGAGGAAATGGGAGCCAAGTTAGGGTGCTGGAAAGTCATGGAATTCCATGCTTGCATTGCATAGATGAGGCGCTGGAGACCAAGTGACAAGATTGTGAAACTTTGCTCGCTCACAGCTTTCCTCGAAGTGGACTTGGTGCACGTTTTACATTTCACTGTTGGGCGTGACAGTGTGTCCTGCATACTCTTGCCTAAAAGGAAAACCAAATCCATTCACCTAACATAAACACCATGAAGCCTTCTCAGTGGAGTGTGAGCCATCAGAATCTGTCTCATTGCACCCCCACTGCCAAGGGAGGATTGACAACTGTCTAGGAAAATTTTCAAGGAAAGGGAACTTTGCTCTTATTTTAGAAAAATCTACCTTTTCAATGCCCAGGATGTGCTTACTCTCTTGACCTCCTATATGCTTGTAAACAACTGTTCTCATTTACTGCTACGGCTACCGTCACATAGCTCTTGCTATAGACTCAGCCAGTTCTTTAACCTTGGAGACACAACTTTTTGTTGTGATTCAAATACCTTTTTGTCATAGACTAGCTGGTTTCCCTTGGTCCTACTCTGATCTTGTTTCCAATGCTCCTAAACTAGGCCCTTTTTACTTCTTCCCTTTTATCTAAGTTTCTTAGTTTCCCCTTATCCACAGTCCATGTATTCAAAACCCCCAGTCAATGCCTGAAACTGTGGATAGTACCAAACTCTGTATACACTAGGTTTTTTCCTATGCCCAATTCCTATGATAAAACTTAATTCATTAAGGATTAACAATAATAATTAATAATGAAATATCAAAATTAAAACAGTATACTGTAATAAAAGTTATGTGAATGTGGCTTCTCTCATGCATACTCAAAATACCTTATTGCCCTTTTTTTAGTATTTCTTTTTTTAGTATTTGCTCATTTATTTTACAGAGAGACAGAGTAAGAACATGGGGAGAGGGACAGAGGTAGGGGGAGAGAGAATCCTAAGCTGACTCCACGCTGAGCATAAGCTGAACATAGGGCTTGATCTCACAACCCCGAGATTACAACCTGAGCTGAAATTAAGAGTCAGACACTTAACTGACTGAACCATCCAGGCACTCCCTCAAACTTCTTGTGATGATGTGAGATGATAAATGCCCACGTAATGAGACAAAGTGAATGACACAAGCATTTGTGACAAAGTCTTAGGCTACTATGGACCTTTTGATGGGATGGCAGAAGGGGGATCATCTGCTGCTAGACTGAGGTTGACCATAAGTAACTGAAACTGCGGAAAACTAAATTGCAGGTAAGTGGGGGACTATTGTACTTGGAGATGCAGTAAATGTGTAGAAGGAAAATCTTGGATTTAAGTCTTGATTGTTCCCCCCTTTGTTTGTGTAATCTGGAGCAAGTCATAAGATTTCTCCCCTAAATTTCCTTGCATGTGAAATGGGCTAACACCTCGTTTCTTCCTCAGCACTGTTGACTTGTCCCAAGGAGATAACTCTGTGAACTCTGTAGTGGTAATCAAATTATTATTGTTATTATTATTTCACTGCTTCTAACTGAGTTATTCTCATTTTTCTTTTCTCCACTGCTAATGTGCTGTCAGAAAATTTTCTGAGAGAACAAATAGATCTATGCCCTTGCTAGTCTTCTCAGAACCTGAAAATCTAACCCGATGAGCCCTAATAACTATAATTAGGACTTGATTCTGATGCAAGAGTTCCCCAGCATTGAAAATCTGCCTTGCTGGGTCTCTGTCTGCCCCAAGAAGTACTTTGCCTGCTTAATTTCTCACGTATGAATTTCCTCTATTAGAGTCTGGGCTCCATAGAGGAGACAATATGCTACGTAAATACACCTCTACCCTCATATTTCAGCACAATATTTGAAAATAAAGGTCTGCTAAGTAAATTGCTTATTGTATGTTGTATGGTATAATATGCCATTTATTCAGCAGACTTTTTGATATCTAGTGGCATGGGTTGAGTTGTGTCCCCGCAAAAAAGCTGTGTTAAAGTCCTAACTCCCAGCACCTCAGAATGTGACCTTATTTGGAAATCAGGTTGTTGCAGGCATAATTATCTAAGTTTATAGGAGGTCATATTGGAGTACACTGGGCCTCTAATCCATTTTGTCTGGTGTCCTTATAAGAAGAGGGAAATTTGGATACAGACACACACAAAGAGGAGAACTCTATGTGATGACAAAGACAGAGATTGGAGTTACACTGCCACAAGCCAAGGAACACAAGCAGCCACCAAGCTAGGAAGAAGCAAGGAAGTATTCTTTCTCAGAAGCTTCAGGGAGCACATGGCCCTGCCAACACGTTGATTTCAGACTCCCTAGTCTTAAGAACTGTGTGAGAAAGTTTCAGTTGTTTTAAGCCCCCCCCGCCCCCCCCGGCCTTTTTGGTAATTTGTTACAGATCCCTAGGAAATGAATACAGCCAGGTATTGACAAAGCTCTAGGATCAACAGCCAATAAGATAAACACGTCTCTCTCCTTGTGGAGTTTTGCACTAGATAACTTCCCTTTACTGCTACAAATCCATGCTTTACCCCTCCCACCACTCCCCAACCCCCGCTTTAGCCTTGAAGCTGACCACCATGAATTGGGTCAGAAAGTTTCCTGTCTTCCTGCTTCTTCGTTGCAGTGGGACAGCGTGCTGGGCACAGGCAGAGATCAGAGGGAGACAGAAAAGTGAAGGTGCCATGTTTAGTCTGGTCACCACAGACTGGCTTCTCCCTCTACTGGAGTCCCCTGGCAGATAGCTTGTTCTACAATCACCCTTTCTGGGTTCTGGGAACCTTGTTCTACTCTTCTCCCTTTGGATCTGGGAGTGGAAAGAGCTTTCCACTCACCTGAAACTATCCAATCTATCCAATGGTTTCTTGCTCGGGGTCTAGTGGATCTAGTCATTGAAGAAGACACACAATGAACATGTAAGCATATTTTGAAATGGACAATGATAAATTGTTAATAATATTAATGTTAATTAATTACTGTTACTACTGAAGGAATAAATCACTACATTTTATCTTCATTCAACAATCTAAATGAGAGTCAAAAAATAAGATACTTTAGTACAGAATTTTGTTCAGCTAGCAACACAGAGGAGGAAAAACTGCTTTAAAGATGACAGTGTCAGGGCACCTAGGTGGCTCAGTTGGTTAAGCGTCTGCCTTTGGCTCAGCCCATGATCTCAGGGAGATCAAGTCCTGCATGGCTCAGTGGAGAGTCTCATTCCTCCTCTGCTCCTCCCCCTGCTCTTTTTTTTCTCTCTCTCCCTCTTCCCCCACAAAAATAAATAAATAAAATCTTTAAAAAAAAAGATTACAGTGTCAGCTATGGAATAAATGAGAAGTTTTGAGTGGACAAAGTCATCTTGGTGTTGATTGATTTCATGTCACATTGGGCTTTTCTGGCACTGGGAAGATTACTACTGTATATGGCTTAGATACGATGGGTGTGTAATGCCAGAATTTAGGTTCCTTCTTTCTTTTAAGTGCACTGGGCATTGTGATTCAGGAGTGACAACTTGAATCTTTGGCACATAGAATTTTTTAATTTCTATTTGTCCAAGAGGTAATGCATGTTGTAGAAACAGGCTCTTTTTTTTTTTTTCCAACCCAGGAGCTCAAAAGTAGAATGTATTCTGAGTTTGAAGAATTTATACTATTATGCTTATGTCGTCGATTATTTTGTATTCTCACACATGTTTTATCACTTTTCCTTAATGCATAATTCTCAATAAAAGTGAAGATTTAATTGTGTTCTGGGGAGGATTCAACATATTTTAACAATAGTAGTTTAGAAAAACCTTTATAGTGAAATTATCTGTTCCCGTAATATCTTCTGTATGCGGCCAAATGGGACTTGGTGAGTTTAGCTGAAAATAATACAGCAGTCCCTTCTCCAAATATAAGGTCTGCAAACCTTATTTGAGAAACTTTCAATTCAATGGGGGAAAATTGAGGTAGGGCAATGAAATAATGAGTAAAACTTTGAAATTTTGTTAAACATAATCCATGTTTATCAAAGTAGAACCATACAACAGCACACTGAGTATTGTATGATTACATGTACCTTTACTTGGTAATTAATTGCATAGAATGGGTACATATCCATTTATATTCTTCAACTGCTAGTAATTTTTCAACATCTTCTTTTTTCATATATTAAATATAATTCTATAAATTTTTTTTGTTTGATGTTGTTTATATACAGTACAGAATTTTTCCTGTGTCACTCTGCTGTCTCCATTTCCAAGGCCTTTCTGATTTTATGGCTTGGGATTACTTTTCATCACTTCGGTTTCACAGTATTTCTGCAGATATTCACGTGCATGCCCAAGTTGAAAAACGATCTGAGGATAGTCTTTATTTCTCAACCTCTGTTTCCCAATGCAGAGCCGAGTGGTATGAATTCTGAACATGGTAACTGCACAATAAATCCCCTTCCCACCCATAACCTCGGGGATATTTCCACCCATAAACCAAAAAGTACAGTTGCAATTCTTGGGATCCATCTCCCTCTGCTCCTTTTTTCTCTCCTACTGTTTTATGGCATTCTTTTTTTTTTCTCTCTACCTTATGATATATTGCTTCTTTCTTTTCTTAACTTCTAGTTTCCTATTTCTCTAATTATCTGCAGCAGGAAGGATCTTAAATCCATGTGCACAGAAACAAAAATCCCCCTGAGGCCATAGTGTACAGAGTAAATCCATCTGTACTAAAATTTCACACAAGGAGAACTTGAGATTGGCCAAGAGTGATTATTCTACACATTTTTAGTGAGGTCTCCTTGCCTTTGCTCATGATCTTGCTTCTTCCCGGAAGACCCTTTTCACTCTTTGCCATCTGGGAAATGTGTATTCATCCCTTAAAACCCAAGCCAGATGCCACTTCCTCTAGGGAAACTTTTCCAGCTCTATTAGGTAGAATTAGCTAATTCCTCTGTGGCCACACTTTTGTTAGAACAAGAGCATGCTTTCTTTTCAACACCTACTATGTGCTTGGCACTTACCACATTGTATTAGCACATGCTGGCTTGTGTATCTCACTTATGGAACTTTGAACTTGTCCAAAACAATGATATTTTCACTTTTTTAAAATCTACCTCAGGGCTCCAGATGCTGGCATCTGGCATGAAGTAAGAATATGTTGAATAAATGATGTGTGAATGTTTGAATGAGCTCATTAAATGAATTAGTGAGATTATTCAGGAGCTGGATTTCAAAATGCATGTGTTAAATATACATATTATTAATGATTAATAATATATCACATTATGATAATACATTGTTTTATTAAAATATTAATAACATGTATTTTTATAAATGTTAATTATTTTATTTAAGATCTTATTTATATATTCATGAGAGAGGCATAGACACAGACAGAGGGAGAAGAAGGATCCCCATGAGGAGCCCCATGGGGTACTCAAACCCAGGATTCCCGGATCACTACCTGAACCAAAGGTAGACACTCAACCAGTGAGCCACCCAGGCATCCCTATAAATGCTCATTCTTATATTTATTCTTATTGAATGTATTTTCATCTTTAGGTTTAAGCTGGATTGCAGATTCTGTGCAAATAGGAACTGTGCCTCTCACTCTTGTCATTATACACTCAACTTCAGATACCTGGTGCCCTGTAGAATTTATGAATAGAAGATGAAAGGCAACAGCATATGATGGAAATAACTCAATCTTTAACCTTTTTTTCTTTTCCTTAATGGAGGAAAGCACTTTGAGTCTGATTGTTTTTTTTTTTTTTTTCTATCCTGGCTGCATCTCTCAGCTCTGTATTGCTTTGGTAAGTGACTGGACATGGAAAAGGTGAATGTATGGATAGCAAGTGGAGTTATAACCAATTCATAGTTAGTCACAAGATTTTGTTTGGAAAATTCCACTCAATCTCTCAGAAACAAATGGCTTGAAATGATGGTGAGCCTGGATGTGCACTGATTTGCACGTTTTCAGACTGCCTCACACCGCATGCATCAGTTGACTGTCTGGCAAAGTCTCTGCTTTGCCCTTTCTTCTTCCTAAGTTGTTTGTTTTTGAAAGAAAAGGGGTATTCTGCTGAGAGGAAGAATGTATTTTCTCACTTGTGTTTGTTGCTTCTATTAAAATTATAGTCACTGAGAAAATCCAAGCCTCCTTAGTGATGGTGATTTTTTGGTGTGCTATCTACAGACACAAATGCTGCGTGCATTAAGGAAACACGTGGACAAACAAAACAGCACATGCTGTCCTCACAGCCAGTCACACAGAATGATCATGTGTGCATCTGGTGCCTATTAATTTTCTTCCTGCTATTTACATCATTCTTTTGAAGAAGCTCCAGCAGTCTATTGCTTTGCCCAACTGTTTATAATGTCTATAAATCAGGGACTTGAACCAAATGAAATGTCTAGGCTGTGTTTGCAAAATATTTGGATATTCTGGTTTTATTTTCTTAGCTTTACAAAACATATAGATTAAACTCCGATGGAAGCTTTTTTTCTAATTACTCATTTTTTGGAAATTGGTTACTTTTTCAGCCAGTTAGTGGTTTCAAACCATGTTTTGGTATATGGCTCAGTTTGTTTTTGAGCTCCAACTGTAATTGTAGACAATTTTTTTTCTTTTTTAAGAGTCTTATGAATAGGCAAAATAAAACAAGACAAAACCTTATTAGCTACATTCTTAGAAATCAGAAAGATGTGTCTGGTGAATAGGGCCACCTTCTAAGCACTTGTTTTTAACATTCAGCTGTGACTTTAAAAAAAATATATTTTATTTATTTATTTGAGGAAGAGAGAGAGAGAATGAGTAAGTGTACAAACTGGGGGCGGGCAGAGGGACAAGCAGACTCCTTGCTGAGCAGAGAGCCCAACATGGGGCTCCGTTGCCTGAGCTGAAGGCAGATGCCTAATCAACTGAGTCACCCAGGTACCCCTCAGCCGTGACTTCTTAATAACAGTTATAATTCAACAATTAAAGTATGTTCAGATTTGAGGTCTCAATGAGATGAATTCGGAATACGGGAATTTCTATTAGGAACCGTGGTAAAGTGGACAACTGGGGAAGGAATCCAAGATTTCATGTTTGATTTATTGATTGTGTACATCAACAGCATGCTTTTAATTTTCAGAGTAACATAAAAATACTCAGAATCTATGCTCAGCTCAATTATGAGTCTCTATTTTGTATCACAGATTTGTATCCAATCCTCTCTCTTTATGTTCCAGTCACAGTTTTGTAGAGGAATGTGGTAGACAAGAAGTTAGAGCTAACAACAGGAGTGAATCAGTTACATAAAATGTTTATGAGATGCAGCGGATAACAAAACACTAAGGGGGGAAAAGATCCTTATTTCCCCTCTCTCCAGTGATTAAAAGAGAATGAACTAGTTGTCTCAACTTGATACCTAGGTAGGTCTACGCAATGTGACTACAAGTTGAATGATAACCGATGCCCAATGGCAATTCTTTTTCCTTTTTTTTTTTCCCAATGGCAATTTTGACTCACATCTTTCTTTTTCACATGACTTGGTTCTAATGTAGATATATCCAAGGAGCATGAATGTGTTTTTAGATGGTGCTAACAAGGATGCTAACTGTATTGTTTATACCAAAATTTACTGATTAATACCATTTGCATTGCATAGAGCTAAACAGTTTACAAAATACTTTCATCCCTGATTCATTTTAGTGGAATAAGGATTATTAGACTCATTTAGATTGGCACACCAAGGATCAACAGAATCCATTGACTCATGACCAAGGGTACAAGAAAACTAAGATGCATACCAACACCTATATCCCAGTCTTGTTTTTTGAGTGTCTGAAAATATACTCATTGCATAAGATACATAAACTTAAATTATGTGTACCTGTTAAGAAGTAGTTTTTTAGAACTTGGGCTTCTATGTCTTACCAGTAAATGGAATTAGAAAGTAATTACTACAAAGCAATAAAAGATCCCGACGTGTCTTTAAAATCTCGAAGGCCAGAACATCATTCTCTCTGTAAGACATTTTGTGTACTATGCATGAAACATTTTCTTAGGGACAATACCAAGAAGTTGGTAATTTGGAGAAGTGGATTTTACCCCTATTTACTCCAATCCAAGCCATCCCATTCAGTGAGCAGAATTAGTCAAACTGCTTGGTTTCTTAGGAATAAACCAGTAAACTAAAATCGAGCCTCCTAAACTGATGTTCCAATGAATACCAGCTCTAGGGAAAATGGCAGTGGGTATTTCAAGAACAGTTTGTGCAAGGTCAAACAATTTGGGAGGAGGATGCAAATAAATCCCCTTCCTGAATATTTAAATGACATTAGTTCTGAACTAAAGAAACCAGTAAAATTTTTTCCTAGCTTCTCTCAAATTTATTGGAAGACATACACATATGTACTTATATATAAGAATATATATTAATTATTAATTATATATTTATTAATGCATATAAATAACCTGAAGAACCATGTTTGGAAAATGTTGGAAAATGGTTCTTTTTTTACTGATGGCTTCAACTCTGCATTATCTTAGCATTTTATAAGATTCATGACTTTTACTATGTTGAATCATTTCTAAATATTGCCGTGCAACAATTAAATCAGACATTTAAAATCTAGGTGAAACAAGAGTTCAAGGTACAATAGAAAATCTTTTTTTAAAAACACCTGTGGTTTGACATATTTGATTTTATTCCACTCCTCCAAAGAAGAACCCTCAAAGTCTGAATTTATTAACTTAACTACAACCTGGAAATCTAGTCCTTTGCCAGCTGGACTCATCTGTTTTTATTTTCTTAGCTTTACAAAAGCTAAGAAAGCTTTTTCTTTTTCTTTCTTTCTCTCCCTTTCTGTTTCTTTTTTTCCTTCCTCCCTCCCTCCCTTCCTTCCTTCCTTCCTTCCTTCCTTCCTTCCTTCCTTCCTTCCTTCCTTCCTTCCTTTTCTTCTTCTTCTTCTTCTTCTTCTTCTTCTTCTTCTTCTTCTTCTTCTTCTTCTTCTTCTTCTTCTTCTTCTTCTTCTTCTTCTTCTTCTTCTTCTTCTTTTCTTCTTCTTCTCCTTCTCTTTCTTTCTTTCTTCCTTCCTTCCTTCCTTCCTTCCTTCCTTCCTTCCTTCCTTCCTTTCTTTCTTTCTTTCTTTCTTTCTTTCTTTCTTTCTTTCTTTCTTTCTTTCTTTCTTTCTTCTTCTTCTTCTTCTTCTTCTTCTTCTTCTTCTTTCTTTCTTTCTTTCTTTCTTTCTTTCTTTCTTTCTTTCTTCTTTCTTTTCTTTCTTCTTTTTCTTTCTTTCCTTTCTTTTATTTCTTTCTTCTTTCCATAGTTGAACTCAACACTACCAATCAACTGGATATAATGGACATCTTTAGACTCTTTCATACCAAAACAGGAAAATGCACATTTTTCTCAAACTCACATGGAACACTCACCAAGATAAGCCACATTCTGGGCCATAAGATGTACCTTAAATTTAGAAGATTTATATAAATCATATAACATCTGCTCTCAGATCAACTTGTTTTCTTAATTACATGATCATATTTTGGAATTATGTTTTTTCTTTTTCTTTGGTGAGATCTAAATTCTTTTAAAGCTACTACTACTGGGTCCTGGAGTCCACCAGACCCTTGAGTGATAGGTGACAAGCCCCAAAGCAGCTTCAGGTCATTGCCAAATTAAGACTCAGAGGCACAGCTGTCTAGCACCTCTCCAGGGCAGCTCCTCCAAGGAAAGGTTGTCCTTGCTCATTATCCAGAGGATGGTTGACTCATGGTGTTCCATGCTTTGTGTCCTGGCTTTTGTTCCTTGATCTGTGATTCAGTTCCTCCATGCTATCTCCACCTTTAGCTTCATTTCTCCCAGCTGTGACCCATGGTCCTGGTTTCATCTCTGGCTTCCAAGTCCTGTTTTCTTTCTTTCTTTTTTTTTTTTAACTTTTTCCATTTTTCTGCTCCTGACTTATTGCTGATGTATCTTTAGTGCTTTGCCCTCCGCCCTTGGCCATGACTCTAACTGGAAATTGCTGATCAAGGCCTGTGGCTACCACCTTCAGTGGTCTGACTCTTACAGCCCTAGCACCGCAATGACTTCATCTGTACTGTCATGACAGTGATATTTTCCTTTTCTGAGTTATTACTGCTCATGTTCTCTCTACTCCTTATTTACTTGCTATTTGTTAACGGTGTTTTCTCTAGTCAACAAGGCCTTTATAGTGCACAAAATTAAGGTTTAAGACATTCTAAAAATTATGGATTATCTTTGCACAAACACTGTTAGTTTCAGTGAATACTGGGCTCCTCATAGATGTTCTTGGGTTCTTTATTAAACTACATTGCAAATCTTTCATAGTCTTTGCCATAGATCTGCCTGGTTTCAAGGGGGAAGATTATAAAAGATCAGAAGATAAGATGTAAATATTTTTCATAGGAAGTAGGAAATGCTGGCATTAAAAAATGGTTATGTAAGCCAAGGCTTGGTAGGGGGAGAAGAGTGATAAGAGATTCAGAAATACAAGTAAGAAAGGACATGCTTCCACTCCCCATTCTTTCTTTTCCTTTTCTCTTTACTCTCAATATAACACATTTCTAATGAAAAATAATGGGATAAATATACTTAGGTAAGAGATAAAGTAGAAATGATCCAGTAATGTCTCCAGGAATATTTCTATTTTGCTTCATGTGCTATATGTGTTAGGTAAAGATGGAGACAGACAGCTAAGACATGTTATTTATTAATGAGCTAATCCACAGTAAAAACTGTCCCAGGTAGTCCTGAGCACATTTGTGTTTCTCCAGTGTAAGTAGTAGAGGAGATGGCTCTATGCAGAGGAGGAAGACAGAAAGCTAAATGCAGAAATGTTGTGTTGCACTAAGCTCTGTCACCATCAATCCTTTCCCTTGATCATCTCTCACCCACTCTCCTCCTCCTGATCCCCTGGCAGGAAAACACCTGGGGCCTATAGGGAGGTATCCCACCTGGTCTCCTTTGGCATAGTGCACAGAGCTTTTGAACTGGGGAAAAATTCTGGAAGCATTTATAATTGCTGATATCTCAAAGTCTAAGACAATACAAAAGTGAGCAAGGCTCATGCTTCTCAAAATATAAGAGGCAGGCATAGTTTGCATGCCAGACTATAGTGGAAACAGACAAGAGCAGAAACATATATAATCGTTCTTATTAGAAATGATTTTAACAAGAATGGAAACATCACAAAATCCTACTTAGTACATATTATTCCTGAAATAGGTTTTCAATCTTTGTATTTTCTACCACTTTCCAGACTTTTGTATGGTGGACAAAATGTGAGTCATAACAGACTACTGTATAATGTTTCACTTCACAAAACATTTTTATAGCATAATGGCTTTCAGACTTTGAGTGATTCTAGTGGGCCTTTCTGCCCTCCGTCTCACCCTCCTCTGGTCTCCTGTCCACATGTCACCCAGACCTTGCCAGGAGAAATTATAGTCCAGGGATGCTATTGGCCCAAATAGGGCCAACCAAGGTAATTTTTTCAGTTAACATATCAACATGTGGAGAGAAACACTCTCTTCCATTTGGGAGGATATGAAGTTGGGCTGCTATCTCCTGCTAGATGAGGAGAAGCTGCCTGTAGAAAGGAGCCAGTCAAGGAGCTGGGAGATGGATGCAGGGGACACATATGGTTTTTGTAGCTCTTCTTCTAATGAGTTATACCTATGGTATTCTCATCTATATGAGCTATGAATTCCTCTTTTAAACTTGTGACAATTTCAATAGATATGCATTGCTTTTGATGAAAAGGGTCCTAATATAAATGATAAATATAAGAAAATGTTGAGCTCAGTTTACCTGATCACGTTTGTGCATGGGGGTGACGGGAGAGGTATAGAGTATGACCTTGGAGCATGTCCTAACACTGACTTAAATGTTATGTATTTGGGCACATGTACTCATTCAGGATTGAGCTTCTCTGTAAGCAGGACTTGAGACATGTTTATCTTTATGCCCCAGGACCCAATACTGACAGGCACAGAATGAATGCCCAGGTAAGGAGTAAATGAATTGAGAAATGAAAAGAGAGAGAGAGAGAGAGAGAGAGAGATATTTCCTGCACCTACAACCTGGTTTGATGACATTGGTTTCTTGAGAAAAGAAGATCTGAGGTATATTTTGCTGTGAAGTTCACTATCTCTTCTGTTAAAATCCAGAAATCAGTCGTTTGTGGGGGTAGGTAGGGAGGCTGACTATTTATTTATGACCTTACCCAATTTTCAATATGAAGAATATGACTTTAGTTGATGTCAGGTGATTTTTATTTTGAACTGAGTCTTAATTTTACTTAATATTGTTCCTTAGGAGAATTAGGGGGAAAATGCATAGACTACTTATTGCCTGTATTTCTTTACCTTCTTTCCTTCTCTCAGTTTGCAGACATTTTTGTATCTTTACAAATTCTTGAGGTTGAAATGTGTGTGGGTGAAATGAGATGGCTGGCTGTGTTGAGGACACAATGATTGCATATTATTGTAGCCTCTCTACTTTCCTCTGTATAGTAGAGGCCTCTTTTCCTAACATCATCTGTAAGCTGAGGCTGACAAAACTTTTTTAGAACTGGGCCAACAATTAGAATGTACTTCTCTTTCTCTTCCTCCTATGACTTGTGTGATGGGTATGCACTGAGCTCCCTTGCTGTCCAACTTTTGGTTAAAGCCAATAAGAATTTCCAGTGAGAGTTTTAAGATGGCAGAAGACAGAGGGCCGAGGCTGATTCTCCTTGCTGTTTCACTGCTGGGCTGCAGATAGGACTGTTTTCTCACTTTGACTGCAGGCTACCAATCTCTAAGCAAGCAGTCTCCTTTACACTCACCACTGAAGTCACATCTTGCTGGGTTCTGGAAACTGTGTCTTTAATTCCCACCTTAGCTCTGGGTCCTCATTTTTCTTGCCTGGGGTGTTTCAATGTTCCTTTTTAATTTTTCTTAATCATGCTCACCATTTGTAAATTGTCCCTTTATTCAACTTTTCTCAATTACCCTGTTGGAATATAGGATTTATTTCCTGGAACTCTGGTACAAAGCCTATAAACTGCCAAGCTGCTTACTTAGGTAAGCTCATTTAATCTTCACATCAATGTCCTTTAGTGGGACATATGATTTAGATAAAATAAACTTGAATGCAGAAAGTTATATTAATTTGTACAAAGTCACCCATCTAATAGATGAGAGAGCCTGAATTTAAAGCCAAGTCTTTGTGGTCTTTGACCAGGGATGTATCCACTACTCCATGTAGTCTTTTCTTCAAAAGCTACAAGTGCTTCCATTAGTTCAGGAAAATTCAGGGGATGTATATGCTTGTGTCCAAGATATCAAAGAGAAGATCCAATTTAGTACAACTGTGTCTATGTGTCTATTTATAAAAGTATTAAGAAGTATATATAGTTTAAGCTTCTGAATACACACCTAGGATTTCCTAAGTGTTCACTTTATTATGTCTTACACTTATTTACTAGAGTCGTAAACCCATTTTTTCTCCCTTCACTGGACTAATTGTTAGAGGAAATTTAATTGACCCATATTGAAGCATTTTTATCCATAGATTTTTATGAGCATTCATTTGTTATACAAGTGTAATTCTACATTTTATTTCTAAAAACATGAATCAACTTTGACCAATAATTATTTTACTTGCATGTCTGAATATCTAAATGCCCACAAAATTACGAACACATTTGTCACTCTCAAGTTTAAATTTGATAAAAATTTATTTTTCCAATCCTCTATTTTCTTAAAAGACTTCAGTCCACTTGGCACTGGTCAAAAATGGAATTTACGTAGTTAGTTTCTTTGCTCTTTGTCTGATAAAACCAAACATTATAACTTTAATGACTTTCCCTCAAATACCATTATTTCATTCCACAGAACAGATACTTGAATTTATCCACCATAATTTTCTTTAATTTCTTTCTGAAGTTTTGTTTCTCTTTTTTTAAGGTTAACCAATCATCACTTTCTCTCATTTCCTTGTGGCCTTGAACTATCCAGCCCATCAATGAGCATTTCCTTCACTGGATTCTCTGACAACAGTAATCAAGGCACAATTTTCCACCTCCTCTGCCATGAGTTATACTATGCTAAATTCCTGAAAGGAAAAATTCAACTTTTTATTAGATTGCCTACCACCTCAGTAATTATTTAAATTGAACAGCAGTTTGCTCTGATCATGGTCATTTCAGTCAAGAAGGTCCTGAGATATTTCCAGTTTTTGAACTCCCAAAGTCAAAGTTAATTTCTATTCTTAGGTGACTAACAAAGCAATGTACAGCTTCTAAATCAATCATGACAAAGTTCAATGAGGAAGGCCTCCTTTTCATCAGAGGCGGAAAATAATTTTAGATTTCTGTGGAGAAGCTGGAGGACAGCATGCAATGCCTCCAAGGGACAGGGTAATAGAAAGGAAAGAATAATTGAAATGGAACCAAAGGCCCAGGTTAGGTCCTGGAACCATCTGAAATCGTGAAGTTGACTGTTTTTCATTAAGTCTCTTTTCTTGCTTCTCATCTGAATGATACTGGTGATACAAGGGAAGGTGCCCTATTTTTTCCAGTTTATCAGTGACAGGACGGAGTTAATAGTCATGCAATCATTTCATAAAGACAGTAAACCCTTTACAAACCCTAAGGCCTTTGTTCCTTAGGCCTTAGGAACAACTCTATGGACCAATATTTTGTAGCTCTTGACTGACCACATTTACTATTGTTATGACAGGATTAATTTTCTGGCACTAATCTTTCTGTAAAACATTATCATATGTTTTTCTTCTTTTATTACTGGAGAGTTGCCATGCAGATACCTGGCTTTTCACATACATTTCTGTTTATCTCTGCTGCTTTATCTAGCCTTTATTGCTTTTATTGGGTCTTTAAAAGTATTTTTTAAAACAATTATTTTTTATTATAAAATTAATGGCCATGTACTATAAAAAAATCAGAAAAGGCAGAAAGCATAGATGAGCAATGTCTAAAAAAAGAAAATATTAGCCACAGAATAAAAGCCTCACATGTAATTTAAAGTGTTTTGGTAGTCACTCTTGTAATAAAGCAAAAGGAAACTGGTGAAATTAATTTTAATAATATATTTTATTTAGTCCAATACATCAATATATGATTAATTTCAGTAGGTAATCAATATAAAAGTTATCAATGAGGTATCTTACATTCTTTTTCATACTAAGTCTTTGCAATCTGGTGTGCATTGTAGAACATCTCTCATCTCACTAGCCATGTTTCAAGTGTTTACTAGGGATATGTAGCTAAAGGCTACCATAGTGGGTGGCACAGGTATCACAGATGTTAAGTTATTTCTTCCACCAGTAAAAAAAAATCAATAAACTATTATTACCATTTTGGCTATGTCTTTCTAGGCTTTTCTACATTGATTTGCAATTTTTTAAACAAAAAGAGTTCATATCATAAAACATGTTTTGAACTTACATTTTCCATTTCCTCTTATCACTATATCATGGGCATTTAGTTTTTGTGTTCCCCAACCGATGAAGTATTTTTTTTAGATTTTTTTTTTTTCTGGGAGGATTTATGGGTAGTTTTATCCTTATATGAATGAGAATACCATTTAATTGCCTTTGCAGTTAAATTCTAATTTGGTTGGGCACAGAATTATTGGACTGCAATGTTTTCCCCTCCAAACTATGTAGAAATTTTGCTTCAGTATATTCTGAATTATATTTTTTCAGAAGAGAAATACGTTAGCCCTGCTTTTCCCCCTATTTCCTTCTCTTTACTTTGAAGAAACTTCAGCTATTTTCCACCGTAGTTGTTTCTACTTTCAAAATATTTTTAACACCTAAGCTTTCTTCAGCTCAGAGATATTTTTGACTACTATGTCTTTGATTATTGTTTCTCCTTTTCCATGGTATCTCCTTCTGAAATTGGTAATATATGGTTCTTCTGAGAGTTCTGCTATTTTCTAGTTTGCTTATCTTTTCATTAGTTGTTTTTACTTTCTTGTCCTTCATCTCTGAGTTCTAAGTTCTAAAAGGATTTCTCGAAATGACTGAATCTATAGTATATAATTTTCTGGCAGTTTCCTAGCATTTGAAAATTTGATGATCTTGCATTAATTTTAAATCAATATTTTATTCTCTTAAATTACTATAACCTGATGATTTTCATGTAATGGCACATGAGAATTCTAAACCGATTCAATTTATTTTTCTGTCTAATGGAATAAGTAAGTGTGGTATAACCAAATTTCTTAGCTTCCTGTGGTTGTTAGATAATTACCTAACGTTTAACAGGGATGCCCAATTCATATTTGGGAGAAAAATAGTTTTATATCAAGAATAATTTCTCAAAATCGTATCATCTCAGGTAGCATTTACAAGTTTTCTTTTTGTGTCAGAGATGTTAATTGCACCCAGTATTAATTCTTCTTTCTTAGTAGCAGAATCCTGATATATTACTCTAGGCAAGATACTCATTTCTCAGGCCCCCTCCCCCCATTATGTGAGCCTATGTGACTAAGTTCTGGTCAATAGATGTAAGCAAAAGTTGAATCAAAGAAATTAAAGTAGCTTGGCTCATGTGTCCTTATTTGAAGTGGTTAGAAGTCACAACTCACTCAACATTTCTCTTAAAGACTTTGAGCTACATACAAATAAAGACAATTTTTATGATGATGTTCAATACATGTTTGCTTTATGACTGATCAATTAATCTTGGTGTGAAGAGAAGTAGGGAGAAAGGGAAAAAATAGATATAGTTTATTTATTACCTCGTAGCTCAATAAGGAATGAATGAAACATTGATGAATTTAAGTAAGTCTGAGCCTGTTGTGCAACAATTTTCCATGTGTCTCTCACATTTCTGCATGTCTTGCAAATAAAGACACTGGTGGCAGTCACTCCAGATGACCTTTCTAAAGATGTAGAGCAACCAACTCTGGAAGATAGAAATCGTTTCTTTGGAGCAGAAGGCAGGTTTGCTTACTGTGCAGGCCAATAAAGGCAATGTTTTTTTTCTGGGATAAAGATTGGACAGTTTGCCTGTAGCTCATTATAAAAAATTGAGGTTTCATAAGCAAGGAGTTTCTTATCTATGATGCAAACCTACTGTATATGCAGCAGCTGCATAGGAGAGAAAGAAGCTCATGCTGCTTTCTGCACCATGAGCAATAAAGTATTTTCTCTTTGATCTGGGAGTCTAATATCTTCTGATAGTCTCTATGAAATTGCACCAGGCTGACCTGATAGCCAACAAGTCAGGTAAAATCTCATATCCATCTTTCTTGACAAGGCTTTCCCAGTTTCACATGGTCCTGTTTAAGTCTAGTAAGCTTATGACTAGGGAGCCAGAGGTCAGTCAAGGGTTCTGTTCACATTCTAAAGCCAGAAAACACTATTCTAAGTGAACACAAGGTTTTGTGATCACTCAGTGATCACAAATGTATCCTCAAAGCTAATAATAGTGTTCAATAGGATGGTGGCAGCTGCATTGTGTTGACCAGTTCCAAACATGGATACAGCTCTTGCTAGAAACAAGGTTCATCTCTACACTCTTCCCACATTTCTATTTAGCAACTTTTCTAGGGCCTACAATTTGAGGTCTCCAATGGACTCTTGAGGTTTATTGCACCCCATCAGTAACAGTATTGATGGCATGATCTGTGATTTCCAGAACATCCATTCAGCAAATATGTATATGGTAACTGAATAGTCTCTGTGTCCCTTCTTCCTGAAATCCTGCACTGTCATCCCACCCTTATCCCCAAAACGCCTTAAAAATATTGATCTTGTATCCCGTTCTTTCTTCATCAGAAAACCAATCACCTCTAAAGAATTAGAACACAATGATCAAGACTTGAGATAGCATTAAAGACTCAAAGTTTGACGACTAACAAAACAATTATGAAAATGTGAATACATGATCTTTTTTCCTCCAGAGCCCTCCTTGGAGGAAAACAATCAATGGACACAACTGCATAGCCTGAGAACAGTTTTAGATGTCTTTGCCTTATGAATATCTACACAAAAGGAGGTTGGACTAAGGAATCAGTTTCCCAGGACCTTTTGATCATGGATACATTCTTGTCATGATTCAAGTTCTTCCTGCTGTTCCCATCAGTACCATTTTCAATTTGCTGGATTGGGCTTCACAACTTCTGTTTTTACTACATTTTCAGTTTGCTGGATTGGGCTACCAAAACTTCTGTTTTTACTACAAATCTTAAATTAATGAAGACTTATTTACCTATGGAGTATTACATCTTACATATCATTTCTTAATAAACCTAACACAGATTTTCTAGTGGCTAGATGGATGACATTTGTGCTATACATTGCCACACTCAAAAGCAGGGAGAGATACACTATGGCCTGTGGGCCAGATCCAGCTCACTGATTATTTTGTATGTCCCACAAAGAATGTGTTTTACCTTTGAACTTTATTAAGCAAAATGTTAACCTCCTCCAAGAGAATTCTGTTTTTCTCATTAGTAGATCTGTATTACAAACAATTGTACTCAATTATTATATTTCAAATATCATGATAAAAGTATAGGGGATATTTGTTTTCTCTTTTATTTTATAAGTATATATATATAATATTTCTTGCCCTTAAAACCAAAAATATTTCTTATCTGGCCCTTTACAGAAAAATATGTGCACTCAGCTCAGATACAGATCCCAGGTGGAACTGGAATCTTGCTATCCTGATTCTCTTCTAGCTAGGAGTGAGCTCACTGCCTTCCACGTATTCCTACTCCAAGCTGAGAGATTGGGAACAGAGGAAGGTTCTTTTCGGGTGTAAACAGAACACACAGATGAGAAATTTTTCTTTGCTTATTTAAGCCAAATTTCTCACCTAGAAATAATTCCCTCATCAGCCATTGCCACCTTAGTTCACACAAAAGTTCTTGAGGGGCTTCAATTCTCCCATCTGTACAATGGCCATGGTGATTAATAGGCCAGGTAGTAAGGATATTCTAAGAGTTCATGAATATAAGCATTAGCTAATCTGTGTTCAAAGAAAGGATAAAATTGAAATAACATAATCCAGCATGTTGAGCTATGATATCACTATTTTAAAAATATTATCATCGAAATATGGAAATATTGTGACATATCATTTCTTTTCTCCACAACAGTTCTTTAGGTGATACAGTGGTATAGAAGTGCTCATAAACACTGTGGGTAAAAGAAAGTGAGTTTGGCATATTTTTAAAAAATTACTCTAGCATTTATTTAAACATTTTTGAAAGCCCAAAATATGAACTTTGAAAGATGTGAACTTGTATAGGTTATTTTTTCCAGGAAGTTAAATAAATTATAAAGACTCTAAAAATAGCAGCTGCTTTAAAAGAATAGCTTGCTAATGGTTTGTCCTAAATTTCCTGGCATTAAGAATGATGCTATGGTTTTATTCTGCTATGATTGCCTGAAGAGGACAAAGCCCAATTTCCATCAGGAAAGATTTTTGAAGGCAATGAAGACTCCTGTTTAACCTGCTTCTCTGTCCACTGTTGTGATTCCCACAACTGGTCATTTGTTGGTAATAGGAAATCACTCATCCTTAAGGCAGGCGTGAACTCCAATTAGTCTTTCTTTTCACCTACATTTGGTACTACTAGAACTGGTTAGTACCGTTCTCCAGAATATTCTTACTATATCTACATTATTTTCCTTGGCAAAATGGTTTTAGCATGAGGTATAGCCACTCAGATCTAAAGAAAAGATAACATTTTCTTTCCTATCCTGCACCTTCCCTCCTCCCTACCCAAAGACCAAACAGATTAATCCTAAAAAGGTATTAATTATAAATTATCTAAATAGTCACACATAAGACTACCAACAAACTATGAACAAACCTTGTTGGCAAAAAGAGGAAGATGAAATCCTCATTTTATTGTTATAATTCTGTATTGTATTTGTTTTGTATTGCTGCATAACTAATTATCACAAATGTAGTAGCTTATAACACCATAAATCTATTATCTCATAATTTCTGTGGGTCAGAAATCTGGGCATGGCTTGGATGGATTCTTTGCTCAGGACTTAATCAAGGTGTTGGCTAGGTTTGGGGGTCTTCATCAAATTCCATGGCTGTTGGCAGAATTTACTTTCTTGTGGCTGTAGTACAGAGTTTTCTATTTTCCTTCTAGATGTTGGTCAGAAGCTAACCTCAAAGCCTTAATGCCTTCTGACATTCTTAAAGTTCCTTGACACATGGCCCATCCATTCCAGGCCTGTAACAATGCATCAAATCTTTGTCATGTTTCGAATCTCTAACTTTTCCTTCTGCAGTAAGTTGGAGAGAACTTTCTGTTTTTATTTATTTTTTATTTTATTATTTTATTTTATTTTATTTTATTTATTTTTAAAGATTTTATTAATTTATTCATGAGAGACACAGATGAGAGAGAGGCAGAGACACAGGCAGGGGGAGAAGCAGGCTCCATGCAGGAAGGCCAATGTGGGACTCGATCCCAGGACTCCAGGATCACGCCCTGGGCCAAAGGCAGGCGCCAAACCGCTGAGCCACCCAGGGATCCCCAACTTTCTGCTTTTAAAAGGATCATGTGGGATCCCTGGGTGGCGCAGCGGTTTGGCGCCTGCCTTTGGCCCAGGGCGCGATCCTGGAGACCCGGGATCGAATCCCACATCGGGCTCCCGGTGCATGGAGCCTGCTTCTCCCTCTGCCTGTCTCTGCGCCTCTCTCTCTCTCTGTGACTATCATAAATAAATAAAATTAAAAAAAAATAAATAAATAAATAAAAAAATAAAAGGATCATGTGATTAAGTCAGTCCATCTGGATAATCCCTTATGTGAAAGTTCAGTGATTTGTGTCCTTAATTATATCTGTAAAATCCCATCATAGCAGTATGCAAATCAAAATTTGATGGAATAACTAGGAGGCCATGAGTGTATGCCAGGGACTGAACTCAGGTGGGTCTTCTTGGAGTTTGGGCAACTACATGTACTACACACTCCCACGTGCATGTATAGCTGTGTAATAAGTGATATTTAGAGACAGTAAAGAAAGAGAGAGACTCTAAAGAGTGTTATAAGGGAGTTAAAATAATAGGGAAAAAGAACCCTAAACTTTTTTCTATAGTTCTTGTTTTGGTAAATGTGGGCAAACTTTTAGTGATAAAGTCTTTGGAAATATACCTGAGTTTGAGGAGAATTTTTCCCTCTAAGAATGTCAGGCTAAGTTGGAAAGTGCCATGTGTAAGTCTGATTATGAACATTTTGTGGTTTCAAGAAATTGAGACTTCCAGTCATTTTCTCTGGACTTGACAGGGTTTCTCTTCTCAATGCTTAAAACAGCACAGGCAGATGCTGGAACGAAGAGGGATTTTCTGCCTTAAACAGAAAATTTTCTGTTATTGGGTATCAATAATGATTTCTATAAACAGCACATTTTTCTGTTCCAGTACACCTATTACGCATGTAATGAAGTTGTATGTATTTAGTCTTGGTGAGGGAGTCCCAGGGATCACCAGTTCAAGGTCCTTGTCATATCCTGCTTATGTGCCTGAGCCCTTTTCTCACTTTGAGATCAATATCCCATATACTTAGGTCTCTTCTCAAACATGTCTTCCAAGAGATGCCTTTCTCTTTCCCACTATTTCATAATCATTAATACCTTACTGTTTGTATTTATGTGCTTTGTCACCATTTCCCCTCTGAAATGCAGGCCTCCTGAGAGCAGGAACTAATTCTCCTGGCTCCTCCAATCTCCTGGAGAGGGAAACTAGTACAGCAAGGATGCTGCCCCTCTTCAAATTCTCAGTGATGATTTCTTATAATCACATCTTTCTAACTCACTGTCAGTCAACTTTGCTTTTACCTGCCCCTGCGCTTGGTCCAAATGATGTGAAGCTGTTGTTTTCCAAACCTACAAATAAGTACACTGAAGAGATAGAGCTAGTGTGGGCAGATGTGATTTAAAGGACCTGTGCTTATTCCTCCTCTGTCATTAAAATGACAGTAATTCCCTCAATGTCTCCGTGTGGTGATGCAAATGTCAGGGAAGGGTAACATTCAAGATGTGTGGATAATTTATTTTTTTTTGACTGAGCATGAACATATTGTTTTATTTATTTACTTTTTCCTGAGAATTGATTTGAATGAAAAGTTGGAAATTAAATAGGCCACCTGGGCATCCTGTGTTGAAAGGGAAGAGGGCACACTTGAGGAAGGAAGAAAGAAGTAAGGCTATTTGAGATGAACATTTTTTTGCTTTACAAACTTGCTTAGGACCGTAGGGTCAAATTTTTGGCAAGCTATCACTGGGAACAATGGTCCTTTTATTTCTAGTGTTTAGTACATTCATTGTGTCTCTTGCCTCCACAAGCATTGTGGATTTTTAATGTGTGGGTGTGTTCTCTGTGTAAATTTCATGCATGGCTTGCAGAAAAAACACAGAGCTTACCAGAGAACACTTTGCTGGAAAAGGGGATACCATGCTTCTTTTTGGGCCACAACTTTTGGTAAACTATGAATCCAGGAAAAGGTGGGAGAAATACCGTGCGTCAAATGTGGTTTTATAACATCCTTAAATTAGCTTTCTGAAAGTAAACCCTTCTTTGGGGTCTATGAATGAGGCTGATTTTCTATCTCACTCTATACTTGAGCTCTAGATTGGCATAAACGTGTTCGTGGATGACATCTCCGCATGGATGGTCCTTCAACATCTCAAAAGCAACACATCAAAAATTAAAGTTATTACTTCCCTGCAAAGTCTGCTCCTCTTTCTGTCTCTCATTAGTGAAAGGAACCACCATTTGTCTAGATTGCCGTAGAAATGGCTGCCAGTCATCCCAGACCCCACACCCTATTTCAGCTTATACTTTTGGTCCACTGTTAAATATGTCAATTATTCTGATTCTCATTGGCTCTGAATTATTATTTAGTATTTATATAGAGTCTTCAAACAAAGTTCAAACTTCTTGGCATGTGGAAGTGCTGGTTTCTGCCTACCTCTCCTAGCTGCTCTTTCCCAACCATATTGAACTATTGACAGTTCCTCAATTACACTTTGTTTTGCATTCCTTTGTGCTTTTGTTCATGCTATCACTGCATGCAATGACAACTCTCTTTCCCATATGCTCAACTAACTCTTACTTGTTCTTCTATTTATCCTTCAAAATCAAAATCAGGTGTTACTTTTCCTCCTTCAGCCCCACCACCAAATGAGTTAGCTATCCTTGTCTATCCTGTATTATGCTGTACATACATTTCTTTTATATTGCATTTATGCTTAATGATACTTTCTGTTTTCCTTGTCTGCTTCCCCCAAATAGAATAAAACTTGAGGTTAGGAATTTTGTATCATTCATCACTGTGTTCCTAGCTCCATAAATAGTGCCATTTCTTAAATGAATATGTGAGTGAATGAACAGATGACTATTAAGAAAGCATTAAAGAGTGACTGTTGAAATTATACTTCAACTGTTCAAGATGTTATGGACACCCCTTTACATTATTTAGGTTAAAAAAAAAAGATCATATAGTCCAGACATTTTTATAAATGCAGTGAAGCAGAAGTGCATCCCCAACAACATGCCATCATCAAAACTTTCAGATTTCCTGGATTCTATTTATTTATCCAAATGCATATTACTTTTTATTTAATTGTGAAGATGGAGCAACAAGCTTTTTCTTTCCCTCGTCATTTTGTAAAGCAGACTAGCTATTTATATAGAGTCTCTTTGACCTTGAAGATAATGTGGAATGGAAAGCATGCAGATTGTCCCAAATTCCATATGTGTGTGCCATATAAGACTCAGTTGATGTGATTGTGGATGTAGATTGAAAGGTTTCTGTCCACACTGCATTAAACTTGAGAAATATAAATATCTGTTATTGATATACATTAATTAAATTAATTTTCATTTTGGCTTTGAAGGCAAATTTATATAATTCATGAACAAGGAAAGGAAAAATTAGCATAAATTCCTAGACTTCATATCCACAGTACAAAAGATATTGAGAATATGTTGACCATCTATTCATTTGTTAATTCAGACAACCAGCATCTATTGAATTAATAAGCTTGATGGTCCACACTGATAAAATTAACCCAGAAAATTACTAAGTTTCAATTTATTATGCATAAAAATGGCAATAGAATGCACTATTAAATCTTCACGTAGTTAACAAAATAGGCCTTCATCAATTATTTATGGAATTTTGGCAGATTATCTTCGTACTTTGGGCTGCTATAATAAAATGCCTTTGACTGAGTGGCTGATAAATAACAGAAATTTATTTCTTTCAGTTCTGGTGGCTAGAAGTTCAAATCATGGTGCCAGCATGGTTGGGTTAGGGCCCTCTTCTGGGTGCAGACTTATATCTTTGCATGGTGAGAAGAGCTCTGTAGGGTCTCTTTTGTAAGAGCACTAATCCCATTCGTGAGAGGTCTACCCTATTCACTTTCCAAAGGCCCCACCTATTAATATTATTACCTTCAGGGGAGTTAAGATTTCATTGTATGACTTTTGAGGGAACACAAACATTCAGACCATGTCAGTAAGCAATAGGCTCTGAAATTAGGAAACCTTATCAATCAATTCCCCATCCATCTCTTATTAGACAATAACATAGGACTATGTTAAATATGTGATCTATGTGTTCTGATTTTAATAATAACAGTTTTGAATGAAATGGTACATATTGCCATAAGTCATATAAAGAAAAAAATATAGATGGTTGAGTTTTCCACCTGAATTTCTTCATAAAAAAGGACTATGTAAAAAGTATAATCACAGGAGAACTTTTATATGGGTAGAGTCCTTTTGGCTAATGCACATAGATTTGGAAAGTGAGATTTTGATAAACTTGACACTTTTGGGGAGACTAAGACTCTTCTTAAGCAGTTTAAAATTAAATCTTAAGTTTGGCTTAAAGAGGCCCAATAATTAGGGCACTTTTAACCCGCGTAAGTCCTGAACCAATTGAGAAGACAAAAGATTCAGACTAAATTTTCACCCGTTTTAAAGAAAAAATAAAAATAAAAAAACCTGCTAAATCTGTTTTTGGAGAATGTGATTGCCAGTCACAGCAGAACTAGAAGACCCCAAGCTTCTTCAACAGAGACAGAATTGATCCTTCAAAACATTGAGCAAAAGGGCACAAATGAGAATACATGCTTCTTATAGGCCTTTCACTTCTAAGGTGAAGGGATCAACAGAAGGCTGGGAAAGTATGTCTAATTTCACCTTCTAAACTCAATATTCAGATTAAGCCTGCTGCTTCCTGAGGACTGAATGAGAACACAACAGAGCTACCTGGCTGACATGAGTATTAATGGTTCTCCCTTTGCCTGGAAGAACTGAGAAAATATGAGCACCTGGGTGGCTCAGTTAGTTGAGCTTCTGACTCTTAATTTTGCCTCAGGTCATGAGATGGACTCCATCAGGAGCCATGTGTGGGGCTCTGTGCTGGGCATGGAACCTGTTTAAGATTCTGTCTTCCTCTCCAACTGCTTCTCCTTGCCCTGCTCCAGTGTGCTCAATCTAAAAAATAAGTAAGTAAGTAAGTAAGAAAGTAAATAAATAAATAAATAAAGGTGGGGAAGTAGTCACCCACCCTTTAATGGTTTATGTTTAGTTAAATTTACTCATGAACTATATCAAGATACATAAAAGAAGATGAGTTGTCTTAATATTTTGTTTTCGGCCATGTTGAATTCTTGTGTTCTGATTGCAATGAAGAACTAATGACTTCTGAAATGTATTTTTCAAATTTTCTTCTTTTGCAAACATACTCGACTGCAACAGATGAAACATATTTTCCCAAGTCCTTGCCCTGAACATTATGCCTGAAGGGGGTAGTATCATTATCACAATTATTCTCCATAACTGCGGGCACATATTTACGAAAACTAAGACTATGTTTTTACAGAAAATTTCCAGATGGAAACTAAAAGCCCAAATATACTGATATGATTATATATGCAGATACTTGGTATTTTTGTCAACCAAATATTCAGATAGTTGCCAGATTTTTCCAGTTTTTGTCTCAGTGCATATCATGAAAAGATGATTATTTCTATTATATGCCTATAAAGTTTAGTTATTTTGACAAGAAAATGTTCATCTTCACTGATATTCTATGTGCATTTTATACAGATTTAGTAAACTAAATATTTTTGTTTATGAGACACTTTTAGATTTTTGAAAATTAAATATATAAAGAATTGTAGTATGTGAATAATATCTAAGACTCCTTCACTCTGCGTGTTCTTTCATTGTAGATTTAGAAGTCAGGAGATTTGAGATTTGAAAATTTTAAGTGCGTGGTTCATAAGGGCCAAGAGTTCATCAGTGGATTACCTTGCAACATGTGAAAAATGCTTTTGTTAGTTTAAAAAGGGATTTTTAAAGATGAAACCCTAACATGTAGTCACACAAGTTTGTTAAAAATTGCCCTATTGTTTCTACAATAAATAATTCTGGGATTGATGTTTTAGTTCAAGCATCTTTCAGCCATTTTTGTACTAAACTTTTATGAGTGGACCTTTCTAGATACATTTTATTTCCTAGGTGCACAGAATATATAAAAAAGACCAAAAGAATATGGATGGAAGCAGTTGCAGACTGTATTTTAAAATGAAGTACTTGTGTTTAATTTCTTTTATCCTTTGCCACTACCCTCATAGCTTTCATTATTTAACAGACCCAGAAAAATATTGCTTATATGAATTAGTAACTTTTTTTTCTCTTGCCATAGCTTTAAGCAATACATGTTTAATCAAAAACAGAGGCTAATTCTTTTTCAGACTTGTGTTGTGGTCTTTTGACTTCCTGAAGAAGCATGAATAAAACCACTAAGCCACATCATAAAATACTTTATTTGCTTTGAGGTATCAGTTATTATTGTTATGAGTGAAATACATTAAGAAAAATGGGTATGTTAAAAGGCAACTTTATCTCGTGTTTCTTAACCTAGTGTGAATTTTTAGTTGTTCTATAGAACATAAAACTTCTACAGAGTAAGCTTATGCAGCTTATCGGCAAAAATGAGACATCTAAGTTAAGCTGAATAGTAGAAAAGTCAAGTAGTTAAAGGTCTGGGAGTAGTGGTCAAGGGTGATCTTCATGCCTATGATTTGCCTCTATTTTTTGTTTAATTTTTGTTTTTATTAAGTTTTTAAGTTTTAGTTCCAGTATAGTTAACATATAGAATTATATTAGTTGCAGGTATGCAATAGAGTACTGATTTGCCTCTAAAAGCAATGTAGCAGGGGAACTTTGATTCATCCATCAGAATGTATAATCTACTTGTATTCAATTTCAATGCATAAAGTAATGGACAGAGCTTATCCTCATTTATATTTATGCCATATATACTGATAACATCTAACCTTCCTTTGTTTGAAGAGGTTGGAAATCTATTAACTATAGTTCTCAGACTTCTTTGCATCTGAGGTTTAAAAGCAATGTGGGCCCACCGATATGCCTAACTCGCATAAAATTTGGAAAGTGGATATAAGGGAGAAGCCGGTCTTAGGCAGATTTTAGTTATTGCTGCAAGTCAGCAAGGTCACAGAAATAGGAAGTCTTCCTAATTCAGTTTTTCATTGTGCAGTCTCCAGCTCCCAGGGTGTCAAGAAGCAAGAGACAGAGGTGGTAGCATTTGATCGGCCCTCAGTTTCAGAAGTATGGCTGTCCATTATTCAACCTCCAGCTTCCTGGATGTGGAGAGGCCACTGGAGCAAGTCATTTGGGCTTCCTCCTTCCAGCAGCGCTCCAGGGGCAGGCTTTGTGGGTCAGTCTTGATTGTTCTCAAAGTCATTCCAGGAGACCAAGACTAGAATTTCTTCCTTCAACCTTTCCAATGATTTTGTAAGCACCAAACTCCCTATTTTAAATCTGTTAAGTGTTGCTTAAAACACTTAGAGTAGTCTCTGTGTCCTGCACTGAATTCCTCCTAAAACATTAGGCAAGCAGATAAAGATGTGAATATTTAGAGCACAAACTTGTATTTCAGTTTTAACAGTGATCAATATTAATGCATTGAAGTTATACCTCCACTCCCACCCTCATTAAATACTGAAAGACCCAATGAGCCCAAGTCCCAATTTATAATCAGATAGTGAAAAGGTAAGTTTTCACAGTAAAATGAATTTTTTCATTTCATAATACTCTGAACTGTTAAGAAAAATAAGGGTCAGTTTATATCTGACTAAGATATAAATCATAGATGCTCTTAAAATACTCTTAAAAACCACATATAAAATTTCAAGGCTCTCAATATATTGTGGTAAGTGAAGAATGCAGCTGTACCTAAAAAAAAGGAATAGTATTCAATAAATTTAATAATAATAACAGTGCGGTGGTGTGTGTGTGTGTGTGTGTGTGTGTGTGTTTCCCTCTGTCTGGATAGACAAGAGGTTTATGGAGTCTGGGTGAGCAGACAGTTCTATAGACATAAGTTCTCCATGGAAAACTCCTTGGAGCCTGTTCAAGGCAAGCACTGTCTGAACGCGGTTAAAATGATGGCTCAAAGTGATAGCCAGCCATGAAGAAAAGCATTGGCTTGGATATCAAGAACCCAGACTCATTCAGGGAAGGTCTCATGAGGATCACTGGACCTAAAATAAAGTGAATATACTCTGTCTCCTGGTTTGGTTTCCATGGGAATTTGTATTTATGGGGGAAGCATGATATTGTTTCATCCTAGCCAAAATATCTGGACAGTTCAATCAGTTCACCCATTCACAGAGTTCAGCCGACTGAATGTTTTGTCTTTATGGCTGGCGCCAAGTGTTGATAGGATTGACCAGGTGAAGAGCATCATCAAGCCTCAGAGTTTGTGTACTTACTGCAGACTGATAGTGCATAAATGTGGCTTATGGTTGGTTAATGGGAAGAGGTGGTATAAGCAATTGAATTGAGTGAACTAGATGGGCTATGGGTGAATTTGAATATTTCCTAATCTAAACTTTTTGTAGTTATTTAATGATTTTTTAAAGATTTTATTTATTTATTCATGAGAGACAGAGAGAGAGAGAGAGAGAGAGAGATAAAGAGACAGAGACACAGGCAGAGGGAGAAGCAGGCTCCATGCAGGGAGCCTGATGTTGGACTCAATCCACGGTCTCCAGGATCACACCCTGGGCTGTAGGCAGCGCTAAACTGCTCCACCACCAGGGCTGTCCGATGATAAGTTTTTCATCTTTCTTGCCCTCCTCTGCCCCCAAGGGTGCAAGCAGATGATTCACTAGATTGGTATGGGTGTCTTCCATCATGTTTATGCTGCTATCACAGGAGCGATGGAGGGATGTACAATAGTAAGATTTTCTTTTTCAAATGCTGTAATGCATTTCTGGAGCTTATTAAATCAGTTCAATCTAACTTAAAAATATTTGTTGTACCTTGAATCTGGGTAGCTTAAGGTGCCTGACACTGAGCATAAATAGAGGGACAACAGGTGTATCTATCCTCAAGGCCTCAAGTGGTGGTTCTTAATCGACTGTGCGGTAGGATCATGTGGGAAGCTTTAAAAAAAAACCTTGCCTGGATTCCCCTGTAGACCAATTAAATCAGAGTATTTGGGGGCTTGCATTTAAGTGCTAGTGTGCTTTTAAAGTTCTCCAAGTGTTCTTAATATGTAATTAGAGTTAAGAACTATGTTTAGTGGAACACAAAGACATACACTCAGATTGTGATGAATGCTAAAATTTGTGGCTAGAATTAGGTATATATATAATATATTATATATATATTATATATATATATACCTTTTTAGTACATTAACATTTTTTTTGTAAATAATTTTTTGAAAAGATTTTCTTTAAAGAGAGAGAGAGCATGGCACATGAGCTGGGGGAGGGACAGGAGGGGAGGGAGAGAGAGAGAATCTCAAGCATGGAATCTCATGGAATTGATGTGGGGCTCAATCTCATGACACTGAAATCATGACCCAAGCGGAAATCAAGAGACAGACACTTAGCTGACTGAGTCACTCAAGTGCCCCTAGCATTTTTTTTTTAAATCTTTTCTCTTTATGGCACACAGAGTCTTTTATGTGCCATAAGACTAAGTCCCCATTACATTTGCTGCCATGGCAATTTGTACTTAGCCTTTCCTAATTGATGTAATCACATTTACAATTACATGTCATTTTCTGGATTTCTTTGTAATGTGGAAATTCAGTGGGCAAAAGGTACATTGCTCTCTTACCTAACACAGTGCCAGGTACATTGTAGATGCTCAACAAATAATTTTTAATGGAATGGATGAATTAATGGCTTTGCCAAAAATATATTGTACATATAAGCCAATATTCATTAACAGTAATGTTTTCAGATATAATTTAGATAACTGATCTTTCCTGAAAAATGCTATCTAGAGTAGAAGTTACAGATTTGGGCTAAGGACTACTTAGAATCCAGCATGGACTCTAATGACTACTTGTCCATCATGCTTCAGGCAAGCTGGCCTCTTTATGGCAATGAAGAAATGAGAAAAGTTTTGTATCTGGGGTTTTACTTTTTCTGCTTATTCAGGGTTCATTCTTCTGTATTTTTCCATTGTTATAGTGGAAAATATTATCTCAATTATATGCCAAGTCAGGATGTTTTTTTATTAATGAAAATTTAATTATTCATTGTCTTCCTCATTCTCTTATTGGCACCGTTCTAAAATTTTATTTGTCTTAAAAACTCGTTTCTTTATTCTCTCTACCAGGAGACAGCATTTTGTGAGCTCTGTGCCTTCATAACTAATGGCAAAAAGCTTAGCTAATTCAGAAGCAGGAAATCATTAGTAAATTCACACATTATCCTTTTGTTTAGACTTCAAATCCAAGGGCTACAGGTTAACATGCTTACATTATCTTTAGATCAAAGGACATTAAAAAATGTGCTTAGAGTTTGGCTCAATGGCCAAAGTGTAAAACTTCCCAAATCCCACAATCGTCTCTTTAAAAACCAAACAAACATCTCTGTTGAAGACAGAGTAGGCTATTAGTTAAAGAAACAATGTGTTTGAATTTTAAGATGAGTGTAATCATTTCCAGGCACAAATGCATGCATATATATATATATACATATATATATATATATGTATATATATATATATATGTGTATATATATACACATATTTATATAACAGTAGAAAAATTAGATCCATAACAATTAACGCATACACAGATGTGTAATTGGCTACAAATAAGGAAAATCAAATTTACAAGAGATATATATATTCAATAGGTATGTGGCTTTGACAAGTGGAATACCGATTAATAGTAGAAAATCTTCTATTAATTATAAAAGGTTCCCCAAACAGAAGTTACTATCATTGACTGGGTAGACACTGCTCTGGAAACAGAAGGAGTTGAAATAAGGTTGACATCCAGGTTGCTCGCTATGGTCCTATGACTCACTGTGAAATCAAAGAGATGGATGATATTTCAAAGGGAGGGAGAAAACATTCTCTAGCATAAAAATTGCCATTTTTACCATGCACAGCTCCCCAGTATGTAATCTTTAAGGAAGACAACAGAAGTGAAAACCATTAGTTGCCAACTCTTCTTAAATGTTTATAACATGGTAAGAAGGAATTGGATTATCTAGAAAATTTCCTCATAAAATTCTGGGTTTTGAAGTATTTGCTCATTGAAAGATAACTTGGCATCTGGTGAAAACCAGTTTGGTGAAAACCCAGACTTTGGATCTAGACCAACGGGGGTCAAATCTCTCCTCTGCTTCTTATTGTCTTTGAGACTAGAAACAAACATATCTTTTTTAGGCTTCAGCTTACCCTTCTGCAGAATGGGAATAATGACTGCTTTCATCTCAAAGGGTTGTTCTGAGGATTAAACTAGTTAATATCTGCAAAGTATTCTGAATTAATATTAACCAAGACTCAGAAGGGTTGAGATACATAATAAGAGCAGTATATGTATTTTATTAGAGAAATAAACTACTGGAGATTCAGAGGACATATCTCCCTGCCTCAGAGAAACATCTGAAAATCCTCTCGATTTTGGATGGAGCCAGATCTGTGGCTGGGCCAGGGAAGCTCAGAGAGCACACAGATGCCTTTCATACTTTCCCAGAAAAAATATTTCCTGGAAGCAAGAACTACATGGCTTGCTCTCCAGTGTGACATCAATAAAAAGCTAAGCCTTGATAAGGAGCATCCCATCTCTGGGGCAGAAGTAAAGATAAAAGAAGTTAAGGCACTTTCAGAAATATTTCAGAACCTCCTATTCCTATGCTTTTTCTGCTGCTCCTAACACTACCCATGCCCTACCTGCTCAGGAGCAATCCCACGAAAGCCCTTTCCCTCACAGAGCCAGCCACTCTCCTCTGGCTCCACTAAGGCCTGCCGCAGTTCACACCTCTTGAGGCCAGACTCCTAGGGCCTCAGGGTCATCTGGTGTCGAGAGATGTGAACTCAAAATAGCCCTCTTTTGAGCTCTGGTTGTTCCCTTCCTGACTTCCTGACCAGTTATTCTAGTCCTTTACCAGTTCAGTTCCCCACTATCTTTGTTTCTGCTTCCATCAGAAAATAATGGCTCTTGGACATGAATTTGTTTTAACTTTCTGGCTCCTCTTCTTGATACTCATCAACACTTGCCCCTTTGTTAACTCTATCTTACCAAAGACATATGCATCGCTACCCCAGTTAATACCACCCTTCTATTTTCTCTGTATCCCCTTGGGGAACTTGAGTCCAAAAGTTATTTATCTTCTGGTATCTTCTACATCTTGTGTTCTTCACTGATGTTATTTTCAGCCTCAATAAAGTTTTCTTTTTTCACTTTTAAGATGAAGCTCGTCCTAGACTCAGTTTCCCTCTGTAGTTACCATCTAGATGATTGTATTTCTGCTCTCCTACTGACATTACTAACCATTGTATGTTGGCCTCACACCCTACTATTCTGTAGAAAATTTACTAGCAGCCCTGAACAATGCCCGCCAGGGTATTATAGACAATGGGAGATTTCTGTTTCTCTTCTCATCTCTTTTTTATCACTTTAGTATTGTTTACCATTTCTTCCTCTTTCATTTTGTGCAAATATTTTCTCTTTCTCTGGACAGTTTTCAATACTCTTTGTAGCTCTTCTTTCTCTGGCTTTCATGTTGGAATTCACTTGGATTCTGATCTTCTATCTCTTTTCTTGTCACCCCACAAGGGTGACTTTCTCTTCTTCTATACTTTATTTCTCTTTCTTTCTTTTTCTCTTTCTTTCTTTCTTTCTTTCTTTCTTTCTTTCTTTCTTTCTTTCTTTCTTTCTTTCTTCTTTTTCTTTCTCTTTCTTTCTTTCTTTCTTTCTTTCTTTCTTTCTTTCTTTCTTTCTTTTTTTTAAAGAATTTATTTATTTATTCATGAGAGACACACAGAGAGAGAGAGAGAGAAGAGACACAGGCAGAGGGAGAGGCAGGCTCCACACAGGAAGCCCAACGTCAGACTGGATCCCGGGACTCCAGGATCACCCCCTGAGCCAGAGGCAGACGCTCAACCACTGAGCCATCCAGTCGTCCCTTCTTCTGTACATTCATCTGCATTCAGTTGCTGATGAGTCTCAGATTTGTTTTCCAGCCTGTTTCTTCACTTGAGCTCCAAAGAAAAATACTCTGTGTCCACCTGGATATTGCCATCTGTTGTCCTGTTCCTAAACTCATTCTTTCATCTCTGCCTTCTTTTACCAACTTCCCTGGGATCCTAGACATGACCCAATTGGCATTCTTATCTTATACCTACCATTCACTCAATCCATCATCAAGCCCTGTTAGCGTGTTTCCTAAATATCTTCTTCTTCACCAGAGCCATTAGAGCCTCAGCTCATCAACTAGAGGCATCTCATGCCTCAATGGCTATGCCATTCTCTCTGCTTTTAGTATCGTTCTTCACCAGTCAGTTTTTTTTAAAGATTTATTTATTTATTTATTCATGAGAGACAAACACACAGAGAGAGGCAGAGACACAGGCAGAAGGAGAAGCAGGCTCCCTGCAGGGAGCCCAATGTGAGACTCGATCCCGGGACCCCAGGATCATGCCTGGGACTCTAGGATCATGCCCTGGGCCGAAGGCAGAGGCTCAACTGCTGAGCCACCCAGGCATCCCCACTAGTCAGTTTTTTATGTCTGAAATCCTGCCCACTAAATATAAAATGTCATTTTGGTTACCCATAAGGTGGAATAAAATTTACTTAGCTGAACTCTGACATGACAACTTGTATACACTTATCTTTCAATATTCAATCTCTTAGCACCTCCACTAAAACTCCTTCACACACTTTCTCACATGTGCATGTATACACATTGCTGAATTACTCATATCAGCTGAGTAGACTTTCTTCTCTATTGCTTTTATGCTGCTTTCTCTGCCCCAAATATCCTTCCCTTCTGCCCAGCAAATGCACACTTATCATTCAACTTATTTTTTTAAAGGTCACCCTTGTTTTCCAGTGACTTTCCCTGAGTTCTTGTGTGGGTCTGGGTGTGTCTTCTCCTATCATCATGCAGCATCCACACATAATTAGAGCAACTGTCTCATCACATTGTAACTTTTGTTCACAAGTGTGTGCTCTTCACTCTAAGCTACATGACAGACCCTGAGCCTTCATGCATGTTTTCTCGACTTTGGTCAGAAGCACAGCTAGGGAAGAGCAATATTGACAGAGCCATCAGCAGTGTTTAGAGATGGCATTAACTCTTTTTCTGGGGAAAGAAGAAAAGAACCATGGAAATTTCATTATGTAGAAGGTTAAAGAATGATTACTCTCACATCATTTCTTCCATAGCACAAGGTTGGTGCAGGGAAGAAAACTTCACATCCCAGGGGAATCCAAACTACATTACAGGAGGAAAGGTAGAAGGGATGTGGTTTCTTAACTAGAGAGAAGGATTGTGGTGGCTGTAGAGCTAGAGGTGGTTACTGTGGGCAGCAGCATGCTGATAAATTCAGTTTGTAGAAATATGTTAATGCCAACAAAGTCATTTGTTCTGTAAGGCACAAGGATCAGCGGAAGGAGAAGAGGGGGTCAAATGAATATTTTCACAGAGCACCATCACAGGAACCTTAAGAAAACATAAAAATGAAATTTATTAATTAATTCAATGGACATTTTTAAACACCTACCATGTTCTAGGTTATTGTTAGATACAGTAAGGATGCAGTGTGAGCACATCTAACAAGTAAATTAAAACCCAAAACCAACCAACCAACCAAAAAAAAAAAAAAAAGAAAAAAACCAACAAATAAAGATTGTCTCTACATTCATGGTACTTGAAATTTGGTGGGGGAAGACTGAAATCAATTAAAAATAATATCAAAACATATACTTGGATAAATGTTAGGAAAAAGAGGTATGTGGCATTGGGAAAGCAGAGGCCAGGAGGACTTTATCTGCAGCTGATGAACACAAAACTCCATTACAAACACAGGTTCCCATGTAAACCAAAGCAAAAGGAAACTAAGGAGGCTGAGCATGTTACGTAGCTTGCAGATCTGGGATGTAATTTCCATCAGGCCCACCCTGAATTCTTTCAGCCCCTGGACATATGGAATGAGGGACTATATTTCAGGGCCAGTGTTGCTAGGAGTTACAAGAGATTGTTAAGGTGAGAAAGTACTTTCTGGATCATTTATTGCGTGCTTGTTACAGTGGGTGCTGCTTTAACACTAGCCATTTGAAATGAATATCATCAGAATGAAAAGTCATTGAGGCCAATTAAGAGACATTTACTTAAATCAAGGCCTACTCTTCTGTGAGAGAAGCAACAGTGCCACCAGAAGACAGTAAAATCTTGTGTGACTTCCAGATGATGAAAGTATTTCATCCATCATCACCAATTCTAACACCAATAATTAGCAGCACACACTTACAAATAATTCTTATTGAGGGAAAACATACCCAGAAGGTAGGTGGCTTACAGCCATTGTGGGACTGACATTCTGTCTGAGTTTTGGAATTTTACTTGGCAACTAGAAATAAATATGTAGATAAAATAGATTATGAGAACACTGATATCAGAGATGTTAAAAATGGATGAATTGAGAGACTACAATAACTTCTAACATTTGTTGAATAGTTATACATGTCAAGGAGTTTGACAATTTCTTTACTTATCAAATGTACACTTTACCTTCATTTCCTGTTCAGCCATCCACATCTGCAATGGGTGCATCTAAAAAATTCCACAAACACTTTTGCTGCACATTTCAGCAGATATTTCGTGATTGCAAAGGACAAACTATCCCACACAAAATCACACTGTAGAGTAAAATAGAAATATTTTAGCATAAAGCCATTAGAATAAAAATTAAAGTATGCAAAACAGGCATAACACCTTCTTGAAAATATTAAAGGATCCAGAAATGCTGGCCCTGTTAGACTGGAGCTGGAAATATGAGATGAATAAGCTCTGAAGATTTAATACACAGCGTGGTGTCTATAGTTAATTTTGATATATTGCATACTTACTTGAAATATGCTAAAAGAGTAGGTATTAAGTGTTCTTACCACACACACAAAATGGTGATTATGTGAGATGATGGGTATGTTAATTAGCTTGATTGTGGTAATTACTTCACTGTGTATACATATATCAAAACATTGCATTGTACACCTTAAGTATATACAATTTTTCTCTGTCAGTTATATTCCTATAGAGCTATAAAATGAATAAATACATAAAATACTGGAAAATTGGAAGAATCTATGCATATTAGTCAGCATGAAGGGTTACTTTATTTGAATGCTCCGAATAGTCCTGAATGGAAAGAATCAGCAGTGTAATTCCTCAACATCGCAGATCTTCATGAGATCCAGCATGGCAAAAGATAAAGAAGTCACACTGCTTCATTTTGTGTTGGAATAGTCATTATTTTCTATGAAGGAACAATTTTTTAGTTGGATGAATGCTAGGTTAATCAAACACAGAAATCCTTGGTTGACTGTAGGCACAAAGGGAAAGTTAGTGAACATGATCTTTAAATTTCCATTCTCTCTCCAGGCTGAAATGTGGAATTGGTATTTTTTCTTCCATTTGAAGTCACTTGTGACATAACACTCATGATCTCCCCACCTCCACTTTTTTTTTTTAAACACTATTCTTGTTAATATATTTCTCAGCCAGGAAAAATGACATTAGGAAAAACACATTGTACAGGTTATGGGAAGGGCAGAAATGGAAGTGTCAAAGTGAAGTATGCTTCATGAAAAAATAGTTATTTCATATCTCTTTGATGACAAAAATACCACCCACTTTTGGAAACATTTATATTTAATTTTGCTCCTTTTAAGAGAGCTGGGAATACAGATTTTCTTGATGGATAGACTTAACTACAAATTACTGCTTCCCAGATTGGGAAATTTGCTCCCCCCCCCTTTTTTTTTGAATATTTTATTTATTTATTCATGAGAGACACAGAGAGAGGTGGAGACATAGGCAGAGGCAGAAGCAGGCTCTCCACAGGGACCCCAATGTAGGGCTTGATCCCAGGACTCCAGGATCATGCCCTGAGCTGAAAGCAGATGCTCAACAGCTGAGGCACCCCTGCTCCCCGTTTTATGAATGCATTTTTAGATGTTAGAAAAGTTATAGAATAGCTTAATTTTCTCTTTGCCCCCAGCAAATATCTGTTTTCCTTTGCTTCTCAAATGAAAATATACATTAAAACATTTACACTCGTTTCTCACCTAGGATGTCTTATTATGTCCACATATTTGCAGACTGCAAGTATCTAATGTATGTTGATACATAACATAAACTCTATGTCATTTATCTTCAAATAATTAAGGGAACTCAAGGAGAAATCAAATCTGTATTTTTATCAAATTTTATCTTCTCCAATATGCAAAAAAAAAAAATCAAAACCCTTTTCAAAGGACAATTATAACTAAACCATTTGATACCAGTTATTCTGGTGCTTAAAGTAAAGCTCAGTTTCCAAGTTACTCTTAAGTATTTTAAAATCCAGATTGGAGATGGGAACATATTTCTAGTGATTTGTTTAGTCTGGTAATTATCATCAACCTTTAACATGGGCTGAATCAACTCTCTCTGTGATTGGCGCTCTTATCATCTGCTGCATTGTTATTAAGCAGACATGTTCTCATAGGAAATGCTAGGACAAGTTACCCTGGGCCTTTGAATTAGGATGTCTGTTCAACAATTTAGTCAAGTAACTAGATTTGAGGTTGTTTGGCAGAAGCCAGCTTTTCATCCCGTTCTTCCTTTTTGGAGCAGATGATGGAGCGGGATTCCTGTGGTGAAAAATAGATACTTAGAACACCCCAGAAGCTGTTTCCCTTTCTGAAAAAGAGCAAAGCCTTGTGGGATCAGTTTTGGGGGCTTCTCTGTTGCTCATAGCTCTCTCTGTGTCCAGTCACTCCTTTTGAGCTCCTGACATTGTTGATAAAGTCTGTGTGCCCCACCACTTCGGGCCTTAATTCAACCAAACAGCCATGGATGCCTAATCTGGGAAGGTGTTCTCCTAAAAGCATCCAAAAGATAAGACTGTGACCTCAGCTAGCAGTTGAGGGTGGATGCAGTGGGCAAAAGGACATTCAAAACAAGTAGAATAATAAATCTCCGTCTACCAAGTACCATCTGCTAAGTGGAGCCTGAGGAGAAGTTCAGTGGAAGAACTGACACTAGAAAAGGATTTTTTTTTTAAAGTTTATTTATTTATTCATTTTTATTCATGTTATTAGAGACAAAGATAGAGAGAGGCAGAGACACAGGCAGAGAGAGAAGCAGGCTCCCTGCAGGGAGCCCGATGTGGGACTCGATCCCGGGACCCCGGGACCACGACCTGAGCCGAAGGCAGACGCTCAACTACTGAGCCACCCAGGTGCCCTAGAGAAGGATTTTTAACAGCCCAAGTAGAAGGCCTTCTAGGCAGAACAAACATTTGGTTTTAGTTCCCTACCAACTGATGCCAAGTTACATTTACAGTTTTGGTATTTGCTATTTAACCAGTCATTTAGTTAGACAATTAGTCAAATATTTGTGCACATGTGGGTTAATTATTACTGAGTAATGAGGGAAATGACCCCAACATTCAAGAAGTTAGCAGCCTATCAAGGGAAAAGAATTCCCTGCCACTATGGGAAATTCTCAGAGAATAAACTTTATGTTGGGAGGTCCCCATTGTGGGATGAGACACTGTTTCAACTATTGAAACCACTGGATTTAGATCAGTTGAAATGGTCAGGCTGAGGAAATTGTAACACATACAAAACTAGAAACTCATGACAGAGGTAGACTGAGCTACTGACTTGCTTGCTTTATTCATGATTTCACTGGACAAAGAAATTTTGATTGTGGATCACGGGTCAAAAACTATGCCAGGACTTGGAGGCAGAGGATCTAGGCTAATAGTGAATATATTTTAAAGAATCCACAATTTGAGAAGCGAGATTGGGCCTCCAAAATGAAATCTTAATCTTGAGAAAAAAGAAACACTTACCTTCAAATAAAGGCATGTTAAGAAATTCATGAGGACTAGCAGATACTAAAGAGTCACATGGGATGAGACAGTTGGTTCTAGTGGAGGAAAATACATGCAGCAAAATCTGTGCAGTATGAGAGAACATGAATCACTCAACATATTTGTTGTTGTTGCTGTTGTTTAGAAAGAGAGAGAGAGCATGTGAGTGCACATGCCCAAGTGCAGGGGAGGGGTGGGGAATGGGACAGAGGGAGAGGGAGAGAGAATCTTAAGCAGGACACTGAGATCATGACTTGAGCCAAAATTAAGAGTCAGACGCTTAACCGACTGAGCCACCCAGGTGGCACCCACTCAACATATTTGTATTTAATCTAAGAACCCCATGTGGGACAGAAGGTTGAAAGCAGTAGATGAGGGTAAGAAGGCTGTCAGGTCAAATATGAGGATGAAAAAGACACTAGGCATGAAGGGCTCATGTGAGGATGTGGTACGTTACTGTGGGAATATACCACAGAAAGAATTTGAGATAGAGCAGCATAGAAGCAATATTTGATATATAATTATGGTATATAATTATGGCATGGAGAATGGGTGCATTCTAAGGCAGAAACTATGTGGAGAAAAGATCTAAGGGATAGACCTTTAGAGTTAAGTAATATGCACAGACATTGTTGGGGGAGAAAACCAGGAAAAAGAACCTGAAGAAAGCCAAGATAAAAGATTGTTAAGATGGTGTCATGGAAGACAAGGCAAAGGACTTAACAGAGAGTGTCATGCATCCTGAAGGAGTCCTTTAGGATAAAAACTGAGAGGTCACCTGATATGGCAATAATAAAGTTGTTGGTGACCTTTACAAGTGTGAACTTGGCACATTGTTGGAAATGGAAAGCAAATTGCAGAGGGTAAAGGGGGAAGTAGGTGGAGAGGAAATACATGTAATGGGCGTAGAAAATTCATTTGAAAAATCTGGCAGAGCTCTTACCTGGCAATGAATGGCCACAGAGAGAACAGAGTTGATAGCTAAGTGAGGAAACATGTTATCATTTACTTTTATACATAATCCATGTGTTCGGCCCAAATCACCTAATCTCAGTCCCCGAGTGTGTACTTGGCATTTCCTCCTCTGCGCTTAGCTCCCTAAATTATTTTTGCCCCTTTCTCTTTTCATCCAAAGGGTATCACTCACTTAATTTAAAACCATGCTGTACATGTAGTAAGTGTCCAGCAAATTTTCAAACTGATTGAAAAGTTTCTTCTTTGTTTCATTGTTTGGAATTCCTGTGAATATAAAACAATTCCAAGAGAAAGACGAATAAAAAGTATTAATGGCATCTTGGAAAGAATAAGCATTGAAGATATCTCACAAAGGAGACATCATATCTCATCATATTGAAGGCATAAATGATTTTTTTCCTGCTAGTTTCTATGAGAAACGTGCACTACAAACTATAATTTTAGGCCAAATTGTTCACTGAGAAAAGCAACAGAGAGAAACAACTTACTTCCCCCCAAATTACCCAAAGAAACTAAATTCATATCTTGAATTACAGAGTTGTCATGGAATGATAGTTTGAAAATTAAGATCTGGAAATGCAAAGACCTAGAAATTTCCCTTCTATTCCTTCTAAAGAAACAGCTAACACTAAAAAATTAATAACAAGGAAATAGAGGTTGATTTTGTGTTTATTACGTAACAGATTATGCCAGGAGCTTTTATGTATGTTATTTTACTTCCTTCCCACAGCAGTCTTCAGAGAAGGGTATATTAGTATGGATTCAAAGATGAGTAAATTGAAGCTAGAGACACCTAGAACAGGTCTCAGGTGATCTTTAAGCCATGTTGCCTCAACACTGACATTATTATTATATTGTATAATCATTTTGTCCCAGAGTTTATATAAGGAATCACTAAAATGTTGATTTTCCCAAAATGACTACTTACTGTAAATGTTCAAGGAGCTAAAAAGAAAAAAAAAAAAAAAACAGAAAGAAAGTGAAAAAATAAAACAAAAGCCAAATTCTGTTAATTGTGAGACAACATGTCTTGGAAATATTAGAAATATCAACACCAAAAATAATAGAAATGCTAATGATGATGCTACTACATTTCATTCTATCATATAGTACTTCAACTATTTTATAAATAAAAAATTTTCCCCCACATGTGCTTCCTATTCAGCTGTGTGGAACTGAGTGCTGGAAAATCCAGAATCTTGCTGCACTGTTTTAATAAGAATCTTCTGGTTTGGAAAATGCACTGAACTACGTATGGTAAAAAAGTTGAACACAACAAAAATCTGTTTCTTTCTATTACAACTGGCCAACCCTGAACATGCAGAAATATCAGAAGAGTGAAGATGGAAACTAAGAGCTTCATCTTATGGTAGAGTTGGTCCTGTGGGATTGGAATGTGGCTTGTGGGTCCCCAGCTCTGGAACACAGATGTCAAGCAGAGCTGGCCAGCTCTGGAAATTTTCAGAGATTTCTGGCTGGTTTGTTGGGGCCTGGCTGGCTGGCTTTAGGGAGGCTGTACTCTGGGTCCTCCCTGGTCCAGAGTATAGTGAGCATAGCCAGCTGGCTCCTACAGCTGGCCAAGTTGGCAGATGAGCTGATTCCACATTTGGGGGACCAAGAGTTAGAGAGGCCCATGATCAGCAAATCCAGGAACAGGGAAGAAGATGATAAATTAGAGGATAGATTTATTCCAGTCACCAAGGGTGGACTGAATAGCATAAAAGTCACAGAACTGACTCAGGTGCCAAAGGACATGTATATTATCATGCTTGGTAATTAATTGGGTCTCCAAAAAGCATGAATGTGCTTTAGGTCATATAATATGGACATTACACAGATTCTAGAGGGGCAACCTAGCCAAGGTGCTTCCAGAACTTTGACCTATAGAAACTGTGAGATAAGAATGTTTATTAAGCTACTAAGCTTTGGGGTAATTTGTTATGAAGCAATACAGTGACCCACCTTTGCTCATGTGGCTGACCCATGTTTAGAATGAAATATCCCTGCTCATACATGCATATCTTACATTAATGTGTTGTTCCTATAGACTGTTAAGTTTAAAGAAGATAAAGAAGGAATTATCAAGGCTTTTTGTTTAAAGCAGAAGTTTCTTAACTGGCTGCTGCTATGGTAATAAGGGAAACAGATATTCTTACTTTTATTTCTTCTGGAGAGATTCCATCTGTTTGGATGTGTGCCATGGATATCCATCTTCAAATAAAATTCAAAATTCATACACTGAGGTCAGAAAATACTTAGGGATTCCTCTCACCTACAGTGCAAAATTATTTCCTAAAACCATGTAACTATTGACTGAATCCACATTTAAATGCCTTCTTCTGTTTCACCTGAGAGGTCAAGTACAGATAAGAACTACCACTTCCACTTCTGTGGGGGACTTTTGTTCTTCGTTTAATCTACGTACAGATGATTTTATCAGCAGGTCAGCTGGGCTTGCTGTGGCCGGTGTACAGGATTTCCCCCGTATTTATCTTACTTCATCCACTTGACCGTATCCTGAGCACCAGGTTGGATATCATCTTCCACTCAATTTCAATCAGCCTGTGTCAGAATCTCTAAAATAAAATAAACTATTTGCGTAAGCCCTCTCCATGCAGTTAAAAGTCATTTATCTACAGGCTATTATTCGTTTTAGGGGCAATATGCTCAATAGCCCCTAAACTGGGGGAATATTTTGGAACTAAGTTTCCTCTCATCCCTGTCTGGGGACAAACAGCATTATCAAATAGCATTCAGGGAATGTTAAAGAACCCATTGCTTTTTCAATGTTGGCAAATAAGAAAAATAACAACAACAACAAAAAATCCTTATACTTAGCTGATTGTTTTTCTGAGTCAAATGCTTTACCTGTAAGAACATAATAAATACAAAAAAAAATTGAAATAGTTGTTATTGCTGTAGTGTTTTACAGATGAGGGAATGGAGGTACAGAAATGTGCAGTAGCTCTTCCAAGGTCACATAACTAGTCAGTGGTAGACCTGTGGTTTAAACCAGGGGCACAGATGGCTTCTGTGCTTGTGCTATCATCCTCTGCACAGGGCTGCCTCTCCAAAGAAGCTATGACCGTGTGCTCTATAAAAACAACTGGAATAGTAGAGTTATTCAGAGTAAGCAACCTTTTATTTGCTCTTCTTTTTAAAAATCCTGGTAGTGCCTATCAGTAAGAACCCCAAGAACAACCCGTGGCCCTTGACCATGATTTTAGAACTGCTTTCGTAGGCCACCCTTCCCCAAAATGCAAAATTGCCATTAGGTCAAACCCCAGATTGGGGCTTGAAAGATGCCTAAGAGTGTCTTACGTGGCCATATGTATGTGGGGAGTAGTTTTGTGTAGGCATGTGTGTATGTGTGCATACTTATGCATATACATACGTATGTAGACACATTGTATGCAGTTCAGAATGAAGCCTTAATTCTATTTTCAGTGAAAGCAATTTCTAATTGTGGTAGGAAACTAATGCCCACTCCCACCCTACCCCCCAAAGATATCCACGTCTGAATCCCTGATACAAGTGTATATGTTATCTTACGTGGCATTTTACAGAGATTGTGCAGACTGGATTAAATTAAAGTATCCTGAGATGAGATTATTTTGGATTATTCTTGAATGTCCTGATAAGAGGAAGGCAGAGCAGAGAGACTGGAAGATACTATGATGCTGGCTTTGAAGATAGAGGAAGGGACCATGATCCAAGGAAGGCAGGAAACTTCCAGAAGCCGGAGAAAACAAGATTTTCCCTTAGAGCTTTCAGAAGAAACCAGCTCTCCTGGCATCTTGATTTAATTCCGGTAAAACCCATTTTGGGCCTCAGGCCTCCAGAACCGCAAGATAATAAATTTGTGTTGCTATAAGCTATTGTTTGTAGTGATCTGTTACAGCAGCAATAGGAAACCAATATAACCATCTAAATAGGATAATTTAAGATTGAATTTTTCCATGTTGAAAAATGAAGAAACCCAAATCTGTCTTATGTCCATCATATTGAACAATGCTTTGTTTTTCTCATGCTTATTTCTTTTCCTCTGAATTAAACTCTAATTGTTACTTATGGGCAGTTGACACTTGCTTTATCGATCTCATTGGCTTATCTCTATTTCCTGAATTGAGCATCTTGTTAGCAATTTTCCTGGAAAAATAACTATACAATAAACCAGAATGTAGTTCGAGAAATGATTGCCCATTTTCTCTCTCTTCATTCCTGTTTTTTGAAACATTTAATTTAAACTTAATTTGTGTCAAGATGACTCTCATACCAGAGTTATTACAGAATGTATGAAATACATTTTGAGAGAAAAATAACATAAAACAGATACTCCTTTTCTCCTGATGTTTAAGAAAGAAAAATGGATTCGTATCTGTCCAAATTTTTTGTGTTCATGAAAACTATTCTTGAGCTCCCAAAGTCTGTTCCCACCTTCCCATTGGCCTGTGATTTTCTGCATATTTCTATACCCTAACTTCATTCTTTTGCTATGTGCTGTTTATTTAGATGTCTGAACAATGATGTTATCCAAGTTATATGCAAAATGGTCTACTACAAGGATATGTCATAAGTAAGAACTTTAATTTTCCATGGAATCTGAAGTACTAAAAGATGGCATTCTGATCTTCCAGCAGAGTTATTCCAAAAAAAAGTGTTTGCCTCTGCAAAATTAACTCGGTTTTTATAATTCGCTCAGAGACAGTTCTAACCTTGCACAGAAACTTGCTGGTATTGAAAATGAGTTGGCATTTTCCTTTATAAAAATTGAATTACTCATGAATTTTTGTACTGTGCAAATCATGCTTATATATTTTATACACACACATTTTGCTTTCTGAGAGTAAGGGCTTGTCTAAAAATGAGAAATCTTTTTCCATCTTAACTAGCTATGACTTGAAAAAATCATCTAATAACCAGCTTACTATATATATTATTTTGATAAGCAACTTAGATTTTAGTCATATTTTTTGAATATTAATTTGATGAACTGTGATTGTGATCTTCATCTAGAGAAAAGCCAAACAGGGCTCTTGTGGGGACAACTTGGTCACTTTGATTGCCCGTTTTATATTATATGTTTTTCTTAGGGGATGTCAGAGTCTATCCCCAGCTACTCTATAGTTGGGCTATTCCTAATTGAGAAGCAAAGGGTAGAAAGCCTAGCATAGGACCTTATGGTACAAATTACTCTCCTTAATTGAGAACCTGAAGGGAAGGTGGGGTGAATTTTAGGGATTGAGCACCAAATCATACTTCATATTCCTGACAGCTATTCCAGGATACCTAGATGATCTGATGGAAACTAATCACATACAATTCAAGAAAGCTAGAATACTATAATGCAGATGCAGGCGAAATAGTTTAACCAACCAGAAATATAGATGTTATTTAGCAGTTGTGGAAAATTCATGCAAGAATAACATGGTGGCCTTTTGTGGATGACGTTTTAAACTGTGCATTGGGGGCCCAGGTGGCTCAGCGGTTTAGCGCTGCCTTCAGCCCAGGGCGTGATCTTGGAGACCCAGGATGGAGGCCCACGTCAGGCTCCCTGTGTGGAGCCTGCTTCTCCCTCTGCCTGTGTCTCTGCCTCTCTCTCTCTGTGTGTCTCTCATGAATAAATAAATAAAATCTTAAAAAAAAAAAAAACAACAACTGTGCATTGAGTATTGCCACTACACAGTGGCATGGATAGCTGGGGGTCCAGGAGGACTGTTCCAGCCTTCCCAGAAATGCAAAGTTTCTAAGCCATATGGAAGAGAGATACGCGTTAAGGAATTGTTAGAGGATGGCTGGGAAGTCTCTTCCCTCTAAGACTGTGGGTAAAGCTGCTGGTTCTCGGGGATTCAAGAGGCAGAAAGTAAAGCTCGAAAGGCTCTTCCCTTTATTTTTTTATTTTATTTTTTTTAAAGATTTTATTTATTTATTCATAGAGACAGAGAGAGAGTCAGAGACACAGGCAGAGGGAGAAGCAGGCATCATACAGAGAGCCTGACGTGGGACTCAATCCAGGGTCTCCAGGATCACACCCTGGGCTGCAGGCAGCGCTAAACCGCTGTGCCACTGGGGCTGCCCAGGCTCTTCCCTTTAAAGCACAACGACCTTCTTCCCTATACCTCTTCCCTCCTAGTAGAGCCCAGTGCATATCCTGGCTCCTCTAATCTGCTAACAAATGCTCCATATTTCGGAATGAGCTGACAAAGATTCAAAGATAGGGTAAGTGGGAATTTCCTTGCCGCTCTAAGCTAAGAGAAACTCTAATAAGAGGAAAGGGCCCTGGTTTTGCCCTTTAGCTGTGACCATTTTATATGTCATGTGTGCACTTAGAGGGCTGAGGGGAAGACATCAAGGGTCTTAGATTAATTATTCTTGATTAAACAGTAGAAGCAAATCCACACTTTAGTTAAACAACTGTAAGGCAAGAAGCATTAAGGCTCAGCCATTGAATTAGGACCTTTAGAATATCCATAAGTGGGGCAAATAGACTCAAATTTCTATTTTAAAGGTATTATATATGCCTTTATATATATTATATATATAATATTACATATATATATATTTACTGGTTTGCAGAGACTGAGCTTGTGGTATTTACCAAGTTTTAAATTCATATCACTGACCATGCCTATCTTTCCTATCAATCATCTATCATCCTTTATCATCTACTTATGTCATTAACCAAATAGCCATACAATCAGACTTTTAATCTTAAATTTGAATGGAGATGGTTTGGATTTTCTCTTTATCACTTGGCTATAAAAACATGAACCATTCAGGCATTTAGAAAAGTATATCACTTCCTGGAAAATTCTGAACTAACTTTCTTTCTTTCTTTCTTTCTTTCTTTCTTTCTTTCTTTCTTTCTTTCTTTCTTTCTTTCTTTCTTTCTTTCTTTTTTCTTTCTTCTTTCTTTCTTTCTTTCTTTCTTTCTTTCTTTCTTTCTTTCTTTTTCTTTCTCTCTTTCTTCTTTCTTTCTTTCTTTCTTTCTTGCTTTCTTTCTTCTTTCTTTCTTTCTTTTTTTTTTTTTTAAGAGGAAAAGAGAGCACGTGTGCATGAGTGAGCATGAGCAGGGGGAAGAGCAGAGGGAGAGGGACAAGCAGACTCCATGCTGAGTGTGGAACCTTACACCAGGCTCAATCCAACAACCCTGAGATCATTATCTGAGCTGAAATCAAGAGTCAGTTGCTCAACCAGCTGAGCCACTCTGGTGCCCCTCAAGTAATCTTGATTTGAAAATTGAAATGTCACTTTTGGCTCTCTTTCTTTTTTAAACATAGGTAAATTAAAGTAGAAGATGTGACATCTATAATGTAATTTTAATCCATTTGAGATAATTGAGATAAATATTTTACTGCTAATATTAGCTTCTCTTAATTTTTCCTGAATTTAGAAAATTATGTAGTAATTTCTCATTTTGTGTACCATCTTACATTTAAATATGAAGACTGAATTCAACTTCTATATTGCAAAAGTTTATTTGTACGTTCTGTTAGGTTTGTACATTTGCATATTCTGTCATTCTGCAAACGATGTAAAAAATATTTATCTGACAATAGAGAAATGACTACTCTAATGGTCAACTTGCAACCCAGAGTTTGACTCTTTTATTTACTTAATTCTGGGAAAATAATTTTTGTGAATTTTATTAAGGCATAGTATTAACCACAAAGGTATTAAGCAAAACATGTTCTTACCCAGACCATTGCCTTGATGAAAGTTTTTTGGCTTTGTGGAGGACCCCACAGAAATCTGAATAGCCTGGGATTGTTTTATTTGACTGCTGGGGCTCAGTGCTTTTAATTTTCGGAGTGCTTAAACTTTTACTGCAAAAGGAGAGAGAAATCATTACACAGATGTTTTGTAACCCCTCTCACATATATCCTTTAGTGTATTCTTAAGCACATTTTCAAATTTAACAGGATTCTAACATAACATCTCATTTTTGTATATGGGATGACTTAGTGCCTGCTTCAGGAAGTTTATCCAGTGGTGGATTGTTTGAACCAAGTTAGAAACGCAATATTGGAGTAAAATTTTAGTTTCTTTTTTAACCATCTAATATCTGAATTCTCTCGTTGCATAAGAAACAGGCTCCAAACACACAAGACCACTATTTAAAACCTTAACTTTTTTTCTCAACAATACAAATAATAATTACAACAATAAATAATAAAATAATAATAATACAAATTCTGATCTCAAGACAGTGATGCACAATGTCAACTAGAAAAGAACTATACTGAAGTTGGACCTGGTAAAATCCAATTATAGATTTTCTCCAAAAAAAAATATGGCTTTAGTTTTCTGGTAGACCGAATCATGCCCATGCCCCTATCTGCGTTTAATATGATGTTCTATTTTTGGGCAGTTTTATAATCAAGTTTTTTTTTATTATTAAGTTTTTAAAATAGATATAGTCCATGTTTAATATTTAATGTGTTATTTCACATGGAAAAGGAAAGGGATGAAATAAATCTATCACTGCATAGAACTAATACTACACATATTTCAAATAAATATCAGAGCTTGTGTTTACATCTTAGATTTTATAACTTTGATTAACACCGTATTTAAAGCTATATGTCAACTTTTTCACTGTCAATTCATAAAGCCTCCTGAAGTTGAGAAATTTTCTATTCATGTACCCAACTCATAGCCAAGATTTTAAGGCAGAAAACTGAAGAGTGAGCTAGATGGATTACATTTCATCTGTAGCAGATGGCAGAAGAGACTCTAAAATAGCCACAGGTATATTCTGCAGTGATGAGACTAGCCCTGCTTTCTGGCACCTTGCATGATGGCTTGTCAGAGGATGCAGGCTACCTGGGAACTCCAGCAATGGGAAGCTCATGCTTCACTATTCTTATACCTGTGATGTCCCATGGCTCACAAGATAATCAGCAAGTAGAAGAGCTCAACGTTTACTAGACTGACCTACTCAAAGAAGGTGTCTCTTTCTCCAAATGGCTAAACACTTTATTCACATTTTGATTTTAGCATCTTTCATATATCTATGCAATATCTAACCTCTGTTGTTTAAGGAAATCCAATTTCCAGGGGTTTATTCATTTTGATTTCTTTCCTACTTTCAGATAATAGGATATAGTCAATTGAGTTTCTTACAGGTGTTCCATAAACACAGCCCATCTCTTGTGGGTTTGAGTGATCTTACTTGCTAATGATCTGTGACTACCTGCGTTCTCCGACCTTAGGCAGATACTTGCATGCCTTGGTCTCTGTATCCTTCTTTTTCTTCTTCATTCCTGTCTTTCCACTTCAACCCATTAACCTTCTTGCACTTACTTCTTTCTTTTTAGATCCTGTCTTTTGTCTATACAGCCTTTGTTCTCCTTCCAGCTGATTCCAACGACCCTGAAATCCGTGAGCAGCACGGCATTACAGTGGCGTTAGGTCAGCCATCTTTCACCAAGTTGCCAAAATGAAGATTCCCTGAATTTCCTTTTCACTGTCCAGCTCTCCCTGGAGAGTCCTGCTTTTGTCTCAGTGATCTGCATACCTCAGTCAAATAGACTGTTTTTTTTTTTTTTTTTTTTTTTTGTATGTAAGTCTTAGAGCTAACCTGCATCCATCTTAAATACCAAAGTTGTTTTTGTTTTTGTTTTTTTTATTTTTTCTCTTTTAGAGTCCCCTTTCAGGAGCATGTTTTTAGTGAATAATTGTCAAAGCATGACAATCAATTGCCTTGGATTTTCAATCTCCATGAAAATTTTCGTAAATATAGGTGGCTTCTTATTTTAATTTGAGAATAAGGCTTTCATATTTGGAGGAAACTAGATATTCCAGGAGTCCGTACTTCTAGAGTCCTTTTGCTTTTGTCTTTTCAGTTGTTTATTTGAAATATAAAATTGGAAGGAAAATTCTGCTCTCATTTCAAATCAGCAGACAAATCATGTTAGTCAGCCAGTTGCTGCTATTACTGGAATAGAGGTTATTCCCATTCTTCTAGCTAGGAAACATCCCTCTAGATCAAAGCTTGGCTTGGTGACAGCACATGTTTCTACTAGTTGATTGAGGTCAAAAGGTAGACAGCACTTGCATTGATTTCTGGATCAGGTCTGTGGCAGAATGTGTCTGACAAAGTTAGCAGGTAGGAAGCAGAGAGGGTATAGCAAGTGAAGTAAATCTATGAAAACTGGCAATTATCCATTAGATAATCTTATGTAGACAATCACTTGTGCCTTGCTGCTGCTGGGCATATTCCTATACCAGTGAAAATACCCAGCCCCCCCTTCTCTTTAAGGGTAATAGTGAATGTCACAACTTTTAACAAAATGGAAGATAGAATGTCAAGCAATCATGATCAGAAAATAAGAAAGGTTGTCCAAGAAACCATATATAGTGTCTGATGGAGAATTCGAAAATTAGTAGTAGTTAGAAATGGGCTTGTATCAATCAATTCTTTATGCTACGAATATATATTTCTGCTCTTGTTTTGAGGACTGACTGGGTGGTTCTTTTGAGCTAGGCCAACCCAGCTGACATTGTCTTGGCTCATTCATGCGTCTACTGTCAGTTGTGGGGTCAGATGGGAATTGGTTGAAGATGTCTTCAGCTAGGATGATAGGTTTCTGCTCCATGTGGTCTTTCACCCTCCAGCAGACCTGGGCTTGTTCTCATGACAAAGACAGAGACCTGAGAGCATAAAGTGCACAGGGTCTCCTGAGGTCTAGGCTCAGAAGTGGCTCACTGTCACCTTTACTACATGCTAATGGCCAGAGCAAGTTACAACGCCAGCCCTGTTTTCAGTACTAGGGGGCATAGACATCACATATTGATGGAAGGAGATGCCAAGTCATATTGTAAAGGATGTAGGTAGAGGGAGGCCATTACTGGAGTCAACAAAACCCACCACAATCTTCATGCCACAGCCAATTGCAAAGTAAGAGTTGCTGGGGAAAAATAAATGCCCAGATAGACTGACAAATTAGAAAACAGAGCAAACACACACATCTAGAAAGTGAGCTGAGTAAATCATCTGAAGAGTTCCTCCCCTAGAGTAAGTTCCTTTAACACATTGCTCAATTGTGGAGTGCAACCAAGCGATTTCTGCTAAATTGGCTATAATCATCCGTCACAGCTGGGTTAGGGGTTAGGCGCTGTCCTTCTGGTACTGGTTGGAAATTACTGTGATCCATGACTATTTCACATTGCCAAGCATTCCAGATCTGAATCAAACTGAAATATTAACAAGAAGCAGTTGAATAAAGAAAGGAAGGAAAGAAAGAAAGAAAGAAAGAAAGAAAGAAAGAAAGAAAGAAAGAAAGAGAGAAAGAAAGAAAGAAAGAACGAGAGAAAGAAAGAAAGAAAGAAAGAAAAGAAAGAAAGAAAGAAAGAAAGAAAGAAAGAAAGAAAGAAAGAAAGAAAGAAAGAAAAGAAAGAAGAAAGAGAAAGGAAGAAAATGGTGACTCAAATTATTAGGAATATATTCAATGTAACACAAAGGCTATGCAATACAAACATGTAAAAGAAGTTTTGAAGAAAGACAAATACTCATTTGTCCATTAGGTAAGAACTGAAAGACACAGGCTTTACCTGCAATAAGGAAATACACAGTCATGGAAAAATATATAATTAAAACCATTTGAACAATGGAACACTAGTTAAAGATAAATTTGCAATCCCAGCCACTGGAGAATTAAAGACTAAATTCAAACTGTTTGCAGAGAATTTTCAGAGAGCACACTTTCTACGTCAGGCAGTTGGCTGGATGACCTCATTTAAGTGGTTTAGTAATTTTTTTTTGTCTTTTTCTTTCTTACCTTTTAGGTTTATCTTATTAGAGGGAGTCTGTTTTTCCGCCAAACATTCTCATGGCCAATTGAAGTTTCTTTAGGTAGTTCCTTGCTTCCAGTTCTCTAGAATATCTATTTGGTATCATTCTAAAATTTGCTTCTTTATATTTTCCAAAGAGGCTTTCATAAAACTCAAATTAAAGATTAACTATCAGAGAGAATATTATTATACAAGAGACTTCCTGTTTATGGTCAATCATCCAGGAGTCAAATACCTGGATCTGGATTCTAGATTTCTGTTCTCCAAGTTGTGTAAATAAGACCAAGTTTTTTTTTTTTTTTTTTTCTCCTTTCCCCTTTATTCCCTTTCACTATTTTTTATATTCCCCAAATGAATGAGACCATATCAGAAAGGGAGACAGAACATGAAAGACTCCTAACTCTAGGAAATGAACTAGGGGTGGTGGAAGGGGAGGTGGGCGGGGGGTGGGGATGACTGGGTGATGGGCACTGAGGTGGGCACTTGACGGGATGAGCACTGGGTGTTCCATATGTTGGCAAATTGAACACCAATAAAAAATAAATTTATAAAAAACATAAAATAAAATAAAAAAAAATAAATAAATAAGGCCAAGTATCTTCAAGCCTACCTTTCTCCATCTGTAAAATGGCAATAAAAATAACAGTATTTACTTATGTCAACCTGAAATTGCAGCATAAGGAAAAAACCTACTCAACTGCTTAAAAGCAAGAACAGTAATTATCTCTTGTCATAGGAAGTCCTAAGTCAGGGATGCTGGGTTTAATGATATCAGAAGTCTCCTAGGTTGTCTCCACTGTACTGTCATTAAGAGTTGTCTCTGCTTAGACATCATATCTAGAAATTACAGTATTTAAGTAATGAAGTGGAGAAGGTCTTTTTCTTGGTTTCTCCTTTTATGCAAGCTATGAGCTTAATTGTGTCTCCCTAAAATTCATATGTTGAAGTCCTGACCCCCAATACCTCAGTATTTAGTTGTATGTAAAATGGGGCCTTTAAAGAGGTAACTCAGTTCAAATGAGGTCATTAGGGTGGGCTCTAATCAAATATGACTGGTATAAGAAGAGGAGATTAGGACATAGTCACACACAGAGGAAAGACCAGGTGAGGATATGAGGAAAAGGCAGCCATCTATAAGCCAAGGAGAGAGGCCTCAGAAAAACTCAACCCTGCCACACATTGATCTCTTGGATTTTCAGAGTCAAGAAATGTGAGAAAATAACTTTCTGTTGTTTAAACCACCTACTCTGTGGTACTTTGTTATGGCAGCCTGAGCGAAATAACATGTGAGATGAGAAGGCCTTTTTCCAGAACCCCTTTATCAAGATCTCCCTCACAAATCACTGGTCACAACTGTGCTACATATTCATTTCTAATTCACACACTAGCAAGGGGGAGGGAGGGGATGATCATAACTGACTTAATGAAGTCTCAACTCTGGAAAATAGAGGACACCAGGGAAAAAAGGAGGTTTTTTTTTAGAAAGGAAGGAAAAGAACTTCTAGCAAGGAAGAATCAACATGCAGTGATGTCTCTACCTTATGGGTTGTTTTGAGGATCAAACTAGAAAATATGTGAAGCATTTAGTGTGGTGTACTGAACAGTAGCCAATGATGATTAAGATTATTAAGCTTCATTTAGTTGGAGTTCAAAGCAACAATGCCTGGCGGTTCTTTAGAGGAGAATGTATTGCTCTTTTAGTAACACTCTTTTTGGGTAATAATATATCTCATTCAATATTCTTCTGTACTGGAAGCAATCCTAACTCCAATATAATTCTAACAAGAAATAATAAGAATGTCAGTATTTTATTTTTTCATTTGAAGAAAGGATTACATAATAATTGATAATTTTTTTTATATACAAGCTCATGCCCTTTGTAGAGAAATAGTTTTGCAGTGAAATACAATCTCTGTGGCAGAGTGAAAAATAACCCATTATGAAATATGGCCACATTCTAATTCCCTGAATCTGTGAACATTACCTTATTTGAGAAAAGGGTCTTTGCTGATGCAATTAAGGTAAGGATCTTGAAATGAGATCATTTTGAATTCTCCAAGTGTTCAGTAAATCCAATGACAAGTATTCTCATAAGACACACAAAAGAGTGGACACACAAGAAGAAGCTGATGTGAAGACAGATCAGAAGAGAGTTGTGGCCACATGACAAGGAATACCGATAGTAGCTAGAAGCTGGAAGCAGCAGGGAAGGATTCTCCCCCAAAGATTCAGAGGGAATGCAGACTTGCCAATACCTTGATTTGAGACTTCTGGCCTCCAGAATTGTGAGTGAATACATTTCTGTTGTTTGAAGTCTCCAAGTTTGTCACAGTTGTATGGCAACCTCAGGAAACTAACGCAAACCCCATGCCTGTTGACTTCAATTATTTTGATATATTGTTTGGCATGTATATATAATTCCTCAGCTACCATGATTTTTTAAAACAATTTCCTGTGTTGATTTATCTAAGGAGAAAGCAAAAGATGAAATCAAATTGAGCTACTATACGAGTATGAGTCTGAGTGTCTAATTTTGCCATAATTTTGCAACTTCTCCAAGGGCTTCTCTTCTAAAAGTTGAGGATTTCTTTTAGATGTCAAACATTTCATGGATAGTCCACATGCTAGATATTCACTTTTAGTGTCCATGAGTGGGAAAATGCATTTTTATCCCAAGGTTCCTTGTAGATAGCAATAATGATTTTCTTTTGATGACTTTGAGAGGAGAATGAATTTGGGGATGCTCTTTGAAAGACAACTCTAGAGTTATGCTTAAAGAGGAGACTTTCTTCCATTATTGGCTATCTTTTCTAACTTTCAGATAAATTTTGCCTTTTATCACATATAGTAACCTAAAAATGAAATTCGTTAAATACTTGAGCAATTCTTATTTATGATTTCCTTTATCTATGTGCCTAACAAAGTATGAAAGTATGAAAAATTAACACATGGTCACAATGAAATTCAACATTAAAAAAAAAACAAACTAAACTTTTAAGTCAGACTAGGCACATACTGGCAAGTGCTGTTACTAAGAAGTAAAAGACACCCCAGTTTGGAGACACACATATACAAAAACAGAAAGAAAAAGAATGTCTAGAATTATAATATTGAATTGTACAAAAACTTTGGGTTTTTTATTTTGATTTTACATAATTGTCGTTCATCTTTTGTCAGTTTAAAATGATTCCAGTAGTGTGCTATTATTTGAAATTTTGTTTGTCTTTGTTTCTTGGTATTTATGTCCATGTTCTACAGGCTATGAGCAAAACATGTCCTTAATTAAGTGCCAAGTTCAATCTAAGTACAACAATAATAAAGACCTCCTAAAAGTGTAGGGATAGTTTGTAATGACTAGTTCTAGGGCCCCAAACACCCACATGGTGGAAACCTCAGGAAATTCCTGCCATTAACATGGTCTTTTCACTTACTTTCTAAAGGAAAACAAGGAAAATAAAAATAATTAATTCCTTGCAGGCACTAAACTCAAGATAATTCACATATTTAAGGCTTTATTTTATTACTTTCACTTGGTTTTGTTAAGGAGTAGTGTATTCTGGCCCCTTGAAGTGTTGCAGGGTTTATTCTAGTTGCAAAGGAAGAAAAGTGTGTCTGAGAATGCTGAGGTCTAAGCAGTTAACACTACAACCTTCTTCAGTTGCAAAGGAAATAGGGAAACTTGAACTTTTCTGCAAAACTGACTTACTGAGCTGTGCCTTTGTGTTGTAACTGTTAACGACTTGCTTTCCAGTATTCGTTTCATCTTTACTATCCCCACATCTCTTTGATTGTTTCTATTTCCTGGTCTCCAGTGGGGTTGTAATAAGGGCGAACTGGCAGGTACCATCTCTAATAGTTTCACTTGACTTACTTGCTTATTCGCAACAGTACATCTTAGGAGAAAATGCAGAGAAAAATTTTGTTATGACTCAGACTACTTTAATTTTAGTTTGCAGCAGACAAGCATTTGTATTTATATGGTGAATATTGTGATAACCCAATTGTGAAGCAGATGGGATTTTTCTTTAGCTCCTTTTCAACATACAATATGCCTCTTCAACCCTAATGAAAGTAAGGTCTTTATGTAACTTACTCTCCCTCTATCTTATTAACTTAGCAAACACGATGCTCATCCCTAATATATATTTGTGCTAGAGAAACTGTTGTGGGGAATTCAAAGAAAACGGGAGGGTAGTAATCTGTTGGGTGATAAGAAGTGTATATTCCCATAAACTATAATTTAAAGTATGATAAATCATGTACTAGTATAATTAAAGAAATGAGGAAAATGGCTTATTTTCGACTAATGAATTAAATGGCATCTTCAAAAATGAGGAAAATGGCTTATTTTCAACTAGAGTAAACATGAATTAAATGGCATCTTCAAAAATAGGTAGAGTTTCATCCAGTATATGTGGAGGTAAGGATGTTGGAAGACTGGCAAAGGGCAGTGGTGAATGTATGTAATGGGAAAGATATGATCCAGAAAGGAGGGCAGAAATAGTATGGCTGGTTGAGAGAGTTAAGTTTGAAAAGTAGATATGGGACATGTCACAGAGGACATTGGGTACTTAGAGTTATTAAACAAGTGGCATATGTTAGTTTTCCTTTAGTAGGATTCATGTGCCCATCACTCAGACTGTATGTAGTACATATTCACTGACCACCTGCATCAGAATCACATGGAGATGCTTTTTAAGTATGCAGATTATCTACTATATTGGTTTATCTGTGGGATATAGTGATCTGAAAGTGATTCTTATCTACAAGGAAGCTTAAGAACTATAGGAATAGAGGAGAACATGCTGGGAAGTTAGAAAACACCCTGGGAAGTAACTAAAATATTCAGGAGAGATTTAAAAAAAACCGAACTACAACTCGTGTAGATGAGGGGAAAGTATAGGCATTGGGTCAAGATATATCTGTGCTTAATACCATCTCTACCACTTTGGACTTTGTATGGCCTTAGAAAAATTTCTCTGAGCTTTAGTTTCCTCATCTATAAAATAACATTAACTCACAGGACTTTAAAACATTAAAAATATGTGAGAATATATTGTACTGAATGTAAAAACCAGGGGCTTAGAATATGATTCCCTATTCATCAAACTTGGATGATAAATGCATGGATGTGGGAGATCTTTTAATCTCAAATAATTAAGAAGATCTTGGAGATCCTTCCTTCACCTTTGGCTTAATTATCACCATGTGTAGTTAACAAAGTTTAACTTTTTAGGTCTGATCTTTCTTCCAAAATCCACACTGCTTACTTACTATCTCTTAGATGATTCAAAAACCTCTGTAAGTTAACATTCTCTAAAATCAACTCATGGTCTTTCTCAAAAATCTGTTGTCTTTCAGTGGTTCCTGTTCTGGCAAATGTCTCCACTACCCATGAAGGTACATACACTAGAAACTTAGAAATCATCCTTGACAAATTCCTTTCTCCACTCCCAATATTAAATAATCTCCTCCTTTTTTTTTTTTTTTTTTTGGTATTATCCTCTCTACTAGGTCATTTCTGCTAATATATAAACGTTATCCTCCTTTGTTTCTGCTCTTCTGTACAGTTATTTGACCCATTTCTTGGCCTTTTTGTAAAGAGCAAAACCTTTTATAGGTGTTATTGAACACACTAACTTTACTTATTATTCTCCCTTTCTCTTGAAGCTACTTCAGTCAGATTTTCCTCCTCAAACCTTCACCCAAACTGCCCTGATAAAAGCTCCAATGACCTACATGTTGTCAAATCCAACAGTCAATTCTAAGTCTTGATCTCAATCTGCAGTTGATCACTTACTCTTTTGGAAGCATTTCCTTCACTCAGCTTCTAGAGCACCGTTCCCTTGTCCTACCTTACTGGTTATACTTTTAATTTCATTTGTGGATTTCCTTCCTTTGCCTGATTGCTCTATGTGGAAGTGTCTCAAACCCCAGTGCTCTGTTTTGTTTTGTTTTGTTTTGTATCTTTCATTCCTCCCAGATAATATCATCTAGACCCATAGCTCTGTAGACCTCTGGTGGCTCCCACACTTGTACCTCCAGCATAGATGGAATTTGAGACTGATTTACTCCACTAGTCAGTTTTTCTACTTAGATACTGAATGGATTAAAATATCCCAAACCAAATAATTGTTGCTCTTTCCAAATTTACTCTTATTCAGCCTTCCACATCTCAGTAAATGGCACAGATTTTGATGTGATTAAATTGTTTGTTTAACTCATGGTAAATTCATAGGAACTTTCATTTAGTGTATAAGTACTTTTACTTAACTCACAATTATAAGAATCTTAATTATCTTTTTCTCAGTCAATAGCAGATAAACAGAAAAGTAAAAATAGAAAAAGAAGGCTTATAAAGAAGGAAGGCTTCACAGGAAGTCTCATAAAGAAATTCAGAAAAAAAATGCTGAATCTCAAAGAGGAAGAGGGTTGATTTAATATGAAAAAAAGTGTAAGAGTTGATGTTCATTATTATGTTGATGCCAGCAATGGAAAGATAATTTGTGTTTCCTAAACACTGGAAGTGCTGAATTCACTTGATAAAGCTTTCCATCAGAATGGCTATGAGATAATAAAAATTGGGTGTATGAAGATTCAGATTTAAAAAGTATTTAATTTCAGCATTTTATTCCTTGACAATGTCTTCAAAATAAAAACATTAGTTTGTTTCGTCATTTTACATTCTACTATTTGCGACTACAAGAAAAACACAATGTAAATGACTTACAAGAAAATCAACCCAATATCGTTTTTTTCATCTATAGTTTTTAATAGCTCTTTCCCTGCATCTTTCTGACACGAATCACAGCTTCAGTTAAGTGGGCTTAAGATTCCTGTTGTATTTTACATTTTTTTTCTAGGAATTCCTGCCTATACAATATCAACTTCCTCTTTCATTAGTGTTAAATTTTTCCTGTGTTCTGGATTTGTAACTTGTGATAATTATTTGGAATGATTTAAACTCTTGGACAATGTTAAGTTATTGTATTGGACATGTTAACAAACTTCCTCTGCTTCTTTCGAGTGCTACTGTGCATCACAAAGAGACAAATGTGCATCAATCTTATAAGTTTTACGGTGGAAGACAATGTAAATATATATATATGCACTACATAAATATATATAAATATATATATTTACACACATATGTATGTATATATATATGATGAAAATCTTTTACTTTTCTTTATATTCCATCTGGCATGTTTACAATAAACTTAAAATCAACCATTTCATATAATCTCATAATTTATTGAGCAACTAATGATGTGCCAGGAACAATGGGAGATATCATTAAAATGGGATCCATGGTGTTAGTTATTTGGGTGCCTGAGTCTACTAGAGCAGAAAACATATACAGACAACAAATAGAGTTACCAAGGCTATTGAAGGAGGTTAAATACTTGGATAAAGTGATGTAGCCAATAGAGGAAACCCTATAATGTGACAAAGTGCAATGAAATGACTTTGAAATTATCTCTTTAAATTATGGCCACAAAGTGCTCTTACCTGGAACCACAGATATTTTCTTAAGTTGTTTGGGTTGGGAAAAAGCTTCTTTTTATTCTAATAAATTGTGAAACTGAAAAGTTTCAATGAAAGAACCAGAAAATAAGGAAAGGGTTAATAAATAATTCTTCACATTCTCTCAGTACAAGAAAATATGAAGAATAAATTCACTGAATGCCTTTGGGTCTTTCAATGTTTTTTTTAAACATCATAATTCATTATATTAATTCTTATGGTTTGGACAGTGGATTTAATTTTTGAAACAGCCAAAAAGTGTTTTATACCAAATAGTGAGTAAAGTAAGCCTGGGGACAAAAAATATAGTATGGTTATGAAGCATTTAAAAAAATCCTTTATTTATTCATGAGAGACACAGAGAGACAGACAGAGACATAAGTAGAGGGAGAAGCAAGCTCCCTGTGGGGAGCCTATTGCGGGACTCCTTCCTGGGTTTCCGGGATCACGACCTAAGTCGAAGGCTCAACCACTGAGCCACCCAGGTGTCCCAGAACTGTCTTTTGTAAGCCTATACGAAGCATACTGGACTTAATTTCAATGGTTGGATGTTTATCCTAAGACGTCCACTTAGTATTCTGTGACTTGGACTCTTCATTTAATCACATTTAATCCCTGTGAAAACACCTTAACAATGCTTGCTATTTCTGTATCATAGGGTTCAGAAGTAAGCTAGTTCCTAGAAAAGAGGTACTGTGTCTTATCCTTTTTGGCATCCTTAAAACCTAGTTCATTATCTACAAAGAAGGATGCTTGAGAAGTGGAAATAAAAGCAATTTATAAACTGTATTATATTAATATTTTACCTTATTCATTAAAAACCGATTTTTTAGGTACCTACCAAGCTGTCTGTTTTTAAATGACTCTGGAGCAGTGGATAATATTAAATTATTTCAACTCCTTTGAATACAACCCTACCACTAGTCATCTAGATATGATGCATTTAGATCATACATACGTCATCTGCTTCTTGTCCTCAGACTGGCTCAAATGTCAGCACCATCAATTCACGAGTGAGATTAAATTAGTACAATACGAATAATACAGCAGGAGTGCAAGTGGTTTTCACTAAGTTATTACTCTTTGTAAATGAGGCCTATCATTATGTCATGTCTTGATGTAAAGATCATCTAATGGCTGAATGGTGGGCTTGTCTGGAGCATGATTGTTTATTCCCAAATGATTTTACAACTGGTCTAAGCCAAATGCAGTATTCTAAGGCTTATCCTTGAACTAATTTCTTTGATGAGCACTAAATCCAATTTTCTGAAACATAGAAATTGTGTAAAATGAGATTGTGTTTGTGACCTTAACTAAGGAATTATGTTACGTATGCAAATATATTCTGTTTTTGTCTTTTTTTTAAAGCATAATAGTGTTTGTCACAGGATAGAAAAGCTTCCTGATCTAATTTTGAAAGGACAGACTGAAAAATGATCAGAAAATTGAAAGTGTCTGACTCAAAAGAGTTTATGTTGTGTTCTGAATAACTGCCAGTTAACTCTAAACATCACTCTCTAAAACATAAACTTTTCTTCAGAATCCATCAAGTGTTGTCTTTTAAGGAGATTTAGCAATCAAAACTTTATCCTGATGCCCAGGGTCTAGGGAAGGCACTAGCCATGTTTTTTTAATAGACTTTCACAGACATGGTGGAAAAACTGTATTTTGGTTAGGATACAAGGTGCAGTGCTGGAACACAAAATAGATGCCTTTTAAGCAAAAATCCCTTAGGGTAGTGATTAGTAGGAATCACAACTATCTTTGTCCTGAAACCCTTCAATCTCATTTCCAACTTAAGTTTATATATGTTATTTCAGTCTATTAGTACTTAGAAAAGAAATGTCCATTACAGATTAGAGAAGTGCTGGAAAATGGGAAAGATTTTTTATTTGGACAGAATGAATTTATTCAATGAGGATTTGTTGCCATCCAATGAACAAAGACATCATTGCCTTGGTTAGTTTTCTGAACATTAATTAATTAAAGGTGATCATATAACGCAAAAATAGGCCAGAAGAATCCTAGCCAGTATGTTCCTCATTGGTTTGTCAAAATCAGCTCCAGCACTTCAGACCCCGGCCCTGTCAGAGTTATAAGGCCTCTTCCCTTACTGGCTGCATCATTGGTTTCGGTAATGCTCAAGTGGGTGCCTATATCAATGTGCAGTGACTTTGGCACTCTCCTATAAGTTCTGTGGGAATAAAAATGACTACTTTTCTGGAGATAAGTTTGGCACTATTGATCAAAATTTCTTAAAAAGTTAATGTCTCCTAACTAGGTAAATTCTAAGAATCAATCCTAAAGAAAGAATTAGAAGTATATTAAAGATATGATCAAGTATAAGTGTTCACAAGAATATTTTTTATATAAATAAAAATATGAAATAGAGGAAATTATAAAAATGTGATATTAAATCATTTTTCTACCATTAATTATCATGTGTTTGGAAACAAAGTTAATGTCCATCCATAGGGGAATTATTAAACTACATATGGCAAATCAATTATCTGGAATATTATGTAGCCATTAAAAAGCTCTATATTGAACTATACCAGTTGACTCAGGAAGTCTATAAGATATAGGTGAGTAAAAAGCAGGATTTGAAAAGTATTCATGATATGATTTCATCTAGATAAAACAATACAAGGACAGAGGAAAAAAAAAAGCCTTGTCTATTTCTGTATACATGTAAGCACCCATGTGCATAAATAGGATTATGTAGGCACAGAAGAGATATGGAAAGATAACTACTGGGGTGAGTACGGATTATGCCTTGGTTGAGGAGACATGATATTGAGTGAAAGGTAGGAAAGCAAAAGAAGAAAGGTGGAAAAGCAAAGAAGAAAAAATACATAGCTCAGGAACATGATCACATTTTTTAAATTAAGCAAATTATATGTGTTCAGTTAATTTTTAAAAAAAATAAATATAATAGATTAAGTTACCCTTGTGATGGCATTTAGCAGAAGGGAATGCTTAGGATCCTAGTGTATATAAAAAGGATAAAAAATCTTATTTGGATTCAGTCGCCATCCTTCCATAAAGACTATTCTTATCAAGGTCATCCATGACTTCCATGCTGCCCAATGCAATGGACCCACCTTTTAAAAATTTATTTTAGGCACTTTTTCTATAGCACTGGACAGAAGTGAACATTTCTTTGTTCTGGAAACACCTTCTTCTCATGGCTTGCCTGACTCCACACTTTTCTGAGTTTCCTTCTATTGCACAGGTATCTTCATATCCATCTCTTTTGCAGACCATTCCTTTTTGTGTGTGATCTTGAAATATTGGCATGTCCCAGTTTCTTCTTTCTATATACTGTCCTTCAGAAATATGATCTAGTCCTATGGCTTGAAATTCCATCTAAATTGCTGATCATTTGTAAATTTTGCCCCAAATATTTAAGGTATATTTATCCAATTGTCTACTTGTCCCCACCCATATGTCCCCACCCTCCACCCCTCTGCTTTCTGACATCTTAGAAAGAAATTAGTATTCACTCCTTTGTTCTAACAGTAATTCAAGTGTTATCATCGACTCTTCTCTTTCCCTCACATCTATATTGGGTGCCAGGTTCTATTAAGCTTACCCCAGTGACAGATTTTCAGTCCAGGCACTCCTCTGTGTCCTACTTTTGCCATCTTTTGTTCAAGTTACCCTTGTTTCTCCTCTGGACATGACCACAATCACCTCCTGATTTGTCTCCTTCTTTTGCTCAGGTTCATTAATATTCCATTCTTCACCCAGTAGCTAGAGTGATCTTTTACAAATGCAAATCAGATCACTTTAACCCAGCTGCCTACAGCACTCCAGTGGTGTCCTGTTTTACATGGACTAAAACCCACACTACTTTGGATGATTTACCAAGCTCTACATGATCTGGTCCCTCTGACTTCTTTCCCCTAATACCACTTTTCCTCTCATCCAATGGACACCTTCAGCTGGACTGACCATTTTCTGGATTCCTTAAACATGCCAGTATCATTGCTTTGCTGAACCCTTTATCTGACTATTGATCTTGCCTGAAATAAATGGCTGATTCCTTCTTCCAACAACTCTTTTGAGATGCCTCCCTAACAATCCTATTTAAAGTAGCCACTCCATTTTATTTCTCCAAACTACTTTCATCTTTACATGATATTTGTCTTTACTTATTTGTTTATTGTGTGTCTTTATAAGGGAGAAGACCGTGTAAGGATCATTTGCCTTGTTTGCCTCATTGACCAGAACTTGCCACATAATAGATGCTCAGTAAGCATCTCTTGAATGGATGAACCTGCATTGGATGCTATAAACATTTTCCTTATCTGTAATTAATCTGATAATAATATTTACTGAGTAATAACTATGTGTCCTATAGCACGTTTTGTGTATTTTTATTTCATTGACCTTTCAAAAAATATGTGTGACTATAGTCTTCTCTATTTTACATAGAAAGAAACATGAGACTCAAAAAGTTAGGGGCAAAGTCACCCAGGCCAGTATTTTGTGTTATAATAAGCTGTTAGGTTTATTTGCTTCCCAAATCCATGCTTTTTCCTAAAACATTGTGAAACTTCCTTGACATCTTACTGCTCCTCATTTACTAATGATAATACCCCATTTATATGGATAATAAAATTAAAAATTTATTTGTCTGCTACTTTTCATTGTGGGTTTTGGATGTTTGCCAGAGGACCATCTTAAAGCTATCTTGGTGAGTTCCTCCACAAACGTGTGCTATTTCTCTTATGTGCAACCTCACTGGTTTTCCAAAACAGTTTTCTTCATTTTTATGTTTACTTTTTTCCTCAGTGTCTTCTTTTTCAAAACCTCCCCTTATTCTCTAAACTTATCTTCTCTCGTTTCCATCTCAACAAGCTATCTGATCTTTCCTTCTACTTCCCTAGTCTTTGATAGATTAGATTTCAAGAGTATGCTAAAGTTCAGGTCAGTCTATTCTTGATTGCTTCTCTTTCCCAGGTGTTCCTGATTTAGGCTCATTGTTTCAGCAATCTGGGTAGTGCAGATAGCTTCCAGCTTGTTAATATCCACCCTAATATCTGGATATTTCTATATAGATATTTTTCACACAAAAAAAACTACACTCATCATTCCTTTTCTTGAAATGACCTCTGCCTTTATTATTTCTCTCTCTTTCACTCTATGAAGTGTTGTTAACTTTTATTAATTTTTGCCACTGGCACCATCACTCTTTGGTCGATAGAGTGTGGTTTTGATACCATCTTCCTTTTCAATCGGTCTTAATTTTCTTTTTTTTTTTTTTTTTAAAGATTTTATTTATTCATGAGAGACACAGAGAAAAAGGCAGAGACACAGGCAGAGAGAGAAGCAGACTCCCCGTGGGGAACCCAATGTGGGACTTGATCCTGGAATCACTACCTGAGGCAAAGGCAGATGCTCAACCACTGAGCCACCCAGGCATCCCTGCAATCGGTCTAAAATTCCTATGTGTTCCACCTTTGCTTCTTTGATTTTAAACATTGAACATTTTCACTAAATGTAACTAGTAAACATCAGCCAATGGGTCTTAAACCTCTTTATTCTAACATTACCTTTTCTACTTGCCTTTGGGAGGCAGTAACAGACTTTTCTTCCCTGACATCTTGGATGGAGAAACATGAATTAAAATGATCAGAGGATGACCTTTTTAATTATAAGAACCAGGGGCTTGCTTGTGGTTTAGCTCTGGAACTTCCTGCATTCATTTCCTTTTAATGAGCCTTTTAAGCTTTATCTCTAAAACTATGCAACTTTGACCTTTTGCCTCTTTAGGCTAATAATTACCTAATTAACTTTAAAGGCAAGTCTCTTGCCACAATTTATCCCTTTCCCACAAAGACATTTGGATCAACATTATTTCCACCTTTTCCTACCTTTGTGTGCACAATTCAGATCTCAATCTGCCAATACAAACATCCTTTGCATTTTTAGTTTAGCCTGAGGACAGAGGCTGAGGAAATGCCTGAAAACATAGACCTTTTTTGCACTATACTGAAAGAATTTAGTTCTGATGACAAAATTAATAATTATTCATTGTAGAACTGTTGCCAAACACCAGAAATCTTTTTCTCGTACAAACACACACACATACTCAAACATAGAGCCTGTATTCCACAGTATAGGACTTACAGTAGAACATGTCTGTATATATGTACAGTCATAGATATTTGCATATAATATATGCTTAAGTAAGAACCCTCTGTGTATGCTGTTGGGGTAGCTGCCTTTTTCCTTAATATTTTTCCATGTAAATAAACATACTTCCATAATGCTATTTTAATGACTATAGTCTAGTATCATGTAATGATTTTGTAGGTGATTTTAAATCAATTTCTTGTTTTTGAGTTTACACATTGCTTCCAGTTTTTCACTCGAACAAGCAATAAGTAGATAAACACTTGTTAAAACTTAGTTCACATTCATGATTAGGGTAAATTTCTAAAACCAGAAATGTTAGGAAAAATGTATACTATGTGTGACTATATTTTTGTTCCATATTCATCCAAATAAGTTATATACTATTATCATAGTTTAATAATTGAAAGACTATCACCATTTATTATCTAAAGTTACTTTAATTCATATTTTTGATCAAAAGTGAAGTTGGAAGTTTCAAATATATTGATCATTCATTTGCATTTTTATTTCAGTAAACCATAGATTTATTATATTTTAACATTTTAATATTGAGGTTATTCATCTATTTTTCTAATAGGTTTGCAAAATTTTTATAAATTAAAGGATACTATCTCTTTAGTGGAAATAATCTTTCCAACTTTTTCGAATGTCTTTTTTTTTTTAAGATTTTATTTATTTATTTGAGAGAAAGAAAGAGAGAGGGAGGGAGAAAGGGAAGAAGAAAGAGAATCTGAAGCAGACTCCTTGCTGAGCATAGAGCCAGACGCAAGCAGGGCTTGATCCCAGGACTGGAGATCATGACCTGAGCTGAAACTAGAGTTGGACGCTTAACTGACTGGGCCACTCAGATGCCTCCAAATGTCTTAATTTTAATGTATTGTTTTTAATAAACATTAAAATTTTTTTATAGATGGCTTTTTTTTTTTTTTACCTTCCTTTGCTATTTTTGTTTTTCTGGAATGACCTAATCAATGGATACATCACATAAATATATAAATTCTCCTAATTAACTTTTTTTTTAAAATTATGCCTTTGGTTGTATTGTATGACCTATAGATCTAATTTATTTTCTCTAAATCTAAGTATTCATTTTTTCCAGATCAGCTGTAAGATAATTCATGCTTCCTAGCAATTTGAAATATCATTTTGTTATATCCTCAATTCTTGTATATAATAATATATATAATTTGTCCTTCATTGTGGTAGGGAGTTGTTATATTTTGTCCATTTTTTTACCTTCTATTTTCATATATTTTTATATACATATATATACACACAGAAATACATGTATATATATTTATAAACACACATAGTATATACAAATATGTTCTCTTATTATGAATGTTCATCAATCTTTTTAGTACCTTCACCCATTTTTTTCTTCTAAGACTACTTGAAACAATGTTGAGTTAAAGCAAATTCCTTTGGGATTTTGAGATTATGTTAACATATCAATTAATTTGTAAGGAATTTGCAGTACTGAATCTTCCTATCTTAAAGACATTAGATCCTTAAAGTTTAACATTTTCCTTTTTATGGTACTCATTTTTAAAACTTTAATCTTTGGTATTTTACAATAGTTGTTGCTGTTGTAAATAGGGCTGCTTTTTCCTATTTAACTTCTTAAATGTTTATTTGATCCAGCCATTTTGTTAAATTTTATTATTTATAATTATTTTTAATGTACTATTTTAAGACATGACTAATTCATTAGCCATTTCCAAGATCTAGCAGCTTCAGGACACTTGAGCAGTTGATGGTCTGTGAGAAGTCCCTGTGGGAAATTTTGTTAGGACTGGTTCATGTTCATTTTGGTGACCATGCTGCTGTTGACGAGGGTGCTTCATATTGAATTGACTAGGTCGTCCTCTGTCCACTTTGGTATTAGACTGAAGAGAATTGATCACATTTGACCACTGATGATAATCTATCATCAGAGTTGTATTTGATCAAGGATTCCTTCTAGTTTCTTGTGGTGGCTTTACCGAGGAGCCATGAGACATCAGAGACAGGTGCCTAATGACTGAGGCCATCCTCATCAGCTTTCCATTTTTTTCTGTCCATTCTTGTCCTTGGTCTTCTTGAATTAGTATTTCTGATTAAATTTGACACTAGTCTGTGAAAAGGATTTTAAATGTAGTGCTTAAATATTATTTACAGCCTTGACTTTTAAATGTAATTTAAAACAATTGTTACTCTACTCCTTGTGTTATTTGAGAACACTTTATTGAACTTCCTAGAAGCACTCTGTTAGTGTTTCTTCTTGAATGGTCATCATCTCCAGAAGCATCTGTTTTAATTCTTAAATTGCAGACTATTGTCTCCTAGAAAATTAATTAGAAAGCACTGTAACTCTGTGTTTGAATTTAGGGAGAGATCTCATTTTCATTCTTTCCATAATCATACACTAAGCACTTCATACATTCTAAGCACCATGCTGCAAGGTGGGAATACAAGCATGGACAGGACTTGTCATGGTGAAGCTTCAGAAGAAGAAAAAGTCATTTATATAAATGGACACTTACCATGCCATTAATGTGCATCTGTAGTGGAGGTGGCTGGTGAGAATGTGGGCAGAGCAGTCATAGGCTTGATAGTGGATGAGTACTTTAACCAAATCTTCCCAGTGGAATTGTCACCTGGGCTGAGCTTTAAAAGATTGACAGAGTTAGAGATGCACAGATTTTGAACTTTCTGACAGTTCTGATTTTGTCCATGGAGCTAAGCGTAGAATGAGTTACATTTTGTCCTCTTGAAGTGGAACAGGCCAAGAGAGTTTAGGTTAGTAATATGGCTCATTTTATAAACTAACAGGTTCCTTCACTCCTTCTATTTGAGTGTGTGTGTGTAACCAGTGGTGAACGATAAATCACATGAGTATAATACACAAAAGATTTTAGATTTGTCCTTTTGAATATTAATATTTTATTTTCCCCTTCAGTCATTTACTAAATAAAATAGTTTAAAGAAATTCACATTCAACAAACTGTTCTTAATAGCAATATCTAAATGTAGTCTCTTTTACTTATTTCTAGATATGTGATCCTTACTATTTGTGGTAAATGTTAATTTGTTCCTCTTAATATCATATGAATTTAGAATAACATGAAAGAGTATGATAATAGTTTGAAATATGTAAATTTCTATAGAAATATGAGGTGTTTATACTATTTTAAAATCTCTGTAAAGTCAAGGATACTTTCTATAATGTTTACTTTGTGTAATATTTATGTAAATCAGGCAGAATGAGGAATATAATATTTATTATGCTATTCACAAATTATAGAACTCAAGGGATGCTCAGTCACTTGTGTCTGACTCTTGATTTCAGCTCAGGTTATGATCTCAGGGTTGTGAAACCGAGCCCTGCATTGAGATCCACTCTGGGCATTGAGCCTACTTAAGATGCTCTCTCCCCCTCTCCTTCTGTCTCTTCTCTAAAAAAAAAAAAAAGATAAAAATAAATAAATAAATAAATAAATAAATAAATAAACTCAAAATAATTAAAACTATATCTAGTAATATCTCCTTGTAAGAGATGTGGAGATGCAATTCCAAAGAGGACATGGATTTAATCATAGGGCTGATAGGAAGGAAAGCAGGAGACTAGACTCCATTTATTCTCATTTTGATGTCCTTCACAATGATCTCATCAACTTCCTCACTTAATGTAAATTTTCAGTATTATTAAGTCAAGATAAAAACAAGATTGGATCACATTCTTGTATAATTCCCTTCAGCGGAAGGAGCTTCTTCCAATAATGCTAAATAACTTATCACAGTTTTAATTTATATTTCTAATTAATTATTCCATTAGTTTCCAGGAAAATATGGCTGGAGGCAGAAAACCCTATCTTCCCAAGACCCTACATGTTCTTTTCATTCTGAAATGCCTCAGAGAAAGAAGACAGTGTAAAAGAAGCTATGTTTGCTAGTGGGAGGAGTGTTGTTTCCTGGGAGACGTGTGTGTTTGTATGTGTGTGCGTGTGTGTGTGTCTCAGAAGTGAGGGGTTGGGTACCTATATAGGAAGCAATTTGGAGCCATTTGTATTTTTTTGTGTGTTTTGTGTATGTGTGTGTTTCCTTCATCCAGGTTGTCCAATTTATCTGTCTCTGTCTGGGATGTATTTCTTGGACTACCCTGAAATCTAAATAAATTTACAGAATGGGACTTGGTACTCTCATCTAATGACACTAATCTTAGATCCTGGGGATAAGACTTCTACTTTTCAAAGAACTAATAGATCCTTCATTCAACAAAACTCCGAGAACTCTTGGCCTCTGTAGAAGAGATTCAATTTGTAGAAATCAGCTATATAAATAGAGACCTGTAGAATACAAAGAGTGGAAGGTAGGTGCATAGAGCAGTTATTGGCAAACTCCTGCCTGCTGGCCAAATCTGGCCTGCCTGTTGTTGGTTCAAATAAAATTTTATTGGAACTCAGCAGCATTACTTTTTAACCCACAAATTTGGTGGCTTAATGACACACATTTATTCTCCTCCAACTCTGGATGTCAAAAGGGCAAAATCAGTTTCACTGGGATTAACATTGAGGTGTCCTGTATGGAGGAGACTCCCTTTTTTTTTTTTGTCTTTTCCCTCTTCTAAGGATGTGTTCTGGGGACTCTGGCCCCTGTCTCCATCTTTAAAGCTAGTAGCATAGTATCTTGCTTCAGTTGTCACATTACCTTCTGTGTCTGTTTTTAAATGTCCCTCTGCCTCTCTCTTATAAGGAGACTTGTGATTACATTTAAAGCCCACTCAGATAATCCCAGATAATCTCCCCTTTTCAAGACCCTTGGTTTAATCACATCTACAAAATCCCATTTGCCACATAAAATTAACTTTCACAGGCTCTAGGGATTAGGACCCGGATATCTTTGGGGACCACACCAGATGTGCTCATTTGTTACTTTGTTGCCTTTGGCTGCTCTCTTGCTACAATAGCAGAATTCAATAATTTTCAACAGAGAATGTATGACTTAAAATATTTACATGTGGCCCTTTGCGGAAAGAGTTTGCATTCCCTTGCTGCAAAAAAGAAGCACCTGCCTTGAAAGAAAGGGAATTTCTGACATCAGAAACCACTGTTCCGTGGTAGGGAAATGAATGAAGTCAAAATTCAATCACATCAAAATTAATTAAGTCAAAATTCTCTTCACCTTCATCCAAAGGTGGGGTCTTCAAGTGGCAGGAAGACTTTCTTCTCCTGCTTCACATGACTAAAATCTTTATTCCGACCCCCTGGAGAAAATATCCCTTCAGGTTTAAAATCAAAACACTAGTTTGGAGTCAGTGGAGTAAAAAATTCTAAGCTGTACTGATGGCATGCACCAACATAGTTTCCCAATGACATTTTGTCAAGCAATGAAGTAACTAGTAAAGCCCATGCTTAAACTAAAATATTTTAATTTTTCTCTTTTTTTTTTAAACTAGCACTTCAGACCCACATCATGTCAGTCCTGTTATTGTACAAATGGAAATTTAAATTTCAGGTTTACGTAATGTTTACACTGCAAATATCACCCTAACTGCTGTAAGAGTACACAAGACATCTGGGAATACAGTGCTGTTTCGAAAACTATAGTTTTCAGAGTATCACAGCAATGCTCTCAGTAAATATGTAATTATAAGTGACCCCAAATTTGCAAATACTGGCAAAAACATGCAATCTATTTGATGAAAGAAAGTTGTTTATGTGGCTGAGTTTTGTGTGGAATTCTATGATTTGTAAAGATCATTGAATAATAGGCCAATAGTTGAGAGAACAAAAGCCAACTTTTTATGTTTAGAACCCTATTCATTCATTAACCACCCAGGTTTGTATTTTGTACATCCTTATTTTTCAGGTAATGATATCTTAGGGGTAGTAATAACTAATACTTACGTAGAGCTTCTCATGGGTCAGGCAACAATGCAAGTGTTTCATTCATGTAAAGGCATTTAATTCTTTCAGTTGGAGCTATTATTACCCCCTTACAGAGGTAAAAGTTGAGGAACAGAGGGACTTAGTAGCTTAACTAAAATCACACTACTAAATACCATAAGAGTAAATATTTGAACCCAAGAATACAGAAGCTATCCTTTTAACCACTACCCAGGGCTGCGTCTCACCTGTACATTTATGCTAAGGAGCTCTTGATCTCTGTGATATGCAGAAGATAGTAATTAGATCAGTAAGACAACAGTCCTGCTAGGCCAGAAGAATTTTCTTCTAGAAGTTCTGAAAGCCTTCTAGCAAAGGATTACTCATTATTATCATATACAAATATACCTATAATTCATCTCACATTCATCTTGTTAATTTTAGGCTTCTGCTAATCAGCTCTTAACCTTGACTGCATATTAGAGTGTTTGGCGGGCTATTAAAAATACCAGTCCCTGGCTCTATCTCAGGCCAAATACGTCGGACTCTCTGAAGGTGGGACTTTGAATGTAGATATTTGGAGAGTGCTCTCTGGGTGATGCTAGCATGTCACCAAGCCTCAGAACACACTCTTGCCCCTTACATACCTCATAGAGGTAGTGCTGAGGTATCAAATACTTCACCATAAATTATAGCATTAGATGTTAGAGATGAGAACATTTTCAATTACCTGATTGTCAATCAAGCCTGAGAAACAGAGTTCATTGGAATAAATGCTTATATATTTCAGATTCAGTCTCTGCATAGTTTTTGATACTTTAAGCATTTTCTGGAGTCAGCATTCTGAGACTTCTAACATAGCTTCTGCATCAGAAAACTAGCTCTATGGAAAGAGATGGGGGGAATTCCTCTCTGCTGTACATTCCGAACCTTGCAGTGCCTGCCAACCCAGAAGTAGAGGGAATATGTATGTGTCTACCCCATTGGACTCTGTTGTAATGCACCAGCCTGTTACTATTCAGCATGCTGCATGGTCTGTTTCATTTCTATTAAAGAAAAAAAGACTTCTAATTCATAAGAAAAGCACAAGGATTTGGCCAAACATTTCCAGAGTTCTGATTATGACACTGAACAGATCAACAGACTTTATTTCACTTCAATCAATGCTAACATCCAGCTCTGGCATAGACTTGAATGTTTTTTCTTGAAGGAACAAGTCTCAAGCAGGCCAGCCATGGAGGACGTATGGAGGACATTAAAACCGTTAGGGCTCATTAGCACAGTGCAGCAGGCTTGTCAGATATAGATGATGCTGAGATTTTCCCCAGTCTGGACACACACACACACACACACACAGAGTGAAAGAGTTCAGTTGGATGAATCTGCCAGTTTATTAATAACAATGAAAGAAATCATTACATATGAATGTGTAAAAAAAAAAACCCCAAAGAACAAAAATAATGTTTTCCTCAAGTTTAGTGTCACTGTATTTATTAATTCTAGAAGAAAGACATACTGGGAGATGACATGTAATCATAAAAGATACTATCATTTTCATCATTTCTAATAATGAATCATAGAGCCTTGTTGTGGCTGGCTGGCTGGCTGGGCATCTACGTAAATTCCAGAGGCGTTCCTTGTCTTTGTCCTTGGAGATGCCCTAAAGTAGATAGTTTCATTTGACAGCATCCTGGACTGCTGAGGGAACCAAGAGAAAGAGTTGACATGATGATCTAATAGACCTTTTATGCTTCCTTCTTCCTTTATTGGGTGGAAATAGTAAGCATGCATTCAGAAATGGACTCTGACCTTCAATGGGTGAATAGAAGATGCCCATATTTGTGCGCACTTACTCTAAATATCCTTTCGTGCGTGAATTTCCATCATTGTGGACCAGTAGAAAAATCAAAGAACGGCAGAAATGCTGGGACTCTGGCCAGGAGTTAAATGTGGCCATAATAGCTCATGGGGATGAGAGACTATTGGCCACTGTAGAATTCTTTAAATGGGAAACTGGGTTTGGGCCAATAAGTTTTTCTTCCAGACTTACTTCATCTCTCAATACTTTTTTTTTTTTTTTTTTTACTTTGCCTCCTTTGGAATGGAACACTAGCAGCCACCTCTTTCTGGCCATCAGAGACTCTGATATTTTTTTCAGAATGCAAGGGTCATTACTACAATTGGGACAACATTAATTTTAAATCAGGGTGGGGACATATCAGGGTCATGTCTTGACATTTTGATATGGGCATAGTTAGATGCTGCTTGACTTTTTTTTTTTTTCCTTAGGACTCTAAGTCTAGGATGAGGACAAGACAATTTCTCATAGAGTTTCTAAAATGTTGGGATACACATGAGATTATGTGGAAAGAATAATGTGATGCACAACTGTAGTGCTGTAGTGGTTTCAGAAGCTCATCAATCCAACAAAGATGTCTTGTGTGAGATTCTAGCCTTCTCTTAACAAGCTTATATAGCAGCTTTTGATTGTGTTTTGACTTCTGTCAATTGTCCTAATTCCCTTCCTTATTCCTTTGCTGAGATCATTCCTGCCATCTGAAACACCTGCTGCTTCCTCTGCTAATTTGTGCTTCTTCAAGACAAGAAAATGATCACCAAATCCACCATTTCAAGTGTTATTCATATCTGATCACATCTTTACATTTGCTGGGCTGTACAATTTGAGATTTTGATATACCATTTTGGAAATAATAAGTCATTTGCATATATTTCTTCACAACCAAGTTTCAGTGTCTTTAAAAAAGTTCTATTGACTTCCAACCCATTTCTCTCTTCCTCAGTACAAGTGAATGCCACCTAATTCAGGATAACAGACTAATTGCTTGGTGAATGAATCAGATATGCTTAGTAGAACTTTTAGTATTTTATACAGAGCAATAGCAATGGAAGCAGAATATGGAAATGCATCAAAATTTACACAAATTATGTATATATCCATTGCCCATAGTCTAAAAGAATAAGAGTACATTCTGAAGAAATTTATGCTTTCAGCCCAAATAGGCCTTGTTAAATTTCACAGTTGCTTGCTTTAGAATACTTCCTTTTTTAAAAAAATAAATTTTTTATTTATTGATTTATTGGAGAGAGAGAGAGTGAACAAGCACAAGCATAGAGGAGGAGAGAGAGGAGAAGCAGTCTCCACTGAGCTGGGAGTCTGAAGCAGGGCTCCATTCCAGGACCCTGAGGTCATGACCTGAGTTGAAAACAGACATTTTAACCAACTAAGCCACCCAGGCGCCCCCTAGGGTATTCTAACTTGTACTTATCGAATGATCATATATCATTGAATGAGAACCAAAGAGAAGTAAGTCATCAGCTCAGAGATTGTTATTAGAAAATAGTAAAGAAAAATGTTAAGTACAAGTTTATTAATCTGTTCCTAAAACCTTAGTAAGATCATTTTTGAGCCCTTAAAAATTAACCACAGTACTTTAAAGGCACTTTTAGACTTTGATTTGAATTTTTAAAGGTAATTTTGGAAAGACACTACTAATGAGGAAAAGTTGTGATGGAGGCAAGTATTTTTCTAAAATTTATTTCTAGTCACATTAAAAAAATCCCCCCACTTAAGAACTAGTTTCTTCCTTCTTTTTTCTTAAGATTTTATTTATTTATTTTATCTAGAGAGTGAGAGAGAGAGAGTGCAAATTTGAGCAAAGGAAGGGAGAAGGAAGGGAAAGTATCTCCAGCAGACTCTGCTCTGGGAGCCAGTGCTGGAACCCAAGGTGGGGCACAATCTCATGACCCTGAGATGATGACCCAATGAGTCAGACTCTTAACTGATTGGAGTCACCCAGGCATCCCTAATTTTTTCCTTCTGAGTGTCCATTCATGGTTAGTGCCTTTTAAAAATGCCACATCTGAGAAAAATAGAATTAAATATCAATTCCATGGTCTCAGAAATTACTGTATCTTCCTACCCAAATCACACTTGCTTTCTGGGAGTAGCTATGATGAATTTAGTACCTAAACCAGTAGCTGTTCAACAGGTTTCTGTGTAACTTTCTTAGAATTTGAAAATCTCTCTCTCTCTCTCTCTCTCTCTCTCTCTATATATATATATATATATATTTCCATTATCCCTATTTAGTAATTAAAATGAATAGTTTGTGTGCTATTGCCATCCAAAAATGTCATTGGTTTCTTTTGTTTCTAATTTCAGTAGGTTGCAAAAATGGAGAAACTATTTTAAAATAAGATACTCTGAGGGGAAGAATTGGTTATTGTGGAACTAATGAGCTCATTCATTCTTGATCTTTTACCTAGATGAGAATCTGAGAACTATAATGCATTACATTAGCATATGTGTTTATGTAACTTAATTTTATTGGGTACTTGAAACCCATATTTGTACATGCAAATAGAGCCCCAAACATGCAAATACATTTGACTTCACCATGAAAATATTTACTTGTGCACATAAACAAATGAGATTTCCTACTTACAAGCTACACAGCTGCATACTTTCAACCTTAAATTAATATATGAATGTTTCTTTATTATATAGAAGAAATTAAATGTTCATGTATAATAAACATATTTACAAAATAATCCTTTAAATCTGACTTCTAATTATGCCAAATGCCAAAAAAAAACCCAAAAAACAACAACAACAAAAAACCCAAAACCCAACAAAACACCTTGGGCAATATACCTAAGGAAAATAAATACAATTCTACAGTTTTCAAAATAATAGAATAACGTGGCATGTTATAAATGGATTAGACTAAGAAAATAGAATATTTACAATATTAAGAAATGCTATTACAACTTTGTGAAAGAAACCATAACTGACTAGAGTAAAACAAAGATAAAAAACTATAATTCTCATAATTTGTCCTGTTTCCTACCAGTTGGGGGAATGATGCCAAATATTTCAAGACATTCCAAAATGTAGCCTCTTTAAACTGATAGGGATGGGTGGTCTTATTATTCTGAAAGGTAATCTAAAATAACATGGTTGAACTCATTTAAATGATTGTACTACTGTAGTGGCTACTATTCTTTACCAAGAAACTTTCCACTTCTGCATAATGAGCTTTCAACAGTGAAATACCTGGGATGGACCTTGATTTTTTTTTTTTTCAGTTGACTCAGTAATGTCTTTCAGTGATTCCATGTGGTTTGCAAAGAATATTTTCTTAATAAGGCTATTCATCAAGGATCAATATGGATTTGCCAATCAGAGTTCTCAGGCTTTCACATGCTCAGTTTGGTCTCCCCTTTCCCATATGAATTCATTCCTATATTGACCTTTCACTGGAAAGAAAGGAGAAATGCTATTATATAAATACTAGATAGAAGACTTGAATAGACATTTTTTTTCCCCCAAAGAAGACATATATATGGCCAACAGATACATGAAAAAATGCTTAACATCACTACTCATTAAGAAGTGGGAGAAAAGGAATTCTCATGTACTTTCCAGGGGAGGGTAAATCAGTGCAGCCATGGTGGAAAACAGTATGGAGGTTCTTCAGAAAATGAAAAATAAAAATACCATGTGATTTAATAATTCCACTACTGGGTATTTACTCAAAAAAAACAAAAGCACTAACTTGAGAAGATATATGTGCCTCTATGTTTATTGCAGTGTTATTTACAATAGGTAAGATATGAAAACAATCTGTGTCCATCAATAAGTGAATGGATAAAGATGTGGTACATACATACACAATGTAATATTACTCAGCCATAAAAAAGGATGAGATCTTGACATTTGCAAGGACATGGATGTATATAGAGGGATGCTAAGTGAAATAAGTCAGACTGAAAAAAGACAAATGCCATCTGAGTTCACTCATATGTAGAATCTAAAAAACAAAACCAAACAAATAAAAAACAGAATCAGATCTATTAATAAAGAGAAAAAAAGTGATGACTCCCCTCCTAAAGGGGGTTAGGCAGATGGGAAAAATGGGTGAAGGTAAGAGGGAGATACAAGCTTCCAATTATGGAATGAGTAAGTTAACAGGAATGAGACGTACAGCATGAAGAATACAGTCAATGATATTGTAATAGTGTTGTATTCTGACAGTAGCTACACTTGTGGTGAGCATAGCGTAATTTACAGAGATAGTGAATCACTAGGTTGTACACCTGAGACTAACGTAACATTATATGTCAACTATACTCAAACAAAATTTTTTAAAAAAGGATGGATGGACAGATAGAAGTAAGGAAGAGAGAAAGAAAAAGAAAAAGGAAGTGAGGGGAATGCAATGGCAGAAAGGGATCTGAACCAGATGTCCTGAATGCTGGTTTCTGTTCTGCTATATATAAGCAAGTTATTGAACTCCTAGCACCTTAATTGTAAAGGATGTTCTCTTCTTTTAGATTGGCTAAATTGTTTATTTAGGAGTCAAATTTCTGGGACACCTGGTGACTCAGTAGGTTGGGCATCCAACTCTTGGTTCCATCTCAGGTCATGGTCTCAGGGTCATGGGATTGAGCCCCAGTGCAGGCTCCTCACTCAGCGGGGAGTCTGCTTGAAGATATTTCCTTCTGCCCCTCCCTCCACTCACATAAGCATTCCCAAACTCTCTCTCTCTAAAAAAAATGAATAAATCTTTAAAATGTTAAAAAAAAACAACAACCCAAAACAGTCAACTTTCCAAGATTATGTGGTAAGAGGGAGGGCTCACAAATTTACTAGACAGATATACACTCAAATGGACGAAAACTTAGTTCTCTTAATTTACTATAACTAATATGATCTTCCTCATTAACAGCTGCTTTATAAGTAGGAGGGGCTGAATTATAACTTGGAATTAATAGTATCACAGTCCCTTCCAGTTTTTTTTTTTTAATTTTTATTTATTAATGATAGTCACAGAGAGAGAGAGAGAGAGAGAGAGAGAGAGAGGGGCAGAGACACAGACAGAGGGAGAAACAGGCTCCATGCAATGAGAGCCCGATGTGGGATTCGATCCCGGGTCTCCAGGATCACACCCTGGGCCAAAGGCAGGCGCTAACCTGCTGCGCCACCCAGGGATCCCAGTCCCTTCCAGTTTATGTAGTACTTTTGGATGCATCAGTCTTCTTTGAACTAGGGCTTAGTAGTTCAGATTTTTCTTCTTTTCTCCTCTTCCTCTACATGTGCATATGGGAAGGAAGAACTTAGGTGGCAGCATTCTCTAATCTATCAGATGTCTTCTGAATCCTGCTGGTCTCTGTTAGCTAGGGGCTTTTACGATCTCTTCCTTGAACCAAGGACCAGTGAAGTGGTTGGTTCTGGTCCTATTTGCTATGTGGCCAGTATTCCTTTCCCCATTACTGAAGTCCATAGTCATGGACATTTGCCAGTGGCGGTGACATTTTTGGACATTGTGGCTTTTAGCCAAAGTCCCCCAAGACTCCTGCTTGTTAAGTTTCTCTGCTTTGTTACTGGGCACATGGAAACTTCTACATGCCATTTATTCTATGGTTATAAGGAGGGACCCTTGTAATTATTGATCTAGGTATCTTTCCCAGTCAAACATGGACATAGCTACTTGAAGTCTTTCCAAAGTACACTCCAGAAAGTACCAACTATACCTCCCAATGATACTGGGTTCTCTTCTCACTGAGCTGGGGTTTCTTTTACACCCTTTCTTCTGTTTACCCTCTGCCTTTTCACACCAGAAGGAAGAAAGTGAAGACATTCCCCCTTAACTCCCCTCTTTTTCTTCCTTTAGAGTTTTCCATGTTTTCTTACTACCTAGAAAGTTCCTTCCTTAGATAGATTTTGTCTGTACTTTGACAACCACTGGGCATATACTGATCTGTGGATCTAACCTGAAGTCTGAAGGATTAATATAGGTATGGAATGATGAGGTATAACTATTACATTAAGGAGAATAATGCAAAAATCATTTTACGAACATAAAAGAGGAAGAAGGAGAAGTTGGAAGGAAAAGGAGAGGGAGGAAAAATAATATTTGAGATTTGAAATCAGGACAACTCTTTGCCACCCTAAGGAAAATTATATTAAAGCTACTGTTTTATTTTAAGCCATCTCAGAAAGAATTCCTCCTTGTATTCAAGTAGTGAATAGTAGCCATTTGAAGGAATGTATAACTAGTATGAATCGACATTTATGTCCACAATTGTTTTATCTCTTTCTTTGTAATACTCATCAATTTCCTTCTTCATGATAAAAATTTACTCCTTTAAAACATAAAAGCAGTAGAAATAGGGCAGCCCAGGTGGCTCAGCGGTTTAGTGCTGCCTTCAGCCCAGGGCCTGATCCTGGAGACCTAGGATCGAGTCCCACATCAGGCTCCCTATGTGGGGCCTGCTTCTCCCTCTGCCTGTGTCTCTGCCTCTCTCTCTCTCTCTCTCTGTGTCTCTCATAAATAAATGAATAAAATCTTTAAAAAAAAACAGCAGCAACATCTTTGGAACAATACTGATGTATGCTGAGCAAACCAGTAAATGATTGCAGTAAATTATATTTCCCATGCACTCTTATAGAACTTTGCCTCTCCTAATAAAGATGTAGAACTTATCTCTCATTCCCTTAAATCTTGGTGGTGCTTGTGACTACATTAGTAAACAGAATTCAGTGGAGGTAGCCTTGCATGACTTCCAAGGCTGCTTCTTGTTCTCTCCCAGAACACTACTCTCTGAAACCCACCCACTATTCTGTGAAGACTCACTTTAGCTGAGTGTAGGTTTTCTGATTGGCAGCCCCAGATAAGAGCTCAACACATAGCTTACACCAGCTGTCAGGCATTGAGTGAACAAACTGTCAGATGATTTTCGGCTCTGGTTTTGAAGCCGTCCCAGTTCATTCTGAGTGGAGCAGAGACAAGCTATTCCCTCCAAGTGCTGTCTAAATGTAGATTCCTGAGCAAAATAAACAGGGTTTAAGAAGCTACTCTTTTTTGACCCAGTCCTATTCAATTGAAGAGAAGAGATGAGAATTGTGATCCAATAAATAGCCCCCAGCATGACATGGTACTAACTGAACACACAGAGAATGGTTTATGACCTCAGGTAAGAATGGAATTATGGAAGCTCCTTAGCTTTCTGTGATAACATTCCCTAAGCTTAGAGACAATTTACGATGAAATTAGCCCTTGAACTCATTAACTCACATTTTGTAAATTACACACATAATTACATATGAATTATATAAAATATATAATTTACATATAATACTTTCAGTTGGAGAGAGGGTCATTCAAAATTACAGGCTTCATATTGCTGTGTACTTCTCTTTGCTCTCTTCCATGGCCCTTGAAAACTTTATGACTGTGATTACTGGCTAACTTTATCATCTCTCAGGTGAACCAAGACATATTACACCTAAAAACATGGCCTTTTCTACTACTTTTCCAACACTATGGTTTTCTATCACTATTTCCATTAGTAAAATATTATACCAGTTTCCTGTTTGAAACAAAATAAATATCAGAAGATCTAAGAAAGAGAGAAACATACCAAAACATAAAAAGCTTTTACAGTTGGTTGGTCCTGCATCTTTAGCATTTCCATTAATTTTAGGATTCCTATACATGCGTATTTAGGGACATCATTTTTGTTTTGTTATGGCAGAAAAAAAAAGACAATTTATTGGCATTTTGCTGCACATTAGAGAATATTGACTCTCTTGGAATTACTCTGAGGTTGAGAATGATCTGGAAGGAACTAGCCTGAGCAGAAAGTAAGACTAGAGTACAGGCCCAGAAAATAGGGTCATGAGGTTATGTTTTTATATTCGGTCATTTGAATTAGAATGTGAGTCTGTAAAATATAAAACCAATTTAGAATTTAACCAATTTGAAGGAAAGGAAAAATGAGAAGTTCCCTTTTTTCTTTTTTCTTTCAGGCAAATCCACACAAATAGTAAATAAAAAGTAAAGCCTAGCCATGGTTGGCTTCAGCCAAAGGTATGGGCTCTCAAATTAACTAACATCTTTAAGGGATTTAGGCCAGTGCCTTCTACTTGATCCCAAAAGGATTTTACTTTGATACCTCTATCATCTTATGGTATCCATAGTTGTTTATCTCTTTTGGATGGTGAAACTGATCACCATTTACTTGGCTTCATCATATATCTTTTTTTTTCTTAAATAATTGACAGCTAAGAACAATTATAACAAATAATGTCTGTGTACTTCTATTCTTTCCCTAAGTAATTTCATCTGGTCTCATGGCTTTAATTAAAGCCTATCTAAAAATTGATGACTCTAAAATGTATACTTAAGTCCTAACTACTCCCCTGGGATGAAATCAGACTATCCAGTTGCCTGCATGTAGGTTATTTATTAGAATGCTAAAATCAATCTGTTTGAAACAAAACATTGCAGTAAATGGGCAAAATCTGTCTCTTATATAATGTGTAGAAGTATTAATGCCAATTGTCAGGTACAAAGAGATATTCCTTTTTTCCTTTCATAAAACAATTAAAATGTTGGTCTGATATTTTTCTTTTGCAATAATACACCAAATGTGGCAATAATTATTATACAAAACAGTTATGCATCACAGATTGGATACTTTTTTTTTTGTTTCCTGTTTTCCTGTCATTATTTGAACCAGACTTTATAACTAATTATAAGAAGAAACATTCACAAACTAAATCCAACTCCCACGAACTGAATGGATTTACCTGACACAAAATAAACTAGAAGCATTTGTTTCCAGATACCACAAACTTGTGGATTCTCCCATTGAAAAGTTATTTTTATCTATCAGCCTCTCCAACACCAACTTCATCTGCTGGCATGTTTTTTCTTCTGTTTTGAAAACTGGCTTCATTTTAAAACCAGATTTAGAAATGCAGTATTAAAACCATTAGAATGGGAGAAATCTTAAGAAAAAATGAAAAAAAAAAAAAAGATGTAAGGGGCAAAGTACAAGCAAAAACGTAACTTGAAAAGAATAAACCTGGAAAAGGGGAATGGCTAGTTTAAAGTCATTCCCAGCATTGACAAGACTCTATTTGAGGGACAAAGACAGTCGCTTCAAATCCCCAGCAGTTGAAGTCACCCCAGAGTATGTAGAAACTCAATAATACACATAATATCATTATTGGAAATAATAACAATAACTCATGTTAATAGAAATATATCAACAATCACTTAAATGAGGGCAATGAGCTTATACCAGACATGTATGGCATGATATCAAAATTTGTCAGTTAAGTTTAAGAGACAGATATTATGTACATTTTACAAATGAGGAAATATATTCCCCCACTTTCTCCCTCCTTCCCACTCAGAGTGACTCCCACCACCATCAATTTTGTTCAACCCAATAAATATTTATCATATGCTTATGATGTAACACAATGAAAGATAACACAATTACTTTTAAAAGACAATAATTTAGTTCAGAGTGACAAAATAGCAAAGAAAGAGTGAAAAAAAAGGAAGGGAGGAAGAGAGGGAGGGACAGAGAGAGAAGAGAAGGGAAGGAAAAGGAAGGGAAAGAAGGGAAGATTTAAAAGACTTAAGTGATCATTGTGATAAAATGTGATAAAAACCCATTTACAAGATAGAGCTACAGCTCATGTAAGGTGTGATCAGCTGTTGGGTTGGTTTGGTTTGAAGGTTTGGTTTGGGGGCATTTGAGCAGTGATGATTGAGAATATAGTAATTGAACTGTGGCTAACTCTTAACAAGTAACTGAAGATGATAGCTCTTCCTTCTATTGTTTACATTTCTTAGCACTCCAACAGAGACATCCTGTGAGGTTCATCAGAGTCAGTGAGTAAATCGAACATTTGGCCATATGTTCCTAGGTCACATAATGATTCTTAGCTCTCCTGAGAATTGAGTAGTGCTGGAAGGCAAGGACTACTAAAGAAGAAAGAGAAGCCTCAGTGATGGTCTTCCCACAGATCTTGATTTCAATGGCCTTTGCCCTAATGACGCCCCTAGACACAAATGCATTGATGGTTAAGTTCTGACTTCAAGCTTTGCCTTTCCCTACTCTATTGTGGAATTCTCCCCTCAAATCATGATGAGCTTACCAGCCCTGGAGTCATTTCCTTACTATACTATAATTGCCATGTAGTATAATTTCTTCATCCTCTTTTAAAGGATTTTAATATTGAAGGCTTATTTTCTCTTCTTTTTCTGGCAAAGTTTCTTTCCATTGCTTTCAGCTTTATTGTCTTTAGAAATCTTTTAAATTCTATGACAGAGCACTAGAGGAAATGAGGCAAGAAGCTGAGTATATACCACCGGAAACCAGCCCAAAGTTAATGCCTACATCATTTCTCTTGAGTGGATGTCTGATTTTATAGCTTCACCCAAAGCACAAGTGATGAAATGAGTTGTGACCGATTGGAAAGGAGAATTCCAGGAACCCAGCTCTCTGTCCATCTACAAAAGGTGGTGGGAAAAAGCTCTCTGTGGGAGCTGGATGCAACGGGGCAATGGCTGCATTTCCCAGACACTCAGGGGTTCTTGTAAGGGTTCCAAGAGGTCACCCTTATTCCTGGCTAACTGACTCACTGCAGTGCAAGTACACATCTAGCTGTGAATGAGGTAGGCAGTGGAATGAGAGAGAGCAGCCAAGCAAGGGCAAAGAAGAGTTATGGCTCAGGAGTGTGCTTTGATACCAAATCCAACAGAAATATCCTAGATTTTACCACTATCTCAGAGGACTCAGTTAATGCATGAGGATTGGAACAACCTGTGAGTTTTATTGGAAATCACAATACACATTATTTAACAAATGCCAATGTAGGTTCTTTTGCTCTCTGATTCTGAAATAAATAAGGAATTCTAAGTCCCTTTATACACCAACAACTGGAGGTAGAACCTATTGCTTTTGAAATAGAGGCAAATTTTAGTGTCATAGGCTTGCTCGTGTCTTATGAAGCATGCTAGTTAGCTACCAGTGTGGAAGATCTTAATCATCAGGTATATTTTTCTTTCACTAAGGGAGAATGATCTCTAACCAAAATGTTATCCTCTTCCTAAAAGGAGACTGATTGCAATCTTTTTTAGAAATCAGTTTCCTTTGGGATGCCTGGATGGCTCAGTGGTTGAGGGTCTGCCTTCGGCTCAGGGTGTGATCCTGGGGTCCTGGGATCAAGTCCTGCATCGGGCTCCCCACAGGAAAGCAGGCTTCCTGCTTCTCCCTCTGACTATCTCCCTGTCTCTCTGTGTGTCTCATGAATAAATAAATAAACATCTTTAAAAAAAAAGAAATCAATTACCTTTTATAACAACCATGGTAATTAGGAAATCCTGATTATCTAAATTATATTTCTTCTGCAGATGGTGTCATTTGAACCTATCTATTTCCATTCTATCTCCAGAAAATACAGAGAATGGTGGGTCATCATCTTTAAAAACAACAACAACAACAAAAACCTGACATAGTTCTTGGGGGTTATTAAGCCATTCATCAGCTTAGGTCTTTATTCTAAAATAGAATAATCATTATATATTCATATGAAATCATAGCTTTGAACACCAATCAAGAGCCTTAATTCATTTCTTTTCTCTCTCCACTCTAGCTGTTAGCATTTTCATCTTAAAGTAATAGAATCATAGGAGACCATGCAATTCCAGAAAAAGCAGGTAGTCTTTGACACTCCTTCTCCCTCCAACCCCACAAGTGCTCTCCTGCAGACATGAAATGAAAAAAATAAAACTGATATGTGGGGGGGGGGGGAAAGGGCAACCATCCCAAGACTTGAAGAAGCAACTTCACTTTTAAAGAGATAGCCTAGGCCTTGCCTGATATGTCTTGCTTGAGAAACAGCCATTAAAGTTGGCAGCAAGAATCTGAATTGAATTGCTCCCTGGGTGGGAAAATTTGACCCAGTTCAGGACAAGTTTGAAGAAAAAAGTCATTTTTTTTAAACATTTTTGGTGAATTAGATTGGTGAATGGTGCTGTATTTGAAGTTTTTAAAGGTAATTCTCTCTCTAGAATGGACATAATAGATGTCTATTATGCATTAATTAATTCTGTCTATATAATTATGTCTATTATTAATTATAAATAATTAATTATTCATGTCTATTATTAGGCATTATAATTAGAATAGACTAATCCAAGGATGGCAAAAATGGTGACCTCTGTAGCCTTAAATTGCTATTCATGGAGTTGCAGTGGTCTTGTTAACACTTTCTCTCTGGCTTCTGCTGAAACTGTAAATTACAACCCAAAGTCAGTCTAGCAGATGATTTTCAAGAGTCATGAGAGAAAGACTAACTTCCCAAATTTACATTGGTTTTATTCCTCATTATTATCTTCTCACTGGAGTGTTCTCTTCCCTGCCTTTGCCTCATGCTCACCATCATTGGACTATCCTTGACTTTCTCTACCAGGAACTCCTATACCACTTAAACATGATGAAGGACCACCCAAGCATTGCTCTACAACCCTAAGTTGTTCCTCTCCATATAGTATTCCATAAAGAGTTGGTAAAAAGAAAATAGAAGTTTGTCCAATAAATCATTTTTAGTTCTTTTATCTCTTGGATTCTGAATTGTTTTAACTCCTCATATCATTTCTTATTTATTTTTCGGTATTTTACTGTAAAGTCATTACACATTTCTTCTCAATATGAATTTGATAATCCTAATTCAATTCACTAAATGATATAGTTTTTGTTTTTGTTTTTGAGATTTAACCTTTAGGCTTTGGCTTTTAAATTTTTTTTGAGCATAATTGACACACTCAATTCACTAGTTTCAGGTACATAACAGTGATTTGACAAGTTTATATATTATGCTACATTCATCACAAGTGGAGTTACCATCTGTCACCGTACAGCACTATTTCAATATCTTTGACTTAAATGATATAGTTTTAGATTTGAAATGAGGCCATTATCAATAATGAGCAATCTGTAGTCAGTGCTTCTACAATATCATCCAGTGTATAATTTTGTTAGGATGCTAATGTTCACAAATATGATGGTAGTATTAGCACTTTAAAAAAGATTTATTTATTTATTTATTTATTTATTTATTTATTTATTTATTTGAGAAAGAAAGAGCTCCAGTATGAGTAAGGGGAGGCACAGAGGGAAAGAAAGAGAGAGAATCCCCAGGCAGACTCCCCTCTGAGCATGAGCCTGACATAAGGTTCGATCCCAGAACCTGAGATCATGACCTGAGCCGAAACCAAAGGTAGGACACTTAACTGAGTGAACCACCCATGTGCCCTCCCCCTATTTTTCAAAGCTTTATTTATATATTTTAGAGAAAGATTATCAGCATTTTTATCAAAGTTTTACAGAATCATAATTGTGGACAATGATTTCAATGCTAAAAAACACCCTAATAACAATGGTGCCAATTTTCAAATTGGTATCCTTTTAGTCATAAAATATTTCCATATACCTAAGGAAAATACTGTCTTTTCATATCAAAATAAATAACTTATAATAAGAAAAATGTGGTCTATGGGTACACTGATATTTAAAAAATTTCTTCCTTAAAAATGATTTCTCATGGTAGCTCAAAATGGAATTTTGAAACCTTATTAAACTTTAGTCAAGTAGAAGTTGGACTTGGTATATTTTATTATGTATTTTAAAAATTCCAGGTTCAAGATAGCATAAACATTCCCAGAATTTTGCAAACACAGTTACCGAAAGTTCAAAACAAATAAATAGAACAAAAAAAAAAGTCAAAAGATTATTGCCTAATTCTGGGGATAGTAGGCCAAAGGAGAAAAGCTTTATTTAGCCAATTTTTATACTTCATTGATTATATTCCTTTTATACAAAAGACTACTGATCAAACACTTATGTTTAATAAGGATCTATCAGAATTGAAGCAGGTAGAATGTCTCTCATGAGATTTGACCTACAAGGTTATTTAGTGATGGGAAGGATTCTGTGGCTTTGTTCTGAGACAGGCCCTTTTCAAGAGATGCTCAGCACCACAGGGATTCACTTGAAGCAGCTGCAGACCCTCTGCTTTCCCATCTGTTGGCTTGGACTTTTTGTATTTTGACCAATGTGTCAAATTCATGGCTTCTGCTGTCTTCCTAGACAAATCTTTCATGACAAAGGAAAAACATTGCTGTAGTATCTGAGATCTCTCTGATTGAGCTTCAAAGGGCAAACAGTTAAAAGCCACATGGCAAAGTCTGCTTTCCGTTAGATCTTGTTGGTCATTCCGCCTTCCAGCTCTAAATGAGCATAGTCCAAGATTCCGCTCAACAGCAAGCCACACTGAATTCCTGAGGATGTGATCAAATCAAAACCCTATCTATTGTGTCTGGAAAAAAAAGTGACATAGTGCTACTAGGGCTTGATTCTAATTCTAGGTCTGCAATCAAATAGTAACTGAAAGGCTCTTTTCCCTAGATATAATTTTAAAACATGTGTCTTGAGTTATTAGTAAATCAAGTATATGTATGATTCCAAATTATGTACTTTTTATTTCTCAAGGAAGTTCCTTCCCACTTAAGCTAGCAATTAGAAAATGTTTGAGAACAGGGCATGAGGAAATCTCAATTTCTTAAAATACTTGTTGGTCATATGTTTAAGATGGTAAATTTGAAATAATATGTCAGAATATTTGTAGATTTTGTACATGTATAATATTTGTTGATTATGCAACTTATAATTTATACCATTAATTGAAAGACTTGTTTATTTACAGCTTTAAAACTATCCTTCCTTTTGTACTTATGTTTACCTAAGACAAGTCAGTTATTCAAAATAGCACTTCAAATATCTATAATACAGTGTGTATATTATATAAGAAAGCAAAATGGATATTTTGTCAAATTTTCAGAACTTGAATTAATTTTTTTAGTGTTACCTTATAACTATTAAACTTTCCACCATTACAGATTTCAGTAACTTATTTGATGTCTTTCTTCTTACTATAGCTATAAAATTGTAAAATAAAAAGATTTTTTTACACGAGAAACTTCATACCTGGTAAATCTGGAGGAACACCTGGAGTTTCTCAAACTGTATCCTTGGAATTTATTTTGGAATAGCTAATTCAAGTGTAAATATGATACACGGGCTTAAAAAGCAGTGGAACCCACTCTTTCCCTCTTAATACTGAAAGAAATGCACCAAAGTCTATGCATGAAAGTGTGAAAGTGTGGAATCATCCAGTTAGAATGCCAGGAGAAAAAAAAAAAAAAAAAAAAAAAAAAGAATGCCAGGAGAGTCCAGAAGAAAAGCATCCTACTTTTGCTTCCTGGAAGATGATGTCGAACAAAGTTCCTTTTGAACATATGCTATATTTGAATGTAGGCAACATTTGTCAACTGAAAGCCATCTCTATTTCTTCCCTTTTTTTTTTTTTTTACATTCTCTTATCATTTCTAGTTCCATCATTGTTCCTAAACAAGGTTTTTGTGCCATCTTTATTGTCAATTAAGAACCAGTGGTCTAATGCCTTTTTAAAAAAATATTTTCTTTATTTATCCATTAGAGACACACACACACACACAGAGAGAGAGAGAGAGAGAGAGAGGGAGGGAGAAGCAGGTTACATGCAGGAAGCTTGATGTGGGACTCGATTCCAGGACTCCGGAATCATACCCTGAGCCAAAGGCAGATAGATGCTCAACCACTGAGTCACCCAGGCATACCTCTAATGCCTTTTTTGAGGGAATTTTTCCTTACAGGAGTGGTTGTGTTGCCCAATGTAGGTTCAAATCTCTGATCTAAAAACCCTGAGACCAAATTTGGGGATTCAGAAATTTTAGAATTTTAGATTTAGATAGGTGATATATGTATCCCCCCAACCTTGCAATCAAATATACTAGTATTTTTTGCAGTGAAGTGTAGGAACTAGTTGAGATAAAGACTATAAATAAAGACTATACATAGCTTCAGTTCAGACTTTTTTCCCCAAAAGAATTAAGGGAAAAAAAAACCCCAAACTTTCAGTTACTTGGATTTCTGAATGGCCAATAAACATCTATGGACCTGTACAAACATCACAAGGAAATACAACCAATTGAATGATTGTGTGGGGAGTTGGAATGTTAAAGAGTGACACGTAGATTTGAGCTTTCCCCCTTCCAATGTTCTCTAAAACACATGTAGGTTTTTCACCTTATCCACAAGGGAAGTGGGTTCTGATAGGCACCCAATTTGCTCATTTCAGGGAGATCAAGATCCTGCTTCCTTTAAAAAAATTCTTAAAGCATGCTAATACACAGTCCAACCCCCAAATATGCATGTTTGCACATCCACACAGAATTACACATATGGAAATTAAGTGATAATAAGCCTATTTAACAGCAGATATATTCTTAGCAAATGACAATGATAGTTTAATTGTAGAATACAGATACTATAATAAAAGCCCAATTTTGTTGAAGCCTTTAAAACATATTCACATTTAAGAGTGAAAATATTTGCTCTCCTTACTATTTATTTTTTAAGATAAATATTAGTTAAGGAGAGAAGGGCTTTTTAAAAATTATTTTTATGGGTATAGTGAAGGAATCTTTCTTTGGTTCTTTTTGAAAGAAATTGATATTAGCTTTTGATACGACTACAGTCAGAAATGTATTGAGATCAATCAGGAAGAGCCAAACCCATGTCAACTTTAAAAGATGAAGAAGATTTGAGGTCATAAAATGTGCTTTTGGTAAATAAGTAACAACAATGAAATTTTCTTTAGAAACACAGGGTGGTTAAAAAATATCCATGTGCATTTAACTACTTTGGAATGAATAGGAGGCATTTTTAAACAAAAATCACTCCTTATCCCAACTTAAAAAAATCAGGGAAAAGTACAATTTTGCCATTCATGTTTATAATCATACATTTTAGTGAAGCAAATGTCCCATGGATACAGGCTTGTTCTGCATATTGATTTTATTGACTTCAGCATGGGAATAAAAGCCACTAAGAGCTCCATGGAAACTTAATGATGCTCCTGCCATCCTGGGAGAATTACTGCAGAGAAAATTGGGACTGCTACTTTTTTTCTCTCTAATATAGAGTAGGGTCAAAAGTTATTTCAGCCTCTTCAAGGTGCTATGGATGCAGAGAGCTTATCCAGAGGCAGAAAGTAATTGAGCTACCTTGCCTTGATTCTGGCCACTGGTCAGTGTGGGAGGTAGAAGGGTGGGCACTTTGGTTGTAACACTTTGTGGTGTTGCTCAATATAGCCTGGTCAAGCTGCAGGGAAAATAATCCCCAAATCCTCAAATTCCTGATAGAGAGTTTAAGAACTTCTCCTCTTTCCCCTCCTCCCCCTCTTTCTCCTTCTTCTTCTTTGCAAGGCTGATGTTCAGGGCCTTGTTACAAGGGAGGTCCTGATGGTGAGGAGGAAGTCTAGAGTAGTGTCAGCAATGACTTAAAGTTCACTGGGAGTCATATCAGTGGAAGGATGTAATAGGTTAACATTGGGGCTGCAAAGAGAAATTTCGAGAAAATTTCCAGCAAATGTCATTGGAAGGAGAAAGGATGCTGCAGCTGCAGAATCAGGTCATAAGGAAGTGGAGTGGAGAGCCCAACCACCACTGGAGGGAAAGAGCTGCAGAAATTGCCAAAGAGAACATCTACACTCTCAGTCTGGGGTGGCTGGGGAAGCGGGCACATAAACAGGCCCTCGGTGGCAGGAAATTGGTCTTTTAAGGTCTTTTCCAGCACCGTTTTTGTGATTTCTAAGCAAATTTTGGGGCGGATGTAACAAAATCAAGTTTCCACTGTTCGAAATGAAAGATTTTTATGCCTGAGCTCTTTTGTTATGTGATTACTGATTTTTCCGCTCCTGTGCTTTGTTTTCATTGGTCAAGGAGCATGAAGTGGAAGGAAACGTGGCTGTACAACCATCTATCAGTTCCTGCAGCTCTTCCTCTGGGATAGGCCTATCAGATGGGCAAACCCAGAACACTGCGGTGTCCCAACAACAGTTCTGCCAACTCACAGTACTAGGCTGCCTTTGAGCGAGAGATTCCAAAAAAAGGGAGAGGACACTGATCTCAGAGATGTTTGTTAATGGAAGAATGGTTCAGACTAGAGTCTTAAACCCTGGCGTGTTTTATTTTAACTGAGGCTCTTGCTGGAGATACATCTTAGATGCCTTGAGAAGTCCTATCTTGAATAGGAAACCAGTTGTGGGGTCAAAGACCGAGATAAAGGGTGAATTAATCCAGAAAATATGAATAATGTTTCTCAAAGGAAGGTTTTGACTTAAATACACCTGTCTCCACCATTCTCACGCCCCAGGTAAAAATATGAGGAATGTTTCTTCTGAGAAAATGATTTTATTTGTGCTTATTTTATTTATTTTTAAAGATTTTATTTATTTATTCATGAGAAACACACAAGGAGAGAGAGACAGAGACACAGGCAGAGGGAGAAGCAGGCTCCATGCAGGGAGCCCAATGTGGGACTCCATCCCAAGACTACAGGATCACGCCCTGAGCCGAAGGTAGGCGCTAAACCGTTGAGCCACCCAGGGATCCCCCTATTTGTGCTTATTTTAATACTAATTATTGCCTCTTATTCTTTTAACTGTAGTGCTAAAGTATGACAGCAAATTCTACCTCTCTAGAAAAGCAGTTTGAAATCTTACAGAAAGCACTGAGTGATGCTCTGTGCACAAAGGTTACCAAATCAGTGTTCTGCTACTGCAAATCAGGTTCAAGATAAGTTTCTTAAGTCCCTTTCCAAGCAAGGAGCTACTTTAAGTTCCCTCTTATATAGAAATTCCGTGCTGGCTGGATAGACTCCCATAATATCTGCTACAATCTTTGTAAATTTTCCGGAGATAACTTTGTAGTAACAATACTGAGAAAGAAATTTAATATTTCATCCCTCCATTGTGCTCCAGAATACACTTATTACTCAGGACTGGTTGCCAGCTCTCTCCAAACATTCACTCATACAGTTGACAAGTTGATAATATTCAAAAATATATAAAGGGCCATGAGTGTGTGGAATTGGCAGGTTAACATTGGAACTTTTGTATTTTCTTCCTAATGTTTTATGATTAATCTTAATATTTCTTAGATTTCAGGGATATTTAAGGGCTAAAATCTCTTTCTGAACACTTACATACAGTAGTGAAATCAACACATATCAGTTTGGCCATACAGCTAGAAATCAGAAGGCTGAGAAAATTCTTTTGTTTTTATGCAATAGACATGAGCATTCTTTGTGTAGTTTTTTTTTTTTTTTTCAAGTTGAAATGCATAAACTTTAGAAAGTTTTAAAGTTTGGCTTACGTTGGGTAAATATACAAAAACTTAGAGAAAATGCTAAGGCTTCGAAATTTGAAAATTCTTCACAGCATCCATAGTGATATCTTGCCTTCACCTGTAAAATGTTACTAATCTAGATGTCCTTTTGCATGGGATTCCTGCCAGTTTTAGTTTCTGCTCCAAGCATAAGAGCCATTTAAGAGTAAAACTTTTGAGGACAAATCTTTAATCATGAAAAGTCTAAGCTTTATGAAAACTTTTATGTTATGAAATTTTAGTGGTGTATTCAGTAAGGGATCCACAGGCTGAAGTTCACTCTTTTTCTATGTTCTGTTCTTTACATTTGCAGAACCCTATAATGCTGTATTATGATGTTGAATTCTGTCTAGAAGAGCAGTTTGAGATCCATTGTTCCAACTAGCACTCTTGATGAAAACAGAGATACTAGCTAGACACAAGATGGCAGTAGCATACCATGTAAACTGTTATGATTTTCTCATAAGGCTTAGAGTTGTGGAAATTAGAGATATTTTTACAAGATTATTTTTGTACTTTTTTGGGGGGAGGGATCACGGACCCCTTTGAGAATCAGATGAAATTAATGATTTCTCTCCACCTCAACCATCATATATATACGTTTTTGATAAAACCCTAGGTTTATCATTATCAATTTTTGATAATTTTTGATAATTCCAAGGTTAAAAATACTTGATTTTAAGTTTGGTCCTATGAAGACTAACTTATATCCTCCTTTTGAAAATAAATACATAAAAGAAGCAGAATAATACAAAGAGTTAAATAATTCAAGTATCAAAGGAAGAAAAGACTCAGAAGTCAACACCAACATTTGTGGCATTCCATCTTTCTTTCTAGGGAAGAATGATAAATTGGAGGCCTTGAAACAACTTATTGTTTCCCAGCACTTTACACTGTAAGAGTAGAGATACATCAACTAATTTAGTAATTATCTCTTTGTTATTGATGGGTTCTTTTTTGTTTGCTTTGTAATCCCATGAATGAAAATTTTACAAAAAATTGAAGGTTTACTTCACTTAATTATCTGAGTTCTAAAAACACCCACAATTTGTCCTAGATCCTGAAAGTTGCATTTTTTTTTGAAAAAAAAAATAAACTTGTTTTCTTCTGTTGTTCTTATAATTATCTTTTTAAAAAATATAGTACAATATAATCACTATAGTTCAGAATATCAACTAGTAATTCAGCAATTCAGGTGTACAAATACATCCTAAATTAAAAAAAAATATGTTTGAAATAAAATAAAATAAAATTTCAAGCAGAATAACATATGGTTTCAATTAAAGTTTTGTTATTTGGCTTTACAAATCTTAGTAAAAATCCTGAGGAATGAGTCCTAACTTTGGCACAAGTACAGATAAAGTTACCAGCTTCCGTGATTGGCTTGTGCAAACTTGGGGGGAGGGGGAGGGGAGGGGCACAGTTGATTATTCTAGAATTCTGATTCAGAGCTACAACTTTCAAGTTGGCAAGAAACTACTGGCGATTTCCCAGAAGCAAGCGGCAACTCCAGATTTTACAGGACACCAGATGGCAGACTTGCTCTTTGTAAGTCACTAATCTTTAGCTTCAAAATTTAGAAAATTTAGTAAAAAAAAAAAAAAGGAAAAAAAAGAAAAAAAAAGTTGGCAATTGTCGAGACCTAAATATCTAAAAATTTTAAGGTGCTATTACGTGTAACAAAACAAAATATGGAATATGAAAAGCTCATTTGATACTTGCTTCTTGTAATTTATATGAAGAAAGAAAAGTGAATAAATTATGATTAGTTTTATCTTTAAAATGTGTTTAGTAGGTTACTAAAAAGGTGACTTAATGAATCTTTCTTATAATTTAATAGTGACTTGTGCTGTTTTTAGCAAGTTTCAATGGTTTTAATAATCAAATTTAGAAATGATAACTGAACAGGTGTCATTTTGGCAAATAATTTTATTTGAAATTTCATCTAAAGGCTAAAATGTATGCTGACACAGACTTTCCTACCTAAAAATAAAATAAATTTTGTTTATTAAACAAGTAGATCAAAATATCTTGTGATTATGGAAAAGATTGCAAAACTATGAAGGCTATACATTTTCAAAATGTCATCAAATTAATAATTATTAATTAGTAATGTTAATAAATGTTTGTCATTCTAATGGACATTGTTTTCTTACCTAAAAAAAGAAATTTTATGTATCAAATAAATGCATCAAAATACCATATTTTCTCACCTAAAAGTAATTTTTTTACTAAACAAATACATTAAAATATCTTATAATTATGGAAACGGTAGCAAGACAGTATATGTGAAGACTATACACCTTCAAAATGTCAATAATTGTGAATTATGCAACTTGTAGTAAATGTTAGTCATTCTTAGTAGATGTGACAAAAGGCATGGTTTGGAATGTATCTAAAAATGTTAAATCAATAAGATTGTTTATCAATAATGCCAGTAATAGTAATAATAATCAGTACTACCAGTAAAATAATTAAAAACTTTTATACTGTAGCAAAGATTGTCAAAGTTGTGTACTAGGATTAAAAGAACTTTGAAAAGTTCAATCCAATGATTGAGCAGATATAGACAGCCTCTATTTTATTTCCTCACTGAATATTTATGAAAATGTAATTGGAAGTATAATAGCTGGAAATCAAACAGTACACTTGGAATCTCTTAGGGGGTTTGATTTCTGAAACCTGAAAAATGCTCTCAGGTCTTTAATTTTGGAGTGTGACAAGGTAGTGTCCTTCAGGCCTGGGCAATCCTTTAGGTAGATGAGAGCCCCAGGGAGAACCAATGCCCTGGGTTCTGGGACAGGCTCAGATTTAGTCACATCGTCCATAGCCATATACCATTCACCTGACTGACTACTGGGGAAACCCAACTGGACATCTTCCCTTCCCACACGTCTGTAGCTACTTCTTGGCCTCCAGTCCCTCCAGGGGAACAGAGGTAATAATGTGGGCAGTTTTCAGTCTCTCACCTCAGCATTAGGTTATATACTTTACAATGAGGAAAGGTCATAGAAAGATCCTGTGTTTCTTTTACCCTGCAGCATGCTCAATGAGTTTGAGGCCTCATTTGTCTACCTTCTCACATGGCCAGGAGACTACTTGTGTCAATCCCTCTGCTTCCCACCATACTTCATGCTACTCTACTCTGATCCCAAAGAAAAGAGATGAGAGGGGATCAGGACTAAGAAAAAGGACACCGCCTCCCAGTGCCACACTGCACAAGTGAGTTTCAGGTGCTTTTGGGGTCCACATTGGCCCAGTGGAAAGGAAGTCTTTCTATTTGACACTAGTCTTTGTTCACAAGTACCCACTCCCATGCCCCAGCCTCTCAATCCAGCCACATGAGATAGAAGAGATATGTTTGTGTGAGTCTATCAATAAACAGATAATATCTGAAAAAAAAACAATGTACTTTAAAGATAGGCTTAGTTTGTCAATGTACAATTTATATAGGAAAGAAAAGGTCAATATATCTGAAAGATAGATTTAGAGTAGACATTCCATGGCATCTGTATATGGAATATCACATATAAAGAAGTGGTACATTTTTTCTCTTAATAAAGGAAAATTTATATTTATATATACTGATGTCTTGGGCTGCCATTTTGGTGTTTGGGATGTGAAAGACGTGTGAAGAAGAAGAGAATTAGAATTTATTGAGGATATACCATGTTCTATACACTATGCTATTCATTTTATTCCCTTTACATTGTGATAGCCACTCAGTAATAACTCATCATGAAGTCTACAATGGCTTGGTCTCTGTAAGTAGGACTTGAACTTTTGCCTGTTAACTTTTCTATCTCTCTCCCATATTCAACTGTTATTTAAAAAACACTTAATGAGAGCCTACTTTATGGCCATTAGTGTTGACAGTATAAAAATCATGATCTTTTTTAAGAGTGCTGGGTCATACAGGAAAGAATATGTCTCCACTGGTAGAATTTCCAATCAGTGGCTGATGAGGAAATGGTTTTGGGTAAGAGGAGATAGCATGGGCCAGGATAACACTAATAAAACCAACAACTCTCTAGGCATAAGGTAGGTGCGTTGCAAAGAAAACCATCAACAAGATGAAAAGGCAACCCATGGAAGGAGGCAAAGTATTTGCGAATCATATATCTGAAAAAGTGTTAATATACAAAAGATATAAAGAACTCCTAACACTCAATAGCAAACAAACAGACAAACAAACAAAAACCAGCAACCCAAAGAATTCAATTAAAAAATAGGCAAAGGAACTGAATAGACATTTTTCCAAAGAAGACACACAAATGGTCAACAGGAACATGGAAAGCTGTCCAACATTACTAATCATTAGGGGAACGCAAATCAAACCCCAGTGAGGTATCACCTTATACCTCTTAAAATGGCTCTTATCAAAAACAAGTGGTGGTGAGGATGTGAAGCAAAGGGAACCCTTCAGCACTGTTGGTGGGACTGTAAGTTGGTGTAGCCACTATGGAAAAGAGTAAGGAGATTTCCCAGGTTAAACATAGTTCTACCATAGGATCCAGCAATCTCATGTCTGGGTATATATTCCAAAAGAAATGAAAACAGAATCTTGAAGAGACATTGGCCCTTCCAGGTTCATTGCAGCATCATTCACAATATGGAAACACCCTGTGTCTGTCAACAGATAAATGGGTAAAGAAGATGTATATTATTCAGTCATGAGAAAGGACATACTGCCAGTTGCAGCAATGTGAAAGGAACTTGAAAGCAGTACATTAAGTGAAATAAGCCAGAGAGAGAAAGACAAATACTGATTGATCTCACACATGGAATCTAAAAAAAAAAAAAAAAAAATCTAATCATAGAAACAGAGAGTAAAATCATGGTTATCAGGGGCTGGCAGGTTGGAGAAAATGGAAGATCTTTGTCAAAAATTACAAACTTACAGTTATAAGATGAATAATTTTTTTATTTTTTTATTTTTTTAAGATGAATAAATTTTGAGAATATAGTGTACAGCATACTGATTGTAGTTAATGACACTGTACTATGTATTCAAAAGTTGCTAAGAGTAGATCTTAAATGTTCTCACAGCAGAGAAGAAATAGTAATTAGGTGATACAATGGAGGCTTAGCTAATGCTATGGTGGTAATAATTTTGTATATAAAAGTATATTAAATCAACACATTGTACACCTTAAACTTGCACAATTTTAAATCATACTGATCTCAATTATATGTCAATTATGTCAATTATATCTCAATAAATCTGAAAAATAAAAAAATAATAAGGTAGGTATGTCATGTCCTCACATTAACTTTTAAAATACATTTCTAAGATCTTGCAGATCAGTAATTAATATGGTACAATTTTACCCATTCTTACGGTGCGTTTAAGTTAAAAGAAAATGTGTGTTGCTTTTTCTCTTTGAGATAGTGTTCACTCTTCAGTCTCTAAACTCTAAGTCTTTGAGGAATCTCTGTACATCCTAATTGTGCAACTCAAAATTCTCAGTTTCTCACTGTATCCCTGAGTTATTGTGAGTACAGCTGATGTACAAAACAACCATAATGGTTTAACAGAGCACAGAGCCCTATGAGATGAAAGAAGCAGACTAGTGTTTTATGGGTATTTTGTCTTGATTTATATTACCAAGAAGTCTCCAGTAAGAGATAGAAAGGTACTTTTTACATTTAATCCAGTTCAAAACTGTAACATCTCTGTTTAAGACTAAACATCTCCCTGAATTATGTTTGCCAGATTTTATAGTTTTAAGAAAGAAAAACAGTTACCAAAGATCCTTGGTAAACACTATTTAAGTCATTCAACTATAACTTATTCCCTGACATATTGCCAGAGTTTTCCTCCAAAACAAGTACGTGTTTCAAAACAAAAGAGAGTTACATTTTAAATTATCAATAAAAATAAGAACATTTGAAGCAAATGTCCTTAGGCCTGAACTCAAATATACTAATTAGTCTTTTATCAGTCCAGTATGTTTTGCCAAAACAATCTTCTGCCTGATTTTGGTGTTGTTTTTCAGTGAAGATCAGTTTTTGGATATCTTTCATGAAGAGTTAGAAGGAAGAATAAGGAAAACAAAATTGAACACAGAGGTTTTTGTCTGATATGACAACACAAAGGTTATTACTTCATTAAAAACATGATATATAGCTTTTTGTACAATTTGAAACGAAGAAGACTATACATGCTTATTTCTGCTTGAATTTTAATCAAACCCATTTTTATTATAATCCCACCACGGCAACGAAAGTCTATGGATTTTTTATTTTATTTTATTTTATTTTATTTTATTTTATTTTATTTTATTTTATTTTATTTTATTTTATTTATTTATGATAGTCACAGAGAGAGAGAGAGAGGCAGAGACATAGGCAGAGGGAGAAGCAGGCTCCATGCAGGCTCACGTCCGGGAGCCCGACGTGGGATTCCATCCCGGGTCTCCAGGATCGCGCCCTGGGCCAAAGGCAGGCACTAAACCGCTTCGCCACCCAGGGTTCCCTATGGATTCTTTTAAAACCTTCTGTTCTTTCTTATTAGGCCTCACCTACCACACTCAGAATACTGGTATGATTTATGGATGTGAACAAAACTAACCAAGTACAATATCTAGAGGAATTATGGAAAAGAAAAAAGGAAGCTCAGAGGTGGCAGGAGGGCAATTATATGAGAATGTCTTTGTTCCCCGGAAAAGCATACTAAAGTATTCAAGAAGTAGGGAAGTATGGTATCTGCAACTACTGTGAAAGCTTTAGATTTACAGATATATACTGCTATATTATTTACAAATATGTAAAAAGAAAAGGGAGGAAGGGGATCCCTGGGTGGCGCAGCGGTTTGGTGCCTGCCTTTGGCCCAGGGCGCGATCCTGGAGACCCGGAATCGAATCCCACATCGGGCTCCCGGTGCATGGAGCCTGCTTCTCCCTCTGCCTGTGTCTCTGCCTCTCTCTCTCTCTCTCTCTCTGTGACTATCATAAATAAATAAAAATTAAAAAAAATTTAAAAAAAAAATAAAATAAAATAAAAAAAAGAAAAGGGAGGAAGAGAGAAAGAGCATGAGTAAGCAATTTTGGCAAAACATTAATTATTTAATGAAGCTGAAGGATTTAAGGGAGGTTTTTTTTTGGTATGTTTTTAACAACTTTTCTGTAACTTAGAAGTTATTTTAAAATAAAATGTTAAATATAAAAATGGGAGCATGAAGGAAACCATTACGAGTTGAGAATAAAAAGAGAAGTCATTTGGCATTTAAGTGCTTTTGATATGTAGTTGCTTCAGGGTTGCCCCTTTGGTGAATTAGCATTCTTTTTCATTTTACCAGAAAAGCCCTGAAATCAGACATAATAAACAAGGATAAAGCAAATAAATGTTGAGCTAAGATGATTGAACTGGGACCAAGCTGGCATATCTATGTAAATAGTCTTTATAACAGTGTCAAGTTGTATGATATAATCATGTCTCCTTTTCTACAGTGCCACGGAGACAACTCCAGTGACACTCCTAGGAGAATGTTCAAATCAATTCTCATTTTTTATTATACTCCAAATGCTCAAAATAATGACCTATTTAGACTTCCTTCATAGTTTTTTCTTAAATTTTATGTATTCATGAGAGAGAGAGAGAGAGAGAGAGGGAAGGAGAGATATGAGTGAGAGGGAACAAGCTGGGGGAGGTTCAGAGGGAGATGGAGAAGCAGACTCCCCACCGAGCAGAGAGAGCCTGATAACCTGGGGCTCTCCCAGGACCCCAGGATAATGACCTGGGTTGAAGGCAGATGCTCAACCAACTGAGCCACCAAGTGCCCCCAGGTTTCCTTCATATTTTTATGAAGCTTTTTGTTACTATCTGGAGCTTCTAAATGCTTTTATTTTGTTTTGTCTTTCTTCTTAGGAAACAAACAAACATGTATTTTCTTTGTCATGTCCCTAAGATCATCTAACTTTTGTTCAGCCTATCTATTTTTTAAATATATTCTTTTTTTCCTCTAGAAGGCTACTGGATTCCTATTCTAATTTGGACCAGTAACTTGTTATGTGGGCCATAATTGCTTATGCAGATGTTTGTTTTATTTGGAGTTTCTGATTCATTTCTTTTTTTCCTCTTTTATTTCAGGTTTTGATCTACTGTTGTCTTTCATTTTGACATTCTCTCCCTCCTTTTGCTGCAATAGATTGTGTCAGTTAAGGTTCAATCAGAGAAGCAGAGCCACCATAGACTAGAGAATATATTATTGGGATCAGAACACACATAATTGTGGGAACTGGCAAAGGAGTTATGGAAGACTGTTGCTATGAGTGCCTTACAGTAGGAATAAGTACCTTTCACCTGGGAGAAAAGAACTCCTATCTGAAACTAAAGGAAGAGATAGAACAGGACCTGGAAGAGCCATGGGTCTGGCTTCTTCCACATGTCCACAAGGTGATCCAGTTGGGTCAATGACAATGTATATGAACTCCAGGGGTGTCTGGACTCCTGTAGGGGTAACTCTGACTTTCAGAGATTAACTGCCACTTCTTGGCTTCTGGTGTCCAAATTTTGTGCAATTTCCTTCTTGGCCTACCCAGATCTACAAATATATGAAAAACAGAATTGTGGAAGATCTAGTTCTAAATTAACTAAGTTGACATCATATGAAGCTCCCAGAGGCTTCCTCTTGTCAACTTGATATTCGTATATGACTTCTAACTCCCAAATAAAGACACAGAAAAATCATGTTTTGTCTAATGAATGAGCCCATGCCATCCATATAACTCATCTTCGGTTATCTTTGGGTGATGACCTTTCATTTTCTACATGTCACATTCCCTCTTGGATATCCCCTTGGAGGTTAAATACTGAGATAAAAGATTAATTACTGGAATGCCCGGGGGGCTCAGTGGTTGGGTGCCTGCCTTTGGCTCTGGTTGTGATCCCAGGATCTGGGATCGAGTCCCACATCGGGCTCCCTGAAAGGAACCTACTTCTCCCTTTGTCTGTGTCTCTGCCTCTCTCTCAGTCTGTGTCTCTCATGAATAAATAAGTAAATCTTTAAAAAAAGATTAATTACTATGAATACATTTGATATTAATACGGGAATGGAAGAAGAAAATTTTAAAAAAATTATGATATATATACTAATATATTTGTGTTAAAATAATGAAGAATATTCATAACAGTATAGTTCTTATTTCTGTAACTTGTCATGTTGTCACTACACATTTTTGGAAATACCAGTGTAATTACCTGTCTTCTTCACCAGAAGAAATGCTTTGCGAAAAGAGAGGCTATGTTGGACTTATTTATTCTTCAATTCCTGAGCACAACAGCTAATACAGAGCACACATTTAGATGGCTTTTAATTAGTGTAAAGTCAGTGTGTTTGTGTGTGTGTGTGTGTGTGTGTACATGTGCACATACATTCCTTGATGTCCCTGGGTGCTTTAATAAAAACATATTTCAAAATGAATGCAAACTGAATAAATTTACCTACTATGTAGATATAATTTCACATGCTATTTCCTACTATCCACACCTACAAATGACTGCTTTTGCTTTTTTGTGCCAGTTTAGAGTGGTAGCCACTTGAAGTTCTGCTGTCTAAGGGTTTTATGATCATGCTAGTGCGAATTTCTCTTCATAAACATTTTCTTTCTTTTTTTTTTTACTTGGAGTTATTCTAGGAGGTACTCAGAACAGCTATTGTTGTTGTTGTTGTTGTTGTTGTTGTTGTTTTTAGGAAAGATTCAGAAAAGACATAAGTTGTGTTATCAGTTCTAGTAAGAACTCAAATTCAGATCTTTGCAGTCTTAGTCCAGTCCTCCTACCCCTACAGCATCCTAGTATTTCATGATTTAAAATGTTTACTAATGAACTGAACTTAAATAATATACTACTGGGAACATCATATGGATTTCCTTTCCTATAGCTGTGGTTTGAAATCACGTAACATTGCTCAAGGAATAAACTAAATGTAGATTTCTTTGCTCTAGTTCAGTCAGCTGACATGAGATTAGAGGCAAATAAAAATTACTAATAAAGATGGTTACTGAAAGTATTTCTAGACATTTGACATGACCCATTTTAGCACTGTAAACTATTTTTGAGTTTTGATCTTCATTGTACAAGATTTGGCTCTTTCTCGACCCTATGTCACTAATTTTGACTCTTTGGGTATATGCTTCATACCCTCACATCTCTGTGTTTTGGAAAACTGAAAGGAGCATCTCATTTTCTCTACTAAAGGACCTTCTTCATCATTTTGAAATGTTGATGACATTTATTGAACATAACCCTGAAAAAATAGCCATATGCTTTTGGTTTGCCAAATTCTTACCCAAAGCAAGTGCTCCGTATGCAAAAAGATACTTTTAAAATGCCAACACAGTCGTTTTTAATTAGTGGGCATTCTTTTGTCAGGAAGGTAAGTTTTCACATTCTTTTTAGGTGTGAAGTTATATGTTAATATGCTTTAGTTTCTACTTAGAAAACAAACAAAACATCTCCACTTTATGATTAGAGAGAGAGAACTTAAGCTTCAAATTCAAATATTTATATTGTTGTGTGGGAATAAGTCATCATTCTATTAAATCTGTTCCTCATTACAAAGGGGTATCTATTACCTGAATAAATATTTTCAAGGTCTTTTTCCATGTCACTTAAATCGTGCCTTTGCCATGAGCCAGGGCACCGTTGCATTGCACAATCCAGATTATTCAAAGGAACCCAGAAACAGAATTTTAATGACTTTTAAGACGAATCATAACACAGTGATGATTTTGTTTATTCTCAAATGTTATTTACCGTCTTGAAAAGGGAGTACTAAGATTGACTTTGGCTTAATGTGTTTCTATATTTTTGAAATGACAGGAATAGATCCTTCTCACTGCTTAAACATCCAGAAGCAAAGATAGCAGCTCATGAAACAAATATGGGTCAAATAACCTAGTACTAAATCTTGCTGGGGTTATAAACCAGTATTAAGCAGGTGGCTTCCAGGAATTAGACTTCTCCTACTCATGATAGAATCCAGGAAGAGATACTGATTGTGTGGTTTTGCCCTTCCTGGCTCCAGAATTTTGACTTTAACAGCCAGGTAACTCTGTTTTCTGAAACTCACATAGTTCATACCGATCTAGTAAGCCTCCATCTTTTCTGTGGTTTGATCCTTTTTGTCTCAGTAAAATCATCATATTCTATTTGCCCTTATATGGGTCATTTGCTTAAGGTCCTTATTTTGAGTCATGCATACATTTGGTTAAAGTTTCCTCCAAGTATGCTTTTGAAAATTAGTCTTTCTCATAAAGATTTCTGCTCCTGGAAAGATGGAGTAGATGTACTCCTATGCCTACAGCTTAAAGCTCTTGACATTAAACATAAAGCAAAAATAAGAAGACTCTGAAAGATGGAGAGAAGAAGGCAAACTAGCTAAGAATGTTGAAACTCAAGAATGACATGGTGGTGAGTTCCCTGTGTTTTCTTTTTGCCTCATATATCTTAAACTTGGAGCTGAAGAAGCTGTAAACCCACATCTGCCAGAAGATGTAGAAGCAAAAATCCCCAACAAAAATCTGCTCTTTCTAACCAAAGGGCCAGCAAAGAGGCATGCTATCAAAAACCAAACCAAATCAAAACAAAATTTTTGATAATAACTGCTCTATTCTGGCCAAACACTACAGAAAAAACCTGGCCTCACTCCCACCGCAACCAGCAAAGGATAAGTGTGGGAGGATAGATTTCCCCCCTGCAAGACTGTAGAGAGATACTACAAACTCTCTCTAGGGTGGTGTCTGAGAAGACTGAATAGGAAATTGTAACTTTAATCCATGCTAAGGGTAATTTGTCACCTTTACTTCTCCTGTGGTATCAGTGAGGATCACATGGGGAATTTGGGCTTTCATCCTGACCTAGCAATAAAGAAAATCTCTGCTTCCTTTCTGAAGTGATATAAGAGGAAGCCTGTAGGAGAGTGAGGACTTTCATCATTGCTCACATTAGTCTCTCTGTGGTGTCAATGAAATCCCCACAGGAAGCTCAATAAAGCACACCTACTCTTTCCAACTAGGCTGGTATCAGCAGATGTCTAGTGGGAAGGTAGAACTTCCACACTCATCCAGCAGTAACAAGCCCCTCTCCCCCTTAAGAGGTAATAGAATTTAAGTGGGAAATCTGGACTTCTATACCCACTTGGCAGTAACAAGGAAAACTACCTCCTGTCCCTGCAGAAGGAACCAGATAAAACAATTTTAAATAAGATCCATAGTCTCCTAATATAATACCCAAAATGTCTAGGTTTAATAAAATATCACTCACCATGCCAAGAACCAGGAACATCTCTAACTGAATGAAAGAAGACAAATTATAGGTGCCAATACCAAGACAATGAAGATGCTAGAACTATCTAACAAAAATTTCAATGTAATCAGCATTTACATGCTTTGACAAGCAATTACAAACATACTAGAAGCAAATAAAAAAGTAAAAAAAAAACCTCTCAGCAAAGAAACAAAAGATATGAAATATCTATAATAAGAACAGAAGATGTAAAAATTTTAAAACTGAAGAACAGAATAATCAAAATAAAAAACCCAACGTATGGCTTAACAGCAGCATGGTGAGAACAGGGGTAAGAATCCATGCACTGGAAGAAAGACCAATAGAAATTATCTAATGTGGGATTATAAAAAAGATTGAATATTTGTCTCATCAGAGTCCCAGATTGAGAGGAAGAAGAAGGTGGAACAAAAAATATCCAAAGAAAAATAACTAAAAACTTTCCAAATTTGGCAAAAGACAAACCTATTATAAATATATAATTAAGACACTTATGGGGCACTTGGGTGCTTTAGTCAGTTTAGCGTTCCACTCTTGGTTTCAGCTCAGGTCATGATCTCAGGGTCTTGGGATTGAGCCATGCTCAGCGGGGAGTCTGCTTCAGCATTCTCTCTCCCTTTGCCCCTCTCCCTGCTTGCTCTTGTGCTCTCTCTCTCTAAAATAAATAAATTAACAAAACATCTTTTTTAAAAGAAGCTTAGAAAATTCCAAACAGGATAAACTCAGAAAAATCCATACCAAGACACATCACAGTCAAATTTCTGAAAACTAAAGGCAAACACAAATCCTAAAAGCAGCTAAGGAGAATTTACATCTTGCCTTTAGGAGAAAAAAATATGAACATTAGCTTTCTTAACAGAAATCAGTGGCATATCATTATTCCAGTACTGAAAGAAAAGAATTATCGGCTCAGAATTCTATATATAGTGAACATTTCCATCAGGAATGGAGGAAAAATTATGTCATTTTCCAATGAAACAAAATTAAGATAATTTATCACCAGCAGACCTACCCTAAAAATAAAATGGTTTAAAGAAGTTCTCTGTATTAATTAACTTGGGCTGCTATAACAAAATACCATAGAATGGGTGACTTAAATATCAGACATTAATTTTTGTATAGTTTTAGAGGCTTCAAGTCTGAGATCAGAGTGCCAGCTTGGCTAGTTTCTGGTGAGGTCTCTGTTCTTGGCTTGCAGGAGGTGGCTGCGGTCTCACTGTATGCTCCCATGACCCTTCTTCTGCGGGCAGAGGGAGTAAGAGAATGCAAAAGAGTCAGCACTAGCTCTCTGGTATTTTTACTTACAAAGGACAAATCCTATCATATCAGGTCCCCACCGTTGGGACTTCACTTAACCTTAATTACCTCCTTAGAGGCTCCATCTTCAGATACAATCACACTGTGTGTTAGGGCTTTAACATATGAATTTTGGAAGGATGCATTTCAGTCCATAGCATTCTCTAAACAGGAAGGAAATGATAAAAGAAGAAATTTATAACATCAAAAAGGAAGACAAAAAATGGTCAAACAAAAATATGATAAATAAAATATACTTTACTTCTCCTGTTTAATTTTCTAAGTCATGATTAATGGTTGAAGCAAAAATTATAATACCTCCTGATGTTATCCTAATGTATAAGAATTATTAAGACAATTATAAGGGGGAAAAGGGAAATGATATAAAGGGAAGTAAGTGATCATATCCTTCAACACTTCATTTGAACTGGTAAATGTTCAAAATTAATAGAATATAATAAGTTATGTATATATAATGTAATATCTGGAGCAACTACTAATAGAGTTATACCAAGATATATACCAAAAATCCTGATAGCTAAATCAAGAATAAATTATTTCAATATGTCACATTACCTAAAGGAAGACAGGTAAAAGAAAACACAGAAAACAAAATAAGACTTAGATAGCAGACTTAAGCTCCAACATATTAATAATTACATTAAATATAGATCGTCTAAATACATCAATTAAAAGACAGAGATTCATAGGGTAGATTAAAAAACATGAGATAAATATGCTGTTCATAAAAATTCACTTCAAATATAATGCTATAGGTAGATGGAAAGTAAAATAATGGAAAATATATGTCATATAAATATTAATCAAAGAAAGCAGGGCTGGCTATAATATTATCACATAAAGGAGATTTCAATTCAAAGAACATTAGCAGAGAGAGAGAGAAACATTATACAATGATAAAAGGGTCAATACATCAGTATGTTTCAGCAATACTAAGCATACATATATGCTTGAAACAATAAAGGTGCAAAATATGTGAAACAAGAGATGATAGAACTGAAAAGATTAATAGACAAATTCACAGTATTGTAGGGGACTTCAGCACCCTTTTCTCAATAATTGACAGACTAACTAGACAGAAAATCAGCAAGGGTATAGAAGAACTCAACATTAATTTTTAAGACCCATAATTTCTGTTTATAGACTTATAGAACATTTTGCACCACAACAAGAGAATAAACATTTGTCGTAAGTGCCCATCGAACATATACCAAGTTAGATCTTATCCTGGCTATGAAGCAAACCTAGAAAAAAAATTTAAGATAATTAAAATCATACAGTATGTTTTCAGTTTATAATGGAATCAAACTAGGAACCCAGATGAAAAATTCAATAGAAAATCTCCAAGTACTTGAAAACTAACCAGTGCATTTCTAAAAAAAAAAAAAAAAAAATTCCATGGGTTAAAGAGAAAGTCTCAAGGAAAGTGATAATAAAATACATGAAATGCAAAGAAACGAAAGTATATCAAGTTTTATGGGGCACAAAGAAATTTAGTGCTGACAAACTTGTAGCACTAAATACATATATGAGATAAGAGGAAAATCTCAAATTAATAATCTAAGCCCTTACTTCATGAACCTAGGAAAAGAAAAGCAAAATAAGCCCAAAGCAAACATAAAGAAGAAAATAATAAAGGTAAAAGTATGAATTAATAGAATTAGAAAAGTAATAGAGAAGAAAAATGAAACAAAAGTTGATTCTTTCAAAAATAAATACAATTGAAACCTCTAACAAGATTGACAAAAAAAGAGAAAAAAATTGTCAGTATCAGGAATGAAACAAGGATATCACTACTGACCCTGTAGACATTAAAATGATACTAAAGGAACACTATTAAAAACTACTTACATAAGTTTGCCAATTTAGATGAAATGAGCCAATTACTCAAAAGGCATAAACTGCCACAACTCACCCAATATATAGTAGATCATTTGAGTAGCCGTAAAATTATTAAGGAAATTGAAATGTAATGAAGTCACATTTGTAACTAAACTCCAAAAAAAAAAAAAAAAGAAATCTTCAAGAATGGATGGTTGCCCATAGAATTCTACTAAATGCTTAGAGAACTAACACCAATGCTACACACTTTCATCCAAAAGAAGAATAATGAACATTTAAAAATTCATTTTATGAAGTGTGTATTACCCTGATACCAAAAATACACAACTACCAACAACAAAAACTACAAACCAATATTTCTAATGAATGGATGTAAGAATCTTTATCAAAGTATAATTAAAACATAATTCAGCCATGTAGAAAAATAATTGTATACCATGACTAAGTGGGATTTATTTCCATGCTTGGAGACTCATTTGAATATTCAGAAGCCAGTCAGTGTAATTTTGCATATTAATAGGCTAAATGAAAAAAATCACAAGATCATCCTCCTAAGGCTGCTGGTTTTCAGGACTGCTGTACAGCTATGGGGTTATAAAGAGGTAAGACAAAGTACAGACACGACAAACTTCAATTGTTTTTACACAGATCCACTTCTTTTTTTCATCAACAGGTTATAGATTATTGAATACTTTTGATTATTTCCAGAGTTGTGAATATGTTGATTTTGAAAATTTCTGCCGGTGTTCTCAAAGTTTTTATGGAGAAATGAATTTTCAGAGGTCTTTATGCTGCTGAAAGTGTTTCTGCTTTTCAAATCTTAATTACCCATGAAAATCAATTCCAGGGTTTTCCAACATTTACATAAAATACATGTCAATTTTGCATCATAGGAATTAATTCATCAAATACAAAGATTTTGTTTGCAAGTGTTAGAACAATGATGAGATATGTGGTAAAATCTTATGTCATAAATGCAAGTTGGCATCAGTAATAATTAATTGGTAAAGTGATCTGAGGTTAATTTCTTCTATGGGTATTGGAACTATCAGTGTCTGTACTGCAATGTGTTTATAGATGCCAAGATGTCTACAGACCTAGCATGGGAAAGTGTGAGAATAACAAATAGACTTACCAGAAGTAGACATTTTTTAGAATGAATATTAGTTCTTGTACAAAATCATAGATTATAGGAATGCCCTTTAAAAAGACTTAGCTTCCACGTTTTGGTCTATTCTTTCCTTCAAATGCATCCCCAACCATATAAAAGTTATGTATAGTAAAGCACTCAAAGACTATGCCAGAAAAGTCCATCTCCCTCTAAGCCCAGATTAAGTGTCTCCTTTCATATATAAACACCTATAATACTTGATTATTCACTTTAGAAAAATGAAAAACAATTGTTGATTCCTGATATGAACTACTTGGTTCACTTCCTTTAGCTTCTCATCTTCTCTCCTTTACCCATGTTTGGCATCAAGTTTAAAAATAATTTTGGACTATTTTAAACATTCTGGAAGATGCGGAGACTATTCTAACAAGCACAATGTACTCAAACGTTTATTTGTAGAGTTTGTGTCAAATATGTATTTTAGCCTCACTACTCTGTCTTTTCCTCCCCCTTGCTTGCCAACTGTGAGCCTGATGCCTCAGAAATTCCATTAGGAAGAGAGGCCCCCACTGCTTCAGCAGCTCTCCTTGTCTGGCCTGTGGTTATCTTGACCTGTTTCGTTTGTTGACTCATTTCTTTACATTTTCTGACTTCTACATAGTGGTTGACACCTTTTATTGATTGGAGATGTTTCTAGTTATCTTCACTTTTATTGTTAGTGTTTATTTTCCCTTTCTACTTTGAACTTCATTCATTTTTTAGTGAGATTTCAAAAGAAGAAGAAAAAGACATATATGCTGCCCTATGGTCTTCTTTTTAACAAATGAAATGAGGTCATTCTATTCAAATTTGTTTAACTGGCATATATGCTTATTATAAGGTCCTTGTACATCAGGATTTTAAAAATTTGTCTTCTTGTGTTCTATCTTTTGGTATATTTATATAATAGTTTTTCATCTTTTTTCCTCTTTAGTGTTTTGGAAGGTATAAATCTGGCCATAGTCCTTCTCAATTGAAATAATATTTATCTGTCTATGATCAGTGACACTCAAATAGTTTGATAGTCACTCATGATTAGTGAAAGGGTCAGGGTTCAGCACCGGGAAGAGTACAGGAAAGGGGAAACACGCTAGGTGTTTCAAACAGAATGGAATTTAATCTGGGGAATTTGATTCTTAAAAAAATGTAGAAATGTCTGGAAAAATAGAAGGGCATATTACTTTTCAGGAACATGTTTTTGCACTTATAAAGCTGATGACCAGGGAATATGACTTGAAGTCAGGACACTGAGAATACTTATTTGTTCAATAATGGGAAGGTGGCTTCCTTCTCAGGCTGACTTCTAAATTACCTTTGGCAGAATCTTGTATCCAAAACCAGTCTGGAAAATATAGTTTTTAGTTTTCAGTCTCTCTAAATAGAATTAAGGAGAAATGAGTAGACTGAGAGCCAATTCGTAGTCACCAGGTGGATGCTGGGCCAGCATCTAGGTCTTTTGAGTTCTAACTCATTCCTTCTACAAACTGTACTGTGGCTTCTCTCTTGATTTTCAAGGCACTCATGTATCACTCATCGCCTTGTTTTATCTTTCCCCCATCACTTATGTGGTGTCTGCTCCATTTTTTCCAAAGGCCAAATAAAATACTAAAAATGTGTAAAGCTTACATTATCCTATAATCATGTATTAACTATCTATCATATAACTGAAATTCAGGTATTTCATCCTAAATACAATTGCCTGCCTCTTTTGAATTTCCTTCATTCATATGGATACTAGAATATTGATTTCTTAAATTATATCTCAACCTCTATCTTTCTATCTTATTCTTTTTAAAAAATCTATTATGCTGAGTGAAATAAGTCAATCGGAGAAGGACAAACATTATATGGTCTCATTCATTTGGGGAATATAAATAATAGTGAAAGGGAATAGAGGGGAAGGGAGAAGAAATGGGTAGGAAATATCAGAAAGGGAGACAGAACATGGAAGACTCCTAACTCTGGGAAACGAACTATGGGTGGTGAAAGGGGAGGAAGGTGGGGGGTGGGGGTGACTGGGTGGCTGGCACTGAGGGAGGCACTTGACGGGATGAGCACTGGGTGTTGTTCTGTATGTTGGCAAATTGAACACCAATAAAAAATAAATTTATTATTTAAAAAAATCTATCTTCTATCCATCATCTATCATTTTTCCATGGGAAAGCTTTTATTTGTGAAGGGAGACAGAATTTTTCTTTTTTCTTTCTACATACCCATGTCTTATATTGTCTAATAATGATGTAAGATTTCAAAATGTTTTCTTTAGACAAGACAATGTAATCATGCAATTTGTTATTGTCTAAGGTTTAGGTCAATGCCTGGAACACAAAACAGTCTGAAACATGAATGATATGGTTACTATTAAATTAGCAAAATACTCTTCTGAAACTTTATTTCTCCATCAAAGTGAAAGAAAGATAGTCTTTTTTTTTGAAGAAAAGCTATTATTTTCACATTTAAAAAGAGTGCACTCACCATTCTTAAAGATGACTTATTTGTAGGAAATTTTATTGCTTCTTAAGTTGAATTTGAAACTGCTTTTAGTGTCACAGTAAGTATAAGACACTTCTTAAGTAAAAAGTCAATCCTCTATTGTACATTTTTTCCAGTTTTAGTTTCTTTTCTTTTTTTAAATCTCTCCATTGTAGACTAATAGAATATATAACCCAACTTTTCTAAAAAACCCTCCAGATTTCATATATTTAAAAATATTCAGACAAAAATATTTTCTTAATTTTGGAGTTTTTACCTTGGAAGTGATTTTAGAGATTATTTTGAGAGGAGAGTAAACAGATAGCTCATAGATAATATGTCATTTAGGACAAAAATTGAGATATCAGGAAAAATGCAGTCATGTTCTTGAGTCATAAATTCTTTAAAAATATTTTGCTAGTTTATATATGAAAAAATTCATTGTAATTTGATGAGACATTGTAAAAAAGTGACACATTGGATATATCATCACATTTTAACTTTAGCTTAAATAATAAATCATCTGTTTTCATGTTAACCTGTTTCGATGACTGACGAATTTGTAAATACTGCAAGTGTATTTAAGGACATGCAGATTTTGCATCAAATCAGAGATTTAAAAGAATCAATTACAAAATGAAAAATGAAACTTGATTTTAGGACCTAAGAGATATAATTACCAGGGTGCTAAAATTGTACTTCTGAGTGGAAATTCATCAAGAAATCAGAATGCCTAAAATAACATTTAAAATAATAGGGAAAAGTTATATGTAACCATGACAAGTGTCCTAGTCTATTTAGGCTACCATAACAAAAATTCCCTAGACTGGGTGGTTTAAGAACACTTATTTCTCTCAGTTCTAGAGGCTGGGAAGTCCAAGATCAAGGTATTTGCAGATTTAGCATCTGGTGAGGACCCATTGTTTGGTCCATAGACAATTACATTCTTGCTGTATCCTCACATAGCTGAAGGGAACATAGCTGAGGGAGTTATCTGGAGTCCCTTTCATAAAGATGCTAATCCCATTCATGAGGGTCTACCCTCATGACCTAATCACTTCCCAAGTGCCTCACCCCCCAATATTATCACATTGGGCTTTAGTATTTAACACATTAATTTAGGGGAGACACAAACAGTCTATGGCATGATAAATGAAATTCCATCCATATATAATATTGACTTTTCATATCTACAATTGTTCTCAATTAGTATTTTGATATTCAGTGACAATATTTATATGAAATTAAAAGATATCTCACTCTCTAAGATACTACAAGTCTCTTCATAGTATACATTGGAAATTACCACAATTATACATAATTTTCACCTCCTCTTTCAAAAGCAAAAATCCCCCAAATGTGCATCATATTCCATAGTTCATTGCATATTTGTTTCCTCTTAAGAGACATTTACAAAGAATTTGTTAACATCATGCTTTACTTTGAATAAATAACATCCTCAAATGATGAAACTATAATTTGGATGATAGCAGTAAACTTTGATAACAGACACTAAAATGATATAAATGGCTCAAATACAATACAACTTTATTTCTAGCTCATAAAATAATTCAAGATGGCTCTTTTCCATGGAGTAACTCATGGTGCCAGGTTCCTTCTGGATTGTGGCTCTACCTGGCATTGTATACTTGTATACATTATATACAAGTACAAGAGGAAGGGGAATGTTCAAGAGGGAAATCGATTTATTGAATTCTTTGCCTAGAATCATTGTCTTCATTTTTTGTTCATATTATTTAATGAGAACTGATCACATAACCACATATAGATTTATGCAGGGTAAGTAAATGTTTTTCTGAACTGGATAACTGCTTCCCAGCTGCAAGTGGATAGTTAAGGATAGGGGAGAAACAGCTACTCCCACAGTCCAGTTTTCTGACTACCAGACTTACCCTTAGTTCTTTGGGTGGGAAATGTGTATCTTTCCTCCTACCTGAAGTACACACCTATTCTGTTCCTAAGGAAAATATCCCAAATTCTGATTAAGAATTTGTATCTGGCTCAAAATTAATATTAAGAACTGTATCTAGCTCAAAATCCAGAGTCTCTGGGTGATGTACAGTCCTCTTTGTGGTCCAGATGTGGCTTCATTACCCTTCACTAGCCTGTTAGCTAATTGCACCTGTCTTCCTCCTTACCAAATACACAATGGTGGAAGAAAGGTAGACCATTATGTCAAAAATCCCACAGTAGGCACTACTTCTTGTCATAGTCTGCTGACTAGGCATTAAAATATCCCTGATAACAGATTATGGATTAGATTTGTATTCTTCTTGATAGGGATTTTCTTGTTATTGTTCTACATGGTCCCTGATTTAATCTCTAGAATTTCTTTCCTCATCCATATCCTCCATGGCATCATTTGAAATGGACCTTGGAGATTCTGTGCCTTTGAGGGCTAAACAGCTTTCATAGCTGATTTCTTGTTCATCCACACTGGATGAGTCCAAGTGTTAAGGCTTGCCCATTAGTCACTGGCTCTTAGAGGGCAAGTTCATACTTTCTTTGTCAATATAATTTTTTCAAAATCTTGAAAGACTTCAGAAATATTTGTTTCTAGTTCGTTCGTTTGGCCTCGCATCATACCTCAAATTCTTTCCTGGACATTATTCTTAAGTCTCTCTTATAATTTTACTTTCTTTCTCCTATGCCTGTTTCTCTAAACTTAATATGTGCTATCATAAAACCATCTACAACAATAAGCTTGGGCGGGAAAGCAATGTTTTTAATCTGACCTTTGCCACATGGCTGAGTTCTTTTTTTCTAAAAAGTCTTAACAGAATCTGGAGAGCAAATATTCTGTGGGCTCCAACAGCCACTAACTTTTCCAGCCCTGCTACTTTTTGGTCAGTCATATATGAGCTAATTTTGTTCTTGAAATACTTTGCTAAAAACAGCATGTAAAGCCAACACACTCTAGTGCTCAGGCTTCTTCCAACAATTTCCTTAGAACTACACTTTTATGTATTCTGCTTTCCAAGTCATCTCCAGCAACAGCTTAACTAAATAATTTGACACTGAATAACATAGGTCCCCAACTTCCTACCCTATACTATCTTTTTTCCCCCACTGCCTAACTGCTAACTAAGCCCATACCATATATACTAATGGGTATTTTCCTCCTAAATAGGAGCACTTCATTTCAAGGTATCAATTTCTGTATTAGAAAGAGTATGCTAAACAGTGATAAAATATATGTGGAAAATTTATAATACAATGGCTCAATGTTGTAATAGTCTTAGATGTGTATTCCTGATTTGTGGGCAATTCTTTTCTATATTGTTATTCAGAGACTCAAACTCTTCCCATTTTCTGTCAGTTCCTGGGGCCATAATCATTTTTATCTAGTTTGTAGGAAGAGGAAAAGAGAGCAGGGAGGATGTGTATGTTATTACCTTGGTCAGAAAATGGCACCTGTAATTTTCATTCCCCTGATATAAACTAGTCACAAGGCTGTAGCTAGGTTCAGGGCGGCCTTGGTAATGGAAACCCTGCTTTCATTAAGCAGTTCCAGCTTAATACACTGTATACAACAGAAGTGAAAGTGAAAAGGCAATTTTGATGGACAACAGCTGTCTCGACCTCATTATTTAATTAACATTTTTATATGCCTGTCTAGATTATAAAGCACTATAAATATAACATTGTATAATGTGAATTATCTTAGCAATTCTATAATATAAGAAAGATTATCCATAGAGAAATTAGTGGTTTGCCTAAGATCATAAACTTTGTAAAAGTTAAAGCTTGGATGTGAACCCAGAACTTCTCTTTCCAAATCTTATGCTCTTTCTGAGAAATTGGTTAGGGGAAAGAAAGGGAAAGAAAAGAAAAAGAAGTGAGTCTTCAATATGATATAAATTTTGAAATTAATACCTTCAAATCACCTAATAGCTAATGAATTTTTGATTAGTAACACATGGCCATAAATCTCAGATAGTTTAATATTATATTTTCCTTATAATAATATAGAATCTAATCCCATTAGTGAATTTAACATGGGTGTATTTTTTCTTTCATGACCTTAAAATTGACCAGTTTTCAACTAAACTTTTTTTCTTAAATGAAAGGAATAGAATGACTTTTTTTGTGAATGGGAACTCACAGTTCATATTTGCCAATCTCTGAATAATAGATATATTTAGAGGTTCATTTAAGACTTCAAAATCAATTTTCCTAATGTGTAGTATATATTAGGAAATTGTTTCTTATTAGTCATTTATTTCTCTCCTATTTTTTTTAAGTCATTGAGAAATAACTGCTTGGAAGGAGGCTATGTACTAACTGTTCCAATATTGAAAATACATAAAAAGTCAATGAAGATAAATTTTCCTCTTTTTTTGTATTTTTCAAAAATCAAATATAGTCAGCATTATGGAAGGAGTTTTATTTGTTTTTATCCCCCTCTCTTATCTATATTATACTCTAAATCTATTTGACATTCACAGCATGAGAAAATTTAAAGTTGGAAAAGAGTTGTGAGATCATCTTTTCTGACCTCTCATTCAACTTCAGCAGAACTTAATATAGTTATAATAGTCTTAACATAGTCTAAAGAAATTAACTAATAGCATACAGACTTTTTTCTCTCATAGATTATGCAATTTGAGCTTATTTCTCTGGCCAAATGATTATTGATGATAACTTTCTAATTTTCTTGGCAGGACAAGGAAAGTTCTAATGGTCTGCCCTTCCATTGGACAATACTTTTGCCAACTGACTTTTTTTTGCATGTGGGAAAGGTCTTATGAATTCTGTGACTTTTCTTAGTGTTTATTATTGCAAAGGATCTGAATATATCCTTTATGTGGAAATGATATTTTCTAATTTATTAAAAGCAAAATGTATTTAATGATCTGCATAAGGGAATCCTTTTTGATGGTGTTATCATAGCTCAAGGATTCCCTGCTGACTAAAGAAAAGATGAAAAATTCAGCACTTTCTTTGTACAATCTTGTTGACATAAAGACATTTGCATTCACTATTAAAAATTACTTGTTTTTAGACCAAAACTTGCTATCTGTTTGTAAAGTTAGAATTCTCCAATGAGTAACTATGACTTCTCTAGATTAACCTAGCTTTTCTTAGATATTGTGGATTTGCCTATACAACAATGTGGACTTGGTAAATAGTCAATTAACAAATGCTGTGTAATAATGTTTTTACGAGCTTGACAGGTTACTGTATGGTAAGATTCATCTTAGATTTTTAATATCAAAGATGCATTGAATTTGGCTATCTGTCATTTTATGTGATTATAGATAAGTGTTATTTGACATGAGTTCCAACTTTGTTAGAGATTTATTATTCATGCATTTTTCTTCAATGACTTTGGGAGAAGAAATTTATTAAAGTTATGTAACTACAGAATAGCCTCTACATTGGGATTTGTGGCTCACTGTCTGGAGCATGGTCTAGACAATAGCAAATTCCTCAGTTCTGAACAGGCTGCATATTGCCAACTTGAACATTGATTTAGCTGAAACATTGCATTTCATATTTCAATGTTGCATTCCATTTCATTATACTAAAATGTTGGACACAGAAGTAGAATTCTGGTGTTCTGATCCCATGGTCTTTCTACGAGTTTGTGCTGCTTGGATACAGCCCAGAAAACCTTGAAGACTGCCCAGAACACTGAACACACCAACTGCTTGACTGCAGGCACTAGACTGTGTATGCTTCTTTCCTGTTTGTTCCATGTGAAACACCAAAGTGAAAAGCCCAGTACACAATGAATCACATTCTTCCAGTGTGTCAGTCATATCCTAGAAGCTAGGCAGGCCATCTTGGTAATTGAGTGAGTTCTCACCAAGGATATTAAAAAGTTCATTTATTGAGAGATATGGCTCCCAAAGTTATATACTTTTCTCTCCAAAAAATTTATACTAAGAAACTAAAGTCATGTAGGACCTGAAGCAGTATCTTCTTCAAAACAAGATTTTGATATAATATGTCAAATTCTTGTAATTCAATCAAAGAATAACTTTAAATGACTTTTGTATATCAAATTAGGACTGCTGCTTAAGGAATATATTATCACGTTTATCTTTCTTTCTGATTTCTAATGAATGCATTAAAAGAGATAAAATCCATGTAGTCAGAAAGAATAGGAAAGGAGCCATCACTGCAAGTGAGATTTCAATATAGATCTTCCTTTTCTTACAATGGGGTCACATCCTGATAAACCCATTGTAATTTGAAAATGTAAGAAGTCAAAAATGCATTGAATACACCTAACCTACCGAACATCATAACTCAGATAACCTACATTAAATGTGCTTGCTTATAACACTTACATTAACCTACAATTGGGCAAAATCATCTAACATGAAGCTTGCTTTATGATAAACTATTGAAATCTCATGTAATTTATTTTCACAGTAGTGAAAGTAAAAAAAAAACAGGATGATTGTATGGGTACAGATTGGTTGTCAGTGTATTGCTTGTTTCCCCTTGTGATTGGTTGCCTGGGAGCTGCTGGTGGCCGCTGCTAATCACATCACAAGAGTATTAAATGAAATATTACTAGCTTAGAAAAGAATCAAAATTCAAAATTTGATGTAGAATTTTTACTGAATGCATATCACTTTAGTAGCATTGAAAAGTAAAAAAAAAAAAAAGTAATTTGAACCATCAAAAATCAGGGACCATATATAATCCTTAACTACTCACATAAGTGAGACCATAGAAAGTGAGGTAGTTTGTTTCACATAGAACAGGATATGGAGTCACCATATCTTTAGCGAGTCAGGGTCAGACAGGGTGCTCATTATAGGAGAATTGGCTGAAAATCTGCATACAAATGGATTTTTTTGGTATCCTCTCTAATTCCTGGCCCCACACAAACCCACCCAAGAATGCTGTGTAATGTAGAATATCTCAAGTCGATTCTGCAGACAAACTGAGCCTGAGGTCATATAGAAAGTGTCTTAGCTCAAGCTACCAAAACAAAATCCATAGACTGGATGGCTTAAACAATAGAAATTAATTTTCTTAGTTCTGGAGGCTGGGAGTTCAAGATCAGGGTGCCAGCACTGGTGTGGGGAGAGCTCTCTTCCTGGCTGCAGCAGCCACCTTCTCACTTTGTGAGCACAATGACAGAGCACTCGTTTTTCTCTCTCTCTGTTCTTAGAAGGTCATGGTGTGGTCATTTTAGGGCCCTGCACTTATGACTTCCCTTAGCCTTAATTATGTCCTATAGACACTATCTTCAGATACAGTCACATTACGGGGCTAATCCGTAATTCAACATGTGAATTGGGGGTGGGAGCACAATTCAGTCCATAGAAGAATGATAAGTACGTAACCAGTGTAGACAACTCTTGAGTCTATATGTGCTCATTATGTGTGCAACCTTGTCACTGTGTAATAATACACCTTATTTTTAGAGGTTTCAAAAATGCATAATTTCTTTTAAGTCCCTTGCCTTTCATTCTGAGAACTGTTGAGAGGAACACACAGATTTTACCCATGGAATGTGAAAATGTGGTTTATTTTATAAGAATAATCACTTGATTTTTAATCAAACACATGTATCCTTTAGAGTTCTGCCTATAAACAGGAGAACTAAAAGTTTATTCTAAAAAATAAAGCTTATAAACATGTAAAAGGAGCTGGGCATGTGAAGGTCTGGAACAGGGAAGTGAAATTCGGCAAGTCACTAACCAAGGGAGCTTGTTATGGATGAGCAGGTCAGAGATGTAGAAAAATTCCAGAAAATGTGCATGTCTGGCCGCTGAATTGGAGTTTTAGCAGGGATGTTTGAGGAGAGGTCTGTGAAAGCTATCACCTTGGTACAGCTCAATCTTTGCCCCAGAGGGAGCATTATCTTTAAAATGCTGGACATAAAATAAATCTACCATCTACTTTGGAAAGATACACTATCTTTCTCCTCCAACTCTGTTTGCTATATAAACATCCTTGAAAAGATAGTCTGGTAAAAAGGCTGTCAATGTTTCTTCTCAGGAGACTTGAAAAAACATGAGACACCTAAAGAGAATTGTCTCCTAAGATCTAGATAGTGTCTAGTACATAGGAGGTTCTCAACAAACACTTCATTAAATGGAGTGTATACATGTACATATATATTTGAATACAATATTTTCATATCATCTTATATTGATACCAAGAAGTTAACAAATCCTGAGGATGATGGAAGTTTCATGTTTGATATCCTTCCAGACTTTGTGCTATGTGTCTTTGTCTATGACTGGTTCTAATTTGTATCCTTGGCTATAAAAAATGTGACTGTGATTATAACTGTTTTCAGTGAGTTCTGTGAGTCTTTCTAGTTGAATTATTGAACCCAAGAGTAGTTGTGGTAACCCTGGAATTTGTAGCCAGCTGGTCTGAAATGAGGGTGGCCCTAGGGACCTTCAAAGTTACAGCTGGTGCCTGAAGTGAGAGATGTCTTATGAGGACTGTGCCCTCAGATCATGCAGTTTGCCTAACTCTGGATAACTCAACTCTTTAAAGTAGGATTAAAGGCATTTGTATTTATTTGATAGGCTATAGAGTGTGTTGAATTTTTAACATGGTAGTCCTACTACTAAATTATTTACTTATTTTATTTATTACTTTATTTATTATAGTGATTCTAATTAATTGAAACTTTTGCCAAAATGTGACAGCAGACACAGTATGCCTCATTTGGCTAGCAGTTATTCTTGCACACCTGTTCCCACACACAGATGGTATAAACTCCTCATCAACTGAAGCAAATCCAGTCTTGCTCAGTTAATGTTTCCAACCAATCTGATGATCCAGTACTCTCTAAACTTAAAATACAACTTATCTGCCTCCAACTCAGTCAATACAATTGTGGAGTAGAAAAGGAAAATGACAATAACATTTCTCTTTTAAAAAGTACAATAGTTGGAAGGACACAGCAGTCACTGGTCCAGACTATGTTCATCCAGTGTTGGGCCGAAATAGGGAAGAAAATAGCAGAAAGATTTCCTTGTGGGGAGAAGAAAATTAACCCATCTGAAATCTATAATAAAGGGGAAAGTCCTTTATTGGTTGCTTTCCTGGCTCACAATCTTCTGTGGTGACTCTGAGGAGGACATTGGAAAATTTTAACTATTTGGGGTGGTATAGCTCTTGACCCCACGTTCATTTTGTGATTTGGAGATTACTGTAGGGGTTAAATGGCTGATGCTAATTAGATTTTAAGGTTACCTTAGTTATAAAATTTCCTAAAAACTTATTTTAAATCCTCTTGTCTTTCACCTCAAGACAAATCCATATCTGAGTACACAGACTTAAAGACCTCATTCTGGCATAGTTTTTAAGCATGAAGATTTCAATCTTTTTCTTACTGCATTCTGTGCTTTACCCATCTCTCTTTCTCTAAACTTAGTGTTATTCCTAGAAAATAGTTGAGACAATATGCTTGGGTTGGAAAACAGATGTTGATCATGGTTTTGTCAGCAGAATTACTGTTCATGTTATCAATTGCTTTGTAACAAATTATTCCAAAATTTGGTGGCATTCACATCATTATTCAAAAGATTTAATTCCTTGTGGGCTGTTGAAGTAAAGTCCTCCTTTCATTGCCGTGTCAGCCTCTCCAACATGGCGTTTGGTTCCTCAAAGACATGATGATCTTTCTTTTCTTTTCTTTTTCTTTTCTTTTCTTTTCTTTTCTTTTCTTTTCTTTTCTTTTCTTTTCTTTTCTTTTTTTCTTTTCTTTTCTTTTTTCTTTTCTTTCTTTTCCTTTCTTTTCTTTTCTTTCTTTTCTTTCTTTCTTTCTTTCTTTCTTTCTTTCTTTCTTTCTTTCTTTCTTCTTTCTTTTCTTTTCTTTTCTTTTCTTTTCTTTTCTTTTCTTTTCTTTTTTCTTTTCTTTTCTTTTCTTTTCTTTTCTCTTTTCTTTTCTTTTCTTTTCTTTTCTTTTCTTCTCTTCTCTCCTCTCTTCTCCTTTCCTCTCCTTTTCTCTTCTTTTCTTTTTGTAATACCAAACCGATGTTTTCGATATTAACAGTATTGAGAAATATGAAATAAAGCTAAGATTAAAACTTAGATTCACATGAAGAAGGTGAATCTGTATTTTCTGGCTGGATCTCATTTATTCATTTCATTTTGGTTTTGTGTCCAATCACTGCTTCAAACTGAAAATTCTGTACATGATTTATAGCTGCCAAATCACAATCAGGAAGAAATCTGTCTAGTATCATATAGATATTGAATATGGTAGAACATATTTTGAATCTTTGGTAACCTATTCACAGGTGTGACACTATATAATGTTTGTTGTATGCTATTCATTAGAAGCAAGTAACTAGGTTTTGTCCATAATTAAGGGGAGGGGATTATACAAGAGTATGAATATCAGGAGGCAGAGATCATTGAGCACCATTTGGACATCTACCTACCATACGGCTTCTATTTTATTGGTTAGAGCTTTAGTACAAGGCTGCATCTAGCTGTAAGAGAGGCTGGGAACTTTCATGTTTATTATAGGCTGCCATGTATTTAGCTAAAAAATGAGAGATTTGTTAAGAGAAAGAGAGAAAAGGAAAATTTCATATGACTAGAAGTTTCTGCAATCATGGCCTTGGCAATTTACTTTCATTTTCTAAGGCTTAGTAAATATTAATAACATTAGGAAAGTAACATATCAGGAAATGCAAAGTGCACAGCACATGGGAAGCAGCACATAAGTTGAGTTTCTTTCTCTTCTTAGTTTCTCATTTCTGACCTGACTTAACCTCCCCAATATGAGAATTCCCTTTCCTATATTCTTGAATATAAGCAGTTGTTTATATCATGATTCCAATGATAAAAAGTCTATTTTATTATAAATTGAATCACTCCGTTGTTTAAAATCTCCTATGTTTGGATTGTGCAATGCATATTGAACTTAAATTAGTTTTCAGTAACTTTTACCAATTGATTTCTTCTATACATACTTAACAATGAATTTTATTTACTTATGTTTATTCCCCTAATGGTACAAATAGTTACAAAAAATGTATATCTGGTTTCTTAAATATAAACCATTAACATATTTTTACTTGGTTTGTTACTTTGGATTTTATCTTAATTAATAAATGCAATACCACAAAGTTAGGAGGTTCTTCACAATCACATTAGGAAATGAGGTGTTTCTGGAAGGTTTCAGCTTTTTCCCCCCTCCTTATTTAAGAGTTTCTTTTGTCATTAAAGGTTGTACTTGTTCTCATCCTTTCTTCTTAAATGGTACCTCTTCTACAAAGTATGATCAAACCTCTGGTTCTGGAAGAAATGCCTTGTAACCAGTTCTTTTTGTTTCTCTCCATACCTGTCACAATGCTGGACTGGTGCAGGAAGCACTCACAGCCTTTTCAGTCTGCAGGGTTTATAGTCTGTTACTCCAGACTCAGAGCTACTCTCTCACTGTCACTTCTTAACCAAGACCACCTGCTCTAAACTCTGTAAGACAGTTCCTCTAGAACAAACCCTGTTCCCTCCTCAGGGTCTTTCTTCTATCCTCAAGCAGCAAGAGACTGCCTCCTGCCTTTGCTGCCTTTCTTCAAACCTTACAGCAGCCCTCAAGGTTTTGTTTTGAGAGCAGACACTGTCTTGTACACTCAATCACTTGTAACATAAAGACAACCACTAATCTTGTCTTATTAATGTACTCCTTATTCACCAAACTAAAGGCATCTGCCCTACCTTGTACTTGCTCTGGACTTCTTCAACTGTGACCTCCCTCCCCACTCGTGATGCTATCTGCTGTTGACTTGTAATTTGACTGTGAATAAACTCTCCAACATCCTTGGGTTTTCTGAGAATGTCCCTTTATCCTTCCTCCTCCTTCCACATGAAACCTGAGACTTCCCTGAGGACAATGCAAAGACCCTGTTTGTGAAAGTTGATCATTGTTATATACCTGACAAACCAAGTAGTAAGGTGAGCTAGTCAGCACTCCTCTGGCTTCTGAAAGCTTCTGTCAGAATATCACTCCTTCCACCCTGAGACCTTTGACTAGCCTCTGTCTTTTCCCTTTACGATCATCTATGGATCTTCTGGACACTTCTCCTCAAATGCATGGATATTGGAGAACCAATCTCTTACAAACTTGCTCTTCATCCCCCTTTCTGCCAAAATCTTCAGGGATTTCCACAAGTGAACATCTCACATTAAGTAGCATCAGACTTCTGGGCTTTCTCTTCATCTCCGTGGGACCTTCACTCCACTTCATTTCAACTACAACCCTTAAGAGAGCAAAGAAGAAACTGATTACAATTTGAGTAATGTTTTAACTTTTTAAAATTTGAAACAGAATCATAGAGATTGAGAAAAATAAGCACATCAATTGCGTGCTCTTGCTCCTTTTGAGATGGATATAAAACCAGAATTTCCATTCCATCCCTGTGCCCTGATCCACATTTGTAGTTGAAATGCAGGTGGTGTTCATAGTCATTTTAGATGACTCAGTTCCCTAAATCTGGTCAATCCTATTTTTTCTTTACTGACTTTTATTCCAAATTTCTTCAGAGTCATACAGAAAGGCTTTTATATGCCAAGAATAATAAAATCAGAAGAAGGAATAAGCCAGGATGTCAACTGTCATGCAATATTTAAAATAAGTGACAATTTGACTTCTATATTTTTGCTAAATATTTATGATGCATTTTTAGAATGACTGGCTTCAGGAGGCTTCACAAAGCACGTAAGAAATTGAAAGGAGACAAATATTTTGTAACAAAGCTTTTTTTTTTAATTTTGGGGGATGAGTTAGTTTTTTTGTCATAAAAGCTTTGGTTTATAATCAGGAGAACTCATGCCATAAAAATTTCAAAACCTAGAATTTGTTTTCATAACATTTTTGTTGTCCTGATAACAAGAGCTTGACACTTCAGTTTGGCTTTTGTTTTTAAACTTTCCTGTATATTGCCTGCCAGAGAAAAAACTGGAAGTGCCAGGTATTATTTTTTTACTTTTGAAATAAAGTCTTCTTTGGGGAAATTTTTATTTTTTTGAGTATGAACAAGCATCTACTCTGCTACTAATGAGTCTAAGGAAGAGATTCTGATTCAAACAATGATAGTGCATAGCATGGCCAAAAGAAGCAAAACTCCAGTCTTTTGATAATAGGCATTCTAGCAGATGTGAGGCGATAATCACATTGTGGTTTTGATTTGCATTTTCCTGATTATTAGTGATGATGAGCAGCTTTTCATGTGCCTCTTGGTCACTTGATTTATTCTTTGGAAAATTGGCTATTCAGGTCCTTTACACATTTTTTAATTGCGTTTTTTTTTTCTATTGAGTTGTATATAGTCCTTGAATATTTTACGAACTAGGGGTGGTAGAAGGGGAGGAGGGCGGGGGGTGGGAGTGAATGGGTGACGGGCACTGGGTGTTATTCTGTATGTTAGTAAATTGAACACCAATAAAAAAATAAATTAAAAAAGAAAAAAAAAAGAATATTTTGAATATTAACTGTTTATTGGATGTATTGTTTGTAAATATTTTCTCCCATTCCATAGGTTGCCTTTTCATTTTGTCGATTGCTTTGTTTATGTGCAAAAGCTTTGAGGTTTGATGTTGTCCCACTTGTTTATTTTACTTGTGTAGTTTTTGCTTTTGTTGTCAAATTAAAAAAAAAAAATCATTGCCAAGACCAACTTCAAGAACCTATCTTCTATTTTTTTTTCTAGCAGTCTTATAGATTTTAGTCTTACATTTAAGTCCTTAATCCATTTTTAGTTGACTTTTTTTGTGTGTATGGCATAAGATAGGACATGGTTTTATTCTTTTCTTTGTGGATATCTAGTTTCCCCAGCACCAAGGAATTAGACTATCTGTTACTCATTGTACATTCTTGGCTGTTTTGTTGACAATTAATTGACTACATATATGTGGGTTTATTTCTGGGCTCTTTATTCTGTTCTGTGGATCTATGTGTCTGTTTTTGTGCCAATACCACACTGCTTTGACTACCGTAGCTTTGTAATATAGTTTGAAATCACGAAGTGTGATGCCTCCTGCCTTGTTCTCCTTTTCCAAGATTTCTTTGGCTTTCCAGGGTCTTTGTGGTTTCTGAGAAATTTTAGGACCTTTTTCTATATTTTTGAGAAAACTGCCATTTTATTTTCAAGAAGGATTACTTTGAATCTGTACATCACTTTGGGTAGTATGGACATTTTAACAATATTTCTTCTAATCCATGAACACAAGATATATTTACATTTATTTTTGTCTTCAATTTCTTTCATCAATGTCTTTTAATTTTCAGTGTAATGGTCTTGAACCTCCTTGGTTAAATTTATTTCTAGGTATTTTATTCTTTTTCATGCTATCATAAATAAGATTAGTTTCTTTCTTTTTTTTTTTATGATAGTCACAGAGACAGAGAGAGAGGCAGAGACATAGGCAGAGGGAGAAGCAGGCTCCATGCACCGGGAGCCTGATGTGGGATTCGATCCCGGGTCTCCAGGATCGTGCCCTGAGCCAAAGACAAGCTCCAAACCACTGCGCCACCCAGGGATCCCTAAGATCAGTTTCTTAATTTCTTTCTCTGATAGTTCATTATTAGTGTATAGAAACACAACTAATTTTTGTGTATCTATTTTGTATCTTGCAACTTCATTGAGTTCATTTATAAGTTGTAGCAATTTTTTTTTTTGTGGAGTCTTCGAGTTTTCTATATGTTAAGATCATATTATCTGCAGATAAAGTTTTCTTTCTTTCTTTCTTTCTGATTTGTATGCCTTTATATCTTTTATTGCTTAATTAGTCTGGTTAAGACTTCCAACATTATTTGAATAAAAGTGCAAGAGTAAGCATCTTTGCCTTGCTTTTTAGAGGAAAAAGCCTTGAGTTGGTCACCATTGAGTCTGATACTAGCTGTGGGTTTGTCATATATGGCTTTTATTATGTTAAGTTACATTTCTTCTATAACTAGTTTGTTGAGAATTTTTATCATGACGGAAAACTGAATTTAGTCAGATGTTTTTCTGCATTAATCATATGATTTTTATACTTTGGTTTGTAATGTGGTGTATCATATTCATTGACTTGCCCATGTTTAAACAGACTTGTATTTCTAAAATAAATCCCACTTGATACTGTTAATTTGCTTTGCTAATGGTTTGTTCAGGAATTTTGCATTTATGTTCATCATGGATATTGGCTTATCATTTTCTATTCTTATAGTGTTCTTGTCTGCCTTTGGTAATAAGGTAATGCTGGCTTTGTAAAATATATTTGAAAACATCTTATTTTATTTTCTTAGAATAGCTTAAGAGAGATTGGTATTAATAATTTCTTTAAATGTTTGATAGAATTTACTAGGAAGCCAGCTGGTCCTGGATTTTTTTTTTTTTTTTTTTTGTTAGGAAGTTTTTGATTACTGATTCAATCTCCATACTAATCATGGTCTCTTTAGATTTTCTATTTCATTCTATTTCTTTATGATTAAATCTTGGTAGATTGTGTGTTTCTAGGAATTTATCTTTTCTTCTATGTTATTGAATTTGGTGGTGTATATTTGCTCACAGTAGTTTCTTATGATCTTCAATATTTCTGTGTTACCTGTTGTAATGTCTCTTTTTTCATTTCTAATTTTGTAATTTGGGCTTCCTTCCCTCCCCTCTTCTTTTTTTTTTTTTAATATTTTTTTCTTTATTTATTTATGATAGTCACACAGAGAGAGAGAGGGGCAGAGACACAGGCAGAGGGAGATGCAGGCTCCATGCACCGGGAACCCGACATGGGATTCGATCCTGGGTCTCCAGGATCACGCCCTGGGCCAAAGGCAGACGCTAAACTGCTGTGCCACCCAGGGATCCCTTTTTTTTTTTTTTTTGTATTTGGAAATGCTGCTTTCTTTTGGTTTCCATTTGCATGGGATAGCTTTTTTCATCCCTTTATTTTCAATGAACGTGTGTTCTTAATGCAGCATCTAGGGAAGTCAGATGTGCAATGTGCAGATTAGCCCCTATCAGGAAGAAGCTGAGGCTGAGTGTTTTTGCTTACTCACTCTGTGGTGAACCAAAAGAAATAGTTACTGGGAGTGCTTCTGAGCCCTAATAGAACCTCTTTGTTTTGTATGGTCTGTGAGGATCATGAATGCCAAGCTAGGTAGGCTCCCAGAGCAAGGTGATTTGGGGGGCCAGCTCTGTGAGTGACAGCCGTAGCAGCTGGTGTGCTAGGTATATGGACAGATTCATTTTGAAGGTGTTCTGACTCTCAGTTTTATTTTTGGCACAAGCCAGATTGAAAAGTGGGAGGAAGTGCCCTCTGGCAATTTCAGATTCTAGGGTGAATCACAGTCAGCACCTAGATAAGTGCTAACTAGAAGTCAAACCCTGGGGCATTAGTTTATAAAATATGCAGTCAAGTCTCTTCCAGGGAAAGACTAGGAGATGGGGGACATTTTTGCCTGCTCCCTCCACACTGGGTCTTGGTGTATAGCCATGATGAGTGTATTGTGCTCATTAACGACTGCTTCCTTGTTTGCTATAGTCCTGTGGGACTTGTAAACTAAGTCCTGTTGGCTTTCAGAGCTAGGTGATTTGGGGCCCTGTCCCTCAGGTGGCAGTCTTAAATGTTGAGGTGCATCAAACCCTTTGATTCTTAGAGAGAAGCTGGGAGTTGGGGTTCCCTCCTAATTGTACAGCACTGTGCTGAGGGTATAGTTTATGGTGTAAGAGAGCTTCTCAGTCCTTCCTCTGCATTTCAAAGGAGATATTTTCTCTATCACCTAATATATAGTAGTCACTCAGCTAGTTTTGGATTTCTCTCTGATAGAATTGCTCTGTGTGTGACTGTTCATTGCAGGAGTGTGTTGTGTTCATTGGAGGAGTAAATTTCGGAGAGCCTCCTGTGTTGTAATTAATATTGGTGACCAGAAAATACAGTGCTAACACAGACAAGAAAAATAGACAAGAGAAGCAACTAAACTCGGAAAATGATGATCTAGTCATAAAGAAAGAGATTACTGACTCATCTCTTATAACTTATATGTAATTTAAGCCCCTAGACCCAATCTGGCCATCAGTATCTGTCTAGTTCTGATGGATATAATTTTCTTATGGCCAAGTTAGTGGAGGTAAATTTTTTGTTGCCATGTAGTGGCACATAGTTGTGAAGTGAATTGTATGATATTTTGTTTAGATTAGATTAGAATTTGTGTCAATTTTAGAATAAGGAAATGAATCTGAAGAGTAAGATAAGTGAGCATTTCCAAATATTAAAAAAAAAATAGAAAGCAAAAATGTGATTTGGACTTTACTTGATCTTCTATTGTCATCATATGAAGAATTCTTCAAGTTCTTCTGAAGAAAGGGAAAATGAGTAAACATGTTTCTTATACTTAATGAATTTTGGCCCCAAATTGACAAATGTTTTTGAAAATCAATTCAAAGCTATATGACTGCCAGCAATTGGCAATTGCACATTGTAAAATGAGTTTCAGTGGTCTGAAGGGAAATTCCAAGACTCACAGTTAGTGTACTAAATTCAAGCTATGTCCATAAAGCAAGACAAACACTACCTTGGAATAACAAACTGTCTGGTATTCCTCACCATTTTAAAAACACATTGGAATATTTAAAAAAAAAGTTAATCTGGTATAAATCGTGTTGTTTGAAGTGGTTTCCAATTCAATATTGAATGGACATGGTGATTTGGTAACTATGTGCAAATCCTTGGAACAACTGGTGCCTATGCCAATCAAACCTTTTGAGTTTGCAGTTTAATGGGACAATGATTAAAGCCTTAGCACTGTGGCTGGTATATAGAAAATCTTTAAGGAATGTCATCTATTGTACCACTTTCACTAAAGGCCCAGTCCCAGAGCAGAATGCAGAAGAGGAGAAATTATTAATCATGCCATTCTGCATGCTATTAGAGATGCCACAGATTTCTCTTTTGATCCTGCAGTAAGTTAATAGTAAGTATTTCCTTCTATCATGGAGGAAAAAAAATGGAGGCTTTTTTTACATGTATAGAGGATGAAGTTCTAGAATTCAGCTTCTTAAGAGAAATAGGAAGCATAGCTTATTTGCTGCTTATTTCAGGATATGTCTTCTTGGATATGCAAATCAAAGTAAACAGAGTTGAGATTCAGCATGGTGTGAGTAAGCCTTAGGAAATGAAGTAAATGTGGGAGAGACTTCTGGGAAACACCATTGTCACTGCTAACCCACCAGCTAACATGGAGAGCCTGAGTAGAGATAGAATAGAGGAGTAGGTTGACAAAGGCAGATAGGCTTCATGTAATGAGCCAAGCCTGAAAGAAGACTCTTTTGTAAAAGCAGAAATCAGGGGACAAGAACCAAGTAATTGCACTCAATGCTAATTAAAGAGGTCATTGGGTCAAATAATGTTGGCAAATGAAAATTAGAACTTAGAAAAATTCTGAGTATTTTAAGAGGCAGCTACATAGGTGCCATAAAAAGGTTCAAAAGATTAAAAATAAAGCAAGGAAAAAAGGAAATTGATAAGGACAGAAGTGAGAAATAAACAATCTCAGCAAGCTATTGGGTCACTGAGGAAGGAGATGTACAAAAAAAAAAAAAAAAAAAGAATGCAGTCATCTGTCTAGATAGAGCCAGAGGATGAGCATTAGGGGAACATATGTAATCAAAACCTATTGAAGTCCCGGGTAGGAGGCTACAAAGGTTGGAATCAATTCTATCCTGGAATGTGCAAATGAGAGCTATCCCAGTGGGTTCCTATGCTAGAAAAGGAAGCTCAATGTAAAGGCACTCAAGGGCTTGCTGGGGGTGGAGACAGAAAAGGGGAGGAGGGCACAGGAGTCCACATGGGTGTTGTGATTTTCATTCTGGCCATCAGCCTCAATAATCTGGTTGACATTGCCCTCAGGATGAAGTTGGGGAATCTAGTTGGAGTGAATCTGAGAATTCTCCAAGAGAGTAGAAACAGTCTCCTTCCCCAAATGGAGAAAAAAGAAAAAAAAAAGTATGTTTCTCTCTCTTCTCATTATCAAGCTGATAAAACATCTGTTTACAGTTTCGCTCTTCTCAGCTATGTGCCCTCAATCTTAAGGTTTCACCTGCAAGAATTGACCAAAATTAGTCTAATTTTCTATGCAGGTTGTGACAGTGGCCCTTTCTCTTCTTGATTCCTGGCTTAAGATAATGGGAGAATAGAGTGAGCCAACCTCTCAAGAGGTGTAGGGCAGCTGATCGGCAGATTCTTGGTCAGTACTACAATTTCCATCTAGCAGATTTCCAGGACTCCCTGACACTACCTGTACTGGCCTCTTCATCTACCTGTACATGGTTCCAACTCACAGGGCATATAAAGCCTATGGGGATCTCTTGGGCAAGACTACATAAAGGTTAAGAATATTTAAATATCTGGATTTTACGTATGAAGTGAAAAATGCCAGGTACCACCTTCTTTGATTAATGGAACATATAAAATTATCAAGGAAGAGAATTTGCAACATTAGCTTCAAATATAATTTTAGAAAGTGATCTTGTTCAAATCGAAGAACAAAGGGAAGTTAATCAAATATGATCTTAGAACATACACATAAAATTATTTATAAAATATTCCTGAGCCTCAGAAATGTTAAAGCTAGTAATAAAGATAAAAATACACTCAATGCCATTGTTACATGTATATTAAAAGTTAGCTTGAAAATGTGGGAAGAGGAAAGGAATAAAAAGGCAAGTCAGTTTGGGTGAAAAATAACTGTTAATGGTCAGTGAACTGATTTTAAACTTTAACATACATTTGGCATAAAAGGGAAGTCATAAGTGCGTGTATGTATGGACAATATCTCCAAAGATGGTAACACTAGTTAAATCAGGGAAACACTGAGTGATGGGGGTTCAGAATGGTAGGAAGATGCACATTTTGCTGTATGTAATTTTGTACATTCTCATTTTTATGCAATGTAAAAGCTATTTAAAATTATTACAAAGTTAATTGAGTGAAAACAGGAAGGTGTAGAGTGGTATCATATTAAGATAACACTTAAGCATATTTAAAAAAATCTTACCAGTTAAGCAGTGATGTATATCAGATATGTGTAATATTTATGTAAGTATAAGTACACAAAGTGACGTGCAAGGATGCAGAGCAAAATCATAGCACTTGTCTCGGGTATGCACATAGTGGGAGGATAAGAGATGGGAGAACTATGATGGTTAAAGAGAAATTTGATATTATCTATAGGATTTTAATTCTTAAAAAAAAAGAAAGATTGGAAATGTTTGAAAATGTTACCATTGCTAACTCTAGAAGTGTGAATACGTCTATTTGTTATAATGTGCTTCTCCATATAGTGAGTTTTTGTAATTTCAAAGGGTTAGTTAATATTAGTTGACTTGATGATAGCAACAATTCATCCTTCTAGTATTTTTAGCTTTGTAGTTGTTACCTGAGGTTGGATGTGTTTATAGGTGATATACATTAAGGATCAAATGATAAAGAAGTGCCTATCCCCCAAAAGACACATTGCTGCAGAGTTTCTGGTTGTATGATAATTGCACTGGAGTCTTGTGGGTCCCCATAATTTAGGAGCATAAAATCAAAATAACAAACCAAAAGTAAAGATAAATATTTTCTTCTTTTTTTAAGATTTATTTATTTATTTGTTCATGAGAGACAGAGAGACAGAGAGAGGCAGAAACACAGGCAGAGAGAGAAGCAGGCTCCATGCCGGGAGCCCGACGCGGGACTCGATCCTGTGACTCCAGGATCGTGCCCTGGGTCAAAGGCAGGCGCCAAACCGCTGAGCCACCCAGGGATCCCAAGATAAATATTTTCTATTCATCCTGCAGAATTCATGATTTTTCTCCCTTTCTCCCTGCTCCTGTACATGTTTTTGATGATTTTGTTGCTCCATTTAGTCTCTTTATCCATCTTCTTCACTCCTAGCTCTTACTTTTTAGTGCTTTTAACATGCATCTTTTTTGTATCAGTGCTTTTGAAAAATGTGCATTGTGTGATATGCATATAATTTCAATTCATGTAGGTGTGTTGCTCCTATCTACTTCTACTATTTTTCATTATATTTACTAAAAACTTTTCAATATCCAACCACAGTATTTTGAGTACAACAAATCCATTGCTTCTAACCATTCCATGAGATTGCATGGTGTCCATCCATCATATCTTGCCGACCCAGCCATACTCCCCATAGGAGATTAACAGGTGGTCCTCCAGTTTTACTACTGCAATGAACCCCATGGCACATCTCCTATGAACCTGTGTGAAAATATCTGAGTCACACACCTACCAGCAGATTTGTGGAGTTATGTAGAATATCATCTTTTTATTCTGCACATCTATAGACAGGTTTGCTCTCCAAAATGGTTCTATTTGCCAGCACTCCTATATGCCTGAGTTCTCACCAGCACATGGCACATCCTAGCTTTCTAGTCTTAATCTAAAAGGTACAAAGTGAGATCTTGTTTTAATATACACATGTTATAGTACTAATGATCTAATCATTTGAGTATCTCTCTTTTTTAAAAGATTTTATTTATTTGAGAGAGAGAGAGCATACAAGGAGGGGGAGTGGCAGAGGGAGAAGGAGAAGCAGGCTCCCCACAGACCAGGGAGCCTGATGCAGGGCTCCATCCCAGGATCCCAGATCATGACCTGAGCCGAAGGCAGATGCTTAATCCACTAAGCCACGCAGGTGCCCCCATTTTGAGTGTAATTTTATATGCTTTTCTGATTTCTTCTAAAAATAGTCTGTTCATGATTTTTTGCTTCTTTTCCCTAGGGCCATCTTATTCTATTTACTTGTTGGTCTATAGAAATCTATTATATAATTACATATATATTTGTTTATTATATATTGCCTAAATATGCCTCTATTATACAGTTTATGCGCATCACACATTTATATTTATATATTTATTTGGAAATGTAGAAATTTCAAATATCTTCTGCCATTTTGCAATTTCCTCTTAACTTTGTCTATTTATTCTATGATTCACTGTCTAGAAATTGTTTTTTTTTTGATATAATAAAGGTTACCATTTTTGTCTTATATCTGCTTGTTTTTGGTATACTTTAAAGATATCTTTCTAAGACCCTGCCACAAAGATACTCTATGATATTTTCTTTCTAACTTTATTGTTTCATTGTTCCTATTTAGGTCTTTAATTGATCTAGAGTTCCTATTTGCATAGGATGTTATGTGGAAATCAAGGTTAATTTTCTTTATTTACAGTATGAACCATCTCCAAACTGAGAGCTAGTTGTAACTATAGGTAAAAAAAAAAAAAAAAAAAAAAGGATTATAACAACATTAACCAAAAATATGGCATTTTCAATAAAAATCTCCTGCATGGCCAAAAGAGGTACAGAACAAAGAAAGAGAATTACTTGGAAGACCCAAACAAATTTATACCCTGCCAAAATACCATTAGCCAAGCATCACTGCTTTATATTTGACATTTGTAGAATTATAGACCATTAGGAAAACATCAGACTAAGCTAACAGAAGCTACTGGCAGGGGTGGGATTTTTCTTGAATCTTAATGGCTTTCATGTGGATGTTGACTGATAGAAGGAGAAGGAAAACCTCTTTTTGATAAGGTACAAACAATTGTTTCAAACACTCTGACTTCACCTTGACCTGTTTCCAGATGATTTATTTGATCCTATAAATAGCTCCAGCTTAGACAACCCTTCACCCTTGGCTTTGCAACCCCAATTCCTTCCCTATTTATATCTTCGGAGACTGGCATTGCTTGTTCATGTAACAATGACTACTAAATCTAGATCTTTTTATCTTCTGCCCAACCTCACAAAAAATGCTGATGTTCAGAGTGTTGTACAGTAGACAGACTATCCATCAAGTCCGTCTTGCTGGCAGACTGGCTGACTTCTGTGTTTATGGAATTCAAAGACTTGCCAAGTAAATAAATATAGCAAAAAACACATCCCAAATTAGACATACCCCTAAATAAGTTATTGTAGGTAATTTGCCAAGAGCTTTCTTCCCTGACTTCCAGACTGCCTGTGTTTAAGGTCAAAAGGTTACAGCATTTTATGCCTGCCAGGATCTAGCATCCGGTCATCCCATCTGCCTAAAGAACTTTCCTGCTTATCACAGCAAGCCTAAGGAGTCTGTTTGAATTTATTGAAGGATTGTTAGCAAACCCGCCAGAGCTTCTGGCCTATTGTTCGTAACCAGTAGTATTATCTTTGAGTCCAGAGCACAGTTTATCTTTCCTCAGGAAGACAGATATTGAGACATTGAAGGGGCACACACTCTCTCTCTAGCCAATGATGAAAAATCGAGTCCAAAAAGTAACTCATATGAGGACTTATTTTGCTGTTTCTCAGCTACTGGATCAATCTGTCCAATTTCTAAATAGTTCTTGCTTTTATTTTGTTTTTACTTATTTATTTTTTTAAAGATTTTATTTATTTATTCATGAGAGACAGAGAGAGAGAGAGAGAGAGAGAGGCAGAGACACAGGCAGAGGGAGAAGCAGGCTCCATGCAGGGAGCCTGACGTGGGACTCAATCCTGGGTCTCCAGGATCAGGTCCTGGGCTGAAGGCAGTACTAAACCACTGAGCCACCCAGGCTGCCCTAGTTCTTGCTTTTATTGGGAAACGTTCCTGCTTTGCAGAGAGCAGTAAAGGGGAAGGCATAGGAAAGCTGGATGGGGTAAGGAAAAGAAACTGGAATTCAAAATAACTGATAATGAGATGCCTTCCTGTTCAAATCCAAGAAAAAGGAAGCTTTTGTGGTTGTTAAACTGGTCCAATTTCAATTAAACTTAAATCGTTAACTTTTAGAAGAGTACAAAGCAAAGGAATTTGCTAAAAATGTGTTATTTTAAAAAAAATAACTGTACTTTGATATATTTTTAAAACATAAAATATTTTAGCTCTAATTCTAGTTGATTCTAGAAGGGCATGATTAAGGGAGGGCTTCACATGCTGCATAGGGAAACCTAAGTGACTTTCTATGGTGACAAGAGCATAATTTAGTAACATCACATATATCTGGGGCTCAGAGGTCTAACACGCTTTTCCTTCTTGAGCACTGCCATGAACTTGGATTTAAGTTCTAAACATGTCTGATGGCTAAAACAAACATCACAAAGCCCTGGAAGCCAATATAAATCCCATAAGTGAATCTCATGCCCCAGTTTGGATGATTAACTTGATTTTTAAAATTACTTTCTCCATTTTACATTTGAGAAAATTGAAGCACAGAGGTGTAGAGAGCAAGCAGGGTCTGTATTATTCTATTTACCCTACAGATGAAAAAACCCAGGCTTAACAAAGGAGTTTAAGTATAAAACCATAAGAGATGCTTAACTATAGGAAACAAACTGAGGGTTGCTGAAGGGGAGGTGAGTGGGGGATGGGGTAACTGGGGGATGGGCATGACTTGATGTCATGAGTACTGGGTATTATATGCAACTGATGAATCACTGAATACTACCCTGGAAACTAATAATACACTATAAGTTACCTAAATTGAATTTAAATAATACACTATAAGTTACCTAAACCAATAAATATAATGCGGAAAAAAATATAGTGCCCAAGTTCTCACATCTAATATTTTAGTTTTCTAGAGAATGAATATGACTCAATTATGAAGAGATGCGCCCCAACAACCTTAACTCTTAGAAGCTTCCTTCTCAGGTTGTAACATGGAGGTGCCGCAGTACTTTGAGGCTGGAATATGTCCTAGGAAGGCCTGGCTTTATTGGCCCTTCAGCCGCCAGCTCTGTTTGTCAGTGTTGGTGGCTCCTCAGTCTTCCACCAACTTGTGATAAGTGATTGAACTAGATCAGAGGAGAGCCGAAGAAAGGCTAAGCCTGGGAAGTGGTTGGCTGAGTGGAAACATGAGATAGATTTGAGAAATGTTTTGGAAACAATATGTAAGATTGACTGAAAGGTAGACTTTCATCATGTACTCATTACCTCTCTGGGAAGTATCTCATGGCCTAATGGTGTCAGTTCAAGAGGTATCACTTCATTTGATTTATACTCCTTTAGTCCACAGTGTGTGTTTAATAAATAGTCCCCAGCCATATTTGCATCACAAGTATTAAGAATACACTTTGAATTGTTTTCTAGATGTATAGATTTTATGACCAAACTATATAGTGGCTGGGTTTCTACTTTAGAGAAATTAAATATCAGAAGATTACACTATACACTCACTGATGTCTTTTAATGATGTAACTCTTGATTAACACGGTCCTTTACAAAGTTGACCAGCAATGACAATACTATTGTATTAGTTCAGCCATCGGCAATTTTTAAAAAGTTATTACTGCAGCATAACCGACATGCAATGTTATACCAGTTTCAGGTGCATGACATGTTGATTTGATGATTCTACACGTGACTCTGTGCTCACCATGATAAGTGAGGCAAGCAGGTTTTCTGCAGTGAACTAGATCTCTCCTCAATGATTGAGGATATTACTAAATCATTTTCTTTATTGTGACCATTATTGTCATAACACAAGCAAATGCACCAAACCCAGATTCATCTTGCTTACTCTTAATCTTGCAGACATTATGGAGATCAGAAACACCTAAAGAGGCAACATGCCCTTCATCCTTCCTCTTTCCAGTAGCATCTTCATCTCCATTCTCCTGTTCAAAAAGAGCCGATTGCCCATAATAGATCAGTTAATCCTCATTATTTGTGATTAGGTATTTATAATTTTGTCTACTCCCTCCAATAGACTTGTAATCCACAAAACAATGCTTGCAATGTTTCCTGTCATTAGCAGACCCACGCTGAATAAAAAATTGGGTCACCTGATGCGAAGTGTCCTGAGGGTGACGAAGGTGATTCTCTATTTTCTTATTTTGGTTTTCCTTTCAGTGAACAACTATGCTTTTTCTGTTCTATTCAGTTTCCATTCTTTTCCCAATCTTGTGTGTTTTACTGGTAACTTAACTGTTTGACAAGATCCCCAAGAGCAGTAGTGAAGTGCTGTCTAGGACTATTGTGTGCATGAGATTGGGATGTGTGTTAGAGAAGTTTCATTTAGGAATGAGTTATGGTGTCATTGGCTGTGAGTTCAATGTGAGTGACTCAGCAATAGGAACATCCAGAAAAAAGGAAGAGAAAATTCTCCACCACCATGTGAGGCCATTCCAGAAAGAGCTAGAGTTACATGTGGAAGAGCTGAATGCATGGGAAAGCTAGGGGAAGGATGGAAACCTGGCTGAACCTATTCTTGAGATGACTACTGAGAAAAAATGTGCAGTGGGGAGTTTGTTGTATTGCTGAAAGCCAAAGAAGTTAAAGGTCACATCTCCCAGGGTCAAAAATCTGTTATCCTTCCTCCACTAGGGTTGGAAATTAGTGCATTTCAAAAGGTGATATGTTGTGGGAAACAAAAAACAAAACAAAACCCCACATGAGGGACAGATTGTGCAGACCAGAAGGATGTGAAAGAATGAAAAATTCTATAGAAATGGGGTTTTGTGGAAGAGTCATTTCCATGCTGATGAGATAGGCTCCTTTTCAGAGGATGTGGGCAAACAAATCAATGTAATGCAAATGGTGTTTAGGTTGGGGAAGGTGTTTTGAATAGAGGCTTGTGAGAACCTAGCCTTGTGTTTCCCCTAGAAGTAATAGTTCAGTATTTGCAAAGTCTGTGTTCCAGGCAACTTAATAGTACAAGGTATTCCAAACAGAAGGGGTCTGGTGTATTTGTCTTACATATGAAAAAAGGGATACCTGTTTTACAAAACAGAATTTCAAAACTGAGTTTCAAAGAATATTAATAAGTGCTATTAAAAATGCTTGGTTCTGCAATAAACCTAGTACATTTTTAAGTACTATATTTTACTAAGCATTTTAAACAAAACAATATCCTGAATGTGAAGGATCAAACACAAATACTAGAGCTCAGTATTCCAGATCTTTTCTAATTTGGCCTTGACCTTGACCCACTTGTCCAGTCCTCTCAGGTCTCTTTGCCCTTAGACAAGCCCACATCCCTAAAGCTGGTTACCCATTGACCAAACCTCATGTTTTTTGTCATTGTCCATCTTCCATACTCAGATACTGAATGGGCTCCGTCAGTTCAAATGCCAATCACTCAGTGAAGCCTTACAGTACCCTTCCACAATGGAAAAGGGAGGAAACATAACTAATATGTGGCATGACATTGATATTAATATGACTGTGCTGACTGCAATGTGGAGAATGGCTTGCAGAAGTATATGATGTGGTGTTTGTTAGATTCAGATATTTATTTAATAGCCATATCTTGAGTTTATATTCTAATTTACTAATCAGGACTTGAAGATGGGGATCATGGGTTTGAATTTTTTCCCTTGTGAAATAAAGGACGGCATCTTAGATGTAATATACTATCATACATTATAAAGAAGTCACTTTATGTAAAAAAGTAACATACACTTTGGTATTGTGTACGTTAGAATGTTAAAATAAGGTGAATGTTTTTATTAGACAAACAATATGCTTATATGTACAAATGTCACTTTGTTGAAGCTTTTATCTCCTTGAGAATATAGTATTGAACTCAAAAAGAAACAATTTAAACTAGAATTTAGCAATAAAAAGAAAACAATACTTGAGTGGAAAAAATAATTCTCAAGTTTGTGTTAGTTGAGTCACACCATGAGCTAGTAGAGTTTGGATAACCTTTCACCTTTTTTTATGTAAATACAAAAGGATGTATTTTGGAAGAAGTCATAAGAGTTGGAAATTTTCATCTTCTTTGGAAATAAATCAACTATAAGAGAAGACATTGAAAAAAGACTTGGATAGTGATCAAGTTTCAGTTCACAACAAAAGGATATGCATCTGGCCAGAATTTAAACTTAATAAAATTTAATGAACATTTTTTTTTCTGTCTGGATTTAGGAGCAGGTGGTAGTTTATCATTCATAAATATTTACTTGGTTAATTTTTTGACCATTAGTGTATATATAGGAAATGTGTAATTCCAGTTGAGTAGACTGAGGCACTTGCCTTTTCCAAGTGTAGATTGGCTTATTTTCTGGCTGTAAATTTCCTACCAGTAGGATGAGAGACATAATACAGCTTGATGTCAGGCAGGCCTGGGTTCCATCTGTAACTTCCATATGTAGGGCCATTGAGAAAATTCCTTAATCCCTCTTACGAGTTTTCTATTCTGGTTGTAACAAATTACCACAAATTTAGTCATCTGAACGACACAAATTTATTATCTTACAGTTTTGGAGGTAAGAAGTCCTAAAATCAAGATGTTGGCACTGTTGCATTCCTTCTGTTGGCCTTAGAGGAGAATCTATATCTTTTCCAGCTTCTACAGGCCACCTACATACCTTGGCCCGTGGCTCCTTTCTCTATCTTCAAGGCCAGAAGCACAGCATCTGCAAATCTTTCCCTCTCTCTATTTTTGACCTCGTTTTCTGCAATTGCATCTCCTTTTTGACTCTCCTTCCTCCCTCTTCCGTTTTTAAGGACTCTTATGGTTAAATTGGGTTCACCTGGATAATTTGGGATAATTTCCCCATCTTAAGACTTTTAAACACATCTGCAAAGTCCACTTTGCCATGTAAAGCAATATATTCACAAGTTCTGGCGATTAGGAGGTGGCTATTTTTGGGAAGACATTATTCTGTGTACTACACCTTCTAATTCTCATTTTTATCATGTCTACAGTGGAAACCACAGATAGTGCCTCACTCCTTGAGGTGAAATAAGCTCTTAACATACAAGTTGACATAAAGAGGGCACTCAGTTGCACAGAATTATTGTGTAAGAGTCTATACTGTGATGCTCAATTTAGTTTGCATTATTTTGGAATAGAGTAGTATACAGATAAACATTTTCTAGGTGAGACATTTAATATTTTCAACTCTTATTTATATTTATTCATTGTAATGATTTTAAAAGTGAATCTAAGTGATGTACATGATTTTTCTTAAATAGTATATAATTAGATGATTATAATGACATTCTAACAAGAGGATAGAACTTTAAAATCCGGTAAACATGGGTTCTAATCTCAGTGTTGTCACTTGTCAGCTGGATAGCCCTCAGCAATTTATTTAACTTCTTTAACGTTGTTTCCATGTTTAAAAAAATAGGGATAGTAGCATTTACTCCTTAGGATAGCTTGGGGGGTTAAATTAAGAAAATATAAGATAAAATATCCTATTTATGTTTGAGGGCTGCTGTAACAGCCCTCTACTATAAGCTTAGAGATTTAGAGATTTAGAGATTTAGAAAACCAGAAATTTATTCTACCACTGTTCTAGAGATTGGAAGTCTGAAATCCAGATATTGGTGCATTCTAGGAAGGAATGCTTCCTTCAGTTTCTGGAGCCTTCTGGTATTCCTTTATGGCAACATTACTAATCTCTGCCTTCATCTTCTTCCCTGTGTGCCTCGCTGTGTCTTCTTTTCTTATAAAGACATAAATCATTGATTTAGATCCATCTTAAATTCAAGATAATTTCATCTCAAGATCCTTACCTGATTATGTTTGTGAGACCCTATTTTCCACTAAGGTCATATTTTGGATTCCAGGTAGGTATAAATTGATGGAGATGGGGGCTCTATTCAACCCACTATAATACTATTACGTTGTCTCATATAAAATGTTTTATTATTCTCATTTTCTAAATCTCAATATGTTGAATCATAATATTTTGAATTTCATTTACTCAACAAGTAGTAATTGTCTAGTGCAATGGACTGAATGTTTGTGTGCCCTGAAATTTAGATGTTGAAGACCTAATGCTCTTACCCAGGCTGTGCCCCAGAACGGGTGACCTACTTAGAATTGGCCTAACAAATCTTTCAGTTACAGGCAAAACCACAAAAGAAGAAGCGACTAACAAAAGCCAGTCAGAACCTGAATGATCCAAGATGGCAGCTGATTTGACCTTAATCAACCCCAGGCATAATTATAAGTGAATTATATTACATTAGCATGGTAAATGACACACCCTCAGGAGCCATGACAGTTCTGACCAAAGCCTATTAAGTAAGAAAAAGAGGTGGCACTCCAGTTCCAGGAAAGCCCTGCTTCTTTCCAAAATAGCTTATGCATAATCCTCCCCTTATCACCCTGACCTCATAAAACCCAAATGTACCCAAATAAGAAGTTGATTTATGAACTTGATTCCTGCTTCTCCATGTTTTGGGCACTGAATAAATTTTGGGCTGTTAAATGCTCAGCCTCAGTTCTGTTTTTGGCTTTGCTACATAGGATTGAAAGTAACTCACAAGGAAAGACAGGGGGTCTCCTCAGGGTTCCTAACCTATTACAAAAAGGGAAATTAGCAGCAATTCCCACTGTGATGATATTTGAAGGAGGGACATTTGAGGACTAACTAGGTTATGAAGGTGGAGCCTTCATGAATGGGATTAGGGTTTTTATAAGAAGAGTCCCAGGAATGAGCTCACTCTGTTTCTGCCATGTGAGGAACCTGGAAGAGTTCTCTTACCGGAACCCAACTATGTTGGCATTTGATCTTGGACTCTCCGTCTCTTCAGCTGTGACCAACAAATTTTTGTTGCTTATAAGCCACCCAGTTTGTGGTATTTTGTTTTAGGAGCCTGAGCTGACTCTGACTAATACACTCAGTAAGTCCTAGCACTGAATTAGGAGCTAGAAGCCCTGTACTCAGAGTTCCTTAATTTTTCCAAAGCTAAATTACTATACAATTTTATTTTTCACTTGGTATTTATCACATCCTTTACTGGATTCCAGCTTTCATACCCTCCTTCCCAGAGTTTGGCTCTTGCTACCTCAATTTGTGAACCCTGTGTTGTCTAGAGGAATGAGCCTTTTCCACAACCACACACTGACTCCATAAGTGTGGCTTCAGGCTTAGTTTTTTTTTTTTTTTTTAATTTATTTTAATGATTTTTTCGGTGTATTTTTTTATTAGAGTTCGATTTGCCAATATATAGTATAACACCCAGTGTTCATCCCATCAAGTGCCCTCCTCACTGCCAGTCACCCAGTCACCCCACCTCCTGCCCACCTCCCCTTCCTCTACTCTTCGTTCATTTCCCACAGTTAGGAGTCTCTCATGTTCTGTCACACTCTGATTTTTCCCACTCATTTTTTCTCCTTTCCCCTATAATCCCTTTCACTATTTCTTATATTCCCTGTACAAATGAAACCATGTTTGTCCTTCCCCGATGGACTTACCTCACTCAGCCCAATACCCTTCAGTTCTATTCACATTGAAGCAAATGGTGGTTATTCATCGTTTTTAATGGCTGAGTTATATTCCATTATATATATAGACCACATCTTCTTTATCCATTCATCTGTCGATGGACACCAAGACTCCTTCCACAGTTTGGCTGTTGTGGACATTGCTGTTGTGAACATTTGGGTGCAGGTGTCTCAGTCTTTCACTTCATCTGTATCTTTGGGGTAAATACCCAGTAGTGCAATTGCTGGGTCGTAGGGCAGGTCTATTTTTAACTCTTTGAGGAACCTCCACACAGTTTTCCAGAGTGGCTGTACCAGCTCACATTCCCACCAACAGTGCAAGAAGGTTCCCCTTCCTCCACATCCTCTCCAAACATTTATTGTTTCCTGTCTTGTTAATTTTCACCATTGTCACTGGTGTGAGGTGGTATCTCATTGTGTTTTTTTTTTTTGTATATTTTTTATTGAAGTTCAATTTGCCAACATATAGCATAGCACCCTGTCAAGTGCCCCGCTCTGTGTCCATCACCCAGTTTTTAGAAATGACAAATACCCACCGTTTGCTTCAACGTGGATGGAACTGAAGGGTATTATGCTGAGTGAAGCAAGTCAATTGGAGAAGGACAAACAGTATATGGTCTCATTCATTCAGGCTTATTTTTGATAACAGGTCTTTGGAAAGCTCTCCTCCCATCATCAGCCTTAACTCATCACAAGGTCCCGTCTTAACCTCTGGGGCTGGATTCTTGTCCTGATAAATGTAAGGAGAGGTGCAAACAATTAAATGTGCTGGTGGTTTAGCAAGGAGTCAAAGAGGTGACAACATCTAGAAGAATGATTAGGGAGGAAAGAGTACCAACAAAGCCAGCAACAAATGTAGGGGCCCAGGGAGGGGATAGAATTCTGGGTGTTGAAGGAAATACAGGTGCTGTTTTTGGTGCACAGCAGTAGGTGAGGTGAAAACAGCAGGCTGGTGCAGCTTCACTAGAAATGTCATTGCTGTGAGCAGTGACAGACTCACAGCTCTTTGATCTGCTGGATTTGGCACAGCTCAAAGGAGTTTCCCTTTGATCCTTTGCCTCACAGTGAGGCTCTCAGAGGTGTTATAGCTGGTTTCGTGCACTTTGTGGCTAAGCAAAAATATAGTTGGACTCTCCACAACAGGAGATTGCTCTGGAGGAAGGACTACCAGACACAGATTACTGTAATATTCTTGATGAGAAAGGTTGACCCAAAGTCCTGGGAATAGAAATAGAATGGAGAGTCCAACATACCTATGAAATCTACTTTGTGGATGTGTAATTGACATTAATTAAGCAGTTATCTAAATGTTTGCCAAACTGCTTGATTCTAAGATGTACACTATTCTTTCTTCTGTTTTAACATCTCTGAAATTGCTATACATCTTAATTACTGATGGCCTGCCAGTAGCTGTGATGTAGTAGTTTTCCTTAATTGCTTATGCATAGACATAAAAAATTCTGGAATGCATGATAGCATTTGGGAAGAGAAAGGTGAAACAACTTTTTTTTTTAAAGAAATATTACACCATCAACATTCCTGATAACACAGAAAATGTTATTGTATATAGACACCAACCATTCTGACCTGAAAAGTATTTCAGATTATTTGGGCTGTGAATGAATATGGAGACATTTTACAATGTTTTATTTTTGTGAAAAAGATATAAAAACATAGGCATAGATAGGCTTTTTAAATACGTATAAAATAAAAATTTCAAGTGATAGGAATGCAAATGCCGTAGTTCAATTGGCAGTATTTTTTGAAAAGAATGCATTTTAAAATTAAAACTTTGATTTGATGAAAATACAGTGACAATGATCACAATTGCACTTGTGATATAAAGACACAGGGAACACAAAGCAAGTCTAGAATGGAATGATAAATTTAGTCTTCTAATTTAGGCAGAGCTACCCTGAGGAAATAGTGCTAAAGATAAAACTTTACATATAAGTAGTTCATTTAGATAAGAAGTAGAGGGAGAGCCCCTTTAAGGCAAAGAAGCACAGAAACTGGAATAGATGGGGAAGAGAGCCTTCTCCAGAACAGGTCCTGCTCACAACTTGATTGCAGAATTCTGGACTCTAGAACTGTGAGAGAAGAAACTTCTTGCTTTAAATCACCAAGTTTGTGATAATTTGTAGTGGCAGTCAGAGAAAATGAATACAAATGCTTAGGATGAGCTTTTAGGGAGAGAAGAGGACGACTGGGTTTGAATGAGACATTCTTACATGTAAAGGATTCTACAGAAGAACAAGTTGACAGAGAAATAAGAAATAAGAAATGAACAGAGAAAGAGAAGCATGGTGTCATGGAAGCCAAGGGATATAATGCTTCAAAAGGGAGGGAGTTGACAACTGCATCAAAAGCTGCCCAACTATGAAGTGGCAGGGCTCTCGATATGGTCCTTGGGTTCAGCTACGTGGAAGATATTAGACCCCACGTGGATGTAAAACAGATTGTTTACCAGGAATTATGGTGCCATAGAGTATCTCCCTCAGTATTAGTCACCTCCTCTGTGACTACTTGTGTATAGAATGTGCCAGAAATGATGCTGTGTGACTTCTCAGGCTAGTTTTTAGAAGATTACTTTCACTTTGCTTGTTGGAATCCTTGTGAAGAGCCTTGAGCTGCCATGCTGTGAGGAAGCTTGCAGCCCACACAGAGACACCTATGAAGAAGGAGAAGCCATGAGACTATATAAAGAGAAAGAGGCTTACAGCTACTCCAGGCTACGGGCTCCAGCTCCACTGAACTGAATATTAAGAGATAACTGGATCCATCAAGTGGAACCTCTTCTGACTCAGAAAAACCTGGATAGATAATAAAATAAGTGTTGCTATTTTAAGCCACTGTTATTTAATACAAGAAAAGACATGAACAGAAATCTCACAGAGGAAGACATAGACATGGCCAACATGCATATGAGAAAATTTTCTGCATCACTTGCCATCAGGGAAATACAAATCAAAACCACAATGAGATACCACCTCACACCAGTGAGAATGGGGCAAATTAACAAGGCAGGAAACAACAAATGTTGGAGAGGATGCGGAGAAAAGGGAACCCTCTTACACTGTTGGTGGGAATGTGAACTGGTGCAGCCACTCTGGAAAACTGTGGGGAGGTTCCTCAAACAGTTAAAAATAGACCTGCCCTACGACCCAGCAATTGCACTGTTGGGGATTTACTCCAAAGATACAAATGCAATGAAACGCCGGGACACCTGCACCCCGATGTTTATAGCAGCAATATCCACAATAGCCAAACTGTGGAAGGAGCCTCGGTGTCCAACGAAAGATGAATGGATAAAGAAGATGTGGTTTATGTATACAATGGAATATTCCTCAGCTATTAGAAATGACAAACACCCACCATTTGCTTCAACGTGGATGGAACTGGAGGGTATTATGCTGAGTGAAGTAAGTCAGTCGGAGAAGGACAAACATTATATGTTCTCATTCATTTGGGGAATATAAATAATAGTGAAAGGGAATATAAGGGAAGGGAGAAGAAATGTGCGGGAAATATCAGAAAGGGAGACAGAACATAAAGACTGCTAACTCTGGGAAACGAACTAGGGGTGGTAGAAGGGGAGGAGGGCGGGGGGTGGGAGTGAATGGGTGATGACACTGGGGGTTATTCTGTATGTTAGTAAATTGAACACCAATAAAAAATAAATTAAAAAAAAAGAATAGTAATCAGAACATGATGTATGGAGCTAAGTGAAGAAAAGTAATATGCTCTCATTATTTGAATCTGTTCTCAACAAGATCACAAACGGGAATTTCAGAACCACTTTGAATTCTTTAATTTTATGGAGCCAAATTGGCACTTGAAAAACTTTTCCCATCAAAGTTTTGATCACACTGCACTCTGGGATATAACTGAAAGTTGTTTTATTTTCTCATAAGATTCATAGTAGATGGATCTTACGTGTACAACTTAGCAATTTACTTCTTAGTTTTCAGCACATATTTGGCATCAATCCTGAGTTTGGGTTGTGAAAAATTAAGCTTTTGGGCAAAATTCCAAAACTAAATGGATGCTTATGCTAAATCTACAATTGCTTATCAAAGCATATTGATTCTAAATGTAATTCATAATTCAGATTAAAAAAATGTATAACACCTCTAACAGGGTCTAAGGTAATACCCCATAATCTAACATAAATTAATGTAGCAAAATGTACCATATTCACTCTAACTTAAACAAATACAGACTATAAAGATTTCATATCAAGCCATTGGCTTATAGCCAGAATAATTTGAAGAAAGAAGTGGTTTTTTTCAGGACATTTTGTGTTTTGGAATTATGGATAAAGGATTGTGCATCTACACCTGCCCTATTTCCCTACCCATGACCACCCACCATACCTAAGGAACTGAGCCTGGGGAAAGTTGCAACCACAGACTGACTGGTTTCATTATTAATTAATCATCACCATGTTCAAAGGGACCCTTGAAATTGCCTGGTAATTCCACCATGTTTCTTTGGTCTCTCATTAAAATTTCAAAACAATTATTTTTCTCTTTACTTGTAGTGGCAGACTTCGTTTTATAATTTCCAAAGAAAACAAGGCCATTGGGAGAAGATTTTCTCAATTTTCTGATATCAAACATGACTCCTGTTATAATAGGCATTTTCTATACCTTCTACTTCAGGCCCACTTTGCCCTATGCTTACAATTCTGTCTTCTCCTTCTCAGGAACCTCCTGCTATTGATTTGCCCTATTTTAAACAAGATAACTCTTAGTTTTCTGTTTTTCAGTGTTGGATAAGTGATGATGGACTAGGTTACACTGGAATACTGGAAGACAAGGTAATGATATATCAAGGGTGTTTATGTGTTTGGGAGATACTAACTAGATGGATGGAACTGGAACCATTAATTCATAAGTTACCCATGAAGGTTATTACTGAAGCTTTGGACATGGGCACAATTGGCCAGAGCGAAATTGTATAAAGTGAAAAGGGAAGAGGATCCAGACCTGGGTCATGAGTTAAATAATCAGTAAGCTAGGGTGCTTTCAAAAGAGATTGATAAAAAGTATCCAGAAAGGAGGGAAACCAACACATTACGCTCCATACAGAAATGACAAACTTTTCCAGAAAATTTAATTGTAATGGGGCAATTAAAACCATAAACTTGTAGCTGGAGATGAATGAACGGAATATGTAGGGGTTTTCTTTATCCTTTTCACATGGGAGCACACTACGTTATATGGCTACAAATGGGTTTCTTCCAGGGCATTATGAACCCTTAATTAAGGTTATGGTCAACAAACCTATTATGTCTTATTATTTATGTGCTGTTCTTAATTAAGTCCTAATAATTATTTCTATTAATTATGGTCAATAAACCTAATCCCCAACTTCTTGGTTCATTTGGGTTACTAGAAGTTGAATAAAGCATATTTGGTATTCTTGGTATGGTCACAGTCAAGTTGTATCTCATCATCTCATGATATTTGTAGAGTATTTTGTCCCTATACTGGTATGATTGTGGGTATAAATGCCACCACAAAGGAGTTCAGGAAGTGAAGATTGAAGACATCTTAAAAAAAAAAAGGGAAAATATAGTTCCATAAATATTGCCCTTTATTTTGTGATTAATGATCCACCTCCAAAACACCTTTGAAATTAGAGAGACTGAGTAAGGGAATAGTATAAAAGAAGGTGCCAAATCACCCTGGTTATGGCATAACGGTCTGCAAATGGACAGACTGCAAAACCTCAAATCCTTGTAATTAGAGTCATATGGTTCAGGTCACTTTTCTTCTGAAAGTACTATTTTTGGAAAATAGATCTTTAGTAAGTATTGTCTCTACATTTTCACCATAAAAACAACAATTTAAGATAAAATACAATCTCAGGAACCAATATCATGACACAGTGAAAGCACATCCAGTGTGCTGTAGATCCTGTATATCCTGACTTTTTGCACAATACATCTCCAGGAATATCTGTTTTAAAAAATAGATTCGTTTTCTCTGCTTTCCTTAGGCTTGTTTAATATTGTGTTACAAACAAAGACAATTTCAGGAAAATTGTTGTATGTAAATTTTTCCAGGTTTCTCAAGGGAATGCTCAGGATTTATGTTCTAAATTATTTCTTAGTTGGACACATATTGCTTATCTTTTGAATTTCAAACCTTCTGGAGTAGAGAAATAATGAATTTTTTGTTATCTTTTAGGAAGGATAATTATCATGTAATAAATGATCTGTTTATAGTTTCTGTGGATGTTATCTAATGTAAAAAGTGAGTGATCAGTGTGAAGCAAAGCAGATGGTAAAGTGTCTGGTTTGTGTCTGAGAATAAGTGGGTTTGAGAGCTGTAAAGTCCTCACACAACTGTGGGTCATTGTCATGCCTTCTGGCAGATTCTGCAGAGGTTAGTTGAGCCTGACATCATTTTCAGGCAATTATTTGGAAACTCTGAGAGTAGAAATATTTGACAAAACATTAACTTTTTATGTTTTTTTGGATTGTTCTGTATCACGCACACCTGCATATACACACATAAGTAAAGGTATTGAGATTCTGCAATGAATGATTATAACCAATTTAAAACATGAGACATGTATAAATTTTAGTTACCATAAAGTACAAGTTTTATGGAAATTAATATTGAATTTTGTTTTCCAAGTTGATATGACTTTCCCTTTTGTGCTTATAACCATTGTTAAGTTCTTTGGGCTGGAACAGTGTTTTACAGACTTTGGTACAAGATTCTCCGTAAGTACATACCTCTGCTGGGGGTTATTCTGTATGTTAGTAAATTGAACACCAATAAAAAATAAATTAAAAAAACAAAAAACAAAACAAACAAAAAAAAGTACATACCTCTGGTTGATATTCAACATTGTATTATAATCTGTTTCTGTGTGTGTCTTCCCGCTATGAATCCTTGAGGGTATAATCTCTCTCTTATTGTTGTAACCTGGCACCTTATGCATACCTTGGCACATCCTAAGTCTTGTATTAAAGTTTTCAATAAAATATAGGTTTTTAATATGTTTACCCATTATAAATCCATGCTTATATACAAACAAACAAATAAATAAGAGTTTACCTTTTCATTTACAATATACTTTTATTTCTCACAGGATCCGGAATGAGGAATATATTTAGTAAAATGCATTTATTTTACATTTCATTCAGTAGTAATTTTTACATTACTTTTATCATGCCAAATTCTGAAATAAACCTGAAATCCGTTCTAATTTTAGCATTATACTAGGTACAACTATCAGTTCGTATATATCCGTAAGTCAGCAGATGTTTATAAAGCAATTTACAAAAAAGCATATTTACAATTATATTTTTTGACTATAATAAACTGTTAGTGTGAGCTTTCCTTAGTACATCTTATGAAGTATGAGTAAAGTAAATGCTTCTACAAGTTCATGTTTAATGTTCGAGCTATCTTAAGATTTGCTATATAGTTAAATGTAGCAATAGCAGACATCGTTACTATCTATTGCCTTAAACTAAAGATAGTGAACTTGAACTGTGGAGGTGAACTTATATCTAATCACAATGATTATGTTCTTTCTCAGAGTGCCTTCCTAGATGGTAAATTCTGTAGCATCTCCCAACAACTTTTGTTAATCCAGGTATAATTTTACATGTACAAATCTTTACATGTGCAAATCTTTACATGTATAAATCTTTAATGAACTGGTGGGTTAGTTTTCACATATGTATTCACCCATGTAATCACCACCCAGATTAAGATATAGAGCATTTCAAGTAGGCTAGAAGGCTCCCACTCAATATTCCTCTCAATAGGTACCAAAGTAGCTATCACTAATTTCTATCTCCGCAGATTTGTCTTGCCTGTTTTTGACAGTTTTGAAATGTTTTTGACATTTCATGTATATGGAGTCATAAATGCACTATTTTGTGCCTTCTGACTTGATTTAACATTATGCCTGTAAGAATAAGTCATGTTGTTCTATACATACATCAGTAATTCATTCTTTTTCATTTGTTACTTACAATTTCATTCTATCAACATATACCACAATATATTTATTGATTCTACTAATCTTTTCCTCTGTCTCCATCTCTCTCAGTTTCCAAAGGAAATCAGACTTGTTGGCCTAATAAATGTTTGGCTGTATGTCTAAAAGAGAATGAGAATGCTCTGAGCTTTTATTTATCAATTTATTATTTTTATGTGATATTTATGAAACATTAATTCTATTAAATGTTATTTTTACAAGTCTACTGATGTGATAATGGAATAAAAGAGTAAAGGGTAGAGAAAGTTTTGACACTTGGATAATCCTTTTTCAAACTCTTAAAAGATTAAACCATACACATAAATCAAATACAGTTTAAATACTGAGGTTATAGTGATCACTACATTCATTTTCTTGTTTTTCAGTCATTTAGATTAGAGACATATTAAGTGGTCCATCTGTTGTACTGAAATAGCCACAGTATTAATTATTTAAGTCTATGACTTTGTTTTTATATATGTGTGAGTTGCAATTCTAGAAAGTGTAAGTAGAACGACCTCAGAACGGAATAATAGCAGAAATAGCAACTTGTCTTGCATTCCTGGTCTGAAACCAGGAACCCTACTTTCTTCCAAGCATCTGCTATTCCTTGACTCATTCAATATACAACCCACATTAAAAAAAGAATGAAAGAAAAGAAAATCTGTTTTGAATATCTGGAAGAATTTCTGTTTCTAATTCTTATTTTATTTATCATGCAATTAAAATGTCATCAACTGTAACTATCAAAAGGGTCAGCCTCATGATCATGCAGAAAGATACAGATCGTACTTCTAGGTGGCTTTGCTTTTACTAACTTTATGAGCATACTCTGTGCTCCCATAACCAGCAACAGAATATGCAATGGATCTGAACACAATTCCACGGTATACATAAATAACTATCAGATAATGCAATGTCTGCTTTGGAAACTTTTCTTTCTTTCTTTTTTTTTTAAATAGGCTCCACACCCAGGGTGGAGCCCAAAGTGTCCTTGAACTCACAGCCCTGAGATCAAACCTGAGCTGATATCAAGAGTTGGACACTTAACCGATTGAGACACCCACGCATCCCTGCTTTGGAAACTTATTATTGCCTTACTTTATATGCATTAGTAGTTTTACCACCAATTCTATAGTTTGGTGCTTCTATTACACTTGACTAGAGATATAATATCTTTCTGACATTTCTTTCCATTTCCAAATTTACTAGAAGTTGCATGTAGCTTTATTTATTTCTATATAAATTTATGCAAATTTATTAGAAATTATATGTAACAAAAAAATAGTCATTCAAACACGTCTTTTATCTCTCTTATCATCTTATCAATTTTCACATTTAGTCTATTGCCAAAATATGTGTCTATCAAATATGATTTATAAATCTGAGTTAACAGTACCTCAGATATGCTGATATCAACCCATCATGAATATTTCAGTCTTCATCTATGTGATACAGGACATGAATTCACAGTTTGCTCATAATACTCATTTGCAATAATATTCAACAATAAGAGGCAGTTATTTATGATTCCAAACAAATGAAAAGGCCAGAAAAAAGTGAGAAGTTCTCCAAGAAATGGAAAACAAAGCAAAACAAAACATGCTAGTAGCAATTCCCATAACTTCAATAATAGGAGTAGCCTATTTTCGAATTAAACACAAAATCAATTAAGCTGTGTGTCTTTCTCATGATGGTTGCTTTTTTCTTCCTTACTCTTTCTTGATAAGGGTGTCACTGGGTCACCATTCCCCCATTTTCCATATGGCCTCTTTCCACATCCTGCACCCCACTCATTCCTTCAAAAGAAGATGAAATAGTCAATTTTGTAATGGGAAAAGCAGCTGGGGTGCTAAGCTCAGCCCCTTTCACTGGGTCCCAGTCTGTTCATGAGATATAAGCTGATCTATTCTCTGCTCTACAGTAAGGGGCTTGTCTTCAAGGGTAGAACTTGCAGTGGAACAGTTGTGCCGGCAAGGTTACACCTCCCAGATACAAACCTATGTTCTGTAGTAGGCATGATCTCCATCTCTGTCTTTTCTATGTCATATCACAATTGAATCACAATACAGAAGGTGAAAAAGTTGCTGTTTGTTATCTTCCCCCAAAACTTTCAACATGTGTCTCTTCCATTTTCAGTTTTGTGCTTTTCTCTTCACTTCCTCCTCTACAACTTCTACAAATGTTAAGTCTACTTTAGCTTACTATCAGTCCTGCTGTTTCTTTCTTTTTTTCTTCACAGTCTTTTTCTTAGCATGAAAGCTCTCAAAGTGTATTTTGTATTTGCTTTTTTGATGGCTTCCTCTCTCTTACTCCCTCTAACTTCATTGAAGCTATTTTTGTAAGGATCTCCAAAGTTCCTCAAATCCTGTATCTTTTTATTAGTCATCTTCCCAGATAAAGGCAGATTCAAATTTGGCTATAGTCTTTCTGATGGAAAGACAATATGTCCAGTTATAGAAGAGCCTATGGTTTTGAGCACTAGAGTCTACAGACAGTTTCCCATTCTTAGCTTTACAGAGAAAGCCCTAGTATTGTAGTGAGGTATGTCTTCATTTGAGCAAATACACTAACTCCCTGTGTAAGAAAAAGGCAGTCAGTAAAGGAGATTCTGCAGGTGTAGGCATGTCCCTGGTGAATTTTGAAACAACTGGGTAAAAGACTTGGTGCTCAAGCAAACATTCAATAAGCACCCCTTTGTTAACCAGATTTTTGGGGATTGGGGGGAGGGAAGAGAGGGAACCTTAAGCAGGCTTCACACCCATGGCAGAGACCAACCTGATCTCAATCTCACAATCCTCAGATCATGACCTGAGCCATAATCAAGAATCTGTGCTTAATGGACTGAGCCACTCAGGTGCCCCTATTAGCCAGACTTTTGAGATCTATCCTCTGTAAAATAGCCAAGATTGTCAGCATTCTGTGCTGCTAAAGGAAAACAATTGAGTATGCTTTAGAAATTAGGAAAAAAAAATTCCTGTAGTTTGACCACCTCTTGGATTACAACCTTAATGTCTGTTAGTTTCCTATTTATCCTTCTAGCACATTACATTCAAAAAGTTTAAAAGAGAACTCTCTGGATGCCTGGGTGGCTCAGTGGTTGAGTGTCTGTCTTTGACTCAGTGTGTGATCCCAGAGTCCTGGGATCGAGTCCTGCATTGGGCTCCCTGCAGGGAGCCTGCTTCTCCCTGTGCCTATGTCTCTGCCTCTCTCTCTCTGTGTCTCTCATGAATAAATAAAATCTTTAAAAAACAGAGAGAGAGCTCTCAACTATGTCAATGATGGAGAATCTCAAATGATTCTTAGCAGGAACAGAATGAGATAGTTGAAAGGAGGTTAGCAGAGGATAGTTTGGACCAGCTGCTCTAGCCATGGAGCAAAGAAACATTTCTTTCTGCAAGTGATTTTCTTAGGAATTACTTATTTATTTTTAAAGATTTTATTTATTTATTTATTCATGTGAGTCACAGAGAGAGGCAGAGACATAGGTGGAGGGAGAAGGAGGCTCTCCACCGGAACCTGATGCTGGACTTGATCCCAGGACTCCAGGATCATGACCTGAGCCAAAGGCAGACACTCAACCACTGAGCCACTCAGGCACCCCAGGATTTACACTTTTGAGTTTCTTCATATTATATGTAGGTAAATATGAGGTTGTGGATATAGGGGAGAGAAGCCAAAGTTTTTTAGATGCTAACCATGATTCTCAAAGAGCAAAGAATCCTGGAGGCATACATGTGGCTACCTGTTCCTTGGGGCCTTAGAACCAAAGCCATATTGGGACAATCCACATGAATTTGTCTGACTGTCCCCCTATGTCTCTCTTGGAAATTCAGAGTACAGACAACTAGCCAATTGAAGATTCTTGGCTATACCTCTTTGTCTTTCTATCAGAGACATGACTAAAATCAAAAATAAATTATATGTTCTTTAGAGTTTCCTGATGAAAATTAGATATGTACAATATTCTTCTTAATTTTAACATCATGCATATTATATTTCATCTGTTTGCCTCCATAAAACTACATTATGCCACTTCGATAGACCTCATAGAATCTCACTAGTAATCCATTTTTCAATTGCCACAGAAAAAGAAGTCTCCATTGGAAATGGTAACTTCTTTATTAAACAAAACAAAACAAAACAAAACAAAACCTCTTCCCCCCAAAAAACAGTAACAACAACAAACCTAAATATTCTTGATTTTCCAAAGCTGTCAGCACGAGCAAACCACCTTTTGAGATTGTTTGATACAAATTATTTGATTAGTTGATACACAACAGACATTGTTGGTCTTTCAAAGTAAGTGTATCAGCTTTGAGGCTTCTTTTCTCTCTAAAAAAGCAATAATATTGAGAGTCATATTTTCTAAAATGGAACATGACCCTCTATCCTACAATTTTTTTTTAAAGATTTTATTTATTAATTAATGAGAGACACAGAAAGAGGCAGAGACACAAGCAGAGGGAGAAGCAGGCTCCATGCAGGGAGCCCGAGGTGGGACTCGACCCCAGGTCTCCAGGATCAGGTCCTGGGCTGAAGGCAGACACTTAACCATTGAGCCACCTGGGGCCGCCCTCTGTTTTATAATTTTAAACAAAACTGGATTTTGTATTTTTAGTCTTGCTTCAGTTTTTATTTTGATTTTAAAATAAATGTACCATCTATAAGCCGATGGAGTGAAAAAAAGAAAGTTTCATGGCTAAAGGCAAAACAAATATATTCGTCAGAAATTTTGATATTATTGTGGTAGAGACTTTGAAAAAGTAAAGACTAAAATTTACGTTTAAGTTTATTTCAACTCAAAAAAGAGTAACTGACTGCATCCTTCTGGATTTCTTGCTCCCATAAAGTTTCAAGGAAACAAATAACAATCAATTCAATCAACATGATTTTAAACCAATGTCTTTTAGTCAACTTTATTATGTGTTTCAAAAAATGAAAGTAAGCTATTGACCGATTCTTAGGAAATTAATGAGTCTGTTGACAACAATTGATTTCAAAACAATTCCAAATCATTCATCAGCCAAATGGCAGGAAGTAATTCAAATACCTTGGTATTTGAGGATTTGGGAAAAGGTTTGGAAAATTTGTTTGAACTTTTCTATTTCCTCTACCCTTTCCTTATCCTTTCAACCACTGAACTTTATTTACTAGAAGCCAAATTCTTGGGGAGGATATTCATTTTTTATTACACATACCCATGATTTTTTAATCAATTTGAACCCTATAGGGATTGGTATATTTATAAATAAGAAATAAAGCCGTTGTTATAACTACTACACACTTTTTTTTTTTCCTGGCTAGAATTAATAGCGATTCATTCATGATGCTCTTATAAAACCATCATTTTATTGAAAGGATTCAGAAAGTTCTCTCTCTATATAGGTTTAATTTTGCTTGATAAGGGCTCCTTTGCAAAACAATGGTTTTGAAGCCATGAATGTTTTCATATAAATCATAATCCTTAAAAAATTCTCTGCTAATCAATTGTAGAACACAGATGTAGATCAACAAAAATTTATATTATTAAAATTATAAGATTTAATTTTATAGTACCTTAGTGATCTTACTATGTATTTTTCAGTTTATGAATGTAAAATTAAATAAAGCCTCTGGAGACATAAAGTTAAATTTTGAAGAGTGTAATCTCTGCATCCTAAAGTACTCTTCTAGAACAAAGTGAACAAATGAATTAATATTTTTCAGGCTTTTCAGAAATATGAAAAGTTATTGTCACTAGTTTTATGGTCTACCAACTTCCTCTAAATTAATAAAATTGCCTCTATAGAAGCCAATGCATGAAAATAAAATCATTTTATACATTTAAGAGTTAGAATCTTGGGGGCCTTACTGGATATGTGACCCTAGGCAACTTAACCTCACTCTCCATCTTTTTTTTTTTTTTTTCTATAAAATGATCTACCTCCGAGGGTATGATGATCGAATAAGATGATACACATGCTTGACATATGGCAAGCACTCACTATTTGGTACCTATTATTATTACATCAAAATCTAACTGAAAGAAACATTTCTCATTAAGTGAGAAATTAAATCATTAGTTGTCACAAGCTACTAATAATGTATTCATGTGGACAGTAATTTCCTTGTTATCTCATCCAGCTTTCATAATAACTCCAAGTCCTGATAAATGTTATCTGGTAGTATATCATGACTTTATGTTAAGATTGTTAGAATAATAATCACAAGCAAGCTATAGATATTCACTGAACATTACATGTAAAATATCACATTTTGTAAGTTACTCTGACTTTCATTAGTCATTTGGGTACATCTTTTTGCAGAAGCCATTAACAATGTAAACAAATATATTTTTAAAAAGTCTCTTAAAAGTATTGGATAGCAGAACAGTCAGTGAATAAATACTACGCCAAAATTGTAGGGAAATCAGGACTCCAGATATGTGAGCCAGGTACATAGGATAAATCTATTTTTACCTCAGTGGCATGGATCTTCTAAGCAGATTTGGGCTATACATCTGGTGGCCTTGAAGAGCAAGGGGGACAAAGTCAAGGTCCTGGATCTACTAGGGTAGGGTAGCAAGAGTGAGTGAGCGAGAGAGAAACAACAAAACCTGAAAGGGATTGTTAACAGCAGACCCTCATTTCAGATCATGAGCTCAGTAGAAGAAAAGTGTGAGTGAGAAGCAAGAAAATGAAGTGTAAAGAAAACAGCAAGTGGGGGCAAAGCCGCATCAGGGTTTCTCTACACCTGTGCTATTTACATTTTGAGCCGGATATTCTTTGTTGTTAGGAACCGCTCTGTTCATTCTAAGACTTTTAGCAGCATTCTTGGCTTCCACCCATCAGCTGCCAGTAGCACCTCTCACCTCTCCCAGCCTCCCAGCTATGACAACTAGTGATGTCACTAGACACTGCCAAATGTTCCCTGCGGGGTGACATTGCCTCTGTTGAGAACAACTGACCTAAATGAATATTAATTTATAAGATAGTAATAAATAATGAATGTTTTGTGGTTAAAAAAGATGGACTTGAAACACATAACAACAGTAATATATATAAGTCAGGAATGAAAAAGGGATTTGATAGAAGAGGAAAAATCAGAAATGATAAGGATTAACCCAAAGGAAAGGGAGAAGTCACTACAGAGCAAGCAGGAAACAGAAAAAACACCAATTAAGATGGGAGACTCAAGCCTAAATAAATCAGAGATTACATTAAAACATTCTCTTTAATGGAATAACTGATTTCATTAAAGGCAACGCTCTCCTGATTAGTTAAAGAAATAAAATTTTAACTACGTGCTACCAATGAGAAACACTTTTAAAACCAAATGGCAGAGACAATTTGAAAGTGAAGTAAGAAAGAAAAGATGAATCTTTAATAAAGGAACAACAACAACAAAAAAACCAAACTAACCTGGTATGCTATTTTGATCAGACAAAATAATTTTTAACCATCAAGGCTTAGTTAACATTTCTATCTTGATTATTTCACATCTGTGATGCAATGGGAATAGTCAGCCTTTGTTGCCCTTTCTTGATGTGTTTGTACAGTTTGTTTTGCACATGTAAATCCAGAAAAGAAACATGGCAAAAGAATAACAGGATTTTACTATAGCCAGAAGCAAAACTGATAACAGTGAGGAGAAAACATTTCTAGCAGTTTCTACACCAAAACCGGCTGGTTTTCATCTTAGTGACAGAAATAAAAACATCTTAGACAACATATATTGAAAATCTTTTGTTGAGAAAGCCGTCTTCCTGGTTTGAAAACACTGAAAACATTCTAAATTTAGAAAAATCATTTAGAAATCTGTGTTAACTAGCTTTTGGTGACTCTATCATTATGACCTGTCTTTCTTTCTTTCTCCCCTAGGTTTGCATTTCTCTCTCTCTCTCTTTCACACACACAATAATAAACAAGAACCAGCTATGGAGACATTTTGTACTCCCTTAGAAAGAAATCTGAACCTGTTTAAAAAATTGTTTAGCATAACCCCACAGAATCATCTGCTTAATTTTATTTATTTTGGCAAAGATGCTGTCACAGATGTTCATTATTACAAAATGAAAACGCTCTCACAGTGTAGTAGATGGCGTAAAGTGGAATGGAAGAGCAGTGCATGAAGCAGAGTCCCAATAAATTTTATGAGTAAGTTTATGTGTGACCAGGTTATGGGTTAGTAAGTGTGTAGTAGCACCTTGTAAGAGTCTGTCTGGAGTCCTTTCAGAACACAGAGGTAAATACACTTAACCCTATTAGGAGCTGTTGAGATAATTGAGCAATCCTGTTAATGGAAGAGGGACAGAATGGCACCTAGGTAAGAATGCCTTTAAAGGCAGGTTTTGGAAGATCTGAGGAAGATAAAATGCCCAGGCTACTCTTTTATCACTTTCTCATGCCAGTGTTCCTTTTCCTCAACCTGGGGAATTTGGGCCTTGAGGTTACAGTCTGTCTTCACACAGGAATTCTGCATGACCTTGTCAACTCTGAGGGCGGTACGATAAACAGCCCAGAGCTCTTAGGAATGACCCTGTTTTAAAAAATTCTATAAATAGACTCTGTGGTTAATTATTACTCTCTAGGCTGTCTAGTAAGTGAACAATGAAACTATCAACCTGAAAAGCCAATTCCTATGCAGTTTCAAAGGCTCTGAAGTTTGGATCAACTTCCTTCCTCATACTTGTTATTGACAGAAATTCTTGGTTCTCATCCTGTATTTAATGAGAGTACATGTTTCTTTTTATATCTTCATATTATTTGCATTGCTAATAAAAGCCCTGAATATAGAGGCAGCATCTCAATCTGATGAATGCATCAAAATTACTTCCTTACATTAAATATAATTTTTATGAGAATCTACTCTTCCGGAGGGAGGTATTTTGTATAGACCGTTATATTATACATCTGCTTAGGCTTGCTAAAATGCAATTTCAGTTACATATTATATTCTATTTTCTTTATTCTGATCTTGCTAATAAATATCATCTTTGTTAGAAACACTAGCTCTTTAGTCCCTAAAGGGAAATGTCTCTGCTGTTATGTACTCCTTGGACCTTCATCTTCTTCAACTCTTACCTCCTCAAACTTCAATATTTTGCAAAAGCCTTTTAAATTTTAAAGCAGCTGATATCATATTCAGATACAAGAAACCCAAAATGATAATTCTGAGACAACAATGTCTTTGTTTAAAAGATGTGCTCCTACGTGGCAGGACTGGTGAAAGCATATGTTACACAGAACTTCTCATTTAATAAAATTCACGGTAACTAAATCAGGCAACCCCTGTTACTACAGGCTACCTGCCAGGACATATTACACTTGTGTGGAACCAGCCATTACAATGGCTTTCCTTCAGATGAATTTGGCTTGCGGGGCCAAAAACATGTTTAGGCTCATGAAAATATTCGCTCTCCCCAGTGGATGATCTGCACACAGTGATCATACTCATTTTATCATTCTGATTGTAATTTCCTATATTTATTATTGATCTGAAAATTGTGTTGTCCTCTCTCATAAAAGATGAGGAATTTTTTAAGGTATTTCTCCGAGTTCTGTTTCCAGAAATGTTGGTTACTGCCAAATTCTTTCTTCTGTTATCATGCTGCATGAAAAGCATGCTTCTATCTCATGTAAAAGGAACACTCTAATTGTGCTAGGTGTGTTTAAGAGCTCTGACACCTTACCCCTGTCTCGCCCTGACATGTGTGTATTTTGTTGTCTCATATTCCCAGAGGACAGGGAAGTACTCATGTATATATCAATTTAAGAATGAGATAAGACATTGGGGATGTGAATAATAGTATTTCAAAATGTTTGGTAGAGGCACTTTGGTAATTAATTTTTATGGATAAGATGCATAAGACCTTGAGAGAAGAAGTGATTTGCTTCTATATTAAATCTCTGTATTTCAACAGCAAGGCAAGATAAATATGAAAGAAGCTAAAAATAGGCTGAGGTTTGTATTTTCATTTTGATATTATTTCTTGAAAATCAGATTAATTCAACAAATATACATAGAGCCTTTCTTTTGTTTTGGGTCCTATTCTTGGTGATGGAGATGAAAAGACTCAGCTTCCAGGGTTGACAGCCTAGGGAAGTTATCAGCTCCCTTGAGTTTATTACACATGTATAGCTGCTAGAACCTAAGCTTTATGAAAACAGAAATTCTCTTCTGCTTTGTTCACTCGTGGATCTGAAATCTACAAATGGGCCTGAAAAATTGTAGAGACTAGTAATCATTTGTTGCATAAAAGAACAAATGTATGCATTCTCTATGCTAATGTTATATACCAAAGATTTATTATACTGCAAATGTCATTGAGTTTCTTCCAGAGAGCAATGAGGACAGTGTGCTTTGAGGAAGACATACCCTAATCAACAGTTCAGCTCCATTGAAGATAAAGATTGACTTGCCTGAAGTTTTAAAACATCTTAACCTGCATTTTGGTTAACACTTCCAAGAGAGTATATTTATGAGTATAATACATAAATGAAAAAATTTCTGCACTTCATACATAAATGAAAAATTTACCTTGTTATTGCTACTTAAAATCAAAGCTATCAAAACTATGTTTTGATTTTTCACAGTTTAAGACCAAACGTAGACTTGAAAATTAGTCACACAATACTCCTAGCGGCACATCTGCATAGCGTGCTGAAGGGAGGAGGCAACAGAGACAGAAAATACGCCCTGGAATATGTGAGGGTGTCCACAAGCACAATACTCTGCTAAATGAAAACATTCCAGAAAATGATTACACTGTGCCATGTTCATAATAAGAATGGAATAAGCATGGAAGGCAAAGGCGGTAAATTCAGTTTTTTTTCCTTCTTCTTCTCTTCCCTACTATCTTCTTTTCTGAGAAAAAATTCAAAGAACAGCCTATCTTGGGCAAAGTCAAAAATCACCATAATGAGTCATTATATAATACAAGTATGCATAATAAGTAGAGTATTGTTATTTGCATTATATTTCAGGAGCAAAGGCAATGGATTTAGAACAGTATGTGTAGGGAAGCTCAAAAATAAAATTCAAAATATCACCTCCCCCCAACACACACCACTATGACAATGGAGGATCACATTGTATGAAGACTTCAGAGCTGCATTAGAAATGCTTGTAGATTGTAAGGCAAAAGGACCCTGTTAATTACTATTATGTACTTTACTCATAGCATGTGAATAACAATTTTCTGGCTGTACACTTTCTTTCAAGAATATCTCACGCAGTGGGCCAGAAAAACTGCTCATCAGTGAATTGTGTCTCAGTTAGCTACACTCAGGAATGTTCTGAAGTTTTGAAACATATCACGATGTACTGAGTGTGTTTAATTAATCCTATGACAAGTTTATTTAATTGAGCTCCTTCCCCATCTCTCTTCTTTTCTCCCACGTGGAGTTTCCACATTTTTCTCCCATGTGGAGTTTCCAAATTTTTTCTCCCTTCTTCTCAGTTTGACTATGAGATTAAACATATGGTTATGTTTCCTTAAGAAATGTAAGATGTCATTCATTTGCCATTTCTAATACCCACTGAGATGATTTGGCAACGTTATGGAAATCCTGTTCTTTTTTCTTGAAAAAATTAGCTTTATATTCATATTGTAAAAAAAAACCAATATATTTAAAATATGTTTACGGTGAGTGAAGGGAGTGGAACCATAATCATAATACTTTCCTGGTTAGGCTTGCTTCATACAGAATACATCATAGTAAATGTTTCATAGTTCTCTTAATTTCCATGAAGCCCATGACATTGTCTTCATATTGACCTGAATAAGGTTACCAGATTTAGAAAATGAAAATGCAAGATCCCCAGTTAAATTTGAATTTCAGATTAACAAAGAATATATTTTTGGTATGTCCCAAATATTGCCTTGTGCATGTGTATCCTAAGAAACAATTTCACTGTTTATATGAAGTCCAAATCTAACCTGTGTTTTATCTGATAATATGTAATGGAAGGGACTGTTCTCAATAACATCGATCAGATTTTTTCCTCTGCAAGGCAAAGAAAACATCACAAGAAGAAGAGTCATAGTAGGAGTAAGCCAATACTATGGCAGATTAATTAAGGCAAAGACAAATTTCCCATGAAGAAACTTAGCTCAGTATGGACAGTATGCTACAGTGAAAGTCTGTATGTATCATATCCTAAGTGTATATTGTTTGATTATAGAAATTCATGTCGGGGTGCCTGGATGGCTTAGTTGGTTAAGCATACGACTTTATTTCAGCACAAGCCACGATCTCTTGGTGGTAAGATTGAGCCCTGTGTTAGGCTCTGTGCTGGGTGTGGAGCAGTGGAGCATGCTTAAGACTCTCTCTTTCTGTCCCTTCCCCTCTTTTCTCTAAAAAAAAAAAAAAAAAAAAAAAAAAAGAAAAAGAAAAAAAGAAAAAGAAATTCATTTCATTCAACAAATATTTATCTACTCTTTGCTAAGCACTGTATAGATACCCCATGGTATTTCTAAGGAAACAAAGAAAAAGAAATTTAAAATTGAGGTGCATGCAGGTACTTCCCTGAACTGACAATGTTAGTACATATCAATTCACAAATAAACTGTAAATCTTTCTTCTTCCTTCTTATTCATTACTGAATTTGATTTGCACATACTACTTCGTATCTATTTGAAAATGTGTGATATGATCAGGTTTTCTGTTTATTCTTTGCATTTCAAGAACTGAGTGCACTACATTGTTAATTTAGTTATAACTTTAGTTGTTCTTTTAAAATTTTTATTTATTTATTCATGAGAGATAGAGAGAGAGAGAGAGAGAGAGAGAGAGAGGCAGAAACACAGGCAGAGGGAGAAGCAGGCCCCATGCAGGGAGCTTGATGTGGGACTCGATCCTGGGATTCCAGGATCACGCCCTCAGCTGAAGGCAGATACTCAACACTGAGCCACCCAGGTGTCCCTCCTAGTTGTTTTTTTTTTTTTTTTTCCTAGTTGTTTTTGATATGCTTGTTGTACACATACAAGCTTGCTTCACGCAAAAAATAAAATTTTCTTAATTATTTTGCCTTCCTTTAATAACCTGGATATCTGCTTTATTGAATGAAGAATAAATCCCGAGAAAGATTTTAATGTGCTTGGAAATTTACTCAGAAACTTTCAAGGTAATTGATGTCGGCTAATATTTACTTCAAACTATTCCTATAAGGATAATCATATATCATGTAATCAAGTGATAATCAAGTAATAATAATAAGAATGAAAGTAATATAGAATTAAATAATCATGGTTAAGCAGGAGGGTTTTTTCCTGGTGTTATTTGTCTTTTATTTATGTATTCAAATGGACCCACACACATTCCTTATAGTTAGAGCAGCATGGAACCTAGCAAGTGGATGAAACATTGCACGGTGTCTATTAAGTACAAGTTAATATATAATGATGATTTATATTGATTTTTTTAAAATTGTAATGACCTCAGCAATGATTGAAACACCCAAAGGAAACAGAATTTATCAACATGAAGCATTAACAACCACAACCATAGCATCACTGTACTACAATTCAAATAAGTGATGTAGAAGCTCTTTTGCACAGACGCCTTATCACATGCTCTATTTGGAGACTTTCCTATAAAACCGGGAAATGCATGTGTATTTTTTTTTTCCATTTGGCGCATACCACTACACCTTCACTTATTTATTTTGTCATGCTTCTAATGAAATATTGAATATTCTTTAAAAAGTGGCTCATTTTTTTGCTTTCTGGAAGGCACTTCATTCTACTCATTGTCCTTTTACCTAAGTAACTCTTTAATGATAGGATCATCAGTAAGCTAAGTGACTCTACATTTCATAAATCATTAATTAATTTAAATTAGCTTTTGTGAGAGGGACCAAGAAGCCACATGTGTTGATTAAGACTGAGCAAAAAACAACCTGAAATGTGGGGAAGCTTTTGACCCCAAACACAAACCAAAAGGAGATAAATCCTTTGCTGTGGTTTTAAGTAGTGTGGCGCCTAAGCAACATGATAAATGTGCTGATATTTACAGAGGCCCCAATTAGAGCCAAGATATCTTAATGCACTCCTTGGCATCTCAGAACACACATACTCTATACGAATGACTTTTAGATTTATGGTGTGAAAGCAGCCTACCATATGGGACACACTTCTTTCTTAGCGCTTTCCTCCAGGATTTGTACAGACATGCTCTTTTGTTTTAATCAATCCTTTCTTAACCATTTAAAAAATACGTAGACTAGGTATTTTTTCCCCTAAATTCTTTCAACTCTTTTCTTCTCATTTTAATCTTCCAATATCCTTTTAAAATAGAAGACAAAGGTGCTTATGCCCATCTCACTACTGATTACAGCAGTTCTTACGTATAACTAACTGACCTATGATCTTTCCCCCGTAACACTGAATTAGCAACTTACTCTTAAATTATTTTCAAGACAGAGTGGGTGGAAAGGTGGGGAAAACATGTATGCTAAACTTTTTCTTATGTTCTTGATGACATTTACTGTGTAGTGATTTTCACTAAGGTAAGTACTGCTTAAAGAAAAATAAAAATTGAATCACATAATCATGATTTTTAAGAATCACTAAGATGGGGGCACCTCGGTGGCTCAGCAGTTGAGCATCTGCCTTTGGTTCAAGGCGTGATCCCGGGGTCCTGGGATGGAGTCCCACAATGGGCTCCCTACAGGGAGCCTGCTTCTCTGTCTGTGTCTCCGCCTCTCTCTCTGTGTCTCTTATGAATAAATAAATAAAATCTTTTTAAAAAAAGAATTACTAAGATGTGTGATAAGCATTTCAATTAAAAGACCCTCTCAAACACAAAATGATTAAAAAGCTAGAGATTATTTCTGAATTACATTTGTTTAGAATTTAATGTGGTAGCTTGCTTATAGTATTTCCCATATCACAGTAATCATAGTCATGCTGTTTGGAGTATTTTAGGTACTAACAATGTCATAAATGGGGGAAAGCTAATTATTTTCATGATGTGTGCATCTTAATGTTTTTTTTTTGAAAGTGATTAACCATATTGAATTCAAGGTAATTTTGTTTAAAACTATCCCCGATTTGTTGACCTCATGTGGATTGATTAAATCTCTTTTAAATTCAGATGGTCAGCATTCATTTAAATTTAACAGACTAACATGATAACTTGGGAAAGCTCTTTGATATGTGAGTTCACGAGGGCTCCTTGCATGATATTTTACGATTTCTTAAAAGTCTATCTAAAATGACGATTGCATTAGAAGTTAGTTTTCCATATTTATTAAGTGTAAGACTCACTATGCCTTGAAAGTGAGTAAAATATAAAATCAAATTTATGAAAGTCACATATATAATTAATATCATATAACTGTTTTATATTTGGTAATCAATTTTTTCAGCGGAATTACTATGTCATCACATGATGATAATTCTATATCCTATTCACTGTAACTCATTGTTTATTTACATGTCATATGATGTTAATTTTTATTTTTGTAATATAATCCAAAATTAGTGTTTTAAAATGAGCATATTGCCTACAATATAGGCTTAAGGAAACTGATTACACAGCTATTTTAAAATATTTTTGTAGATGAAATGCAGATTGTCAAATGTTTTTTTAAAGATTTTATTTGTTTATTCATGAGAGACAGAGAGAGAGAGAGAGAGAGAGAGGCAGAGACACAGGCAGAGGGAAGAGCAGGCTCCATGCAGGGGACCTGATGTGGGACTTGATCTTCGGTCTCCAGGATCAGGCCCTGGGCTGAAGGTGGCGCTAAACCGCTGAGCCACCGGGGCTGCCCAAGATTGTCAAGTATCTTAATATGATAATAGTTATTTTAGGTTACATGTTTGTTTAACATATACTCAAAATATATTTTCTTAATTATAGTAGATATTCATGTTTCATAGAAGATATTTTTTGACATTTTATTTTATTTTATTTTTATTTATTTTATTTATTTTTTGTTTGACATTTTAAAAAAGTCAAATAAGAACTTAGAAATTTTGTCATGTAATTTAAATGCAGAATCCTGTGGTGCCAGGGTGGTTCAGTCAGTTAACCATTCTCCTTTGGCTTAGGTCATGATCCCAGGGAGCCTGCTTCTCCCTCTGCCTCTGCCTGCTGCTCCCCTACTTGTGCTCTCTCTTTCTCTCTGTCAAAAAAATAAATAAAATCTTAAAAAAAAAAAAATGAATCCTTATAGGTCTTAATTCTTTCCCCAAGCTTTTATACCTTCTTGTCCACATCCAAAACTAATAGCAATTTTTATCATTTTTTTGTAAATTATTCCATTATTTTCATTAAAATAGCTTTTTTATAATTATATTTAATCTGTGCATGTATAAATGAATATGTATGATTAAAATAACAAGAATAAATAATATAAGCAGATTTAAGGAAAATGTCTTTGACTTTTCTTAAATATAAAATAAATAAATAAAAATAAAATAAAGTGAAGAGGGAAATAGTGTGTAACAAATGAGCTGGAGATGTCTTGTTAGGGGAATAAAGAGAAGTAAGCAAACTGATAGAATTTCATTAGGACTGCTTCTATTCAATTGCAGAAATATGAAAAAGAAAATAAAAACATCAATTTCCAAGAAAACATCTTTAATATTTTGGATATACCTTTCCAGATGCAGATAGCTATATTTAGCTGGTATGTGTCATGTTTACTCTGCTAGGCAGGAGGCTAAATAATGGATCTTGTCTAAATATCAAGACAATTAGATGCTATTCAGTCATGCCAGTTTACAACCTAGTCAAGTAGTAGTTGAAGTCATAGTTGAGTTGTAATAGTCCCCAGAGCAAGGACACAACTTACAGATGGGGAAAATATTTTCAGATTAGACTACTCCTTACTGGCCCTCATATCTCCAACAAAGTCATTAACTTAGACTTATTGGATCAAATAAATAAATAAATAAATAAATAAATAAATAAAACATTTTCCTTTGTTATTATAGTAATATATTGACACCATCATAAGATTATATCCAAAGTGTGTTACTATAAATATGATAAGGAAAGATATGTCTGAGCTGGGTAATAAATGCCCATTAGAGTAAATAATCTAGAAAATTGGAAATATATAGAAAAGCAACAGAACAAAACAAAACACCCCCCCAAAAAGCATCAAAACAAAACTCAAAATAAAAACAGTTACCTATAGACTCACCATCCAGTTGTAATGATTACTATTTTGGTGTCTAGTCTTTTAGTAATTTTCTATGTGCTTGTGTGTGTTAGCAACACATGATTAGCCCATGCAGGCAGTTTTGCTACATCACAGTTGTCCCCGCTTCGTGCAGCAGGAGAACATACCTCAATGTTGTATGGTGTTTAAGAGCTCAGGTTCTGGAATCTGACTACATCAAAGATGAAATTCTGATTTTGTCTCTTGCTAGTCATGCGGCCTTGGCAAATCAAAGCTTCTCCTAAGCCTTAAAGTCTTCATTGCCAACATGAGAACAATGGAATAATGGTGACATCTAGCTGATAGGTTTAAACTGGGGTAACACCTGTGAAATATTTGGTTTGGAAAATAGTAATTTTTTTCTTTCTATTTGCAGCTTAGTGAGCCATCATTTTTAGATGCTTAGATTAAATGAATGCACTGTTGTTTCATGGAAAATCCTTTTTTAAATTAAGGGGAGCATGTACATGTTGATGCACTCATTTTCAAAAGATGTGATTTTTCAACCTTTGTGGTAGTCATTTACATAGCCAATTAAATCATGAAAGGAGCAGCCTCATCATAAACAAAACACAAAGGTAGATACCAACTGAAATAAGAAAATAGTTTAAGAATAAAATTAAATTTTAAGTCCTTCATTTAAGTGGACTTACTTCCTTCTATGTTACATTTATTCTTTTTAAAGGAACATATACTGGAAAAAAGGAGAGTATATCCTGGGTATTTGGAATTTGAATTTCCAGAATGTGATCAAGGTTTTCAACTGGTTACTAAGCCTGTGTTGATAAAAAATTTAACAGATTAATGGGGCATAAAATATTTTTAAAGTTGTCGTTCCTGGTCTAACACAGTGGTTAATATTTTACTGGCTTACATGTTTTTCCTGTTCATGCTTATTGAGTCTCGTAAGTCCCAGGATTCAAAGAAATTAATTAACTGAAAGAGTTTCTATTTGCAAGCATGTCACTCCTTGGAATTAATGTGTCTACAGTAAAATCCATGTCAGTTTTTATACTGACTAGTATTACTGGACAAAGTTGAGTCATACAATATCCATTAATTTTTGAATGTCTCAATAACTTATTATTGAACCAGAAAGTTCAGTTTTTCTCCAAGATTGCATGCTAAATCATCTTGGGGATTTATAGGTTGAGTTTGTGAGTACCAAAACAAATGATGGCTTCCAATTTCTATTCCCTCTATAAGATCACAAATGGCATGTAATTTTCAAGGACATCTTTTCCTTCCCATCTTTATATCCTTGTGAATTTCTTCAGTCCTGTGGGTCTCTGCCTCTTTCCAGTGTCCCTTTTCTCAAGCACTTTATAGAATACAAAAAAATCTGGAAGCACTATTTTAAAGTATTGGAAACTTTAATATTCTCAACCATCTTGATTCATGCTTGAGGGTCCAAACAATTAATATTCTTTCCTTTGTTTATAAAATTTTTAGTTTGGAAGGCTGATGTGAGGTTACCATGATCAAAAGTTCAAGAATTTCTGAAGTTGTAATTGGCAAAGAAGAGATCTCAGTAATAAAGCAGTTGGGTGCCGGAATGCTTCTATCTCTGATTAATAATCTACTAAACTCTATGTCCCTTGAATGGTGAGATATTTTGTTTTTCTTGGTATTCTGAATATGTTGCTTGACCCATAATATTGGCTTGATAAATATTTGTTGAATAAGTGAATGAGAAAATGAATTAATTTCCTAATTCAACTTCTCACTTGAGTAAAGAATCCGTTTAATATCCTGACGAATCAGTATCCAAATTATATTTAGATTTAATGTCTTGAATCTCACCATTCCACAAATTGTTCATTCTGCCTCTGGGTACTAGATCTTATTTCTTCACTGTGTTCTGGGAGATCTTTGGCAAAGAATTTAAATACTTCAAAAGTCAACTTCATTATCTGTACATTTATTATATGGTTGTAATGTTCCCTTCAAGACTATTACAAGAATTCAATTAAGCATGTAGAAACACTTGAATGTAGCATTGGGTTCTCAGTTTGTGCTCAGTATATTATAATTCAATGTCAAATAGGTCTTTTTTTTCTTTTTTTTCACTCAGTTGCCTTAAACAAATGTTCCTGTTTGGAGCCTACTGTTCTTTCACAACTTATTTTTTTTTTCCCTGAATCTTTCAGTTGGTCTTGTTATTGAAAGAATACATATACCTCCTTATTACAACTGACAAGTCATTCTTAATCATACAATTTGGGAAATGAGTCATTTTCTTCCTGAAGAAATGTTTGGTACCATATTACTTCCTGTTCAAATCATTCTGATTTCTTTTCATGTCACTCTTCAGTTTGGATCATTCTCTCAGATCCATTACTTCTTTTTTGCTTCCTTTTTTGGTTTTCTGGATTATAAATGTAAATTAAAAAAATGTTTTCAATTGTTTTCAGAAGAGACTCGTGGACAACATGACCTGGCAGCAAAAGATGTTTTCTTTTTAACTTCCTTTTCATATTTAATCAAAATTTTCTTGTACATAGATTTTTGGATTAAACATATTTTCTGGATATTAAGTTCATTTTTTTTCTGATATATAATGGTACTAATGGGAAGTCTGATGTTAAGCTCATGCTCTTTTCTTTGAGGATTACTTTTGTTACCATTGGAACAAGTTTTATGATTGTCTTTTTGTGCTTGAAATTCTGAAATCTCACAACTCTCTCTTTGGGTTTGTACCTCTTTTCATTTTTCCCTGTAATCTGTGAAGCTCTTCAATATGTGTTTTTCTTAGAGATTTGTGTTACATTATTTCTATGAAATTTTATGCCTACCAGTGGTCTCTCTTCTTTTTCCTGGTTCTCCAAAGGTCTGGAACATTCTGGATATAATCAACATCCAAATTTTCTACTACTTTCTATACCCTAGTTTTTTAAAAAAGATAACGTTGTCTTTTTCTTCCAGATTAGTAGTCCAGGATTGCCCATTTTCATTAAGTATCCTTATTGATTCTGTTCAATTAATTTTGGCAACCATACTTTCAAGTTCCAGAACTTCTTCCTTGTTTGCTTTTTTTTTTTTTTAATTTTTTTTAATGGCAGCTTGTTTTAATTTCAGGCATGCAATATCCTCCAAGTCTGTCTGAGTTTACAAGCATGGATTTTATCTATCTATTTCTATCTATCATCTATCTATCTATCTATCTATCTATCTATCTATCTATCTATCATTTATCTATCATCTTTTTTACAATAATTTATTTACTAACATGAATTTAAAAAAATATTTATATTTTTTGCATTTCTCCATTTCTTTGGTGATCCCTTGGCTTTCTCTGATGAGGTTTTACAACTGGTGAATCCCCATGTATTACTAACTTGTGAATTGGCTGCTAAACTGATGAATCTCAGCAAGCAGGGTTTGCCTTGTAGTTTGTAAGTCTGTTGCCCTAAAGGCACCTTCCTCTGTGGGCAGAGGCCTGACTGAGCCAGGCAAGTTTCCCTTTAGAGTAAAGCTGCTCTTTAGAAAGACTGGCAATGATCATAGGTTAGAAGACTACTCTGAGGGTGAAGCACTTTGATTTATTTTGTTCTGGATAGAACTGCTTCATCTTCCCTATGCTTGACACCCAACTGCATTGAACAGATTCAGAGCCACCTCTGCTGTTTTCTGCCCCTCCTCTCAACCACTATAACTGCCAATGTGGGGCCATGTAGGAGAGTCATCTGCTCAAATTGAAGATGAGATCCTTAGCTGGAAAAAGATAGTGGCTAGCTACTTTGCACCTGTTGAGGAGGGGGTAATGGCTGAAAGACTTAGCAGCTCTCTATATGGGCCTTTAATTAACTACCGCCAAAACTTACCAAGAAGTATCTCTTGTTCTCTGTAATTCTTAACTCCATATTTAGAGCCACCTAATATTATTTTTTCACCACCAAAAATAGCTCCAGTCATGTGTAATCTTCACCCATGCATATATTAAGCTGTGATTTCTTTGATCTAGATTATGCTTCTATTCAACTCTATTTCTCTACTATCTTCTAAAATTTTGTTGACATTTCTTTTCTGCTTAAGGCAGAAACCCTTTTCACTTTTACTGCTCTCATGGGTTTATTATTTTTTTGTAATATATGTCTATCCTAATTTCAATAGTATATTGAAAAAAGATTATACAGTATGCTGTGTTATAAAAGAAAATGAGGTATTTTATAAATATAATTTAGATGTAGGCATAATTTTGAATATCTATAATTTAGATATAGATACAGTTGACAACTGTATATCAGTCCATTGTTTTTGCAGAAAGAGGTGATAATCAAAGGAGTTTAGTAAAGTGAGAGTTACTTCTAACATTTTGAACAAAGTTTGGGAAAACCAATTTGGGGTGGAATAAAACCCAGAGAGGTACTAAAAATGAGGGTAGGTTTACATCCCAAGCCTTAATTAAAGAGCCCTAAAGTGGCAAAGGAAAAAGGATTTACTAGAACTCAGAAGAATGATGAAAAGATTGTCTTATAGGATCTGTGGCCATTGATAGAAGGATATACTCTACCCACACGAAGGAAATGAAGAAATAAACACTTCCTCTCACTTTTCTTCCCCCTTACTGTTATCTACTGGTGATCACATGAACTGAAACCAACTGGTGTTTAGAAGGTGAGAGAGCTCATTGATATCTCTTATATAGGTCGATCTCCAAACAACACAAAGGATAGAAAAAGATGAGGAGTGTATCTGGATGAACAAATGGAAAGTATTAGGCAGGGCTCTCCCTTCTGCATCCACCCTTATACTTGGTCCAGATGAAATATTATAAGCTCAACACGGACCACTCCTATTCCCATCAGCTAAGTTGATGGTAATTCAATGATCTACCCACTTAAAAGCTTAAAACAGGAGGAAGTGGGCGGGGGGGGGGGTGACTGGGTAATGGGCACTGAGGGAGGCACTTGATGGGACGAGCACTGGGTGTTATGCTATATGTTGGCAAATTGAACTCCAATAAAAACAAAACAAAAACAAAACAAACAAACAAAAAACCAGGAGGATCACCAGTGTGTCCATATAAGGCAGGAAAGTGAGGAAGTAAAGGAAGTAAAAAATAAATAATTTACATAACATTTTACTGCTAGGTTCTCATTTCTGATGCTAGTCATGGGCCTAATTTGGTAATTATAGCCTCCTTTCTTCACCACTCAGTCCATTTTTGTTTGTTTTACTTTTTTTTAAAGATTTTATTTATTTATTCGTGAGAGACACACAGAGAGAGAGAGGCAGAGACACAGCCAGAGGGAGAAGCAGGTTCCACGCAGGGAGCCTGACATGGGACTCCATCCCGGGTCTCCAGGATCACTCCCTGGGCTGAAGGTGGCGCTAAACTGCTGGGCCACTAGGGATGCCCTGTTTGTTTTACTTCTGTCAGCCACTTCAGCTCTATCTATGGAATTCTTTATCTGGTGAGATGATCCCGCATGATCTCGGTCCATGTTGGTTTCATCTTTATTGTGTTGTTGTAGTTTCCCTTGACCAGGATTCTTGGGAAAGGAAGTACCAAGAAGCACCCAAGTAAATGCCCTTTGTTCCACACACAGACCTTGTCCCAACCATGTAGCAGGAATTCAGTTGCTCCCTGGTGATTAGGATCCATCACTCAGTCGATATGTGATCTTCTCTTTCTTAGTAGTTTGAGAAGCCCTAAATGGCCAAGAGGAAGTTGTAGCTTTCAGTTAAATAAACCATGACTGTATTCCCTAATTGAAACGGTTCTTTCTTAAAGAATACAAGTCCAGTGGCTCAGTCAGTTAAGCAACTGACTCTTAATTTCAGCTCAGGTCATGATCTCAAGGTCATAAGATCAAGCCCTGTGTTGGGCTCTGCCCTAGGTATGGAGGCTGCTTAAGATTCTTTCTCTCCTTCTTCCCCTACCACCCCCTCCTACTTGCTGATTTATTCTTTTTTTCTAGGGAAAAAAAGAATACAACTCCAAAGCCACTTAACCTAAGGTTATATGGATTGGAAGTAAAAATTTTTCCAGTGAATAATTTGATAATAGTAAAAGAGTTTATTCTTAACTCTGAATTTTAATTCCTTTTCCCATATATTCCAGTTATAGGAGTGATGGCTCCATATATAAAGCACTGGCTTAAACCATATAAGCTGTGCTGTAGGACAGAACTTCAACCTTGCAAGTTGTTGTTTTCCATTTTGTGGGTCAATTGAGTCCTTAGTTGACCATCACATTGTTATATTAAGGCAGTAGCTCTTGGGTTATGGGCACATGCTAAGGCCAGTAAGATTTGTGGCTATGAGTCCATTGTCTTATTTCCTTCACCTTAAAGTGTGTCTCTTTTTTGGACATGATATTGCCTGGGGGTACATGGTAGTGGACAAAGTTAACAATGGAGATACTTTCAGGGGCAGAGTAGAGTAGAGAAGAGTGGAGTGGATCTGTAGAGACAAATAGCAAATATTCTAGCACACAAGGAGACTTGGAATGAAAAAGAAGGAGAAGGAAAATGAAAAGGAAGAAGAGGAAGAAGAAGAAGGAGGAGGTGGAGGGAAGAGAGAATGCAAGATTAAAGGTTGTTTATTTTTTATTTTTTAAAAAGATTTAATTTATTTTTGAGAAAGAGAGAGAGCATGAACAGGAGTGGGGAGGGAGGGGCAGTGAGAGAGAAGGAGAAGCAGACACCCCACTGAACATGGAGCCCAACGTGGGGCTTGATCCCACCAGGACCCGGGAGCATGACCTGAACCGAAGGTAGAGACTTAACTGAACGAGCCACCCAGGTGTCGTTAAATGATGTTTAGAAAAAATAACTCACTAGAAGGGGTATGCAAAAGATTACCATTAAGAAATTTTTTTTCCTTTAGCTTTTCCTCTTAAGAATACAAAAAAAAAAAAAGACAATGTGGATTTCAATTAAAAAGCAAGTAATAATGGAGAAAAATTAAGTGGACTCTTCTGAAATTCTAGAACATCATCATGGGAACTCATATCTACTATAAGAGCAATATGATCTTTGCTGTCTAAGTAGTTATGTTAGGTTGTTAAGATCAAAGAAAGTAGTCCAAGAAGTTTTCCTTAACTAGTGAAAAAAATCTGTCATTCAGTCAATTGAGTACCTACCATGTACCATATACTGCTCCAAGTACAGGTAACAGGAATGTAAAGCTCTTGCCCTTAAGAAGCCAATAGTGTAATAGGCAAGCAGACATGCAAACCAACATATAATACAAAGTGAAAATTACTGTGTGGAACCTGTGGTGTGACCAAAGGGAAAAAAACTTGGCTCAAAGTGCTAGAATGGGAAGGGAGGAGTGTCATAGTAGGTTCAGAGAAAGTTTCACAAAATATTTGTCTATTAGGGGGTAAAAGGTAATATCCTAATAAAGAGTGAGGGAGAAAGAGATTATAGACAGAGATGAAAGCAAGTGCAATTATAGGGAGGTATGAAATAGTTAGGCGACTAGTTTGGTATGGTCCCCAAAGATTAGGTGAGAGGAAGAGGTAGGAAATAAGGCTTGGGAGGAGACTCTTGGAGATAGGAGGCTGAAGGAAATAATTTGCATTTTTCTTTTTATCATTATGTATGAGTGATTGGTATCTGAACTTTCTTAGGCTCTATATTCATGAGACTAGAATAAGCCACAAATAAATTTCCTCTCTCCTTACCTGTTCTAATAAGCTATCAAATTCTGGACCAATCTTATGCTTATATCAGAGATCTATTGTTGAGAACCATTTGCATCTTTGACCTCTTAAAATTATGATAATGGCATCCTTAAATTTGCTACAGGTTCAATCATATTGTATTTCTAAGTAATATATAGATGTGTGGCATATTAATTACTGTTTAAGTTAGTTATAATGTTTCTCAAATGAATTAAAACTATTTCAAATATACAGAATATACCATCATACCCTGTATTAGACTGACTTATTATCTTTAAAAAATTTTTTTTTTATTTGGGAGAGAGAGATAATGAGTGGGAGAGGCAGAGAGAGTGAGAATCTTATGCAGACTCTGAACGATGTGCAGAGCTAATGCAAGGCTCAATCTCATGACCCTGAGATCGTGACCTGAGCCTAAACCAAGAGTCGGACAGTTAACTGACTGTACCACCTAGGTGGCCCTATACTCAGTTGTTGTCTATTTATAATAGCCTCTAAAACAGCATGTACAATAACTCAGAAATTTGAGGCAGAGAAAATTTGGAACAGTGTACAAGAGTTTGAATCTACTTCTTATTGATTTCTGTATCAAAGCTCTTAATGATATATTGGTGTGGCCATAAAATCATGAGAGCATTTCTAGAAATGTTTAATGCTATTATTATTATAATTTACACATTTTAAATTCTGTGTATCTAATAAAATTATCGTAGTTTAGTTATTTTTAATATATATTTTAAACCTTTAAACTAGAATTCTAAGTGAGTTTTAATTAATTTACCATAATTTTAATTGTTAACTCACCTAACTTTTAAAGAGAAAATGAGAAATATGCTTCTGTGTTTAGAAAATAATATTGACTCTAAGTAGTTAAAGTTAAATGGTATTTGAGGTTCTTAGTGTTATATTTATTTCTGGCATACTTAACTTATTTACAATATAACTTATTTATTAGGAATATTAGTTTTAATTAATAGATAAGTAAGTTTAGTGATGCTTTCTGACTTCTGTATATAAAATCATATTATATGGCAAAGGTGAACACTTGATAATGTATATGAAACAATTTACTAAGTTTTAAAAATTTCCTCTAGATTTTTTTCAAAACTTCCACCCACCCTTTATCTTCTATCACAAATACTTACGATCACTGATGAGAAAAATAAAATGTGTCATTTTTGGAAGGACATGTGAAGATTGTCCATAGTTTTTCATGTTTTCATTAAAAAAGAGAGTGAGCAGTCTCTAGAGCCTGAAGCTGGTACATTTAGCCATGCTTAAATTCTTAAAGCAAACTCAAGAACAAATAGTTCAAGTACATACATGACATATTCCTAAACTTTTCTTGGAAATGTTGAAGTGATATTTTTAGCCACTGAAATATTAGCTCTTATTTTTTTC